>NC_073629.1:88740800-89365800 GCF_029407905.1 Bubalus kerabau
AGTAGGCTAGTGTTATTCTAGTGTTGAAGATTTTTGAATTTCATTAGAGCTTAAGCCAAAGTGGAAGACATTGTGTGAGAGTGTCTAGTAAGCCACCACTGTGTGGTCCTTACTCCAAAATATGGGCTTGGCCCTGTGGGAAGCTGTCTAAACAGGGACTCCCTTTTCTGAGAGCATGGCGGGGAACAGATAGTGCTCTTGAAGTGTTCTTGAATGCTTGTTGTGTGTTCTTGAAGAAAACACTTTCTTGTTTTCAAGATATGAGCACGTGATTATTGCTTGGCAAGGAATGTAAATGGAAGTGATGTATATTGCACCCAGACTGGGGGTTTGAAGAAGCAGGTATGCCTTCTCTGATTTCTTTTGATGTCTCTGCTTCCTCAAAGAAGGTAACCCTGAGACACAAGGTGGAAGGAGCCTGGGTCCCTGACTCACCATGGGGCTCATAGCTCCATGAGGATGGGACTGCTGTGTGACTGAGAAATGAACTTCTACAGGCTTAAGCCACTGAAGTGTTGAATTGTATTTGAGACAGTAGGTTGCATGAGGAAAACTAATTACAGGGACTTGATTTGTATTCTAAAGGGATTACTCTTAGCACCGTAGAAAGAGTGGAGAAAAGCAAGATGGGATTGGAAGACCCATGGTCCAGGTGAGTAGCAATGGTAGCTTAGACCATTCCTAAGATTTCAGCAGCCTTGTGCTCCATGGCAAGACTTTAAACCTTCCAGTCTGATGGTACATGAAGCAGAGGGAGTAAATTGCAAAAAAATGTCAAATTCCATTTTTCCAGAGTACTTCTAGGTACTTTACATTTACGTGGTATTTACTTACATGATTCACATGAAAGCATTGTTACGTGAAACCATGACAAAGCATTGTTTCATTAGAAATAAGCAAGGAAGGAATTGGATAAAGATAATTGTGAAGTAAGATTACTCATCCCAAATCCACTGCTGGGGCTTCACGAACCTATGTACTCTGACATGGCTACTTGGTGGTTATGAGCTCAGGATCCAAGGTCAGACAGATCTGGTGGATCTGAGTCCCTCCCTCAGCTGATTGTTACCTCTGGGTTTTCTGCACCCTACAGGGTCTCAGGCTCAGTTTTATTCGTGGCACTATGAGAATAACACTAGCGTGTGCCTCATGAGGCTGCTGTAAGGATGAAAGCTCTTAGTCAAAATCATGTTGCACAGGTAAGACTCAATCAGCAGAAGTGGTCATTATGTTACTGTTACCACTATCCCATTATGGAAAGACTTACTGAGCCCTGCCTTCACCTCTCCAGTCTCACTCTCTTTGTGGTTGTGACATGCAGGACCTTCAGTTGCAGCTAAAAGTGGGACTAGTTCCTGTGAACTAGTTCCATGTGGGATCTAATTCTCTGACCAGGGATTGAACCAGGGCCCCCCTGCACTGGGAACATGGAGTCTTAGCCACTGGACCATCAGGGAAGTCCCTTCAGTCTCTCATTAATAATAGCCCTTCTACTTTCTTCTCCAGAAAGGGAGTCTTCTTCCTCAACCTCTGCCTGGCTTACCCTGGCCCATTCAGATTTATACCAACCTCAGACAGTGCCCAGCCCTGCCGCCTTCCTGCCTTGCTTTACTTTTTCTCCCCAGCACACATTGCTGCTGATATTATATGTGTCTTCCTTGATGTATTGATGTTCTATCTCATTCCACTGGAATTGTGAGCACTATGAAAGCGGGGATTTTATCTCTCACTCACAGCTGTATCTCCAGCATCTAGAATAGTGTCTGCCATGGAGTGGGAGCCCAGTACACATTTGATGAATATGTAGAAGAATAAATGACGATTTTATCACATGTGCACTATGTTCCAAGTCCTAGCTTGACTTCAGATCTTTCTGTTTCTTTTTTCCTCAGTGCTGCCCTAGTGGATCATCTGTCAGTCTGTAGCCTGTGTACAAATTTATTCTTTTTCTCTTCTCTAAAAGCACCGCCCCACCCTCTCCCCTGCCCCACACCATGTCCAGTTCCTAACCTGCTTCCATAGAAACTCTGAGACAAAGACTCTGCAGCCTTCCCAGAAAGGGTGACAGACCCTGTCTTAAGTGCCCGGCATTTCCCTATGGCATTCAGTGCTGATGCTGCAGAATTTACATGCTTTCGCATCACCCAAGTTATCCAAGCCTACAGGTTAGAATTATGGCTCAAGAAACTGCACTGGACCACAGGGCCATCTTGTTATGTGATCACATGCTTCCACCAAAAAAATGTTAACGGGCTTATTAACGTATAATTGGTATATAATAAATATACATGTTTAAAGTGTACAATTTGATGTGTTTTGACACATGCATCCACCTGTGAAACCATCACCATAATTAAGATAATCAACATTTTCATCAAAGCCCCAAATTTCCTTCTGCTCCTTTATAGCCTAACTTCCCTCATTTCAACCGCCCACACATAGCTCCCCTACCCAGGCAACCTGAGGTTTGGTATCTGTCACTCCAGTTGCTTTGCCTTTTCTAGAATTTTATATAAATGGAATCTTACAGTATAAAGTCTTTGGATTCTTTCTTTCACTCTACTTATTCTCACTTTCACTTTCTTATTTTGACCTTCAATCATTCATACGGTCAAGTGTATCAGTAGTTTGTTCCAATTTATTGTTGATTAGCATTCCACTGTATGAATTTACCACGTTCATTCATCTGCTTAACTTTTAGCTACTTGGGCAGTTTCTCATTTCTGGTTACAACCCATAAAGTTACTATGAACATTTGTGTAATGTCTTTGTGTTGACATATGCTTTCATTTTCCTTGGGCAAATACTTGAAAGTTGGGTTGCTGGTTGTATGATATGTGTATGTTTAACTTTTAAAGAAATAGGTGGACTCTTCTTTCCACACTGGTTGTACAGTTTCGTCTTCCTACCATCAGTGTATGTGAGCTGCAGTTGTTCTTTATGCTGGCCAACCCTTGGTATGGTTAGTTTGTTTATTCTTTTTACTTTTACTTTAGTGGGTTCTCATGGTATCTTATGATTTTAACTTGCAGTTCCTTAATAGTGAATGATTTTTTGCATATGTTTGTCATTTTTAATCTTTTATTTGGTGGATATTATGATGTTATCTTATTTTTGAGTGGTAAGAATTTTTTATATATTCCAGAAAGAAGCTCTTTGTCAGATAAACCTTTTACAGATATCTTCTTTTTATTTATTTGTATTTTCCCATTTGTTATATGTCTTTTTTCAGCTTAATTTTTTTTTAATTTTATATTGGATTATAGTTGATTTACAATGTTGTGTTAGCTTCAGGTATAGAGCAAAGTGATTTCGTTTTACATGTACATATATCTATTCTTTTTCAGATTCTTTTCCATTATAGGTTAGTATGAAATACTGAATAGAGTTACCTATGCTATGGGCTTCCTGGGTGGCACTGGAGGTAAAGAACCTGCCTGCCAATGCAGGTTAGCTGTAAGAGACACAGGTTCAATCCCTGGGTTGGGAAGATCCCCTGGAGGAGGAAATGGCAACCCACTCTAGTATTCTTGCCTGTAAAATCCCATGAACAGAGGAGTCTGGTAGGCTACAGTCACAGCCTTGCAAAGAGTTGGACATGACTGAGCAACTGAGCACACACACATGCTGTGCTATATAGTAGGTCCCTGCTGATTATTCTGTTTTATATATAGTGTTAGCTGCTCGGTCATGTCTGACTCTTTGCAACCCCATGGACTGTAGCCCACCAGGCTCCTCTGTCCATGGGATTCTCCAGGCAAGAATACTGGAATGGGTTGCCATCCTCCAGGGGATCTTCCCAACCCAGGGATTGAACCTGGGTCTTCTGCATTACAGGCAAACTCTTTACCATTTGAGCTACAGGGAAGATCTTTTTATATATTTTGTGTATAGTAGTGTGTTTATCAGAGACGGCAATGGCACCCCACTCCAGTACTCTTGCCTGGAAAATCCCATGGATGGAGGAGCCTGGTAGGCTGCAGTCCATGAGGTATCTAAGAATTGGATACGACTGAGAGACTTCCCTTTCACTTTTCACTTTCATGCATTGGAGAAGGAAATGGCAACCCACTGCAGTGTTCTTGCCTGGAGAATCCCAGGGACGGGGGAGCCTGGTGGGCTGCCGTCTATGGGGTCGCACAGAGTCGGACATGACTGAAGTGACTTAG
Organism: Bubalus kerabau; assembly: GCF_029407905.1. Classification (NCBI taxonomy): domain Eukaryota; kingdom Metazoa; phylum Chordata; class Mammalia; order Artiodactyla; family Bovidae; genus Bubalus; species Bubalus kerabau. Next base: position 88,744,970 of record NC_073629.1, read on the forward strand.
CAGCAGTGTGTTTATCTCTGGAGGAGAAAATGGCAACATGATCCAGTATTCTTGTCTGGAAAATTCCATGGACAGAAGAGCCTTGTGGGCTACAGTCCATGGGTTCACAAATAGTCAGACACGACTGAGCAAACACACACACTCAATGTATTTATATTAATCCCAAATGCCTAATTTATCCCTTCTGTCCCCCTGCCTTTCCCCACTGGTAACCATTAAGTTTGTTTTTCTTCCAGTCTGTGACTTGCCTTTTTAGTCTCCTTTCCAAGTTCCCTGAGTGGAGCAATTTTCTTGCATTCCCTTGCATATTGCTAGAAACTAGAATACAACAGTCTTACATATTGAAAATATTTAGTAAATTTCAGTTTAATGAATGAAACAAGTCCCAGCTTTAAATACTTCAAGACAGACCCATGAAAAGGTGGCTTTGTTTCCTCAATTTTCCAGTCTGTAAAGTTAACAGCAAATTGAGTGGATTGTTTTCAGAATTGAGTAAATCTGAATAGATTTCTTTGACCAATGCTAGGAATAGAGTAAGAGTTCAATAAGAACTAGCATGATTTTATGCTGTTGTCCTAGGGAGGAGAAGTGGGGCCAAAGGGTTGAAATCATAGGGAAGCAGATTGTCTCAGTTTAGTGAATTATTTTCCATTGCTGTCTAATAAATGGAGTGAAATAAATGGTCATATGAGCTTTTGGGCTGCCCATCACTGAGAACATTTAAGCAGAGGGCAAATAACCATTTGGTCAGCATCTAGAAGAGATGATTGCTATCTTGAGGAAAATCCTGGGCTTCTGTGTATCTCTGGTTGCTAGAAAATATTTCACTTCTGGTAAAAAATAACGGCAGTAATAATAGCAACTTGTTATTGAATATATATCTTGTAAAATAAGCAGCATATTATGTATAATATAGTGTTTATATACATGTCTATAATATACATGATATACATAATATACATAATATATAATGTACATTATATAATTATTAAGGATATACTGTTACGCTAAGAAATCACAACAACCACCTAAGCTAAGAGTGACTATCATCTCTATTTGATTGATGAGAAAAATAGACTCAGACATGGTAAATAACTTGCTCCATCGTAACACAGAACATGGAGAAGCAGATTTCTGAGTGTAGGTGTGTTTGAGTTAAGTCCATGCTGGCAATTCCGGTACTCTGTGGCCACCTTCCTTCTACTTAGTCACAGCCAAGTGGTGCTGAAACAAAAGGCTACTCAGTACCTTGTGTCCCCACACTGCCCCATCCGCACTGAAGCATGTCTCTGAGCCAGTGGGAATAAGTATTTAGGTCTTGGTCCAGGGTTGCCTATCCAGGCCGTCTGCCAGTGCAGGAGACATAAGGGACATGAGTTCGATCCCTGGGTCAGGAATAGGCCCTGGAGGAGGGCACGGCAACCTATTCCACTATTCTTTCCTGGAGAATCCCATGGACAGAGAAGCCTGGCAGCCTACAGTCCATAGGGTTGCAAAGAGTCGGACACCAAATGAAGCAACTTAGTATGCATGCATGCATGTACACACACCAGGGCTGCAGGATTCTCCTCGGTTGGCTCAGCAGGTCACCCAGAAGTGGCCTGACACAGGACCAGGTCATCCACTTGGCTTGCTCTCCACCAGGCACAACCAGCTTCCTGGGGGAATGACACTCATCATCTCCAGTTGGAACAGGCCTTTGCTGGGCTTTTTCTTCTGGCATATGGAGTGTTTATTTGTTTTGGAAGTCCTTACGAGTGGCAGCTTTCTCACACGGCAGTAGGGAATATCCCCGTTTGGTGCTTGTCCGTCCAGCATACCATATTTATGCTGTCACTGCAAAGCTGTTGGACCCTGGATCTTAATCATCCAAAGATACTTCCGCGGCTTTTCAAAACCAGGCACGGTCTTCTGAAAATGAATCCCTGCCTCACCACCATGCTGATTACCCGCTCCTGTTGGCAAGATAACTATGAGGATTTTTACCAGATTGTGCCAACCAGACGTTACCTAGCAACCAGCAGGAGCGGCTGGGTGCACCCTTGTGTGCTAAACACTCTGTGCGATTCTTTAGGCATTTTGGATACAATGGAGAATAAAAGCAGCTTTGAGGCTTTGGACTCTGACACTCCTTTGTGCAGCCCTGACTGGCTGACTCTTATGACCTTGGGCAAGTTGCCTAAAATTGAAGAGCCTCAGTTTCCTGACCTAGAAAATGGAGAACGAGAATACTACTTACTTCATGCTAATGTTCTGAACAAAATGGATGAATGTAATGCACAAAAATAAAATATTACAAGGGACAATATTCTGTATTAAATAGATATTCAACAAATATTAGTTCCCTTCAAAATACCTTTTTTTCTGTGCTGCATTTGATAAAAATACAAATTTAAGCATGAGAAGGATCAGAATCTAGTTACTTCTTCCCTTTACTTGAAAGAAAGTGAAAGTGAAATTCTCTTAATCATGTCCGACCTTTGCAATGCCATGGACTATAGCCTGTCAGGCTCCTCTGTCCATGGAATTCTCCTGCCAGGCTCCTCTGTCCATGGAATTCTCCAGGCCAGAATACTGGAGTGGGCAGCCATTCCCTTCTCCAGGGGATCTTCCCAATCCAGGCATCAAACCCAGGTCTCCCACATTGCAGGCAGATTTCTTTACCATCTGAGCCACCAGGGAAGCTGGTGTTCACAGCACAGTAAATCCCTGTGTTCTTAAGGAAGTCTCTTAACTTCTCTTTGAAATATTTTCCTTGTTTGAATTACGGGGATGATGATAAATGTTGTTATGAAATTCAGTTGAAACTAGTGATATGAAAAAGCTCTGAATATCAGAATACAATTGCAGCAGGTAAACTAAATATATTGCTGGTGTTCTATTTAATTGAAGAGGGGTTAACCCACTCCAGTACTCTTGCCTGGAAAATCCCATGGATGGAGGAGCCTGGTAGGCTGCAGTCCATGGGGTCGCGAAGAGTCGGACACAGCTGAGCGACTTCACTTTCACTTTTCACTTTCATGCATTGGAGAAGGAAACGGCAACGCACTCCTGTGTTCTTGCCTGGAGAATCCCAGGGACAGTGGAGCCTGGTGGGCTGCAGTCCATGGGGTCGAGAAGAGTCGGACACAGCTGAGCGACTTCACTTTCACTTTTCACTTTCATGCATTGGAGAAGGAAACGGCAACCCACTCCTATGTTCTTGCCTGGAGAATCCCAGGGACAGTGGAGCCTGGTGGGCTGCAGTCCATGGGGTCGAGAAGAGTCGGACACAGCTGAGTGACTTCACTTTCACTTTTCACTTTCATGCATTGGAGAAGGAAATGGCAGGCCACTCCAGTGTTCTTGCCTAGAGAATCCCAGGGACGGCAGAGCCTGGTGGGATGCTGTCTATGGGGTCGCACAGAGTCGGACACCACTGAAGCGACTTAGCAGCAGCAGCAGCAGCACACTAGAAGGCTGACTAGACACCTTTATTTTAACAGTAGTTTTTACCTTCATCGAGGTATGGCCCTGGTATTCATATTGGTGAAATGGATATTTGAAATCATGTTGAAGCTTATCTACCCAACTCCCTTATTTATTTTCACTTTAACCTCTGTGTTGGTTTCAGAAAATGTATTCCCAATACTAATACCAGAAGAACTCATTGCCAGGGCTAATAAAAGTGTTCCAGGGGATATAGTTGTAGTAGTTAGCTTGGAGAAACCAAGGGCAGAATGACCCAAAGGACAAACGTGGATTATATAGCATTATGCAAAGTATTGGAGCAAAGCAGACATGGCTTAAAAGCCCTCTGGTCTACTAATTCTTAGCTCTAAGGACTTGAATAAATCATTTACCTCAATAAGCCTCAGTTTTCACATCTGTAAAGTGGATGTGATATGACTTAACTTGTAGGGTTGTTGAAAGAATGAGAGTAGTGAATATAAAGTACATATTAAGTTGATTGGCTTATAGAATATTCTGAATATATAACTGGACATGGAGCAACAGTCTGGTTCCAAATAGGAAAAGGAGTACATCAAGACTGTATATTGTCACCCTGCTTATTTAACTTATATGCAGAGTACATCATGAGAAATGCTGGGCTGGATGAAGCACAAGCTGGAATCAAGATTGCTGGGAGAAATATCAATAACCTCAGATATGCAGATGACACCAACCTTATGGCAGAAAGTGAAGAAGAACTAAAGAGACTCTTGATGAAAGTGAAAGAGGAGAGTGAAAAAGTTGGCTTAAAGCTCAACATTCAGAAAATTAAGATCATGGCATCCGGTCCCATCACTTCATGGCAAATAGATGGGGAAACAGTGGCTAACTTTATTTTGGGGATCTGCAAAATCACTGCAGATGGTGATTGCAGCCATGAAATTAAAAGACGCTTACTCCTTGGTAGAGAAATGCAAATCAAAACCACTATGAGGTACCATTTCACACCAGTCAGAATGGCTGCGATCCAAAAGTCTACAAGTAATAAATGCTGGAGAGGGTGTGGAGAAAAGGGAACCCTCTTACACTGTTGGTGGGAATGCAAACTAGTATAGCCACTATGGAGAACAGTGTGGAGATTCCTTAAAAAACTGGAAATAGAACTGCCTTATGATCCAGCAATCCCACTGCTGGGCATACACACTGAGGAAACCAGAATTGAAAGAGACACGTGTACCCCAGTGTTCATCGCAGCACTGTTTATAATAGCCAGGACATGGAAGCAACCTAGATGTCCATCAGCAGATGAATGGATAAGAAAGCTGTGGTACATATACACAATGGAGTATTACTCAGCCATTAACAAGAATACATTTGAATCAGTTCTAATGAGGTGGATGAAACTGGAGCCTATTATACAGAGTGAAGTAAGCCAGAAAGAAAAACACCAATACAGTATACTAACGCATATATATGGAATTTAGAAAGATGGTAACAATAACCCTGTGTATGAGACAGCAAAAGAGACACTGATGTATAGAACAGTCTTATGGACTCTGAGAGAGAGGGAGAGGGTGGGAAGATTTGGGAGAATGGCATTGAAACATGTAAAATATCATGTATGAAACGAGTTGCCAGTCCAGGTTCGATGCACGATACTGGATGCTTGGGGCTGGTGCACTGGGACGACCCAGATGGATGGAATGGGGAGGGAGGAGGGAGGAGGGTTCAGGATGGGGAACACGTGTATACCTGTGGCGGATTCATTTTGATATTTGGCAAAACTAATACAATTATGTAAAGTTTAAAAATAAAATTAAAAAAAAATAAATAAAAGACGCTTACTCCTTGGAAGTAAAGTTATGACCAACCTAGACAGCATACTAAAAAGCAGAGACATTACTTTGTCAACAAAGATCCTTCTACTCAAGGCTATGGTTTTTCCAGTGGTCATGTATGGATGTGAGAGTTGGGCTATAAAGAAAGCTGAGCGCCAAAGAATTAATGCTTTTGAACTGTGGTGCTGGAGAACACTCTTGAGAGTCCCTTGGACTGCAAGGAGATCAAACCAGTCCATCCTAAAGAAGATCAGTCCTGGGTATTCATTAGAAGGACTGATGTTGAAGCTGAAACTCAAATACTTTGGCCACCTGATGCGAAGAGCTGACTCATTTGAAAAGACCCTGATGCTGGGAAAGATTGAGGGCAGGAGGAGGAGGGGACAACAGAGGATGAGATGGTTGGATGGCATCACTGACTCAATGAACATAGGTTTGGGTGGACTCCAGGAGTTGATGATGGACAGGGAGGCCTGGCATGCTGTGGTTCAAGGGATCACAAAGAGTTGGACACAACTGAGCGACTGAACTGAACTGAATATGCATTAAATACAATATTAATAATGGTGATAGTAACTATAATTGAGCACAAAAGTAGAGCAGAGGAACAGTTCCAAATGTTTGGTCTAAGCAGCAAATATGGATAAATAAAAGGAAATAAATTGTGGGAATCAAGAGGCAGGGAAATGAGAAATATGTCAGCAAGTGAACTGATGGAGATAAATAATTTGGAGTCCAGGTCAGGATGAGGGTCCAAGTTTTGGGAGCCCAGTTAAACGACACAGAGCAGGTCAGACATGTCAGCCGCTTAGGGAAGGTTGCTCCTCATGTCTTTGCCTTTACAGGCCATCTTTTTCTCTGTCAGGACTCAAATGACAACCCCCTGCAGAAGTGCCTGATGAAAAATAGTTTGTTAGCTAGAGAGGAGGCTAGGATGCTCCAGGCAGAGGGTTTTGACGAATGACAGGTCTGCATTCCACATTTGGAGTCACAATTCTTGAATGTCAGGGAGTGGGATTTCCCTTAAGAGTTGCCCATGTGACTAAGTACGCCTCAGGTTAGTGGGGTGAACAGTTACCTCAAATTCAGTTTATACTTAATCAGGTAACATCTCTGCACATCTAAGATGCCTTTTGACCATTGTCATTGACTTCTTACTTCAGGGAGACCAATTCAAAGGAGTTGCTCGAAGCAAAGAGGGAGAGAACTTGAATTTCGTCCGTCATTCAGTCCTAAGTCTCAGGTTCCTGGCTGGGTTGGCTATCACAGCCAGCCCCCAGGAAGCATCTGTCCTCGCAGAAGTTAGGTCCAGCAGCTCGAACTAGAGATGTGTGTCAATGAAAACTTCAGAGAGAGTGGCTTTCTTCTGTTCAATATGAGCACCAATTATCACCTATCCACATCACAGAGCTTTGGGAAGCCAAGACCAGTATTGTGTATAGGTGCCTTGCGTTGCAATAGCTGGTCTAAGAAAAGTGGTTCAGAGTTCATCTGTACAGATAGATAGTTGTCTTTTTAGTGCTGCTAAGTCAGGCAGGTTTTTGAATCCACTATGGGCTTCTTATGTGGCACAGTGGTAGAGAATCCACCTACCAAAGCAGGAGACCCAAGAGACACGGGTTCAGTTCCTGGGTCAGGAAGATACCCTGGAGTGGGAAATGGCAACCCACTCAAGTATTCTTGCCTGGGAAATTACATAGACAGTGGAGCCTGGTGGGCTGTGGTCCATGGTGTTGCAGTGACTGAGCAAAAGTGTGTGGAAATCCTCGCAGTTACCAGGAAACTGGGGCAGGTTATTTAAACATGTTGAATGGGAATTTCTGAGTACTTTAGGGATGTAAACAAATAACTCCTAAAGCTCTCCCTTCAGTTCAGTTCAGTTGCTCAGTCATGTCTGATTCTTTGTGACCCCATGAATTGCAGCACGCCAGGCCTCCCTGTCCATCACCAACACCCGGAGTTCACTCAAACTTAGGTCCATCGAGTCGGTGATGCCATCCAGCCATCTCATCCTCTGTTGTCCCCTTCTCCTCCTGCCCCCAATCCCTCCCAGCATCAGGGTCTTTTCAAATGAGTCAACTCTTCGCATGAGGTGGCCAAAGTATTTGAGTTTCAGCTTCATCATCAGTCCTTCCAATGAACACCCAGGACTGATCTCCTTTAGGATGGACTGGTTGGATCTCCTTGCAGTCCAAGGGACTCTCAAGAGTCTTCTCCAACACCACAGTTCAAAAGCATCAATTCTTCGGTGCTTCACAGTCCAACTCTCACATCCATACATGACCACTGGAAAAACCATAGCCTTGACTAGATGGACCTTTGTTGGCAAAGTAATGTCTCTGCTTTTGAATATGATATCTAGGTTGGTCATAACTTTCCTTCCAAGGAGTAAGCATCTTTTAATTTCATGGCTGAAGTCACCATCTGCAGTGGTTTTGGAGCCCCCAAAAATAAAGTCTGACACTGTTTCCACTGTTTCCCCATCTATTTCTCATGAAGTGATGGGACAAGATGCCATGATCTTCGTTTTCTGAATGTTGAGCTTTAAGCCAACTTTTTCACTCTCCTCTTTCACTTTCATCAAGAGGCTTTTGAGTTCCTCTTCACTTTCTGCCATAAGGGTGGTGTCATCTGCATATCTGAGGTTATTGATATTTCTCCCAGCATTCTTGATTCCAGCTTGTGCTTTTCCAGCCCAGTGTTTCTCATGATGTACTCTGCATATAAGTTAAATAAGCAGGGTGACAATATACAGCCTTGACGTACTCCTTTTCCAATTTGGAACCAGTCTGTTGTTCCATGTCCAGTTCTAACTGTTGCTTCCTGACCTGCATATAGGTTTCTCAAGAGGCAGGTCAGGTGGTCTGGTATTCCCATCTCTTTCAGAAGTTTCCACAGTTTATTGGGATCCACACAGTCAAAGGCTTTCTAAAAAAATATGTACTTTCAAGTGAAATATTTGTCAACCACACTTGAATGGATGCACCAGCAATAGATCTAAACTCTTCCATGCAAGCAACTCTCCAATCATGCAGGACGTTTCGTTTGTTCTTAGTTTGGAAAGATAACATAGATAAGAGTTTGTAATGATAACATGGATAAGAGTTAAGAGTTAATAACAAGTCTTGATCTTGTTCTATCACTAATTAGCTGCGTGTCAGTGAGTAAGTCACCTCCCCTCTCTGGGCTTAAATTTCCTCATTGGTAAAATAAGAACCTTGAACCAGGTAATGTCTAAGATCTCTTCCTACATGAACTTCTGTGACTCCATATTGACAAAATTACAATACTTTTAAGAAGTCATATATTTATTTATTTTTTGCTGTGCTGGGTCTTCACTGCTGTGCAGGCTTTGTTTCTTTAGTTGTGGAGAGCAGGGCCTGCACTCCTGTTGTGATGTGTGGGCTTTTCATCCCTTTGGCTTCTCTTGTTGTGGAGCATGGGCTCTAGAGCACACAGGCCTCAGCAGCTGCCTCATGTGGACTCAGTAGTGTGGCTACTGGGCTCTTGAGCACAGGCTCAATACTTGTGCTGCACTTGCTCTGTGGCATGTGAGATCTTCCCAGATCAAGGATCGGACCTGTGTCTCCTACATTGGCAGGTGGATTCTTTACTGAACCACCAGAGGAGCTCCTAATATTGTTATACTTTTAAAATGCTTTCATCTTGACTAGTGATTTTTATCAAACCTTCAACATTTCTCAATGAAGCCCAAGTCCAATCTCTAGTAGAGTGCCTGTACCCAACTAGTATTTGGTAAATGGGAGTTGGGTGAATGGATAACTCCCACCTATTATTACATCCATATTATATTTTTAACTTGCTTCAAATTTCTGTGTGACCATTAACAAATTGTTTAACTTCTTTATTTGGGTTAGACAAGGCCCTTCCTCATTCCCTCTGGCTCCTGAGACAATGTCAGTGACACCAACAAACACTTTTAGAGACGCTTGGTATTTTAGGTGAGTGAGGCTCCCATCCAATACCTGCATGTGTCACATGACCACAACAGCTATCATTCCATCAGTGAGAGAACATTTGTGGAGCATCTTCTGTGAGCAGGCTCTGTTCTAAGTGTTGATGATTAGATTTACACCCTGAGTGTCTCCTCCACAGTTCCTCATAGACCCAGTCCTCTGATGAACACATCTCCACTGAGACCTTTCTGTGAAAGGTATAATCATCACTTTCATAGATGTTGATCATAAGCTTTTTGTATGTACAGTGGCTCCTTCATTGAGAGGGCCAAGGTGCTGGAAATAAAAAACTGTGTACAGCATGCTGGTTGTCCTTGAGCAGCTCTTCGTTTCCTGGGGTGAGGGCAGATTTGTGGAAGGATTGCAGTTTGCCATGGTAGTCATCTTGAGGTACAAGGTGATTCTGGAGAGGCAATTTTCATGTCTGAAAAGAAGCATCCTGCTTATCTGAGGTCACCTTCTTCAATCCATACAGCGGATATCATCTTTTTATTTGGCTGTGCCAGGTCTTAGTTGTGGCACATGGAGTGCAGGATTTAGTCACCGCATGCAAACTCTTAGTTGCGGCATGTGGGATGTAAATCCCTGACCAGGGATCAAACCCAGGCCCTCTGCATTGGGAGCATGGAGTCTTAGCCACTGGACCATACAGGGAAGTCCCAAAGTAGATGTAATCTTACTCACCTCCTTGGATCCTTGTGAGGCAGCCCCAGCCTTTGCTCTCCCCAGGCTACACTTCCTGTTTAGGGGATCTTCTGCAGACCCATGGTTGTGGATGCCAACCTTCTGTCGATGACTCCAGACCACCCCCAGTTCAGGCTCAAGCCCTTGTAGTTATTCTCCATGCTTCTCTTCCTTCCACATCACATATCCAACCAACAGCAAATCCTGCCCACTCTGTTTTCAGGATGTGTCCTGATTCCTGACACTGTACATGGAGCACTCTTCCATCCCCATGAGATTATTCCAGTGCCTCCAGGGTCTCCATTCATCTATCCCTGCCCACTTACTGTCAACTCTCGACATAGCAGAGTGATGGCTTCAAGACTGAAGTCAGATAACATCTTCTGCTTCCCAAGTCCTCTTGGGGTTACCATATTACACCCAGGAGAGAACTCAGTGTGCTGTGAAAGACTCTATAAGACCCACATGACCTGGCCTCACCTGCTGCTTTTCTCCTTGTTCACCCTGAGCTCCTGATTTCCCTAATCTTCCGTACACATGTTCCCTCAGGTGTGTACACCTTTTCTCTCTTCCTCCCTCACTTCCCCTCCCTGTATTTGTCCCGTCCTCCTTCACTCCACGTCAGTCTTTGCACTCTGTCATTTTTTTTCAGAGCCTAGTACTTTCCCTGACTAGACCACCATCAAGTTCCATAAACTCACTCATAGCATCTATGGTTGTCAAACGTTACAGTTGCTGTTCATGTCTCTGCATATGGCACACTTTCATTCCTTTTTGTGGCTGAATAATATTCCATTGTGTATATGTACCACATATTCTTTGTCTATTCATCTATTAATGGACATAGTTATTTATTTTATATGCTTATTATTAATAAATGCCCTCAGCTAGAATGCTCTGTGAGGACAGGAACATTGTCAGCCTTGTTTGTTCCTGTGTCCCCAGGAAGATACAGCCATATGGTGGGCACTCAATAAGTATCTATTTAATGAATAAATAAATGAATGAGGATGAAATAAGAGCATATTTGTAAAATGCCAAGTTTCAAACTTTGTGTTTATAGCACTGGCTGATTCTTGCTCCCACCTCACTCTACCTCTCTATGTCCTCTTTGTGTCAGCTCCCTTGACCTCCAGCCCTGCTAAGGGTACTGTGCATTCAAGGTCTTCTTTCTGTTTCATGAGGAAGTGATCAAAATTCTCCTGCTATTCCTCTTTTTAGGCTCATTCACTCTGAAATGCCCTGCGCCTCTCTTTTTATTGAGGCCATGACATCTATTCCTCTGAATTTAAGAAAGAAAGTAAAAGTACAGAAAACTGTAGTGACCATTACATTTTGCAAAGAACCGATAAGTCACTGGCTTTTCTTTCATTTCTTGTGTCTTTGGAGATTTGTATCCTAGACTCAAGCATAACTATCTCGGATGAACAATGCACATAAATGGCCATTCTCAGGGTCTTATTGTTGGAATTCCTGGTCTCAGCCACCATGGCCACCCTGGCCAGACCTTCTCCAGATAGCCCCACACATCAGTCTTCTGCTCACACCTTCTAATGGAGCTCATTGCATTCACTTGTGCCTCAAGTATGGTCAATGTGTTACAGAGCAAGAGGCAGCCAGGCCACCAGGTTGCAAACCCCTGATTGTTCCTGAGTGTGGTGAAAAGAGAAGGGCACTGGTGGCAGAGACTTGGGTTCAGATCCAAGAGTATCATGTTTGTGATCTTGGATAAATCATTAAATGTCTGGGACTCCTTATCATCTGTAAAGTCTCCTCCTCAGGGTTCTTATGAAGATTGGAATAGACATGCATTCCAAAAGTACATTGCTCAGAGGGACTTCACAAATGCAAGCCTCTCCTTCCTACAATGGGCTCTTCCTTGGACCATGGTGACTTCATGCTCCATTTTTTTCCCCAGATAAAGGGGCATAGGCCCAGTCAAGGGACCTTATAGATACCCGACAGCAGTGTAATGGGTAATGATTTTTACTCAGCTTGTGGAAACATCAGTGTTAGTGTTGGAGTCTTAGACTTCCAGTATCATTTCAATTTTTTAAAGTTGAAAACTGTTTTCATAAACAGTTGTAGGGCACAGGGAACTGTATTCAATATCTTGTAATAACCTATAATGGAAAAGAATCTGAAAAGAATATATATATATATATATATATATAGGAATATAAATATATATGTCACTTTTCTGTATACTTAAACATTGTAAGTCAAATATTTCAATTAAAAAAAAAATACAACACAACAGACTTGCAAAGAACCAGTATAGTATTTGGCAAATAGAAGGCATTTAATATTAGCATGTATGTTGAATGAATGAATGAATATGTAATACAATTTAAAAATAGCTTCTCTGGTTAAACAGACATTGAGTTCTCTGAAGTCTGCCTTCTGGGCCCATCCTCATCTCAGGAAATAACCTTTGAAGTGCAACCCCCAGAATCTTCTAAGCTTCATAATACAGTTTGGAAACCTCTAATCTGGTCTAATGCCATTTCTACTATCGACATTTCTGCTACAGCATTTTTGATGAAATGAGGGATGACCTAAAGTCCTGTGCTTATTTGTGTGTGTGTGTCTGTTTGCACACACACACGTATGTATGTGTCTGTGTGTGATATTATTTCTAATGGCCTCAAGCTAGATGGCAGTAGTGAGATGGTGAGTGATGGGGTGGGAGGAACTGGGGTCCATGGGTGAGCCATCTCTTTTTTCCTGCCAATGGTGATACAAGGGCTGGCAAAGTGGTATCCTCTTTGGATCTCATAGAAGTCCTCTTGTCTCTCCTGATTTTTACCAATGGAGGGAAGAAGGAAAACATGAGGAGCTGTGGAGATATGTATGAAAGCATTTGGAATATAGAGGTGGGAGGAGGCAATTAGGAAGGATGCTTCGAAGTAGGAGACAGCATAGGAGTTAGCCATGTATGGGATGTCAGGGTGAAATATCTTCTGCTGGCCAGAGGAAGCCATGCCTTCAAAGACCTACAGGGATGAAGTCATCTGGTAGGTTTAAAAAAACTGCAGGTGGTTCACCTTGGCTGGAGCCCGGGATGCAAAGTGAAGTCAGGAGCTACAGTGGAAGGGAAGAACTATCATGCAGATGGACATATCATGCTAGGATGGTAGCTTTCACATCTTCAGCATTGGGAAGACATTCCAAGTAGAAAAATGAGATGACCCAATCTTATGTTTCAGAAAGGCTCTCCTAAGTACCCATGTTTTTGCAGGGAAAAAGACTCATTGGGAGGAAAGAAATGAGCCAAGAGCAAGAGTAGAAGGTAGGTAGTAGGGAAGGAGAGGTAGAAACCAGCCCAGCCATCCAGACCAACCCCAGTCCTCTTCTTCTCAACAGCCCAGCAGCTATTCCAAGACTTGTCCAGGGTCTTCTCTCCACCAGACTACACCTCACAATTGCTAGGGTCAACCCTGCTCAGAGGTGTACATGGATAATGGGACTTTCACTGCGGGCTGTAGATCGTGGCAGCTGCCCTTTGTCTTCACGATCCTGTTGTCCCCACGCAAAAGTCAATGTCAAAGTGAACAGGTGTTGCTAATGGTACTAGGGACTAGGAGAGTCAGGAAACAACAACTTCAAGGCTGAAATAATAACATTTTAATTGGAAATCTACTGTGAAGAGACTAACCTATGTAGATATATGCAAATCCTATGCAAATACACATGTGGTCTTTCTAACTATTGTCAGAACCTCGATCTGACCCATGGGAATTCTTAACAGTAGATGCTAGCTTTCAGCAGAGGCTCAGGGCTGTTGATGAACAATTCTAGGTTTTACCTATGTTTAAACCATAATTAAGAAATATATTGATGGCAACCTGAACTTAATTAGCTTAACTGAATGTTGGAATTGATTGGGTCTGGAGAGAGCCCTGTCTCTGAAGCTAAGCCTTAGGGAGTTTGCAGGGGGTGGAAGGAAAACCGAACTTGAAAGCACCTAGCAAAAATGAAAAGGAATGGGCGAGGAGCCACTGGGAGCATTATTAAAGGGAAAAGATTCTTATCAGAGAGTTGAAAGAGGAATGCTTACATTTCAAGTCACGCATAGCCGTTCTAGGTCAGATCACTCAGTCAAATGGGAAAAAAATGATGTTGGGAAGGAAGAGTTCTGTGGGAGATACAGAAAGGGTGTCAGGCATCCTTGTGTGGGAGTGTATCATGCTGAATACACAGACTGATGGGGCCCAGGCCAGGCCACTTGGTTCCATACAAAGCGCCTGGGGAGAGGACAATGTATCTAATGGTTAAAAACAAAGGATTTCAGCTATGATGCATCTGTCTTTATTTAAGAACTAATTTTGTAAGCTATCAAATTGTATTTTATAATAAATGATTTGATTTTCTTATTTCAAAACACCTGTATTATCTGGAGTTAGGTAGTCTTGAGCTTCAACCCCAGCTCTGCCCCTTTGTACACTGGGACCTTCATATCCCAGAGTTTCAGTTCCTGTAACCAGATTTGATAGTACAGACCCAGTGCGATGTGGTGGTAGGAAGGTGCTGATCAGTGCCTGCCTCACATTCCTGTGAGGTCCTATGCTTTATAAGCGGTTGAGCTGAGGTGCAAACCAGATGGCTGGTTCTATTATGTTTCTGCCTTAATACCCTTGCCCTCTGCCCTGGCTCTCCCCTTCTCTTCAGAGCAACTCTCTGAGTTATGTGTCCATTGATGTAGTCTGCCACACTTGTGTGCCCCCACCTCATCAACAGGGACCTTCTAGCTACATCCAGCATCAGCGTTGCTATCTGTATGTCACCGTCCATGCTCATTTCTTCTGTAAAATCTCCCTCTTCCACCCTAATGATGATGAAATAGAGCATAAATTTAAATATAAAACATGAATGATTAGTTTCCATTTTGTTTTTATAATTATGTACATATGCATACATACACATCTCTGTACTCAGAGAAAATAAATTATTAGAAGGAAAAAAGCCAAAATGTTACCAGATGTGAATTCCTGGCATTGCTGGGATTTTCCAAAAGTGTCCACAAAGGATATATTATTTTTAATTGAGAAAAATCAACATTAAAAACATGACTGTTAAAAAAAAAAAGTCTGTATTCACCTATGAAGTCAAAGAATCTGGGTCTCAGCCCTGCTCCTTACAGCCTGTGTCCTGCCCTTATGAGGGCAGTCGCAGGGGCATGGTCCTGCAGGACTGGTGTTAGAGGGAAAGTGCATTCTTCTGACCGTCTCTGTCATCCTCTCTCAATTTTTAGCTGCACAAGAAGCAAGCTTATTTTCAGGAGAATGGTAACTCAAATTTACCATATTGTAGGAACAGAAGCCCATGTTGTAGAAGATCCAGATTCCCTCGAGGTAACATCTGACTTTCTAGGAATATCTGCAGGAATAACCTCCAGACTTGATCTGGCCTTTTCTTCCTTCAAGTGTGAGGATTATGTCTTAGAGTGGACCTCCTAGAATTTCCAATTTGTGTTAAGTGTCTAACTTCATGGGCACCCCCCTTCACAAAACTGGATCCTGTAGCTGCCCGCAGCCATCCCCATACACACCCCTCAGTTCCACCTTGCCCATAATGACCATATACAGCTTCAGATCCAGAGCAAGGCCTTGACCTTGATCTGGGAGAGTTGTGAACCAACTGAGATGGTTCCAACAACCTTAGGTTTTTTTGAAGCTAGTCTGCCCTAGGCACTGCTGATCACTCCTGCACTGTTGCTTGTGTTTCAAGGGTTGCTTTGGGTAATTTGTGTAATGTAGTCGCCCCTTCTGTCTGGCCTAGACCTCTGAACACCTCCAGCCCTGCCCCCACTGTTATGAGGCTACAACTCAGTAGGAACAAGTGATCTGTCAATATGACCATCTGGTTGTTCCTTTGAATTACTGGTAAGAGGCATTATATTAATATATTTATCCTCAGTGGTTCAGATGGTGAAGAATCCACATGCAGTGCTGGAGACCTGGGTTTGATCCCTGGATTGGAAGGATCTTGTGGAGAAGGAAATGGCTACCCACCCCAGTATTCTTGCCTGGAGAATTCCATGGACAGGAGTTAGGTGGGCTACAGTCCATGGGATCTCAGAGAGTTGACACAGCTGAGTGACTAACACTTTCGCTTTTATTTATGCTTGTATTCCAGGAAAAAGTCATACTTGGTCATGATAATTCTTTAATAAGTGGGTGAAATAGTAATATATTTGAAAATGTTTGTGGAATTTTAGGGTCATGTTCCTGTGATTTACCTACATGGTGTTTTGTGTGTGTGTGTTTGTGTGTGTACACACGTACATACACACAAGTTCTATCTTGGTCAGGTTTTTGGTGTTATAATGTCTTGATTTACTACATTATATCACTATGTCAGATTATTTAGACTATGCTTTCCATCCATTCGTATTTTGTTGAAGGTTTCTTTATATCCTGGCATACAATTATCTTGGATGGTCAATGTCCTAGTGTGCTTTAAAATGACATGCATTCTTTCTTTGATATTAACATAATAATTAGAAGGGCAGACTCTGGGAATACCTGCTTCAGCTTAGAACTAGGCTTGACCTCTATGACAATGCAGCTGTGTTATAATCTTGGGTGAATTAGTTAAACTCCTTGTGCTTCAGTTTTCTTTAATACAGGGATAATTATTTTCTAACTCACAGTATTATTGTGAAGATTAAATGAGATAATAGTCTAAGTAGATATTTAGAACAGCATCTAGAATGTTTTAAGTACTCAAGTTAATTCTTAGCAGTTTTCAGAGATGGATACATTGCAACTGAGGGACTGAACTGAACATAACTTAATAAAAATGGTAGTCTTTCTTGTTAAAGTCAATTTCAAGAAGCTTATTTCTATCACTATCTCTTTATATTTCTAAGAATTTTTGCTATATATATTTTGCCATCATGTATCAGCACACCTCTTACTGCTTTATTGTCAAATGAGTTGTTTATTAATATAAAATAACCTTCTTTGTCTCATAAAATGCTTTTTGCCCTGAATTCTACTTTGAAATGTTGCCAATTGCTGCTTTTTTTTTGTTTGCTTTCTATGCTTGATAAATATTTGCCCAGCTTTCCCCCCTTCTCTTTCTTGTTTTTGTTTTACTGCTCTTGCAGCATATGGCTGAATTTTGCTTTTAACCCAATCTGAAAGACTTTAGCTTTTATTAGGGGAGACTTAAACCATTTATATTTACTGTCATAACTGATAGGTTTGGTCTTATTCCTGTCTTTTTGTTTTATGCTTTCTCTTCTTTATACTTTCTTGGGGCTTCCTTTGTTTACTGTCTTTTTTTCTATGGGCTATCTCATCGTCCTACTTTTTTTTGCCTTTTAGTAATTTAAAAGCTGAATATCTGTTTTTGGCCAGTCCTAGGTGAACCAAAAAAAATGATCCCTGAGCTCCAGCAGTGACAGAAATGTAATGGTGGGTGAGCAGCCAGGCCACTGAGCGTGGAAGTCAATAAAATCGGACCTAAACCTTGGAAGAATAGTGATGTCCATTCACTGAGCACCTTATCGCAGCTGTAAAGCCCAGGCTTCTTAAATCTGTGTCACATTCTGTGCTTCACACTCGGGTTCTAGCCTACCTATCTGGCCTGATCTCCTCTTAGCCTTAGATAAGTATTCTGTGCTTCAGACATATCTCAACTAACCAGCCTCCAAACCAGACAGATTCTTAAACATCTCCACACTTTGGTTCAGGCTGCTTCCTTTTTGCCTGAAAACACCCTTTAAGACCTGATGCAATGCATTGTGTGTGTGTGTGTGTGTGTGTTTCCTTCTCATTCTCCTGCCCCATTAATTAGGTAGCAGAATTCATTGGACCAACCTACCTGGATTTGAGGTTAAGCTCCCTTCCTTGTAGCTCTGTGTGCCATGGATATAATTTTTTACTTAAAGCCAAAGTTCTCTCATTTGTAGAATAGGGATGCTGGCATTATATCTCCCTTAGAGTAAGACTGAATGAGATGAGAGAACCATGGGAAGAGCTTAGCAGAGTACATGGCACAGAGTAGGCATTCTATGTATTTGAAATGAACAAGAAATAAACAAAGGGGAGAGAAAGGATTGATTTTTAAATATGCATGATGTCCTTTTAAAAATCAAGGTGTACAATATCTAGGCTGGCTTTAGAAAGGACAAAGCTTGTGTGTGTGACTACCACTGCTGGTTCATTTTAAATGAGCCTCCCCCGGCTGCCCTCCGTCCCTGGGCAGAGTGGCAGGTATGTGGTGCACAAAACATTTCATGTGCAGACATCATCTTCATTTATATCGTCTGCCTTGCAAAGGCCCGCAGGCCTAGAGGAAATTTATTAAAGTGGAGTCTATTTATTCAATTTATTAAACAGGAATATTTGAAGGGTTTTCATTTAGAAGAGCGAGTTGATTTATTCTGTTTGGCTCCAGAAGGCAGGTCTAAGTCCAATGGGTAGAAGTTAAAGGAGGACAGATTTTACCTCACCCTAAGATAAAACAAAAGGTTTGTTGAAAGAGGGTCTGTTTGTTCATTCATTCAATCTATTCATCACATGGGAGCCAGAGAAGAGAAAACTGTCTTTGCTCTGCTCTTGCTCTGTCTGGGACACTGTGGTTGGCTCCCTTACATTCTTTAACACCTTGGAATTCTCTTACTGTATAAAGTAAAAGTAAAAGTCGCTCATTCATGTCTGACTCTTTGCAACTCCATAGACTATACAGTCCATGGAATTTTCCAGGCCAGAATACTGGAGTGTGTACTTTGCCTTCTCCAGACTAGCTGTGTAAGGAGGCATATTATTCCATTATATAGATATCAAAAGCTGAGGCTCAAAGAGGTAGTAACTTGCCCAAGATGAACAACATCCAGCCTATAACTGAGCCTGGCTTAAACTACAACCTCTCTGTTCTCTGCAGAACTTACTCTATTTCCACTTGATTGTGCTGTCGGCAAAAAGAGATAGAAGATCAGATCCGCATGACCAGCAGAAATTGGAAACAAGACTGAAAAATCCATCAGCCCTCCTTTCCCACGTTGTTCTTTCTCTTTTCCCTTCCTCCTGTCAACCCACCCATCTCTGCCAACCCCCAAACCAGTGCCAGTGAGCTGCACAAAATTAGACACTCCACAGTTCTAACCATCAGCTGTGAATGTTGCCAAGACCACTTCTCAAAGTGTTCCTGGGTGGGCGCAGCAGCTGCAGACAAGGATCTAAAGCAGAGCAGGAAAGGGGAAGAAATATCCTAGCCTCTTTTCCTTCCTACCCCTTGACCTCCCCTCAGAGCTTCCCGTTGGCAGAACCCAAGTAAGGGCCTCAAGTCAAAGGAGCTCCCATGAAGCTGTCCACACACATCAGAATCCTAGGTCACAGGATCCTGGGTCACCCCTCACAGGCCAGTGAGGGGTGAAGAAGGGATGGGGCTGGGACCCAGTAGAAATAACCAGCCCGTGAGGGGAGATTGGGTGAGTGATATAGCGGGCTGAATTGAAGAGAAAACCCACAATGCATCACTATGGCAGAGACTCTGCTTCTCTGGGCCCAACTTTCAGAAAGGAAGGGGTTTAGAGAATTCGGTAATGATTTCTTCTCAAGGTGGCCACCTTTCCCACTGCAGACCCTGCCAGATGCCACTCTGGTTTCAGTGTGTCTGAGTCTCTTTCAGGATTACTCCTGGATGTTAGGATTCATTCATTCACCAGAGATATGCCATCCTTTATTCTAAATATTGATACAAAGATGAGAAAGGGCTTCTCAGGTAACCCAGTGGTAAAGAATCCTCCTGTCATTGCAGGAGACACAGGAGACATGGGTCCAATCCTTAGATGAGGAAGATTCCCTTAGATAGGAAATGGCAACCCACTCCAGTATTCTTGCCTGGATAATCTCATGGATAGAGGAGCCTGGCATACTACAGTCCATGGAGTCACAAAGACTTAGACATGACTAAACAACTGAGCATGCATTTTCAAAAATGAGAAAGGGAGGACTCCTGTATTTCAGCATGTCATAGGACACTAAGGGAAACAGATCTGGGAATCAATTATTTCAGGGTTTTAGATGTAGGATGAAAGTCTGAATGCTGGTCTATGTAGTCACAGGTAGAGTGAGTAAGCCTCCCTGAGAGAATGTAGAAAAGTGATGCTTGGGTCTTAGAGGATGAATTGGAGTTTTAGAGGGCAGGATGGAGCAGGACCGTCTCTAGAAGATGGCATGGCAAATGCCATCTTGTGTAAGATTGCCGTGTTGTGAGACCATGTGTTCAGGGAACAGCTAAGGAGTAATTGTGTCTGGAGCAATGGACACAGATTGTATGCTGGGTCATGGGGCTAGAGGGCTTTCTGGGAGGTCAAGCCTGGTCAAATGCTTGCTTCTTCTAATTCAGCAAGCCAGGAAGAAATGTGCCCCAAAAGGCAGGCACTGCTGTGTCTGCCTGTTTTCTCTCACAGACTTCTGAAAGAAAGCCAAAGGGAATGGTGTCCAGGGCCCAGATTGTTCACCTGTGGGGATGAAAGAGCTGAAAAATACACAGGGGAGGCTCTTAGGTGAACTGACCACAAACCCAAGTTTCTTTAATTTGGCTGATCTTTCTTCAAAGCTTTCTGTTTGCCAACTCTTTCTGGAAAATACCAATATAGGATATGCCCCTTTCTTGAGGTCATTTCTAAATTGGTGAATCTTGGAAGGCTTCCTGGGAGAGACAGATTTTGCACTGATAACCTAAAAAGTATAAAAGGAAGGAAACCTACCATTTTTTGAATCTCTGCTCTGTGACAAATGATGCACTAGGTGATTTTGATATTTTATAAAAGTTTCATGGTAATCCTACGTGGTAGGTATTATTAGCCCCATTTTGCAGATAGGAAACTGCAAAGTGACTTGACAAGATCACTTAGATAATAACTAATGCTGAATTCAGACTTGACATGAATCCAAAGCCTATATTCTTGCCATTGTGCTGTGTTTGGCCACTAAAGGACAGGGCAGGCTGCATGCAGCCAGGGGTAGAAGGATTAGGGCAGAAAGAGGCTTTTCTTCTATAAAGAGATGCTGTCTACCTAGCAGGGCTTTGGGAGGACTTCATGAAATATGTGAAGTACCTCTTGTTTCATACTTCTTCACCTTTGTATATGTTGATCTCACAGCCTGGAATATCCTTCTCTCCTGTCCCCACAGCTCCGTATGGCTCTCTTTAATTTTAAAAAATATATTTATTTATTTATTTGGCTATGCTGGGTCTTCTTTGCTGTGTTCAGACTTTCTCTAGTTGTGGCAAACAGGCTAATTCTCTAGTGGTGGTACACAGGCTTCTCTTTGCAGTGGCCTCTCTTGCTGTGGAGCATGGGCTCTAGGGTGCATGGGCTCAGTGTTTGTAGCACACAGGCTTAGTTGCCCTGAAGCACATGCGATCTTCCCAGACCAGGGATCAAACCCATGCGCCCTGTATTGGCAGGTGGATTCTTCAGCAGTGGACCACTGGGGAAGCCTGTATCCCCTTTGTCTTTCTGAACTTGCCTTAGATAATCCTTCCACTAGGAAAGCCTGACACTCATCACACAGTATTGGATGTACCTTAGGTGTTTGTTTGCCTCTCTCACCCAGTGCTGAGCCCCCGTCTGCTCTTCCACGTGGCTTCAGCACCGTTTGCAAAGCATTCCCTACTGAATGAAGAAAGGGCTATCTGAGAGAGCCCACAGTATAACAAGGGCTCCATAAATAATAGTTTCTCTTTTTTCTCCCCTCCTTTTTCTGGAAGCAGCAGACATTTTTTAATAAAGACTGGAAGGCAAACAATTATTTTATTTGAAATGAGCATCTTACAGGAAGCTTGGGCATAAGGACAGCCTCCCTCTTTGAAGGAGGGGAGCCCTGGGATGCTGTGCTTTTTCTGGGCTGATTCTGCCCGACAGGTCCCAGGTCTCCTTAACCTCACATGGAGAGGCTGGGGCCCTGTGGCTCCTGGTGGCCACCTCTTACCTGGTAAGATGTGGAGGCTCTTCCACTTACGGGGCAGGGGCAGGGTTAGCTGATGGATTGACAAGAGCACGGTGGCACACAAAGTAACAGTAAAACAGAATGATAATGCATTTCCTAATGGCCTCCTTCACAGCTGTGTACACCGATTTAATCTTTGCAAAGCACTCTATTGTTTATGAGGCCTTTGGGTACAATTTTATGCCTGACTGAAGAGGTTGCTAATAGCTGCCATATTTGTGTTTAAGGACCTGCAAAGGATTAAACGAAGTATTTTAAAGCAATGAGCCATAATAAACTAATAATATATTGCAAATAATAAATGTTTTTAGCCAATAATTGACTACAAATCTCGTGAACTTTAAATGACAAAAATACTAATTACAAATGTCATTGTTCCATGTATCGTTCCATGGGGATAAAGGTCAGAGAAAGGTAGGGGGCCTGGGGCACTTCAGGTCACTGGGGAGGGTGGCCTGGATGCTGATCTCGTCCCCTAGTGTCATGGCTGAGAGCTGTCAAGGTCACTTAGTGAAATGCTGGGTTTCATTTCCATCTTGTGGGGAATGCATGAGCAGGAACTGGGGCCTAAGCCACCCACTTAAGTTGGTGGGATTTTTTTTTTTTAACATTCATTTTCTAGTCTTAAGGTTTCCAGTGCTTGGTTTGCATTTAGGAGAATTGCAGACACATCCCCCAGAGGATCTTGGAAACAGGCTGGTTCTTAAGAAAAGGAGTTCATGTTTTGTTAAGCTTCTACAATGAGCCACATTATCTTTTTTTTTTCTTTTTTTTTTAATGAGAAACCTGAGACACAGAAAGATGAAGTATTCTGCCTGAGGTGTCATAGTTGGTAAGCAGCAGAGACACAGAGCCAAGTACAGAACTCCAAAGCCCACACTCTTTTCCCGCAAATGTTGTTACATTTCTTTCTTGCTCCTGAATCCTTGCGGAGCATGAAGGGAGACTCACTTCCTTTGAAATAATGTATTTCTGTACTTTATATATCTTTCAATCATACCAGCTTTTTTGCAAATGGGAAATATATAACTATGATCTAAATTTTAGATATTTTTAAAAACTCAAGATGAGAATTAAAATCACCCATAATTTTGGCATCTACATAAATCACTGTCAACTTGCTGTTTGCATTTTCTCCAGGAATTCTATATTGTGTAAATGTAACGCAATATTGAGATTGTTTTTTATGATGCTTTGGTATCCTAATCTCTTAAAAATAGTGTCATTTGATGACATTGACGTTCCCTGAGAAATAACTTTTTATAATTGCATAATAGTTCATGGTATACAGTCCCTATTGATCAGCATTTAAGCTGTTTCACACTTTTTCCTTACAATTAAAAATTCAATAAATATTGAGTCTAGCACTGTGTGTGGCATATGATAGACATTCCATGTATTTTATGAATGAGCAAATCAATCTTTGCATGCATTTCTGACCATTTCTTTTGAACAAATTTCCAAAAGTCAAAGGTACAGATCAAATTATGTAAATATTGCCAAACTATTTATATATATTCCTAAATTGCTTTCTAATGGGGCAATACCAATTTCAAAATAGGCACTCATAAATTCTGGAACCTGTTTTTTAAAAGCTAACTTAGTTACTAATACGTTTATACTTATCTCCCTTACTGTCATAAATTGAATAGAATAAAGTTAAAAGACTCATTCCTGAGACATTCCCTATTAAGGGAGACAAATTATATATATGTATATATGTGGGGAGGGGGCGGTGCTGTAGAATATTCACTCAGCGGTAGAATATTCACCTGCAATACAGGGGACCAGGGTTGGATCCGTGGGTTGGGAAAGTCTCCTGGAGCAGTGCATGGCAACCCTGTATTCTAACTAGAATCTCCAGTATTTTTGTCTAGAGAACCCCATGGACACAGGATCCTGGTGGATTCCAGTCCATGGGGTTGCAAAGAGTCAGATGCAACTGAAGCGACTTAGCACACACGCATGCGCGCGCGCGTGTGTGTGTGTATAGTTAACACTTATTTGGGACTTACCATATACCGTGAACTATTCTAAGCACATCACATATGTTTGCTATGGTCCAATAGAATTGGACTATAAAGAAAGGTGAGCACCGAAGAATTGATGCTTTTGAACTGTGGTGTTAGAGAAGACTCTTGAGAGTCCCTTGGACAGCAAGGAGATCAAATCAGTCAATCCTAAAGGAAATCAACCCTGAATATTCACTGAAAGGACTGATGCTGAAGCTGAAGCTCTAATACTTTGGCCACCTGATGCAAAGAACTGACTCACTGGGAAAGACCCTGATGCTGGAAAAGACTGAAGGCAGGAATAAATGACATGACAGAGGATGTGATGGTTGGATGGCATCACTGACTCGATGGATATGAATTTGAGCAAGCTCTGCGAGTTGGTAATGGACAGGGAAGCCTGGCATGCTGCAGTCCATGGGGTCACAAAGAGTCAGACACAACTGAGTGGCTGAACTGAATTGAACTGAACATATATTTGTGCTTTTAATCTCTTGATAGTTCCATGAGGCGGATAATAAAACTCTGCGATGTTTATTAAGTTGCCTAGGGTCAGATAGCCATCTTATGATGGGGGCCGCACTCTATTTCACACTCAGTGGTTATAGGTATGAATAAAACAATCAAATAAAGAGTTAATTGTGATCTGGTGTGGTGAATATTGTGATAGAAGAATATAAACAAATCAGAAGAACACAGAGGACTCTGAAAGGTTCAAGGAAAGATTCGAAGAGAATTTTAAAGGATAAATGGGAGTTTGCCAGGAAAACAAAATGGGAATGCCCAACAGGCAAAAACAACAGCAAATATCAAACATAAAATATATAAAGCAGCTGATGGAGACGGGGGGTGGGGGGAGGGATAGGGAGAAAGCAGCCTAGGACGTTTAAGTCTATATAAGTAATAAAGGAAGGGAATAATAGTTAATATTCTAGACTTGAGAGTTACAAGGCCTTGGTTCAAACCCAGCTTTTGTAGTTGTTTGACCCTGTGATGCTTAATGTGACCGACTATGTACAGGCTTAGCTGAGTGCCTGACAGAGCACCACCGGTATCTGGCGGTGTTGGCAGTGGATATGATCTAACGTGGGATGAGGGAGATACTTGAGGACAGGAATCCCTGAAATCCCACCATCTGGGCATCCACCCACTCTGCAGACATTTAAGGTCAGGTCTGATTTGGAACAAAGAAAAACCATGTTTCAGGCCAAAGGACCACAGCCTGGAAGTTACCTTGGACAGATCAAACAGGATGATGTGAGGACTCGAGGGTGTGGCGTAAGCATGGAGAGGTGAGTATACAGCTATCAAAAAAGGGGGATCTCGGGACACGTCAGTGAATAATCGATGAAAAACACCTGGCCCCATATCCACATTGCTGCTGCTGCTGCTGCTAAGTCGCTTCAGTCGTGTCCGACTCTGTGCGACCCCATAGACGGCAGCCCACCAGGCTTCCCCATCCCTGGGATTCTCCAGGCAAGAACACTGGAGTGGGTTGCCATTTCCTTCTCCAATGCATGAAAGTGAAAAGTGAAAGTGAAGTCACTTAGTCATGTCCGACTCTTCACAACCCCATGGACTGCAGCCTACGAGGTTCCTCAGTCCATGGGATTATCTAGGCAAGAGTACTGGAGTGGGGTGCCATCGCCTTCTCCAATGTCCACATTAGCCCACAGTGAATGGTGAGAATGGAAATGATACAATCAGATTTCTGTCTTTTCAAAGATAAATGAGTAATGGATGGGGGAAGGTGAAACAGGGAGGGAAACGAAGGTAGGGTGGGGAAGAGAGATACCTGTTGCCAGTCTCTATCCAAGGGAAAAACACTAGTGTGGATGGTGGCAGTGAAGATGGATATTTGAAAAAATATTCAGGAGGCAGATTTTGCCTTTGAGATGGACTCAGTGAGATCAGTGAAAGAGAGAGAGGAACTGGGGATTATTCCTAGGTTTCTGTCTTGAGGAGCTGAGTGGATGGAGATGCATTTTCTGAGATGAGGACACCAAAGGGAGACTGTGTTTGGGGGCTGTGATGACATGTTTAGTTCGTTAAATGAGTGATGAGACTTTATGCTATACATCAAAACCTATTTCTGGCTTCTCTCTTTTAGTACAGACATGGGAAGGGTGTAGGAGGAAGGTGTGAAAGGCTCTGAAATAGGCTAAACGACAAGATCTCTGTTGGCTATTATGTGCGGCAATAACCCTTGCTGTGTTTATCGCCCATTTAATAGAGTGTACATTATAACCCACAGGGATAATCAAGAGATGGGGGTTGTCAAATGAGATGCAGAGATACCATAGGTGGGAAATTTGTTTCATTGCGAAAAGGTTCTCATTTATGAAAATGGATTCTGGATAAATCTCAGCTCCTGCCTCCCTCCGTCTCTCCTTTCCTCATCCCCCAAAGAGTGAGCACAGATGCTTTTCTGCCAGAGTGCTGGGAGGCAGAGAACCATTGAAAAGATGGATACCACAGAAGAAAGAGGGAGGGGGGATAAGGAGGGACTTTCCAGGGATTGTAGAGTCAGTTATTTTATCTCAAGGGGGATGACATGCTAAGTATTGAAAGTTATCTTTGCAGCCATTTTCCTTGAAACAGAATAGTCATGGAACCCTTCAGACCAATTATCAAAGCTTTCTTGACCCAAGATTAACTGTATTACATTTTGATGCTTTTTTCCTACTTTTCTAGCCTTGGTTTGCTCGTTTGTAAAAGGGGGATCATAGTAACTTCTACGCAGAGTTGTTGTGAAAATGAACCTTCATTAGACACCAGTTGTTTGATGCCAGAGGCAGTGGTTCTCATGTCGTAAATGCTAATTCCTTCCTTTCTCCCTCTCTTTTCTTTCCCTATTTTAGAGAATCAGACTTGGCCATGAGGCAAGACTGGCCTCCAGCTGGGTTTTGAGGGAACCGTGTTGAACGTGGGGAGTCCATATCTGGGATCACTGTCGATTTTGTTGGATAATTATCCTGGAGCCTTGACCCAAGTGGGCAGAGTGTCTCTATTGGAGAAGATTCAGGGTGGCCCCTGATGACCATCATGGGGTTTTGTTGGTTCCGGCAGCCCTCCCTGTGTGTCCTCGGGAGCTTGGCTACTTTCAGGTGTCTTTGGGGAACAGCAGCATCTGGTGGCTGCCTGAACAGTAACCTGGCTGCAGGCTTCAGGGGGAACACATCGCAGCATCTGTGTTTCTCCAGCAGAACAGCAGGGCTATTAAAATAGCTCTTAGGCACAATCTATCACTGCACTGTCTCCCTTGTTTGCACAGGCTGCAACTGGAGACATGAGAGTGTGGAGGTCCTGATGCGCTAGTGGAGCACTAGAATAGGGATCAGGAGACTGGGCTTTGCCAATCACTGGATGACCTTGGCCACATCACTTAGACTCTGGGCCTTGTTTCCTGATCTTAAATGTCCAGAGGCTTTCTTTGGTTTTTAGTGACAGTTGCTGCTTGGGGAATATAGGTAGCATTCAACACGGCAGGCTTCTTTGTTATGACACTAGAAAATTTGTTTCATCTCTCTATGACTTAGTTTCTTCATCTGAACATAGGAAGGGTGATTGCACCATAAAAAATGTTTCTTAAAAATTAATTGGGATGCTGATTAGAGAGTCCTAGACATGATTTCTGAAATGTAATGAGCACTCAACGAATGTCAGATGCCTTTCTACCCTTAAGTCATATTACTGCTTAATATCTGTGCTGTAGTATAGGGCTACTACTGTTTAGTCTGAGCATAGAATCTGAAATCATGTTAGCAGTCATTACGATCAAGTGTGATGTGTGTATTCCCACTCTACACTCTAGCATGTTAATTTCTCACAGATGCTTCTATACGTATTGATCCATTTGCCAAAGAACACACCTCCTTTACTCATTCTACAAGGTTAAGCACAAATGATTCTCCCTCGTGAAACTATGAGCCCTCTCTAAGGAGATGTGATGTCTCATTTCGTGAAAATGAACCCAGACCCTGTAAGTTTAACAAAGAACGGAGACAATAGACTGATAAGGAATGCGTGGATTATTCCCTCCACTCAGGACATGTATTATCCTATACTCTTCTGTCAGCCATGTGAGAGGATGGGAGTGGGCCTCAGCCCAGGAAGATGCGCTTGTCTATCTTTTTGTTTCTTCTGCTTCCCTGTGTGTACTCCCTTTTTATGAATAATTTAGTGTCTGGTACATAGTAGGTATAATGAGTGTGATGAATGTTTGGAGAATGAATGACATGTGTATCTAATTCCTCAATAATTTTTCATTGAGCATCTACTGTGTCAAGGAGGTGAGCAACGTGAAGTTTCTCTCCATATTATTTAGCTATGTGCATTTTATTTCCCAGATGAAGTTAATTGATTCTTAATGGGATGGTGGGAATACAGGCAGCACCATTTATATTTCCTTAAGGCTTCGTTTTATACCTCAAACCAGCATTCCTTACCTCAGTGTGATATTGTAGACAATACTGTGTGAATTTATTGCAATCTGAAATCACTGCATCACAATTACAGTGCTTATTATTATGTTTGCAGTTGTTTAATGCTACTTTATATTTCCACATTTTGTATTCTAATGCATTAGACTGCAGAAGAGTCCAATTCATCTTCTTCTGCTTGGGATTTTAAATAGGTTAATAGTATGCAAATACAAGGCACATTTTTGCATTCTGTTACAAATATCGTACACAGATATTGCTATGCTGTTTGGGCAAAATGTAATGAAATGTAATTTAATATGATACTTTCAAGCACATTAGATTGTTCCTGAGGGCTTTGTGACCATGGTCCTAAACTGTGTTAAACCATAGCTCAAGCAAGTCTGAGCAAAATGAGTTTCTTTCCTCATTTTACTGCCCTTTCTGAGTTCAATGACTTTTTGTTGCCCATGCTGAATGATGTTTGGAGTTTCCTGTGGTTAGGCTAGGCTAGAAATGAGTTTGAAAATATTCATCCCTCCTTGTGAGAATATATTGCTGTTTCTACTTTTAGTCAGCTTCTCAATTCACCAGCCATTCTATTTATTTATTAATTCACCAAACTCACTCACTCATTCATTTATTTATTCAACTCTACATCTTGCTCTGTGCTCCCAGCATTAATCTTTCTGTTTCTCCACCCTCTTCCCCGAGATGGAAAATGTGTGGTCCTGGGCAAGGCTGCCTGACTAGAGTATAAGGCAATGCCTGGCTCTTAGAAGGAGCTGCATACCAGAGAAAAGGAAGGATGGATGTAAGTTTTCATTTTTATATTGTGAAGATTTCTTCAAGGATGAAATGAAATAAAGCTGTTAATTATGTGATGCCATGTGAGACGTGTAGCACTCAGTGTTCATAGGGACAACGTGTAAATGAACCCATTTCCAAATTTATAACATATGGACTAAATGCCTCGGTTTCTTTTCAGTTTAAATAATTTGACATTAGCACCTAGAAGAGTAGATGTACATGCTCAGTTACTTCTATCATGTCTTACTCTTTGCGATCCTGTTGACTGTAGCCTGCCATGCTCCTCTGTCCATGGGGATTCTCCAGGTGAGAATACTGGAGTGGGTTGCCATTTCCTCCTCCAGGGCATCTTCCCGGCCCAGGACTCGAACCTGAGTCTCTTACGTCTTCTGCTTTGGCAAGTGGGTTCTTTACCACTAGTGCCACCTGGGAAGCCCGAGGAGAATGACTAGTATATAATAATGATTTAATTTTACCTGTTTTCTAAACAAAGATTGTAGAATTTACAAGCCATAATAAGGAAGACTAGAAATGATCAGGTAAGCCCATGAGAGTCAGATTTATAAAATTCTGACTTTTGCATATCTTGGGAGAGGACTGAGCTCAGCTCTTCTTTTGTCCCAGACACTACTGCTTAGAAAGTCTTCTTGGGCTCGCTTTGTTCCCTCTGTGCTCTGCTCTAAAGAGCTTCCATCCTCCTTCCCTCCTGACCCCTCATGAGGTGTGTCATACATAGTCAGGGACGTTATGTCAGTATCCACAGTGGAGAAGGAAAAGAAGGGAGTCTTTGCAGCTCTTCATCCCTCTCTCTCAAGCCCACAGCAGCCCCCTTAGGCCAGTTTTGGATGGACCCCAGCCCATCTCTAGCCCCTGTCCTATCCCTCTCCTTCTCCTTCCTGAATGTCCAGGCATCTGAGCTCACTTCCCTTTGAAATACAGACAAATCAACTCCAGTCCTCTGAATAACCGAGTACTTGGAAGAGAGTAAATAGAAAGTCTGAAGCTACTTGGACTCCCTCTCTCTTTTCCCTCTTGGCCCCTTCACAAATTGAATCCTCTCCATTGACTGCACATCTGCATTTCAGCAGGCAAGCTGCAATTATTCAATGACAGCAGTCCCCCATTTCCACCGTGGAAGAGCCCGGGCTGGCTGAGATGACCCAGGCGTGACCGTCCTCTGTCAGCAGTGCTGGAGGGAAGTATCTGACTTAAAATCACACGGCAGTGGAGAGCACCGTTGTCTGCCATTCTTGTAAGTCACTCAAAATGCTAGGATAAGATTGCCCCAAGAAGGGCTTACAGAACATTCCTGAAGATCCCCTTTTCCTGACCCGGTTATCCGTGATACCCAATAAGGTCCTACATTTTATTGTCCTACAGTTTAAAACTTGGAAGGTATCCCCACAAATTCTACTCCTCCGTTCCCCATCTGCCCTTCACCTAGGTAAGTGGACTTGTTGTTCAGGCTGAAATATCATTTTCTCAGGGGGATCTTCTATGATACCTGCATCTAAGTCAGACAGGCCTGCCTTGGTCTTTTATTTTTTCAACTCTTATTTTTTTATTCCTAAATGTTCTCTAACTAACAAATACAATTTAACTTTTTATGTTGTGGTAAAGTCACATAATATAAAGCATACTGTATTAGCCATATTTAACTCTGCAGTTCAGTGGCACTAACACATTCATATTGTTGTGCAACTCTCACTATTACCCATCTCCAGAATTTTCCACCTTCCTAAACTGAAACTTGGTCCCCATTAAACATTTCCTACCCCACCCCACCCCAGCATCTACTAATGTACTTTCAGACTCTATGAATTTGACTCTTCTTTTTTTAATTAATTTTAATTGGAGGATAATTACTTTACAATATTGTGATGGTTTTTGCCATATGTCAACATGAATCAGCCATGGGTGCACATGTGTCTCCCCATCCTGAACCTCCCTCCCATCTCCCTCCCAACCCCATCCCTCTGGGTTGTCCCAGAGCACTGCCTTTGAGTGCCCTGTTTCATGCATCGAACTTGCACTGGTCATCTATTTTATGTATGATAATATACGTGTTCCTGGAGAGGGAAACCGCAACCCACTCCAGTATTCTTGCCTGGAGAACCCCATGAACAGAGGAGCCTGTAAGGCCTCAGTTCATGGGGTCACAAGAGTCGGACACAACTTAGCAACTAAACCACCACCACCCCCACCCCCACCACCACCCATATACATGTTTCAGTGCTATTCTCTCAAATCCTCCCACCCTCGCCTTCTCCCACAGAGTCCAAAAATCTGTTCTTTACATCTGTGTCTCTTCTGCTGCATTGCATGTAGGATCATCATTAGCATCTTACTAAATTCCATATAGATGCATCAATATATAGTACCGGTGTTTTGAATTTGACTATTCTAGTTATTGTGTATGAATGGAATCAAACAGTATTTGTTTGCATCTAATGTATATAGGAATGCATTTTTAAGGTTAATTTAATATATGTTCTATAAACAGGTTGTACCTTTTTCCCCTTATGCTATACAGTAGATTCTCATAGACTGGTACAGTTGTTTGTACTTTCCCTTGGTATCTCAGATCACAAAACTATTTTATATATGTGTACACACACACACACATATATATATATATACAGTGTGTTTGTGTATGTCCGTGTGTATGCTTTTACTATTGCTATTATGTATTTGTCCTATTGTGTGATTAAAGTGTATCTTCTCTACTAAAATGTGAATCTTATTCTTTGGCACAGAGTAAGTTCTTGATGAGTGTTTCTTGAATGAATAGTTGGACAAAGAAAAGAAATATGGTCAAAATAAAAATAATAAAAGAAAGTGGTTAAAATATGTGAACTTCAAGGCATAAGATAAATAAGTTCTGGGGCTACGATGTATAACATGATAATAGTAATTAAGAATACAGTGTCATATATTTGAAAGCTGGAAAGAGAATAAATCTGAAGTTTGTATCACAAGAAAAAAAACTGTATCTATGTGAAATGATGAATGTTAACAAAACTTATCATAGGAATAGTTTTGTTATATATATATATATGTGTGTGTGTGTGTGTGTGTGTGTGTGTGTGTGTATGTATGTATGTATCAGTTCAGTTCAGTTCAGTCGCTTAGTACTGTCTGACTCTTTGCAACCCCATGGACTGCAGCATTCCAAGCTTCCCTGTCCATCACCAACTCCTGGAGCTTGCTCAAACTCATGTCCATCAAGTCAGTGATGCCATCCAACCATCTTATCCTCTGTCATCCCCTTCTCCTCCTGCCTTCAATCTTTCCCAGCATCAGGGTCTTTTCCAGTGATTCAGTTCTTCACATCAGGTGGCCAAAGTATTGGAGTTTCAGCTTCAGCATCAGTCCTTCCAATGAATATTCAGGACTGATATGTATATAAATACTGATATGTGTATATATATTATATCAGATCATCATGCTGTATACCTAGAATTAATATAGTATTGTATGTCATTTATTGCACAAAGAAATGGCAACCCACTCCAGTATTCTTGCTTGGAAAACTCCATGGACAGAGGAGCCTGGCAGGCTACAGTCCATGGGGTTGCAAAGAGTCAGACATGACTAAGCAACTGAGCATATCAGTTATATCTTAATTAAACATGAAGGGAAAAATTAGGAGTGCAAAAATATATTTACTAACTGGTTAATCCAAGGACTTTATTTCATAGCCTATGAGTGAGGAATTGTTTTAGGGGTATGCACGCATTCATTAATTCACTAGGAGAACTCACAAGATTCCACATATAGTCCTACATATAGCTAAGACTTCTTATAGAGGTGCAACAAGGATACAGCTGGATCAATAAGGGAAAAACTTAATGGACTCTGAAAGGATCTGTGTTCAGTCTTCCTAACTTCTCTCCCTCCCATGAGGAGTCACGTAGAATGCTTTCTACCCAAGCAGTGAAAATGCAGCAATGTTTGTTAAGATGTTTCTGGTCCAAGGAAGCTCATTTGAGATTTAGTGCCCAAGAGCTTTATTGAGGAGCTGGTCACATATGCACTCTCTGCCTAACAACTACAAAATTCCAGTCTCCAAAGGAATAAAGCAGGTATTGAGAATAAACCAAATTATTTGCATTAACAGTCTAGGTATAGTGGACCAATCTTAACATGTAAGCACCATTTTCAGAACCAAGTTCCCAGTCATCAGTCAGGGACTAATCTTGCAAGCATATCCTTTAAAGACAGCAGCCTCAGGCCTGCATGTTAATTCTTTACTGCACAGAGGACCAAATCTTTTTTTTTCCCCCCAAATGTGTGGGGAGATATACATACTCAGATCCATGTACACACGTGAGCCAATACCTAGGCAAGACAAACTATTACAGTTAGTGAAGCAGTGAAGAGGGTCAAGTTTGGCATCCAGCTTCCTGGGTTTAAATGCTGTCTATACTTACTCTGTTGCTTTGGAAATGTTTCTTTATCTATCTGTGTCTTTCAGTCATGTGTATAGATGGGAAAAGTAATATACCTATCTTATAGTATTGCTGCCAAGACCAATGAGATCCAGCACTCATTCAACAGCACTTGAGAGGGAGTAAGTACATGTTAACCGATGGCTGCTGTCATCATTATCGGTATTATTATTATTCAGAGGTTGCCCGATGTTTCATGGTGCCTCCTGACGCATGTGAGCTGAGGGACTATAAGACTCTGCAAGTGATAAAGCACTTAGTTTCTAACATTGTCTCCACCAGTCACTTACAGCATTAATAACGGGCATGTTAATTCCTCTCTCTCATCTTGGTTTCCTCATCTTCACAACTTAGATTCTGGTCTTTGTCTGTCTAGTTCCCACAGCAGAGAAGGAGAGAGTGTAGAGAAAGCATTGTGGGACAGCATTTGACATGGGGAGTTAGATAGATTTAGGCATCTCTCTCTGCATCTCAGCCTCCCAACCTGTAAAGAAAGGATATCAACCAAGTATCATCCTTCTAAAATGCAGGCTGTTGTTATCAGTGATATCACAGTTATGCCCACATAAGATAAAAGAGTGTAAGCATCTTCTGTATTTATCCATGTAAGGGACTGTATTATTGTCAGACAGAGCAACTGGGGCTGTAGTATTACTACTTATACTGGAAATAAATCTTTACCAAGGACTTACAGACCTTCAGCTAGGGTAAGAATCTCTAGGTTGAAGAGGGCAGGCTGAGCAAAGAGATAGGAGCAGAGAGAGAGAGAGTGAGAGAGTGAGTGACTTCGAGACTGTGTTTTTCATATTGAGTCTCTGGCATCTAGTACAGTCTCTATTATCTGGCAAGAAGTGCTCAGTCAATGTTTGATGCTGAAAAAAAATGAATACTGGGAATTCAATGGCAGTCCAGCAGTTAAGTCTTTGTGCTTCCACTCTTGGGGGTGTGGGTTCAGTCCCTGGTGTGGGAACTAAGATCTTGCATGTGGCATAGTGCAGGGGAAAAAAAAAAAGCTGAAGGTACTTTTACTAATGAAAGAACCATTGATTGAGTGCCTATAATCTACCAAGCACTTCATACATTAATTTTTTGCAGCATGGTAGCACTCATATGGGCCTTTCCAGGTGGCTCAGTGGTAAAGAATCTGCCTGTTGATGCAGGAGACACAGGAGACTTGGGTTTGATCCCTGGGTTGGGAAGCTCCCCTGGAGAAGGAAATGGCAACCCACTCTAGTATTTTTGCCTGGGGAATTCCATGGACACAGGAGCCTCGTGGGCTACAGTCCATAGGGTCACAAAAAGTCGGACACAATTTAGAGACTAAATAGCAGTGGCAGCACCCATACGCAGCAGGCATTATTCTGTTCATCCTACACAGAAAAACGGGGGTCCTGTGACCTCAAAGTCAGAAGGCAGGTGGGGATCAAGCCCAAATCCAAGCTCAGTTCTGTGAGGCTTTAAAGCCACAAGATATTTTCACCTATCTAATGCTGAAATTGTCAAGATTTTCATACTTCATACATAATTTTCCTAAGTGAAAATTTAAATATATTACTAAAATTGCTAGTCAATCATGAAACACATTTTCACCATTCACTTCTTAAAGTTTTCATGCAACTTGCAGAGAGAAGAACAAGGCTCACAGCAGACGCTGTGAGTGGACCTCTTGTCTGTGGTTTAAGGCTATTGCTCTAACAAGGTTATCACTTGAGGCAGGGGGGAGTTGAGGAAAAAATGAAACATTTATTAAATTATCCAAAAGAGCGCTCTGCTAGGCTTCCTTAGCATGTGCTTTCAAGGTGATAGATTAACTGAAATAAAATTATTGAATTGAGAAGCCATTCATTACAAGGGAATTTCAGGAAACCAGAATGCTTTTTATAATATTACCGCCAGAGCTGCCTATTAATGAAAGTTATGTGTTCTCCGGCGTTATTGAAACCTCTGGTTTGTCATCCTTTCCCCGCAGCCTCCTTTCTAGCGGTGTGAAAACTTATAATTTACAACTTCTGACATAATTGGAAAGTTAATTAGTTTTCTTCAGACTTCACCTGCTTTATTCTAACCACTAGTTTCATAGCCTTTGTTTTTCCCTGATTGTCAGTTATGTCAGAATTTTGATACTTTTTTGTCTCTGTATCCTTGCTGTCATTTGAAATCTAAGACTCAATACGTTAGCCATGTCAGTCTCTGCCGGCAGACATGGCTGCATCTGTTTTTCTTGTCTCATTTTTTTTTTTTTCTTTAACTTGATTCTAATACTTCAATCAACAGGCTTTAGTTGAGTCTATCCTATGGGCTATGGCTGGAACACATGAAAGGGTAGAACACAAAAAAGAAATGAAGGCCCTCTTCCGATTCCCAGGATTGCTGGGCAGGGAAGATAAGATAGAAATGCATCAGAAGAAAACCCATAAAAAATGGATGCTCAGAATGGCTGTGAAAAAGTATGGGTTTTGAAATCAAATGTCTGCAGAGCTACCATGTGTGAGCTGTGGGAACAACAGCCAAGTAGTAAAACTCTCCAAGCCTCACTTTCTTCCTCTGTATAATGGGGAGAACCACACTTATATCACTGGAATGTTGTAACACCGGAAGATAATGCAAATTAGGGCCTGGCCTAGGATCTGGGGCAAAGCAAGCTCTTGTGACTTGTCAGTGACTCCCTATTCTCTACTTCCTCGCCCCCAACCTAGTGCCCACCTTGTGTCACCTAAAAGCAGACCAAAGGCAGTGCCTAGAGAAGCAAGCTTTGTGTGTTATAGGGAAGTAAGGGAAGTTGGAAGACATGGATTTGAAACTAGACCTTAATGTATTAAAAAGACAATAGTCATTGCCATCATCGTCATTATCATTATCAAAATTGGAGGAGGAGGAAAAGAGAAAAAATAATAGCTAATTATTGAGCATTAAATACTGCCTCTGTCTGTATGTGCTCAGTTGTGTCCTATTTTTTTGTGATCCCGTGGACTGTAGCCCACCAGTCTCCTCTGTCCCTGAGATTTTCCACGCAATTTATTTTTCCCAACAAAACTCAATGAGACAGATGTCATCATTTTCCTTATTTTTGAAGATTAAGAAACCAGTCCAGAAAGTTTCATTGCCCATGGTCACAGAATGGCTACGTAGCCAAGCTGGAATTCAAGCACAGGTACGTTGGCCAGCAAAGCTAGGATTGAGCCACCTCTTGAATTCTCCTGGGTCCAGACAGTCACCTCTTTTATTGACCTTTTTCCCCTTGACCGCTGGGTCCTGGTTGGTTTTCTATGGTAGAGGATCCCTTCAATAATGACTGAAGCCATCCTTCATCCTGACATGTGTTTTATGTCCTAGGAGAAGGGTAGATTATGAAGGGGAAACAGGCAGAAACATTACAGACACAAAAAGAATAAAAAACTGAAACTGGCCTTTGGCAGCATTAATTTTTCTCCCAGTAACTTATCTAAGATTTAGCTAGTCTTATATTAAACAATAAGGAGTTACCATAGCAACCTCATTGCCATGTAATAACACTCACATCCTTCCCACTGTAAAATCAAAGACAGAGAAGCAAATAGAAACCATCAAATTACCAAATAGCCATCTTCTCTGTCTCTCCTTTTCCTTCATAGAATGATTATTGATTACTTTCTTTATTGCAGATCAGTGACACTCTTACTAATTTTTTGCCCTTCCCCCTTTCTGTTGCCCTCTCTGTGAACAAGGAGGGTCCAGAGAGGAGCCCTGGGTGAGTGCTTCCAGTCCTCCGAGTGGCAGAGCAGCTCTTATTCCAGGAGGACAAAGTTTGAGTCTGTGCCATCTCCTGCCAGCTGCTGCCAGTATTGCCCTGGGGGCATTTATTTCTCTTCCTGGCTGCAGAATGCTTGATTAACCCCATGCACTTGCCACATCTGCTCTGACGCCTGCTCACTGTATCTCTTCACCTTTTGGCAGAAATTCGCTGTCCATGTTGGAGCCCTGGGTAGCCATGTCCATAGCAGAAGCTCCGTCCTGGTGCAGGAAGTGGGGAATCTTACTCCCCACCCCCACCTACCCAACCCTGGCCACCACCTCCACATACCTGCCCTGCTTTTTCCCTTCTCTGCTTCTTGGTGAATTCCTAGTTTCCCTTCAACATTCAGGTTAGGCATTACTTCTACCAATAAGCTTTCCCTGATGTTTTCATGTTGGATAAGATGCCTCTCCTCTGATATTCAGCGGATTTCATTTATTCCTCTACCCATCGCATCTCCTAGCATGCCAAGCACATAGTAGGAACTCAATGACATCAAACACCCCCACTTCGTTAACTGTGGATGGCGTGAAACTGTTTATTGGCACCAGTCTATGGTCAGTTAATCAGGCTGACTGGTTCTTCGTTTTCTTCTTCTGAGATTTTCCTGTGTGAATAAAAGTAGATGGGCTGAGAAGCAAGTTTGGTTTATCTGCTGTATCTCTAGCAAGCCACATCTTTTTAATTTCATGCATCAATGGAATGATACGTCATGCCTGTTACAGTGCGGCAGCTAGCTACCTAGTATAACTCAACGTGCTGATGCAGCTGGCCATGTGAAATTATTCCAAGAGGAAGTCAGAACCAGGAAATAGAAATGGTAGCACATTTCCCAAGATGATGTTTCTTTACCCTTTCCCTGTTACCTCATCTGCTGTGGGACCTGACCTGAACAACATTCTCACATTAGCTCTCACATTAGGGCAATTACATTTTTACTGGACACCAGGTCCTAGGAGCAAAATGCCTAGGGAAGAAACTTATTTTTTCTGGTGACCAAATGGTCACTTATTTAATCAACAAATATTTATTGAAGATATCGATAATTGTAGTACAGGGAGTGAGTGAGTGAATGGGAGAGTAAAGTGTCTCCATTCTCCAGTCCAACTTCTGCCTTGCTACCAGATCTTTTATTCTAAAACCCATTCAAGTCACCCCCTCCATGGCATAAGCACTTGTGATGACATGTCATCTTTTACAGAATAAAATCCAAAAGTCTCAACTCAATGAAGCATTCAAATACTTTCACCATCGATTGGGTTGGCCAAAAAGTTCATTCAAGGTTGTCCATAACATCTTAAGAAAAAACCCAAACAAACTTCTGACCCACCTGATAACTTCAGTTCTTCCTATTGTCCCATGCTCCTTCCTCAGCACAGCCCTGCCTCCTCCAATGTTTTCATTTATTGCTCTCTACTGGATTATAGGCAAAACTCTCTTGAAGAGTAATACTTTTGAATTTGAGAGTTGACAAAATAAGTTGCCCTTGAACATCCAAAATCTACCGTCTCAGGCTGGATGCACGTCTGCAGAGATGGTGGAGATGTGAGTCTCCCTTCTGGGCAAGCCAGGAGCCGTAAGCTCGGACTTAGCCTGGGATTCTTAGAATCCTGGCCTTTGTTTGGGAGTGGGAATGAGATTGAATAGCTTTAGCATAGAACTGGAAGTATCTTGAATGAAACTGAGTCAGCATCTCCATGTTACTCTCAGAAAGCTGAGACCTGGAACAGTTAAATGCCTTGTCTGAAGTCATAGAGCTCAGTGACTATAAGAACACTAATCCCAGAGTAGACCTTTCCTTTCCCCAGTCCATCCTGGTTGATATATGACTCCCTCATGGAAGGTGCTCCTTTAGACCACTTGTCAGCCTGAGGTCAGCCACATTCTCCTCCAGGCAGGTCACCTGTCAGCTCCTTCTCCCATTCTAAAGTGGTGGATTTTGCCTGAAAATTTTACAGCTCTTCCGCCTGGCTGCTGCTGGAATCCCTGAAGCTCAGCAAAGCTCTCTCTGCTGGCTACTGCTGGGGATGAAAGCCATAAATATTAGCTGAGGCAACGAATGACTGACTCGGGGAATAAATATTTGTTTTTTCTCAGAGGTTATGCTATGCTGTTGGTTAAGAGGCACAGCCTACTGTTGGCTTCAGGCAGGATGCTACTGAATATCTGGCATCTCTCAGTCTCTGTACATGCTCTTACTGAATTGTGTGTGAAAGTCACTCATTCCTGTCTGACTCTTTGCAACCCCATGGACTATACAGTCCAGGGAATTCTCCAGGTCAGAATACTGGAGTGGGTAGTCGTTCCCTTCTCCAGGGGATCTTCCCAACCCAGGGATCCAACCCAGGTGTCCCATGTTTCAGGCAGATTCTTTATCAGTTGAGCCACAAGGAAAGCCCAAGAATACTGGTGTGGGTAGCCTATCCCTTCTCCAGCATCTTCCAGACCCAGGAGTTGAACTGGGGTCTCCTTCATTGCAGGAGGATTCTTTACCAACTAAGCTATCAGGGAAGCCCCTGCTATTATTGAGGTCAAATATAAATCTTGTGCTGAGAATATCTGCACATGTCACACCCCAGTCAGTAATGAGGCTCTCAACCTGTTTTGAAGTAACACGACTTGGATGACCTATTTCTCTAAGTCACATCCTGGAAGAACAATGAATCAGATTTGAAAAGTAATCAACCCTAGTCCCAGGAACAAGACCTTGTACTTCAATGTCCAAGGCAAATTCCTATCTTCTGTCCTACAATTTGACCAAATTAATGAAAGTCAAAGTTAGTCACACAGTTGTGTCCGACTCTTTGCAGTCCCATGGACTACAGTCTGCCCAGCTCCTCTGTCCATGAAATTCTCCAGGCAAGTGTACTGGAGTGGGTTGCCATTTCCTTCCCCAGGGGGTCTTCCAGACTCAGGGATTGAACCTGGGTCTCCTGCATTACAGGCAGATGCTTTGCCAACTGAGCCACTAGAGAAGCCTGACTACATTTATGCTGCTGCTAAGTCGCTTCAGTCGTGTCCGACTCTGTGCGACCCCATAGATGGCAGCCCACCAGGCTCCTCTGTCCCTGGGATTCTCCAGGCAAGAATACTGGAGTGGGTGGCCATGTCCTTCTCCAATGTGTGAAAGTGAAAAGTGAAAGTGAAGTCGCTCAGTCGTGTCCAACTCTTTGCGACCCCATGGACTGCAGCCTACCAGGCTCCTCTGTCCGTGGGATTTTCCAGGTAAGAGTACTGGTGTGGGGTGCCATTGCCTTCTCCGGACTACATTTATACCATATAGCAAAACCTTCCCTGGTAGGCACTGGGGGAGGAGAGGTGAAGCTGTGGACTCTTGAACCAAGCAACCAAGCTTGCAATCTCAGCTTAGCCATTCATCTTCTGTGTGACCTTTGGCAAGTGGCTTAAATTCTCTGTGCCTCAGCTTCCTCTGTAACGTGGAGATAATGATAGCATCTACCTCCTGGGGTGATTATGTGGACTAAATGAATTAACATAGAGTAAATGTTTTGAACCATGCCAGAAACTTAGCAAGTGATATAGAACTATGTATGAGCTATGAACAGCATCAGCATCATCACTGTTATTATTATTACTGTTATTATTATTCTCAAAAGAAAGTCACTGACTGGCTAGATAGCAGTGGTATCATAAAAAGAGCACAGGGTTCATAACCAAATAGTCCTAAGTTCAAATCCCAGCTTTGACAGTTCCTAGCTGGGAAGGCCTTTGACAAGGTAATTGACCATTTTTGGCCTCTGCCTTCTCATCCTTAAGGTGGGACCAGCATTTC
The DNA here is from genome assembly GCF_029407905.1 of Bubalus kerabau. Classification (NCBI taxonomy): domain Eukaryota; kingdom Metazoa; phylum Chordata; class Mammalia; order Artiodactyla; family Bovidae; genus Bubalus; species Bubalus kerabau. Next base: position 88,786,132 of record NC_073629.1, read on the forward strand.
CAACCTCAGTGTCATTGTATATGAGAAGATATAGTTCATTTCGTGCTAAAATGTGGAGGTGTCCCACAGATGGTACTTACCTGCTCTTCATTCCAGGCCACTTTCCTTGTACACATCAGACCTGGAGACTGATCCACCCAAGAGTTATGGTGTTACTACAGCGTTACTAAGTACACAGTCTGCACTGTGGCTGACTTTATTTTGGGGGCCCCAAAATAACTGCAGATGGTGACTGCAGCCATGAAATTAAAAGATGCTTGCTCCTTGGAAGGAAAGTTACGACCAACCTGGACAGCATATTAAAAAGCAGAGACATTATTTTGTCAACAAAGGTCCATCTAGTCAAGGCTATGGTTTTTCCAGTAGTCATGTATGGATGTGAGAGTTGGAGTATAAAGAAAGCTGAGCACTGAAGAATTGATGCTTTTGAACTGTGGTGTTGGAGAAGACCCTGAGAGTCCCTTGGATTGCGAGGAGATCCAACCAGTCCATCCTAAAGGAGATCAATCCTGGGTGTTCATTGGAAGGACTGATGTTGAAGCTAAAACTCCAATACTTTGGCCACCTAATGCGAAGAGCTGACTCATTTGAAAAGGCCCTGATGCTGGGAAAGATTGAGGGCAGGAGGAGAAGGGGACGACAGAGGATGAGATGGTTGGATGGCATCAGTGACTCAATGGACATGAGTTTGGTAAACTCTAGGAATTGGTAATGGACAGGGAGGCCTGGTGTGCTGTGGTTCATGGGGTCGCAAAGAGTTGGGCACGACTGACTGACTGAACTGGACTAAACTGCTCTGGGCACTGTGCTACACCCTGGGAATAAAAAGATTGTGTGCTCAGACCTCAGGCAGCTCCAGGAGTAATCCAGGTACTGTTTTATTCTCTTTCTGGTCAAAAAGTGCAGTATGTGTTCTTCTGTCTTCTGCAGGTGCATCACCTTGTCTTCCTCCCCCGAGGCTCAGCTTTCTTCATTATGAAGACCCTCATGCTCACTTCCCAGGATCTGTGTGCCATCTCCCCCTCATCTCTTCCTCTGAGTCCCACCTCTCATTCATCACCTTTCCCTCCTTAGAATCCCCTCCACTTGTTTAAACCTTGTAGTTCTTATATGTCAATATGTCTCAGTAGAGCTGGAAATATGTGGTTCTCACCTTTAAACAAAATTTTGGCATCATTTTCTTCATTCTATGTGGAAAGCATAGAGAGTCTTTTTCTCTCCTCTCCTTCTGGGAGCTCTCTATCTCAGCATATTCAAAATCTACTTATTCTCCCAGGTGTGGTTAGAGAATAAGAATGCAAACATTAACAGTCTGTTCATATTGATTATATACTGAAATGATAATGATTTAGGTATACTGCACAAAAGCAAATATTTTATTAAAATTAATTTCACCAGTTTCTGTTTACTTCTTAACTGTGGCCACAAGAAAAGTTAAACTTTACATCTGTAGCTTGCATTGTCTTGAACAATAGCAACCTTTTAAAATCAAACTTTGCTTGAATGACTAATTTTTCGAGAGTGACAGCTTTTAGCCTATTCTCAAGACCCATTTAATTTAACATCTGTACTTACATGTAACTACCTTATAAATAGGATCAACATCCTTCTGGATTTGTCCAGAAAAGTCTCAGTTTATGCTTATTCAGTTCAGTTCAGTTCAGTCACTCAGTCATGTCCGACTCTTTGCGACCCCATGAATTGCAGCTCGCCAGGCCTACCTGTCCATCACCAACTCCCGGAGTTCACTCAGACTCACGTCCATCAAGTCAGTGATGCTATCCAGCCATCTCATCCTCTATCGTCCCCTTCTCCTCCTGCCCCCAATCCCTCCCAGCATCAGAGTCTTTTCCAATGAGTCAACTCTTCACATGAGGTGGCCAAAGTACTGGAGTTTCAGCTTTTAGCATCATTCCTTCCAAAGAAATCTCAAGGCTGATCTCCAGAATGGACTGGTTGGATCTCCTTGCAGTCCAAGGGACTCTCAAGAGTCTTCTCCAACACCACAGTTCAAAAGCATCAATTCTTCGATGCTCAGCTTTCTTCACAGTCCAACTCTCACATCCATACATAACCACTGGAAAACCCTAGCCTTGACTAGCCGGACCTTTGTTGGCAAAGTAATGTCTCTGCTTTTGAATATGCTATCTAGGTTGGTCATAACTTTGCTTCCAAGGAGTAAGTGTCTTTTAATTTCATGGCTGCAGTCACCATCTGCAGTGATTTTGGAGCCCAAAAAAATCAAGTCCGCCACTGTTTCCACTGTTTCCCCACATATTTTCCATGAAGTGATGGGATCAGATGCCATGATCTTTGTTTTCTGAATGTTGAGCTTTAAGCCAACTTTTTCACTCTCCTCTTTCACTTTCATCAAGAGACTTTTTAGTTCTTCTTCACTTTTTGCCATAAAAGTGGTGTCATCTGCATATCTGCATATCCTTATTATTCACCTATAAATTATTAGTTGTGTCTCCTTTCATTATCAGAAAGAGTCTTGGTTTAAACGATAGATTACATTGTGACCCTATTTATAAAAGATACACCTGGAGCTCTTAGGTTACTTTTGCACATCCTTCACTCTGAAGAACACTTACCCAGTGTGGCTCTGTCCAGACAACCTGTTATTCTGTGGTCTTCACTGCTACTTCCATGCCCCATCAGCATTCCCCTTTGGCAAGACACTTCCTACTTTTAGATTCTCAACTAAAACCATGTTGTTGTTCTTTAGTCACTAAGCTGTGTCCAACTCTTTTGCAGTCCCATGGATTGTATCCCACCAGGCTCCTCTGTCCATGGGATTTCTCAGGCAAGAATACTAGAGTGGGTTGCCATTTCCTTCTCCAGGGGATCTTCCCAACCCAGAAACTGAACCCACATCTCCTGTATTGGCAGACAGATTCTCTACACTGAGCCACCAGGGAAACCCCAATTAAAATCATCATCCATTGCTAATTAATATGGCCAGCATGATCCTTCCTGTCCAATACTGTTTAATATTTCCTTGGGGGTGGTGGCTGAGGCAAAGCTAGCTTGCTTCCATGGGCATTATACTTTAGGTAGCACATGTTGCATTTTGTGTAGATTATATATGTTACTGTTGTTGTTCAGTTGCTCAGTTGTGTCCGACTCTTTGTGACCCCATGGACTGCAGCACGCAAAGGTTCCCTGTCCTTCACCATCTCCCAGAACTTTTTCAAACTCATGTCCATTGAGTCAGTGATACCATCCAACCATCTCATGCTCTGTCATTCCCTTCTCCTCCTGTCTTCAGTCTTTACCAGCATCAGGATCTTTTCCAATGAGTCAGCTCTTTGCATCATGTGGCCAAAGTATTGGAGCTTCAGCTTCACATCAGTCCTTCCAATGAATATTCAGGACTGACTTCCTTTATGATTAACTGGTTGGATCTTCTTGCAGTCCAAGGGACTCTCAAGAGTCTTCTCCAACACCACAGTTTAAAAGCATCAATTCTTCAGCGCTCAGCCTTCTTTTTGGCCCCACTCTCACATCCATATATGACTTCTGGAAAAACCATAGCTTTGACTAGGTGAACCTTTGTCAGCAAAGTAATATTTCTGCTTTTTAATACACTATCTATGTTTGTCATAGCTTTTCTTCCAAGGAGCAAGCATCTTTTAATTTCATGGTTGCGGTCACCATCTTCAGTGATTTGGAGCCCAAGAAAAGAAAGTCTGTCACTGTTTCCATTGTTTTCCCATCTATCTGCCATGAAGTGATGGGACCAGATGCCATGATCTTAGTTTTTTGAGTGTTGAGTTTTAAGCCAGCTTTTTGACTCTCCTCTTTCACCTTCATCAAGAGGCTCTTTAGTTCCTCTTCACTTTCTGCCATAAGGGTGGTGTCATCTGCATATCTGAGGTTATTGATATTTCCCCCGGCAATCTTGATTCCAACTGTGCTTCATCTAGCCCACCATGTCACATCATGTACTCTGCATAGAAGTTAAATAAGCAGGATGACAATATACAGCCTTGAAGTACTCCTTTCCAGTTTGGAACCAGTCCATTGTTCCATGTCTGGTTCTATCTGTTGCTTCTTGACCTGCATATAGATTTCTCAGGAGGCAGGTAAGGTGGTCTGCTAGTCCCATCTCTTGAAGAATTTTTCCACAGTTTGTTGTAATCCACACAGTCAAAGGCCTTAGCATAGTCAATGAAGCAGAAGTAGATGTTCTTCTGGAATTTTCTTGCCTCTTCTATGATCTGGTGGATGTTGGCAATTTGATATCTGATTCCTCTGCCTTTTCTAAATCCAAGTTGAATGTCTGGAAGTTCTCAGTTCATGTACTGTTGAAGCCTAGCTTGGAAAATTTTGAGCATTGTTTTGCTAGCATGTTAAATGAGTACAATTATGCAGTAGTTTGAGCCTTCTTTGACATTGCCTTTCTTTGGGATTGGAATGAAAACTGACCTTTTCCAGTCCTTTGGACACTGCTGAGTTTTCCAAATTTGCTGGCATATTGAGTAAAGCACTTTAATAGCATCATCTTTTAGGATTTGAAATAGCTCAGCTGGAATTCCATCGCCTTCACTAGCTTTGTTCATAGTGATGTTTTCTATGACTTACTTGACTTTGTACTCAAAATGTCTGGCTCTATGTGAGACATCACACCATTGTGGTTATCTGGGTCATTAAGATCTCTTTTGTATAGTTCTGTGTATTTTTGCCACCTCTTCTTAATATCTTCTGCTTCTGTTAGGTCCATACCATTTCTGTCCTTTTTTTTTTTTTTTTTGCCTGTCTTTGCATGAAAATGTCCCCTGGTATTGCTAATTTTCTTGAAGATATATCTAGTCCAGTTTTTTTGAAGAGGTCTCTAGTAGATTATATATGCAAACTCCAAAAAATGGCCACTGACTCCACTGTTGGCCATTCCACTTTCCAGTTCTGCCACACTAAAGAAGCCTGGTGTTAGGAATAACACCTTGCTGAACCTCAGCAGCCTCATCTGTAAAGTGGATTTGAGGATAACCTCGGCCTCATAGAAATTGTGAAAATTTAATAAGATCATAGTTACTAAATCCTCATCAAAGTATTACCATATAACAGAGACTTAGTTAATATTTTTTCTCTGGCTCTTTCCTCTATGCAAATTTACTCTCTGAAACACAAGAAAAGTGTGACATATACTCTTGGATTTTTGTTTATTTTTGTGATGGTATAGTAACACTCACTTTATTGATTTGACTTTGGTTTGATTTTATAACCCTGTTTTTTTGATTATCTCATTTTCTTTTAATTTTTATTTTATATTGGAACACAGTTGAGAAACTATATTGTGTTAGTTTCAGGTGTACAGCAAAGTGATTCATTTATACATATCCAAGTATCTATTCTTTTTCAAATTCTTTTCCCATTTAGGTTATTATGTTGAGTAGCATTCCTTATGCTATACAGTAGGTTCTTGTTGATTTCTGTTTTAAATATAGCAGTGTATATTTGTCAATTCCAAGCTCCAAACCTGTTTTGTTTTGGTGTTTTTTTTTTTGTTGTTGTTGTTTTTTTGATTTATGATAGAAAGGCTGCTGGCAGTTCTGCTTTTTTCCTGACTCTTGGTACAAAATAGCCTTGACCTCATTAGACTCCTCTGTGTCTGACCTGTGGGTTGAGTTCCATATTCCATCAAGTGAGAAAGCCCTTCTTGTGTTTTCTCTCAATCCATATACTACTCATAAATCCCATTCAGTTTCCAAAGCAAATGCATCACTTAAATTTCTTGAGTTTGATAACCTGGAGAGCTGCCTAAGGAATCTGTCCCTTTGGTCGTCCATGCCTCCTAACTGGTTGTGAACTTTTTATTTAAACCTGTAATGGGAAAGGGAGAAATTCACTCAAATGCATAACTTGCCACTACCGTCATAGATGTGACAAGTGGACATCTGACAGTTTGGATCCTGCCAATTAGAGAGCTGCTTATTGCATCTGCTTTTGATAAACATCAGTCATTATAGGGGCTGGAGAAGCTGTGTTTCCCAGTGTGCTGCTTTTTATTTTTTGTCACTCCCTCTATCTCTTGCTTCTTGAGTGTACCTTCTGGCACCAGCCATACGTGCTGGCTACATCGTTAAGTGCTGAGACTTTACATCTTAATTCTGAGTGAGAGGTTTTCTCTGGGGGCGATGGTGCATCTGTGGAAAAGGAATCTCAGTGTACAATGGAAGTGATATGTTGGAGGATGTTGATGACATATTTAAGGAAACAGCTGTCCAGAAACTATTTTGTGAATGTGTGTGGGGGTGGATGAGTGGGAGGGAGAGAAGGAGTCTGCTTGCTTTGGTTGCCCACAGGCTAAGTAAGGTGGAATGTCTTACCTTGGCTTAGAGGTCGCTAAGGAAAATCTTTGAAGTACTTAACTCCAGCAGGAAAGAACACGGATTTAGGATGTGGGATAATTTGCTCAACTTGTGTTCTCTTTCTGTCTGGGAGGCTCATAAGCTATCAAGCAATGTTATCAACAATTCCCACTTTCTTTCAGATGCTTCTTAATGTTATTTAATACTCTTTTCGACAGAATGGGGACTAACCCAGGATGAAATTATGGCTTAATTTTTTAATGTAATTCCTTGTGAAACAAAAAGATGTCTGTGTTCAATAGCTGGATAGATGTATGGCAAAATAGGAGAAAGTCAAGCTGTGTAACATCAGGACCAGTTTCTATAGCAACAAAAATGTCAGGCATCCTTTTGGCTGATCCTATTAATCTGGAGTAGAAGCAATGATACCGACACATTCGAAATGTATTTAAACCAGAAGGTGAAAATATAACCCAGTTGTGGATTTAAAATAGAGGTAGAATTAGGTACCAACATTATTCAACTGAAACATACAGGATGTCAGTGAAAGCAGAGAGTTCTCAAGTACAGCCTCTGCATTTTTGAGATTTATTTTTTTTAATGATTAAGCTTTTCACCAGAAGTTATTCCAAATAGACTCAGATCCAAGTATAAAAAAGGAGGGTAGAGGAAAGATCCAATCAGCTTCTGATATCCAGAGCAGGCCTGTCTTTTTCAGAGTGTTGGTTTAGAATAAACCCTTGAAATTAATTGTTTTGAAGATGATGAGATTTGTAACTTTGAGAGCTGCTGACATTTGTGCAACTTCACGGAAAGGCAAGACTAGGTTTCTGGAAGAAGAAATCTGGCCTTTAGACCAGAGCATGTGGTCGTGGTTTCTGCTCTTTTAACCACGAAAAGGGCTAATGTGAGACTTGTGAACAAGTCCCCCATATCTGTTAATGGAGGTGATGGTCCCAGCTCTGTGTTCTTCCAAGAGCTACTCCGAGGACCAAATGAGATAATGGATGTGGAAGTACTCTGAAAGATATCTAAAGTGCTCCAGGAGTGTAAAGAATGATTATTATTATTAAGGATGAGCCAAGGAAATACTCTGTCCTAAAGAGTACCAGTAGCAGACAGAGTTTAGGAGGCGAGTTATAAATTCTGACTATCTGGGTCAGCGGTTTGAATTCCTTTTTCCAAGGGAGACTGTAAAGCTATTATTCTGTGCTCTTTTCCTTTGGTGCCTCTTTTTACTTTCGAATTATTTAAATGACTAAATCTTTTCCCACTTTGCAAAGCAGAATGACAGTCTCCAGTATATTTTGCTGCCGGAGCACAAAATAAATGGGGATGCAGATCCATGTCATTATGATAAAACACCATCTTTTCATCTTTATCTGAGAATTTCAGACTCCTAAGGAAAGATGACCACCTCTCATTATGGAAAATGAATTTGCCAGCAAAGAAAGATATCCCTTAACTTGTTCTGGGGGCTTCCTGTTTCCAAAAGCATCAAGGAAAATTAGCCCTGTTTACTATTCTTGGTTTATTAAAAATGGTTTCCCTTTCCTCACCCACTCCCCACATGTCTGAAAATGATCTTGGGATAACAGAAGAGAATGTAGACAGGAACCAGCAAGGAAAATGAAAAGAGTATGTAACGTTTGATTAACCAAGATATCTTCTGTAAAGGAATAGAATCTGCTTTTTGAAATGAGTAGCAAAAGGTCTGGATATTTCTAACCCCTGTCTGGATACACTTTCTTACACTTCAGAAATAATTAACACTCTCAAAGCAAAGGAGATGCTTTCAACTATGCCTTGAAATAAAATGTTATTTTTGTACAAACCGTGGCTGGGGATATGTTGCTGTCACCTTCAAGCCCTGCATTGTGACTGATGACCTGAGAGGGTGTCCAAATCTCAGCTTTTGTCTCCATCCATCAGTCACCAGTCAAATATGTATCTAGCACTATGATAGGCTCATGGGGATAAAAGACTAGAAGAGTAAAGAGAAAGAAAGTAGATTTTCTTTTATCTTTACCAAATTTCAGGCACCGAATTGCTGTCTCTCTCAGTTCATTAAATTAACAGAAAATGAACTTCATAAGTTGTAGGACCAGGGAGGCTAGTTGATTAGTTAAGACAAATAGACTTTTTCCTTCTTGTTTGTCCTTTGGCACTCAGCTCTTCTATAAAGCTTTTCTGATTACCCTGTTATGCTCCCAAATCCCCCTTTGTAAAACAATATAATGTAGTGATGAGGGTTGGTTTAACAGTGAGGTACAGATTCAAGTTTAATCTCCATCACATACTAGCTGGGTGACTCTCTGCAACTACTGTGAGTTTCCATGGCATTGTAAAGTGAAGAGCAGTAGATCCATCACACAGGGGTTTATGAAGACTAAGTAGGAAATGGATGTCAAGTGCTTAGCCAAATAGGTAGCATGCAGTAAGAAACCAATAAATTCTAGCAATTGTGATTGTTTTCATTTCTGCGAACATTATAGAGTATTTTGAACATTTTTACTTAGCCCATAGAACAAAGAAACATGTTTTACTACCAAGGAACACGTACGATAAACATCCTCAGGTCTCTGATGCTGAGCCCATTTTGGGGAGCCCTCCGAGGTGGGGCAGGGATATTTAGGGACATAGGGGTGTCAGAAATGTGCTGAGACTCAGGATCAGGATGGGTTTCAGCCGTGAAGGGAGAAATGTGCATGTCTATTGCACACTTTCATTCGTGTTTTAAAACACATTTTTAAAAAGCATTTTTATATTTGACTCAATCCTTGTGATATTTCCATTTCCAAGGGCCTTGCCCATGCCTTGATATGTCCTGATCACTATGATAACACTCATCACACTTCAGCATTTTGCTCTCTTTCTCTAATGATTAGCCTGTGATTGATAGACAGCAAGAATTATGTGTCTATATATATATATATATATATTTTTTTTTTTTTTTACTTATTCATCTAAATACCAAGTACTGTTACAGGGTTTCAAGAGGTATTTGTCTGATGGATACATGGATCAAGCCATGAAAAAACAAATTAATAAAAGTCTTTATTAAAACTCGTGGTTGCCAGTGGGGACAAGGAGGATGGGAGGGGCAAGGAAGAGTAGGGGATTAAGAGGTACAGACTACTATGTATAAGTAAGTCACAAGGATACATTGTATCCAACATTTTATAATAACTTTAAATGGAGTATAATCTATAAAATATTGAACCACTATTGTCTACCTGAAGTTAATAAAATATTATAAATCATCTATACTTCAATGAAAAATGAACCCTAAAGAAGCATTTAAGCCCCTGTATGAACACGTGGTTATAATTAAGTATTATTATATATACTTTTAACTGATCAGTTTTCAGGTTGGCAGGTGAATAGGGCATTGAAACTTATTGTACTGAGGGCTTGTCCTTAGGGGGAGAGTAATGTTTTCCTGGCCTTGAGAAAAGCCCAGACTGAGATCCTCTGAGAGGCTGTGAGCGAAGAATCTCTCAGATTATTCCAGTTCTATCAGGGATGAGTAGCAGGCCCCTTTGCAGCTCCAACCCTCATTTCTAAATACACACTCAAATCAATAATTTTGAGTGGGCTGCCAAAAAAGCAGTCAGTAGATCATGTGTTGCCCAAGGAGCCCTTCACCCTTGGCTGCCATGATGTGTGACCCTCTCCCTTGAGTTTGGCAGCCAGAGCAGAAAGCCCGAGGCAGCTCCTCTTGAAAGGCCAGCACAGAAAATTCCTTCCAGTTTAGCAAGGAGACTAGGGGTAGAGAGGGAGGACGCTCATGATGTCTAATCCTTCATGGGCAGCTGTTCATAGCTTGGACCAGACATCTAAAGAAATCAAAAGAATGTTTCTACCATTATCTGTTTTCATTCCCAAACCATCTCTTTCATTTTCCACACCTGGACCAGGAATCTGCACATCCCCAGCCCCCTGTATCTGTTCCTCCTGTGTTTGAATGACAAATCCCAATGCCTTGCCCTCTTGTATCTTTGCTTTCTACTCGATTCATCGGCTCAGATGCCAATTACAAGTATAACAATAATAATAGCTAATATTTAGAAACAGTGAGAGACTTCATTTGAGTGGGGGCTCCAAAATCATTGCAGATGGTGACTGCAGCCATAAAATTAAAAGACACTTGCTCCTTGGAAGGAAAACTATGACTAACCTGGACAGCATATTAAAAAAGCAGAGACATTACTTTGCTGACAAAGTTCCATCTAGTCAAAGCTATGGTTTTTCCAGTAGTCACATATGGATGTGAGAGTTGGACTGTAAAGAAAGCTGAGCACAGAAGAATTGATGAACTGTGATGTTGGAGAAGACTCTTGAGAGTCCCTTGGACTGCAAGGAGATTAAACCAGTCAATCCTAAAGGAGATCAATCCTGAATAGTCATTGGAAGGACTGATGCTGAAGCTAAAACTCCAATAGTTTGGCCACCTGATGTGAAGAACTCTCTCATTGGAAAAGACCCTGATGCTGAGAGAGATTGAAGGTGGGAGAAGAAGGTGACAACAGAGGATGAGATGGCTGGATGGCATCACCAACTCGATGGACGTGAGTCTGAGTAAGCTCCGGGAGTTGGTGGTGGACAGGGAAGCCTGGCATGCTGCAGTCCATGGGGTCACAAAGAGTCAGACATGACTAAGTGACTGAACTGAATTGATCATGAAACTGGTACAACTTAAAAGAGTTTTAGTTCTGTTTGTTCATTGTATCTTCCCCACAAGCTAAGAAAACAGAGGCACAAGGTAAAACATATGAACAAAAGAGAGAAGTCAAGGCATGAAAGCACTGAGCATGATGAGTTAGTTTATGAGAGGTGGATACAAAGAGGCATAATAGAATTTGTGAGTGAATTTAATCTTGAGTGATAAGGAAGAAAATGGGAATAGGACACGCCAGTGGTTGAGGGCATAGATGTGTACAGCACACCCTGGTTTACTGGTCATGGTAAGCATAGTACATGGTTCATAGCAGGCATTCAATAACCCTAGGCTGAAATGATTCAAATAACATATTTGGGTGAACATTGCAAAACATACAAAACAGAGCAGGAGACCAGAAGTGGGAGGGCTAGCCTGGTAGCACTCGTTTTCAGGAAGAGTGGGTGAATGATGAAGCTTTCTATAAAAGCGAGAGCAAATTTTATGACTGCAACTCACAGATTTCTCATCATAATGAATTCCCCATTAAACGTCCTCCTAATCCACACTGGCTGATAGATGAACCCCTGAAACAGAGAGTTCCCTGCAAGATCTATGGGAGTAGCCACATATCAGAGGAGATGGATGCAGTTAGTCATCAGGAATTGTAGGAGTCAAAAGGAAGATGGGACCATTTGCCTGGACTCTGTTTGAAAGCCAGATAACAAATGAATCCCCCGGCTTGTGTTGTCAAATGTTTCTCATCATATCAGCCACTGCCTCAGTCACTGATAGCTTCAGTTCAGTTCAGTTGCTCAGTCGTGTCTGACTCTGGAGGCTTTGAAGAAAGAACGTAACAGTTTAATGAAGGTGTTAGAGCATGCCTGAGAGAGCACCACACTAGGGGTCCTGGGGTCTTTGAATGACAGACCTAGGTCTGGGATCTTGGATATCATCTAGTCAAATGAAATCTTAAGGTAGAACCTGAATACATATAAAAGGTAAAAGCAATAAATGGGATTTTCTGGCAATTTAAATCTACATCATTTGGCAGACAAGCCCTTTCATTGTTTGTGGATTTCCTAGAGCACACACATGTATGGAAAACATTGCTTTGAGTCCAATACTCTTGTTTTACCAGGGAAGGGAAGCATAGCTACAGAGCAGAGAAATGACTCCCTCAATATAACCCAGGTGTCCAATAGCAAAGTCTGAGTCAAGAAATTTTGACTCTGCTTGTCATGCACCAGTAATGTTCTTTTGTTCAAGAAATATTATCGAGCAGCTACTATGTAAAGGACACTGTTAGCCTGGAGCATACATTGAAAGATCAAGTTTCTGTTCTTAAAAATTTCAGGACAGTTGCAAAGACAATTCTAATTTAGGGTAAAAACTGTAAAACTAGAGCTATTTACATATTATGATTTACTTAGATATCACAGGGCTTCCCAGGTGGCTCAGTGGTAAAGAATTCACCTGCCAAAGCAGGTTGAATTCCTGGGTCAAGAAGATCCCCTGGAGAAGGAAATGGGAACCCAGTTAAGTATTCTTCCCATGATAACCTCATGGACAGAGGAGCCTGGTGAGCTGCAACCCATGGGGTCAAAAGAGTTGGATACAACTGATAGACTGAGCATGCATGCACACAGATTATCACAAATTCAGAAGCTTTCAGGTATCAAGCAGGTAACATGAATGAAACATGCTGAGAATAATGTATGGTGGCAGTTGAGGGAACTGGAACATAAATGTCTGTTGAGTGTATTCAAATTTTGTTCTAATTTTGAAACCTCAACTTGATAAAGATAATTTACCCCAAAACTCCCCGTAGTTAACATTATACTAAATACCAAGAGTGCCAAAGCTTTCCCACAAAGCAAAGATATATTTCAGCATCATACTGGAAGTCCTAGTTAATGCAATAAGACAAGAAAAGGGAATGAATGATATACAGATGATTAAGGAAGAAATAAACCTGACTTTTTTTGTAGATGACATGATTCTCCGTGTAGAAAATCTTAAAGAACTAATAAAAAAAAAAAAATCTCTTGGAGCTAATAAGCAAAGTTGTGTTTGACATTTTGTGACCCCACAGACTATAGCCTACCAGGCTTATCTGTCCTGGGATTCTCCAGGCAAGAATATTGGATTGCTATTCCCTTCTCCAGGGAACCTTCCTGACCCAGGGATTGCATCTGGGTCTGCCACACTGGAGACAGATTCTTTACCATCTGCACCACCAGGGAAGACCTTAAACTCTTCACAGATATTAACTCAAAATGGATCACAGATCTAAATGAAAAACCATAAAACTCCTAGAAAATAACATAAAAAATCTAGATGAACTTGGATTTGGCAATGACCTTTTAGATATAATGTCAAAGGTGTGATACATGAAAGAGAGAACTAATAACCTGGACTTCTTTAAAATAAAAAATTGCTGCTTTCTGAAAGATACTGTCAAGAGGATAAAAGGACAGCCTACAAACAAGGAGCAAATATTTGCAAATGACACATCTGATAAAGGATTCCTGTCTAAAATAGACAAAGAACTCTTAAAACTAAACAATAAGAAAGCTACCCAGTTAAATGTGGGCCAAAGATTTTATCAGATACCTCAGCAAAGAAGATATACAAATGGCAAATTGATATGTGAAAAGATATATTCTCCTTATGTATGTTTTCAGGAAAATGCAAATTAAAACAACAATGAGATACCACCACACATCTATTAAATGACCAAAATTCATTTGACTGCACCAAATACTCATGCAGATAGGAGTGACAAGAAGTCTCATTCATTGCTGGTGGAAATACGAAATGGTACAACCTCTTTGGAATATAGTTGGGTAGTTTCTTATGAAACTAAACATAATCTTACCATATCATCCAGCAATCATGCTCCTTGGAATTTACCCAAAGAAGTTGAAAACGTATGTCCACATAAAAAAACTGCACATAGATGTTTATATTAATAGCAGCTTTATTCATAATTGCCCAAACTTAGAATTGACCAAGATGTCCTTCAGTAGACAAATGAATAAGTAAACTGTTGTACATCCAGACAGTATCTAAGAAATATTATTTAGCACTAAAAAGAAATGAGATGCCAAGCTGTGAAAATACATGCATATTACTGAGTGAAGGAAGCCAATATAAAAAGGCTATATATGCTGTCTGATTATATCTATATGACATTCTGGAAAAGGCAAGATATTGTAGTAGTAAGAATACTGGTGGTTGCCAGAGGTTAGTGGGAGGAAAGGATGAATATATGAAACACTGAGGATTTTTAGGGCAGGGAAACTACTCTGTATGATGTTATAATGGTGGATTATTGTTGTTTAGTCACTAAGTCATGTCCAACTCTTTTGCAACCTCATGGACTGTAGCCTGGTCAGGCTCCTCTGGTCATGGAATTTCCTGGGAAAGAATACTGGAGTGGGTTGCCCTTTCCTTGCTCTTTCCAGGGGATCTTCCTGAACCAAGAATCAAACCCACATCTCCTTCATTGGCAGGTGGATTCTTTACCATTGAGCCACCAGGGAAGCCCATAATGGTGGATGCATATTATTGTATATTTGCCCAAACTCAGAATGTACAATACCAAGAGCAAACCTTAATATAAACTAAAGACTTTGGGAGACAATGATGGGTCTATGTAGGTTCATCATTGTAACAAATGTATGAGGATTGATTAATAATAGGGGAGGCTGTTCATTCGTTGGGGGCAGGAGGTATATGGGAAATCTCTGTACCTTCTACTCAGTTTTGTTGTGAACTGACCTCATGCGAAGAGTTGACTCATTGGAAAAGACTCTGATGCTGCGAGGGATTGGGGGCAGGGGGAGAAGGGGATGACAGAGGATGAGATGTCTGGATGGCATCACTGACTCGATGGCCGTGAGTCTGAGTGAACTCCGGGAGTTGGTGATGGACAGGGAGGCCTGGCGTGCTGCAATTCATGGGGTCGCAAATAGTCGGACACGACTGAGCGACTGATCCGATCTGATCTGATCTGATTCTTCTAAAAACTAAAGCTTATTTTATGTACGATACTGGATGCTTGGGGCTGGTGCACTGGGACGACCCAGAGGGAGGGTATGGGGAGGGAGGAGGGAGGAGGGTTCAGGATGGGGAACACAGGTATACCTGTGGCGGATTCATTTCGATATGTGGCAAAACTAATACAATATTGTAAAGTTTAAAAATAAAGTAAAATTAAAAAAAATAATAATAAATAAATAATTTTGTAGAATCCATCGGAAAAAAAAATTGAAAACTGTGCAGTCAAAATGAAACCCATTTGGAATTGCTGGGCCACTAGCTTTCCCTGGATACCTCCCTCTACCTTTTATAAAGCTCTTTCATATAGTATAGCCATAATTTACAAAAAGAAATGAATTTAACATAGCAACCTAGCCCACACATGCACACCTGCAAATGAAACAAAAACTTCACAACGTTGTCCTCACTCTTACGATGTGTGGACTATTTTCTATTCCATTCTATTCTCTTTCATTCTATTCTAGCTTTATTTTGTTTAAAAACAGTTACAATCCACTAAACTAATTTCCAAACTCACTACTGACCATTAAATCACAGTTTGAAAACCATTGCAATGGCACTGGAGTCTTAAACAACCCTGGGACACAGGTAGTTATGGTTTTTCCCATTTTGCTCATGAGAAAATGGACTCTCGGAATTGTGATTTGCCCACCCTTGTACAATGAGTGAGTGGCAGATACAGACTGAAACCAGAATCCTCTGGTGCCCCAACTGTGTGGTTCTTTAAAGAAGCCACGTTGCCTTCCAGAGAATTCTGATTAAGACTGAGTTCCAACTCTGACTTGAATCTTTATTTTTGTTTTGCTCCTGGTAACAGGGTGTTCTTTATTTCCCTGTATGTATCACTTGTTCCCATTAATTTGCTAGATTTGCCTCCTCTTGGACTATCAACACAGAATAAACTTTCAAGATAGGAATAGATTTAAATATGGACTTGACAGCTCATACATGCTCTTCACTGCATCCTGTGTGCAGTTTGAGAACATCCAACAAGCCACTTTCCTGATGTTTTCATACCATTTCCTGGTCTCAAGCATCTGGCAAACAAGTGTATATTTTTCTAGAAATTTCAGACATCTGCTGTCATGGTGCTGGCCAAGGGAGCCTTCTCAAGCCCCATATGTAAGCCCTGCTGCTGCCGTTTTCCTGCAAGTTTAATAAGGCCAGGGCCATAATTGTAAATATTTAAAAACTTGATGTGTGGCCAGATGGATTCATTATAGACCATATCTGTGCTTAGACTCATTTTCCAGTTCGGCGCTGAAAATGTCACACAGGAAGACACACATGGTTCAGGATCAGACCCGCATCTAAATGCCAAAGGTAGAGCATTCATTTGTGTCCTCGCCTCCGATTTTCCTAACAGTTCTTCTTATTTAGCCTTGCCCAGACTGAGACGGGAGCCTGATGAAAAAATAATAGATATAAATTGTGCTTCAGTCATTGGCTGTTTATCTTAAGAAGAGAAACTTGTTTCCAGGCTACCTGATAATTGGACATCCAAAAAGTTCACTAAGAAGGGAAGAGGGTGGGACAGTACTGAGTGGAGAGAGCAGACTGTTTATTTTCTTTTATTAGAAGAGGCTGCTGGTCCTTTCAGTTTCCCCAAGTTGTGGGTTTCTTTGTTTGAGTATGACAACCGCTACCTCAATAGTATATGAATTATCTATGAATTCTTAAGGCTTTGAAACAATACATTCTCATACTTGACTCTATAAAGAGGGGGGAGGGATGGCAGGGTTTCCAGGGGAAGAGATCAGACCCATGGGAAGAAACTAGAGTCCCCTTCAATCAGTTATTCATCCACTAGTTGATTCAATAAACATTTATTGAATAATTTTTATCTAGCCTGTTCTTGCTTCAGCCCAAGCAGCACTCTACTAAAAAATTTCCTGTGAATGAAGTGTGATTTAGAGGCCTTGGCTCTGTGTTCCCAAGGGATAGACCAGTGAAAGCACTTGTCATGTTGTAGGATAATTGCTAGATTTACACAACTGCCTGTCCCTCTGCTGTGGGCTCCTTGAAGGCAGACACTATGTCTTCATTTGCCTCTCTGTCCCAACACTGTGTGCAGTGCTTAACTCAGAGAAAGTTCTTGATATTTGAGATATTTGAGAATATGAGGATGAATGACTCCTTTCTCTGGAAGAGTAAGAAACACATCCTCATTAGCATCTAGCCTTTCAATCCAAAAACTATCCAAGTGGTCTGTAATGTCTGTAAGAATTTGTCCTCATTTCCCATTCATTTAGTTATTAAGAATGAAGAAGGGCTTCCCTACCATTATTTCATTTGAACATAATTCTTTTCTCTTTGCAATCTCTCAATGCTTTCTCAAGTGTTTTCCTACTGGGTCTATATGTTATAGGTGCATATAGACATGTGGATGTGTAGAATATACAATGATGTATATGATATTATGTGGATATATGTATATCTAGGTAAGTGTATGTATAAACACACACAAGATACAACCATAATGTGGTATGTGGTATGGTCCTTTAAAAGAATAACCTGAAGAATGAGTCTTAGGTGTCTGCTGATAGTACAGACAGCATCACCCGGCAGAAGTTAGAACAATCCACCTACATTAAGTCAGTATGTGACCGTGAACAGGAATCCATATCCCCTCCGAACCTCTGTCTCCATCTGTTTCTTCATTGCAAGAGTTTCTCTACCTCCCTCTGATGAGTTGATGTGAGTCTCAGTGGATGGAAAAACCCTTTGCTGGTTAAATCAATATAAATGATCAAAAAATGCCAAATGAGTCATGTATATGACAAGATTGGGTTTGATAGTGCCATTTACTGTTTGGGATCATGAATGAGAAAAAATGCACTCTCAAAAGTTCCTGGCATCAGGCAGAGGTTCTGACGCATTGCTCAGTGCATTTTTCTTTGAGTGCTGAACAGATTCCCATTTGCTGGGTAGCTGCAGAATCTTCCTGTAAAATTCTTTGGTATCTATTAATATTCCTTTTCTTTCCCTCCCCTCACCTCTAACTTCCCCCTCTTTCATCGCCTTCTGTGTCCAGCTTTGTCAGTGGTCACACTCATTTGGCTTGGGTTACCTAGAGCATCTAGTTTTCCACCCATCCACTGATTTAATAATTCCTTTTAGCACATACCCCCTGGGTCCAGTACATAGTAGGTACATTTCCTAATTCTTCCATTTGGGAAATTTCTATTCATTACTCGAGGTTGCTCCAGCACCGTCTCTCCCATGTGGTCCCACTGCCTTCTCTGGAGAGTTCAGCAATAGGCCCTCTTAAGGAGGTCCCAGTCCTTTTTACCAAAGCTTTGAAATCTTAGAAGCAATGTATTAGGGAAATCGCTGAGTAGAATTCAGTGGTGGGCCTTGCTACTACCTTTTCTCTTCCTCCATGGGACTCTAAAAGGCCCAAGAATCAGAAAGGAAGCCTTCAACAGAGAGCACTTTTGGCAGGTGTCAGCTGGATTGAAAACCCATCAAGAAAGGTTCTATGGTCTCCCAGCAAATCCCCTTAGGCTGGTGCATTAAAGGTCCTCAGTACAGATGTCCTCCAGCAGGAAATTTAGAAAGCCCCAATAAATGCTGCCTGATTAGTTGGTTCTCCCAGGTCAGGGTGTGTCTAAGTCCTGGGTGCTACTAGCATAGGTTCTGCTTGTATCTGACACCTAAGAATAAGAAAGGAGGCTAAGTAGCTCTCTCTCCTTCCACCAAGAGTGGAAGCAAACAACTGTGGTGAGTAAGATTCCCTCCCTCCTTTCCCCTTCTTTTCTTCCTTCGCCCTTCTTTCCTTCCTTCCCTCCCTCCTTGTCTCGCCTTCTCTCCCTCCTCCCTTTCTTCATGTTTCAACTGGTTGCTATGGTGTCATGTAGGGAGGCCCCATCTGCAGCTCTGAGTGTTTTGTATCAGAAGGCAATTGTCAGTCCTCAGTTAATTATGCATGTTTTCATTAGGAGCAGTAATGAGAAACAGTTGAAATGACAAGTCCCTAAGATTGCTAGGAACCCTAAAATATTCATTTATTTTTGGATTAGCAAACTTTTTAAGGTAGAAGGAGCACTAACTTTGAAAACAGATCTCAGTTTGAATCCTAGCAGTCACTCACCAGCTGTGTTGTGATGTGACATTCCTTTACCTTTTTGAGCATTAGTTTTCCCATCTGTAAAATGGAAATAGTGATATCTGCTGCTGCTAAGTCGCTTCAGTCATGTCCGACTCTGTGCGACCCCATAGACAGCAGCCCACCAGGCTCCTCTGTCCATGGGATTCTCCAGGCAAGAACACTGGAGTGGGTTGCTATTTCCTACTCCAATGCATGAAAGTGAAAAGTCAAAGTGAAGTTGCTCAGTCATGTCCGACTCCTAGCAACCCCATGGACTGCAGCCCACCAGGCTCCTCCGTCCATGGGATTTTCCAGGCAAGAGTACTGGAGTGGGGTGCCATTGCCTTCTCCAGTGATATCTACCTCCTAGGAATACCTTAAAATTACAGATAATGAAAATAAAGCATTTAACACAGTGCCTTATACAGTATTTGGCTCAGAGTATCCATTTCATAAATAAATAGTATCTTTTACTGATAGGGAAGCTGAAATGGGAAAAGTCCTCTTCTGGTCAGATTTATCTCAATTTATAGCCAGTCATCTTGTTGGTTTAAAATGATGTTTTTCTGCTCTTGGGTAGAGAAATCTTTGAGTATGTGGAGATGGAATTGCTAATCTGCAAATGGACAGGTTATTATTTTTCAACTTGAGGGCATTATGTTGCATTTGCTAAATTCCCCTCTGTTCAGAGATTCATATTTTCAGTTTTTGTTGTTTTACTGGATGCTTGTAGTTGATAAAATGCCTTTTAGTCTGTGTAGTGGCTTTGATCCTGGGGAACACTAACCCTGTATATTATGACATTTGTTGGGTAACAGAGAATGTACACCTTATCCTAAAGCTCACGCAAACATTTGAGTAGCTGCCTGGCTAACAAGCAGCTGAATTCGGGAAAGAATAAATGACAAGAAACCTGCTCATGTTACATGATTTGGCATAAATGATTCTATGACTTCTTTGTCCCTAAATAATTGGAGTTGAGTCAAAAGAGATAATGCATGTGAAAGCATTTGGAAAACTGAAAGTTTTCATTGTAATGGATCATTATTATTCTAATTGCTACTAATATGAAGAACCTAATATAGCATGAACCAATTATCAAGATAAGAGTATTTCTGAAGTTGTGAACATCGGGTACCCATTTGGTATTTGGTTTTATACTGTTTGCTCTGTTCTCTAATTGTTTCATGCATTTAAATCTTCCCCCTCTACCCCAGTTATAAGCATCTATATAAGCATTTAGTCAGTTCTGTACAATTCATTATTTCAAAATCATCTCCTGAACGCTTACCATGTGCCAGGCACAGAGCTGAGAAATGTAACCAAATCAGTGAGTAAGATGCTTTTCCTACCCTCAGTGAGCTTTCTTCTTGATAGAGAAGACAATAAAGGGGTGATCAGAAGACAGCGTGCTGAGTACCCTGACATAGGGATTTCAGGAAAAAATGAGAGGAACTACAAATGGTAAAGTAGCATATGGAAAGGCTCTGATGTGTGTATGTGTGTGTGTATGAGACAGAGAGAGCAAGCGTACATAACAGGTTTGTGGAGCTGCTATAATTTGCTCCTGTGTGCTGTGCTTAGTCGCTCAGTCATGTCCGACTCTTTGTGTCCCCATGGACTGTAGCCCACCAGGCTCCTCTGTCCATCGGGGATTCTCCTGGCAAGAATCCTGGAGTGGGTTGCCATGCCCTCTTCCAGGGGATCTTCCCAACCCTGGGGTTGAACCCAGGGTTGGAATCACTCATTGCTGGCAGATTCTTTACTGTCTGAGCCACCAGAGAAGCCCAAGAATACTGGAGTGTGTAGCCTATCTCTTCTCCAGGGGATCTTCCCAACCCATGAATCAAACCCATGTCTCCTGCATTGCAGGCAAATTCTTTACCAGCTGAGCTACCAGAGAAGCAGACATAATAAGTGGAGGTAGGGGCACTGTTTGGGATGGAGCTAAAGAAGTTCAATCATCTGTCTCACACAAGACATCCCAAAACTATGTGCTAGAAACAAAAAAGGCATTGAGTTGCCCATGATTCCTTAATTAGGTCATGTCCTAGGGAAAAGTTTGTCTCTGTTTCAACTGGTGTTGGTCACTGTTTAGTTTGCATGTTCTAGGACTTTATATAAATGGAATCATATAGTATGTGTTTTTTCTTGGTCTGGCTTTTTTAATTTCATATAATTATTTTGGGATTCATCCAAGGCATTGAAGGTAATAGCTCATTTTTATTGCTGAATGGTGTTCCACTGTATAGGTACATACAGTTGTCCATTCACATGTAGATGAATATAAGGGTTGTTTGCAATTTTTGGATATTACTAATAAAGCTGCTATAAACAGTTATGTAAAAAGGCATATAACATCACTTCTATCACATTCTATTAGTTAAACAGGTTGGGGGCCCACCCAGGTTCAAGGTAAAGGGCAGTAAATTTAGGAGGAGAGGGACACAGCACAGGGACAGGAGGAATGGTTAGTGGCTCTGGCTGCAGACAGCTTATAGAGCAAGTATACCAGCTGTGCAGAGCTTGGCTTCATCCGGAAGCCTGTGGTGCAGCCACTGAAGATTTTGACTAGGGAAAAAAGGCGGTATGTATTGGATTGACCAAAAAGTTTGTTCAGGCTTTCCTATATGATGTTATGGCTGGGTTAGGTTCCCAAGTGCCGTGAGCTATTTTCCAAAGGAACGCCCATGCCTCTTCAGATGGCTATAGCAGCCTCATAATCCTTGCTCATCTAGGGTCCAGAAGTGGTTCAGAGAAAGTCCACAGCAGCGTGCAGAGGGTTAATCCTGCACCATTGAGGATGTGCAAACCAGGAGCCCATCTAAATCTCCATACTGCTTGCTGCCTTAGGGATCATCAGGTACTAAAGCCCAAGATAAAAAGGCCTGACAAAGATTATTGACGGTTTACCTTTTAATGAGCAGCTGGGATTGATTCTGTTCCCCTCTGGGATGGCTTTCTCTGTCCTTCCTCCACCTGAGAGGCTATGGGAACATCAACAACAACAAAATAGTAATCTCCAATTTGAATAATTGCAAGGCTTTGCTTTCTAGCAAATAA
Source organism: Bubalus kerabau (assembly GCF_029407905.1). Taxonomy (NCBI): domain Eukaryota; kingdom Metazoa; phylum Chordata; class Mammalia; order Artiodactyla; family Bovidae; genus Bubalus; species Bubalus kerabau. The sequence continues at coordinate 88,808,327 of NC_073629.1, forward strand.
AGTTTCTAGAAAGTGAGTGAGAAATGGCTCACCACTTTTCAAAATAGATATATGTAGAATTGTTATGATTATCCTGATTATTATTAAACACTCCTGGTACATTGGATTATTTTCAAAGAGGCTGGTTGCCTCTAATTGGATATTCCTTGTAATTTCCCTCTGGGGGTAGGTCAGCAGCGTTAACTCTTAATCATCCGAGGCAATTAGATGCGCATGGTTCTAACCTAGGTACCAAAGGCTGCTGAATTGTTAATATAGTTATAATGGCAGATCTCAGTGTCGGGCAGCTGTTCAAGACCAAGAAGCTGGCAGCGAGTTGTGTGAGTTTCTACATATATATTTTGAGAAAGAGAAATCATACCTCTGCAAATGGCAATGGACAATAGTCCTAGAGATACTGACTTGCAGGCACCTCCCAGTGTGCTGCTCTCTGGATCTTATCTCTCCGTTTGCATTAGGCCAGAGCTCCATTTGAGCCTTGTTTACTCTGTTGAGCTTAGAATGAGGTCTTCAGTCACCTTTGGGGTGGAAATGATTCCAGGAAGTAGTCTAGACTCGGAAGAACAAAAGAAGAAAAGCAGAAATTTTGATTTCTTCTGGACAATTGGAATAGGTTGTGACCCTAAGAAAAGCAACAATTAAATCTCTACTGGCTTTACTAAAGTTCCAATACTTTGACCACCTGATGCTAAGAGCCAACTCATTGGAAAAGACCTTGATGGGAAAGATTGAGGGCAGGAGGATAAGGAGACGACAGAGGATGAGATGCTTGGATGGCATCACCTACTCAATGGACATGGGTTTGAGCAAACTCTGGGATATAGTGAAGGACAGGGAAGCCTGGCATGCTGCAGTTCATGGGATCCCAGAGAACTGGACACGACTTAACAACTGAACAACAAGAAAGATTGGCTTTACAATCCTGACTCTCCCACCATCACTGATATTCATCTGTGTACCCAATTCCTGATCCCTGGTGGAAATGAGATGAGATATTTGTAATACATGTTTCTTGGTAATTATCTTCTACAATCTCAAACTAACTAGGATAGTAGTTTCAGACTTCTTATTGGGACATAAGAAATATGTTTTATATTTTGACTCAGTGAATATATACATAAGCACTTCAAGGTTTCAGAGAACAACAATTACCTTTTTTTTTTTTTTTTTAAGCATACAGTGCATTCCGATAGAATCGGTCCTGTACTATTTTTTAGAAGCCTTGGCCAGGACAACTTGATTTCATAGCATGCTAATGAATTGTAATGCAGAGTTTTAAAAGAAAATGAGCTAGTGGAAGAAGCAAAGAGGCCTTTGGGTCTTAAGGATCAATAAAGATGTGGGTAGAGTACCCTGCCTCAAGAAATAGAGCCAAACCAAGTAGAGACCCATATACCCTTTTTTTTTTTTTTTCTGTAGCCCTTTCCAAGTCAGGGGCCAAGTCTAATGCACTAAATCTGTCACTGAAGGGGTTACAGAATTTCACTGTGGGCTCTTAATTTTGCCCAGACTCTGTCACCATGATCTTGATCTTCCCAGATCATCTAACAACATTTTAGCTCCTAGATCTGGTATCAGAGAGTGCTGGTTATTTGTTGCTGGCCCGTCTAGATCTGTAGTCTGCCCTTCCCTGCTGCTCTGTACCGGGAAGATTGCATTCAACTGACAGTGGCTCCTCTGGCTTCTGTCTGGTTTCCCTACTGATAGCCAGAGCAGGGCAAAGGAAAGTAAGAGAAAGATGTCAGAACCTTTATTTCCCCAGCTCTCTGCTTATTTAACTTACATGCAGAGTACATCATGAGAAATACTGGGCTGGAAGAAGCACAAGCTGGAATCAAGATTGCCGGGAGAAATATCAATAACCTCATGTATGCAGATGACACCACCCTTATGGCAGAAAGTGAAGAAAAACTAAAGAGCCTCTTGATGAAAGTGAAAGAGGAGAGTGGAAAAGTTGGCTTAAAGCTCAACATTCAGAAAACTAAGATCATGGCATCCGATCCCATCACTGCATGGCAAATAGATGAGGAAACAGTGGAAACAGTGGCTGACTTTATTTTTTGGACTCCAAAATCACTGCAGATGGTGATTGCAGCCATGAAATTAAAAGACGCTTACTCCTTGGAAGGAAAGTTATGACCAACCTAGAGAGCATATTGAAAAGCAGAGTCATTACTTTGTCAACAAAGGTCCATCTAGTTAAGGCTATGGTTTTTCCGGTAGTCATGTATGGATGTGAGAGTTAGAATATAAAGAAAGCTGAGCACTGAAGAATTGATGCTTTGAACTGTGGTGTTGGAGAAGACTCTTGATAGCCCCTTGGACTGCAAGGAGATCCAACCAATCCATCCTAAAGGAGATCAGTCCTGGATGTTCATTGGAAGGACTGATCTTGAAGCTGAAACTCCTATACTTTGGCCACCTGATGTGAAGAGCTGACTCATTTGAAAAGACTCTGATGCTGGGAAAGATTGGGGGCAAGAGGAGGAGGGGACGACAGAGGATGAGATGGTTGGATGGCATCACCGATTCAATGACAGTTTGGGTAAACTCTGGGAATTGGTGATGGACAGGGAAGTCTGGTGTGCTGCAGTTCATGGGGTTGCAAAGAGTCAGACACGACTGAGCAACAGAACTGAAATGCTTCTTAGGCAACAGGTTGAAATGTGACATGTTCATTACCCTTAGTCCCCAGCTCAGTCGTAGAGTTACAGCCATTGCTGCAATCCTTTCTCTAGGTTTGACCACCTGCCACCTTACTTCTGTCCTTGAGGTTTATGGGTGCAATTCATTACAATTTATAAGAAATAGTGTAGTACCCTTGTAAATTGTACCTTCTCTACACTCTTCTCTGTCATCCATCAATGCCATCAATTTCATGTTGGATCTGGTGGTGGGCAACTTAGACATTCCTTTAAGGAACGATGTCCTTCCTGGCTGTGTGGAGTAAGGTGGGTAGGCAGCCTCTAGCTGTGAGCTCCTGCCTCAGTGAACCCTGTCCATCCCAGCAGGAGATCTAGAGTGAATATTGTCTGCCTAGGTAGTCCTGAATCAGGCCCAATAGCCCGGCATTTATAGGCCTGGTTCTCTTGCTTGCATGACCTGGCAAATCCTGCTCTCTCCCCTTTCCTTTTAGCTCTTGATCTCTGTTTAAAATCTTATGCCTTAACTGTATTCTCTGCATTTTCCTCCAGAAAACCCCATCTGTAATGGGAAATGAACTGACATTCAGGGTTAGAGAGGACCTATTTTAGAAGTAGAGATGTCTATTTATTGGTCTTTAGCATATACAAACTACTGTATCTAAAATAGATAATTAGCAAGGACCCGCCAGAGAGGACAGGGAACTCTACTTAATGTTCTGTAATAACCTAAATGGGAAAAGAATTTGAAAAAGAATAGACACATGTATTAACTGAATCGCTTTTCAATTCACCTAAATCTACTACAATACACCTAAATACTACTAATACACCTAAAACTACTACAATATTATGAATAAACTATACTTCAATATAAAATAATTTTTTTAAAAAAGAACAATAATAAAATAAGGTACAGCCTCACTCACCTGCCCTGTCTGTCCTCCTACTGTTAAATGCCAAGCAAAGAAAGATGCGCTCCAAGTTGGAGACTTCTCCTCGGGGATGGGTGTATCTTTCAGTAAGTATTCCAATGTTAAGATGTTTACTCTTTTCCCACTGTGGCCTGATCTCTGATAGAAACCAAATCTCCCCAGCTTGTTCAAGAGTGAGTTCAAGGAATCAACTCACATCATTATCTGAGCCACAAAAGTCTGCACCACAACAGTTTCTACTTGGGACAAGCAGGAAATGCTCTTTCTCTTGGTATATTCCCCAGACCCCCATTCTGAGGATGAAGGACACCTCCTGGATTCCTCAGACACAGGTTCACCCAAGTAATGTAGCTAGCTGCTTTGTCTTGTCTACTGCAGAAGCTTAGCATAGTTAAAGGGGAAGACACAGCTGTGAATGATTTTATCCAATTTCCTTCCCTTAAAGTGAAAGTGAAGTCGCTCAGTCCATGCGAGTCCATGGACTGTAGCCCAGAGAGGCTTCTCCATCTATGGGGTTTCCAGGCAAGAATACTGGAGTGGGTTGCCATTTCCTTCTCCAGGGGAGTCTTCCCCACCCAGGGATCGAACCCAGGTCTCCCACATTGCAGGCAGATGCTTTACCCTCTGAGTCACAAATATAAATATACTTTCCATCTTTTTCATGACACTACACTATATTCCACAGGGTTTGTGAATTTCCCCTTTGTGAGAAGGAAAGGATGGGAGAGGGGGAGGCTCTGTGTCTCCAACCCCTCTCCCAATCCCTCCCCAATTCGGCAAGTATCTCACCTTCTTTTTCTATACATAGCTATGGCTAACCCAGTCCATCATCTTACAGATAAGACACCAAATGTCTAGATAAGACAAGGAATTTGTTCAAGGTCTCTCAACAATTCATATCAGAGCAGGAATAAATGCACGTCTCTTTGCTCTCTTCATTCCTTACAGTCCAGTCTGATATTTTCTTATAGATTTACTCATCCAAAAAGTGGCAGCATATTCAGACATAAGTGAGTAGAAGGTGAAGAGGAATGCCATGTGTTAGTGATAGAAGGAGTGAGGGGTTGTGTTTTGAAGATACATATGGGATCTTCTGAGCCTATTTAAAATCACATGCTAGAATCAGCACTTTATCTGTAAGGAAATGGTTTATTCTCCTTTGGACTTCTAACATCAATTTCAGGCCTGGCATAGAAAAGTTTCTCAGTAAATGCTTGTCCGTGGATGGATAAGTGAATAAATAAATGAATTTGTAAAATTCCCTAATACCAGCCGATCCCAAGCTAGAGCCGTTACATCCATTGTCCTACTTTAAGTGTACTTCTTCTCTCGGCTGATGCTTGATATATCAGGGAGCAGCAGGAAAAAAAGTCAAATTATGCTACTAGCAGGTCCCTGGGTCTGATGAGAAGGCGTTGGGTGGGGATGAAAATTAGGCATAGGCTACCATTAAAGCAAGTGATCATGCGATGTGATATATTTCTTTCTGAGACTGTAGCTTAAATCCCAATTACCTCCTGGTGACAAATGAACTCGCTGAGTAATTCATTTTGACTGTTGGAGCTTCCACCTTCTGTGTTACCATCACAAGGGGAAGGTGTATGACAAATTTCCAGATTTAATTTTAGTGCTTGGGAGCTCAAGTGACACAATTACCAGATCAAGAGTGATGGAAGCATATTAATAAGCAGAGTTCATGTGAAGCTGAGATTTTACTGAGAATGCTCAAAGTTGGACCCTTGCAAGCAGTGTGGAGCACCAACTGGTCCCAGGCATCTAGACTTTGGGATATTTTCTTCTCTAACTTTATCCTGATGCTTGAAATTCAAAAAGCCTCTGAGTACTGTTGATGGTGTCTCTAACATACCTCTTGGATTCTTCCCTTTCTGTTCCTCATCATCTCTCACATTGACTGTTAAAGGCAGTGTACATTATGATTAAATACTCAGATCCTCTGGTCTGTTGATAGGAGCTCAGATTATGCCTCTGATTGTCCTCCCTAAATAACCTTGGTCAAGTTACTTAGATGCTGGCATAGGCTTGTCCTGAGTGTTAAACATGTTTATATAAATAAAATACATGTCAGATAGTAAATCCATAATTGATGGTAGTTTTACATTAGTATTCAGTCAGTTCAGTTCAGTCACTCAGTCATGTCTGACTCTTTGCAACCCCATGGTCGCAAACTGCAGCACACCAGGCTTCCCTGTCCATCAGCAATTCCCAGAGCTTGCTCAAACTCATGTCCATCAAGTCAGTAATGCCATCCAACCATCTCATCCTCTGTCGTCCGCTTCCCCTCCTGCCTTCAATCTCTCCCAGCATCAGGGTCTTTTCCAATGAGTCAGATCTTTGCATCAGGTGGCCTAAGTATTGGAGTTTCTGCTTCATCATCAGTCCTTCCGATGAATACTCAGGACTGATTTCCTTTAGGATTGACTGGTTTGATCTCCTTGCCGTCCAGGGGACTTTCATGAGTCTTATCCAGCACCACAGTTCAAAAGCATCAATTCTTCAATATTAGTATTAGCATCCCCATCTAGCTCCTATCTACTGTTCAATGACTCTCCTGTCCAGGGACCAACAAACATTATCTGTAAAAGATCAGATACCAAGTGTTTTCGGCTTTTCATGCCTAAGGTCTCTTTTGTAACTACTTGATTCTGCCATTGTAGAAAAAGTAGCTACAGACAATAAGTAAACAAATATGGCTGTGTTCCAATAAAACTTCATGAAATCTGAAATTTTAATGTTATATAATTTTTGCATATCATGGACCACTAGTGTTTTGGTTTTTTCTCCAACCACCTAAAAATGTTAAAACTGAATGGATGAAGTGAGTAGAGGGGATCAAAAAGTACAAACTTCCAGTCATAAAATAAACAAGACATGGAGATGCAATGTACAGTGTGGCAACTGTGGTTAGTGTTACTGGACTACATATGTGAAGATTGCTAAGAGAGTAAATCTTAAAAGTTCTCATTATATTAAGACAGCAATATTGTGTAGCTATGTATTGTGACATGTCAGCTAGGTTTATTGTACTGACCATTTCTCAATATATCCAAATAATGGAGTCATTCTGTTGTACACATGACATAAGAGATAACATGCCTCAATTTTAAAATATTAATTTAAAAATAATAAAAATGTGAAAATCATTTTTAGCTTTCAGACTAAGCAGCCAGCCAGCTGGATTTGGCCTGTGGGCTGAAGTTTGCTAACCCTGCTGCTGCTGCCGCTGCTAAGTCGCTTCAGTCGTGTCCAACTCTGTGCAACCCAATAGACGGCAGCCCACCAGGCTCCCCCGTCCCTGGGGTTCTCCAGGCAAGAACACTGGAATGGGTTGCCATTTCCTTCTCCAATGCATGAAAGTGAAAAGTGAAAGTGAAGTCGCTTAGTCGTGTCCTACTCCTAGCGACCCCATGGACTGCAGCCTACCAGGCTCCTCCGTCCATGGGATTTTCCAGGCAAGAGTACTGGAGTGGGGTGCCATTGCCTTCTCCTTGCTAACCCTGGTCCTGATCTAATGTCTAATGAAGAGCCAGCTTAATCTTCCTGAAAGATTCTAAAAAACCTACTTTTCTTCTTCCCAAACCTTCAATGGCTCTATATTGCCTAAAATCCAGATTGTTCAATTTGACCTTGAAAGCCCTCTGAGGGCATGGGTCATGGCCCTGGTAACTTCTGTGTCACAGCACAAACCTCTCAATTTATCATTCCCAAACTGGGTCTTCCCAGGTTTTTAACTCACATTCCTAAAGAGTTATACTCCTTTTAAAAGTTTGTGAACTTACTTCACATCTGATGAAAAGGCCTGAGGAGACCCGGAAGGCTCTGGGAAGATGGTGTTAGGACAGCAGCCCACCTTCTGTAGAACAGAGGAGCTGCGGGATCTGCAGACACTGGGAAAACGCCTCCCTCTATGTTCTGAAAACTGCTCTCCCTAACTTGCTTCACTGGGCCAAGGACTTTCCATTCATTCAGTCTCATCTTATCCTTACAAAGACCCAATGAGGAAAATGTTTCTTCACTTTGCAGTCAAGGAAGCTCCTTAACAGAGAGGTTACATAACTGGCCCAAGGTCACACAGCTGGGACATGGTAGATCCAGAACATGAGCTCAGGCCTGAAGGATGGGAAAGCTCATCCTCTTAACCATGATATTACATTTACTATTTTCTTGCCTAACAGCTGGTGACCTTCTGAGAAGAGCTTCTTCCACTGACAAAAATAAACGTTCCATTATGTGCACGAATGTGTATAGGCATATGTAATTCCTTCCCCCGAAGTTAAATTTCCCCTTTCTGTCAAACCCAATGATAACAGGAGGAACATAAAATACCTTATTTAGCATTGCAAAACCATCCTGTTCCCTAATCCACACAGACAGTCTTGAAAGTGAGCCCAGGCATGGACGAAATGCTGCTTTGAATGTATCCTAATCCACAGTGAAGGAGCGATCACATTAAAACATTTCCTATCTCCCTGCATTATCGTCATCAGAGGACACGTTTTAGGCAGAAAGGGGAAAGCTGCTAACATGAATTAGTTACCTCATTTTACAGCAGAGAGAGGTGAGACCACATAAATGTAATGTGCCATGACACGAAATGGCCAGCTTCCTTTAACAAGACTAATTCGAGCTGAATCGGCACACTGGAGGGGGGAAGTGTGAAGTGTTTGCATCGCTCTCTCCTCTGAACCTTGAGACTTCTGAGAAGACTTCTTGGGCAGAGCAAGCCTAGAAGACAAAATGCCCAAGGCTATCTGTCTTTGGCTCCCTGATACCTGTCGAAGCAAGCAGCCAGATGTGGTTAGAAAGATCCGTACAGACGAGAAATCATGCACCCTATCGGCGCTTGTGGTAAAGAACCTACCTGACAATACAGGAGACATAAGAGACCCAGTTCGATCTCTGGGTCAGGAAGATCCCTTGAAGGAGGGCACGGTCACCCACTCCAGTATTCTTGCCTGGAGAATTACATAGACAGAGGATCCAGGTGGGCTATGGTCCATAGGCTTGCTGAGAGTCGGACACGACTGAAACGACTTAGCACAGCACACATCCTTCACTCAGCTTTGCCCTTAACCTGCTGTGTGATTTTGCCCAAGTTCCATCAGTTCTCTGCTTTGTTTTCCTCAGCATTGATATGAATATCACCATCATCGTGTCCTTGGCCTTCCACACAGAGCAGAAGGCCCTACAGCATTTTTGTTAAGAGCTTGAAGGCAAGCCATATGGGTTTGAATACTGGGTTTTTTGTTCATTGCCGAATGCCTTGAGGCCAGTTATTTACCCTCCCCACATCTTGATTTCCTCATCTGAAAAATGGGAATAATAATAATAGTAATTGCGGAGACATCCCTGGCAGTCCAGTGGCTAAGACTCTGTACTCCCAGTGTAGGGAGCTCCGGATTGATCACTGCTCAGGGAGCTAGATCCCACATCCCACTGCTAAGGGTTCACATGCTGAAACTAAAGATCCCACAGAAGATCAAAGATCCCATGAGCCTCAACTAAGACCTGGTGCAGCCAAATAAATAAAGAATATTAAAATACTATTACTACTAATAATAATTGTTTCATATGGTATTGCTAGAACTGAATAACTTAATCTACCTTAAGCCTTCACCAGACTTTTTGGTGCATGCTAAGCACATTAAAATGATGGCCATAATTATCATAGTCTTCTCCAAGCCTCTAATTAGAGAATAATAATTATCATGTTTATGACTCTTTATAGTTTTCTATATGAACCAGTCACATTTAATCTTCATGAAATGTTATCCCACGCTACGCTATAGGGATCTTTAGTCCCCATTCAGATAAGGAAACTAAGAGTCAGAGGAGTTCAGAAACTAATCCCAGGCCACACAAATTGTTATTGTATGTTATTGACTTGATCAAAGCACTCTTTCCCATGTTCTTTTTCTATAGTTTATAAACTGTAGTCTTCTGATACATGTAAAGAATGATTACTATCACGGAAATAAGAATCAGGTATCGCTAGGCTTCATCATTTTGTGGTGTCTGTAAGTTGCTTTTACATAAAGTTAAAAATGTTTTAAGGCTTCCAACTAAATAAAGGAAAGGATAGGGTTTCCTAAGTGGCTAAGACATACATTTGTTTGCACTGAGATTAGATGAAATGTGTTAGAATGTGAAGAGAAGAGGGAAGATATTATGAAGTTCCTGATTTGCTAAGGAGGATTATACATCAAGACAATAGGCTTGTGGGCCAGACTGTTGTCTTCAGTGAGAAGTTCCTACATGTCTTAATTTTCCCCCTTTAACCTACCTAGGGCTGATTCTTGTGGACCCAGTTCTGAGTATCTGATAGGAAAAGCAAAGGAGTAGCTACCATTGGGAAGAGGATTTAACTCAGGAGAATTAAAGGAGAGCCTTTCTCTAACCTGGAGGGCTGTTTGAAAGGAAGAGCAAGAGAAACTAGGTGGGGCAGGTGGGTTCTGACATTCTTCTCTCCAACCCAAAGCTGGAACTGCTGTGGACATCCTGGGTAATATTGAAGGCCAAAGCACTTTATTCCAGTTCATTGTTAGGACTCTAGAAAGAGAAAACCTTTGGGGCTGCCCCACATGACTCTGCAGTGGAGTCTAATGTGTTCAGGCAGAGAGATGCAGAAGGGGGAGCCAGAATGCTGAGCTCGACAGATAATGAACCCCATACAGGTTGGGAGGAGAAGGAATGATTGGTGGACAGGATGCAGGGAATGACAGAGACTCGGGAATCTGCAGCCAGTGGAAACCAAGGACAGAGCAACCAGGTTTTAGTCCAAGCTGAGGGAGAGACCAGACTATGACTCATACAACTCACAGGGATAGGAGGGCCAGCAGAACCAAGAGGTCAAGAGTCATGGCCCCAGAGACCAAAACAGGCAAGGGATGCTCCACCTAACCATTCTGGCTCCCCTTTGCCCTCTCAAAAGATTCTCAGACAGGCCTACCCAACACCTCTGGACCTTACACTGCGGGAGGACCAAGAAGGGAGAACCGTGACCCCAGTGGAACATTATTACTAGTTTTTTAACCAAAGACACTGGGTACCACCTTAAAAAGAACTTAAATTATTGAGTCTGGATGAATTTAACCAGAATTGGGCATTTACTTTCACTTAGATTGTATTTTCCCTCCCAAACATCATAGAAGAGTTTGAGGGGAAACCCAGATTAGGCTTAGAAAATAATAAAGTACCTTCTGTCTGTACACATGAGTTCTGGAGTAAGTTAAATTGGCCACAAGCGTATGTATGTGTCATGATATCTGATTTTATATAGCTCTTTTTAGTTTTAAAGCACCTTATGTATCAATGAGGAGCCTGGTAGGCTGCAGTCTATGGGGTCTCTAAGAGTCAGACACGACTGAGCGACTTCACTTTTACTTTTCACTTTCATGCATTGGAGGAAGAAATGGCAACCCACTCCAGTGTTCTTGCCTGGAGAATCCCAGGGATGGCGGGGCCTGGTGGGCTGCCGTCTATGGGGTCGCACAGTGTCGGACACGACTGAAGTGACTTAGCAGCAGCAGCAGCATGTATCAATGACATTGGATTCTGTGACTTTGACGGGGCATGAGTTTTTTCCCATTATACTCACTAAGACACTGGGGATTAGAGAAAGCAAATTATCTTCCCAGGATTACAGCTGTAAATCATAAGGAAGGATTCGATTTTATTTTCTTAATCTGAAACCAGCATTTCCCTCTCTATATCATTTGCTGAAATACATATATGTGTTATATATATATATAGCCAAGCTTTATGTTTCATGAGTGGTTACATTTTAAAGAATAAAATAAAAATTCATTCAGGCTATGTGTAAGGGGAAAATCCATTCAGAATATTTGTTTAGGACTCTGCAATACCAGAGTTTTTAAAATGAGGAAAACATAGGAGTAATTTATAATAAATATACTTTGGTATTTCATAGCCTTCCATGACCTGTTCTCTACCTGTGTATCTATTTCTATCCTCCTTTGCCTAGAAACCCCTCTCCTTGAAGATGCTCCCCTACATCTAGGGAAATTTCTTCATCCAGCATTTCCCAAAGCCTGTTGTGTAGAATATTAGCTCCCTGGGATGTAAATAGGTATAACAGGGAAAATGATTTCTAATGGCAAGATAAGTTTGGAAGGCACTGGCCTAACAAATTAAATAGATGTCTTTATCCACAATTTTCCTCTGAACCTTTGATATGACAAATAAGGTTTATGACTCCTAGAGGGAGAAAAATGTGTTGCATTTCCCACCTTATTTGACCATGGAAACATTTTTGTCAGTAGTCTCCTGTATCGTCTGTGTTCTTTAAAGCACATGTTAGCACTGCCACCTTAATCAATAATTCTGATGGATGGGAGAGGGTAAGGCTATGATATGGGTCATTCCATTGACCATAGGGTTGATTCAGCTGACTGGATGGATGGATGGTTACATCCTGGTGCTACATGCTCCAGCAAACAGCAGAGTCTTCCTGTGAGGACCATTATTAGGTCAAGTGCCTGTGGTCCCCTAAGATCCCGATTTCTGCTTGAGCATTACTTGCCATAATTCAGGTATCTACAGCCACGAGTCATGCTGGGAGAAAACCAGGTCTAGGTGAGAACTGTGCTGTAGAAATTAATTTTATTCATCAAATCGTTTAAGACTTTTGAGCACCTAGTAGGAGCCAGATACTGTGCTGTGTGCTGGAGATACAGAGATAAATAAAGCATAGTCACTGTTCTCCAAGGACTTACAATCTGGGAGGAGAGAGAGGATTGGGAAATGACACATGCAGAGACTAAAATAGTAACTCAATATGGTGTTATATACAACATATATGCTCAGATACAGTGGAGGCATATGGAAAGGAATGCCCTGGTCTACCCAAAAGGGTCAGGGAAGGCTTTGAAGAGAAAATAGTGGCAAGGCTGCAGCTTATAGAATGATAGTGGTTTTGCCTGGTGAAAATGTAGAGTATCCTGAGAAGAGAGAAGAGCATGCACTCCAGTAGAAAGGTCTGAAAAAACACGGCACTGTCAGAAAACAAGAAGTGGTACAACATGGGTAAAATACAGAAACTGAAGAATACATTGGAGTAGCTGGTGCCAGGGAGACAGAGAGAAGCCAGATCATTATGGGCCTGGTGCCCATGTAAGGAGTTTGGACTTTACCCTGTTGGTAATGAGGATCTGTCTGCTACTTTCCTAGACAGTTTTGATCTCCTTCTTCTTTGCTAATGTTAACAAAAAAAGTTGGATTGTGAGAGTAACAACAAGCCGCCAAAATCCCAGGTTCCTGGGGATGAGAGAAGCTAGGATTTAGTCCATCCAAGGGGACCCATCTTACTTTTGGAATACAGTAACCACTCTCTTTCAGGTCAGAGATAGGGTTTATGGGTAAGGGAGGATCTAGCACTATGGAGCCAAGTCAGTGAGGGGTATCAGGACCCCAGCCTATCACCAAAATTGAGGCTGGGCCCCAGTCTTCTCAAAGCATCCAAAACTAATGAGGACACCAAGACAGATGCTGAGCCCTCTCAACAAGGCAACACTCTGTGGATTCAGAAATGGACTGCTGATGATGGAACATGCAGAGGGCTGAGAGGCTCTTTCCAGAGGCCACCTCCTTTGGGGACTGAGCCTTCTTGGTGAATGCCTTGTGATTCACAACCATTACCTCACTGAATCCTCATAATTTTAGAAGCTGGTTTCACCATCATTGTTTTATAGAAAAGGAATCTGAGGTTTTGAGGCTTAGTGAAACTTGTGTGAGTATACGTAGGGAGCTAGTAGTCAGGGCAGGACTTAATCCCTAGTTTTCACAACTTGAAAGTCCAACACAAATCAGCCAGCAGTCTACACTGTCTTCCTGTTCTAACTCCCTGCCTCTCTGCAGCCTTGGTCAATGCTGACCAAAGGACTGGTGTGGCTGAGACTTGGAAATTCCTCTCTGCCATTAACAATGCAGTACCAGAGCAAATTATGGCCACTGTGTTTGCTGGTCTTGCCACTCAAAGCCCACTTTTCTCTTCTTCCAGGCCTTCTATTCATCCGCATGTTCATTCCTTGTGAAATGTTATCAGGTTCAACATTCTTATGATATCTTCTTTGAGGAACTCAGTACATCATGAAAAATTTATCTTACTGACCCCCAGCCATTCCTATGAGGCAGCATTCATTTCTAGTCCCTTATATCCAAGTTTCCAAAGAAAGGTCCTAGAGACAATTTTCCACAAACCTGAGGACTCCCAAATCCTGATCTAGAAAGTATATTCTATTCATTTACTTTCTCTGCCTACTTGAAGCTTTGCACCCTTTTCTCTGCCTTGGGACTGTGACCTAGACAATTGTATTTAGATCAGTAGATTTGCTTCATGAATCCATCAGCAAATCCCTCTGAAATACCACTCAGGCCAGATGGTGGACCTAAAAGCTGACTCTAGGTAAGACTCTTCCCACTTGGAGCCGGAGGTTCCTCCTCTATGAAGTTTATCTTTGTGATCTATAAAATCCTATTCAACACTGCAATGTATATGCATTCTACAGATGATGAAATTGAAGATCAGGAGCTTAATGGTTCAGCTAGGAAATTCCCAAACTGGGATTCTGGCCAGTTGGCAACATATTATCTTCAAAGAAATAAATTGTCTAAAAATATTCATTGAGCACTGATTATGGGCAAAGGCACTGTGCTGGAAGCTAAGAGTACACAAGGAAAAAGAGATTGTCCCTGCTCTCTAGACAAGTATCAATATTTTGGAGGACAGAGATACTAAAAGAATTCCAACATGTTGTGAGAGGAATAGCAGGGAAAACACGAATGAGGGCCAAGAGCAGAGTTGTTAACCCAGGTGCCTAAGAAAGCTTACAGCAAAGTGGCTCCTCAGCTGGGGTAGGAGAGTTGACCTATGAGTTAATGAAATTGACTCATGACCATTTGCTTTTAGGGAGCTTCTAGAAAAAGAAAATCTACCTTCATTTTCACTACATTGGAGTCTAAAAAAATTTCAACAAATAGCATCTTAGCATCTGCCTAATGGAAGAGCTGTAAAGAGATGATATGAATGGACAAATAGAGAAGGGCTTCAAGGATGTAGGGATGTCTGCCTGGAATGCTTGCCCACTATCTAGCAATAAATAAGATATAAAAATAAATACACACATCTGACAAGAACTAAGGGAAATACAAGGGAAAATCATTGAAAATAAGAGGAACCTGCCCAGTGTCCAAGCTGTCCCCAAACGTGGTGAGATTAGAATGATTTTAAGAGACATAAGCAAACTGATAAAGGAAAACCAAGATGAGAAGAGGGGAAGACGACAGTAGGGACAGAGGTAAATAAGCCGGTTTTCAAGTCTATCTCGAGTAAGTTTGCAAAGGAGGGGGTGGCCGGGCCACCGAGACTTGCCGAGTATAATTTATTGACAAGGAAAAGTAGACATTCCTTTACAAAAATTAATTCTTTGCCTCGGTGACTGTTAACAGTAGAGGTTGGGAAATTAATGCCTGAAGTGGGCGTAAATTCCCTTCTAGAGAAGAGAGTGTATACAGCCCTTGGAAGAAATAAAGGTGAATCCTGACAAGAGGAGGTTGATTAAGATAGTAAGTGTGCTCAGAGATTGCGAAAGTAGTCAAGCCTGGGTGATGGACGGGAGAGTCTTCAACCACACATCCTAAGCTGAGTGTCTGAGCATCCATGGAGGATGGAGGGTGGGGAGATGGGGGGAGGAAGCCCAGGTCTCATGCACACAATGAGCTGCTTCCTTCTGGATGTACAGGAGGTGGAGAATGAGTATTTGTTGATAACAAATTGCTGGGCACTGTGGTAGGTGCTTTACATATATTGTCTCATTGATTTTTCATCATCCCCTGAAAGGTAGGTGTTATTATAAGAAAACTGAGAGTCATAGAGGTTAAATTACCTGTCCAAGTTCTCAGACCCAGGATTTGAACTCCAGTTTGTCTGATAATAAAATCTATAGGCTCTTTTCTCTTCATTCCAATGAAAGAGTCATAGCCTTTTACATTTTCATAATGGATGTGACATGCCTAGTAGCTGGTAGGAGTTCAAATAATGATAGCAGGCAAAAACAGAACTAGGAATAGCAAGACTAGGGGGGCAGGGTATATGTAAACAGATTGTAAGACTTATCTGAAAGGGCTGTTGTGAGAAACAAGGTAAAATAATGCCAAATTCCATCATAGGGCCAGCAGCATAGGGGCAATCCAGAAGCTGGGGATCTCTCTTTGGTACTCAGTGCCTTGTATCATACTTCTCTGTATGGTTTCATGTTTTAATAACCTCTAATAGGCTATAAGCTACTTGAAAGTAGAGATTTACCTAATGAATCTCTGTATTTCTCAGAGGACTTTGTATAAAAAGGATTTACTGAATGTGGGCAAGTGCATAAGAATGCAGATCAGGACTATGTAATATAAAAATGCCATATTTCTCTTTACAATTACTCTTGTTATAGTCATTCTTCCTAATAGCTCATCTACCAGACTATAAATACATGCATACACATATGTGTGACTAGCTGCATCGTGTAGTGTACCAGGTGCTTCATATAGATACATAAATGGTTTATTGAAGAACCCAAACTTGGTGATATATAAAACTGATTTTTTTTCTTATGCACTGCTTGCAGCAGGCTCATAAAATCTCCTTTTCTCATTCCTTATATTGGGCAGAATCCATAATCTTCCAATCACTTTCTGGTATTAAATGTTCATCCAACATACAACACCGGTCTCATACTGGATGGCATGTCTGCCCCTCCCCTGCGCTGGCCAGAATTGTGGCTCAGGGGTCATGGTGGGAAAAAAGGCTTGGGGTTAGTTCCGGGGTGCTTCTCCCTTTTCCTCTACAGTGCTTATCTCCTCTGATGTTTGGAGCCAGTGGGGCAAACATAATTTTCTTACTAGCTCCTAATAATTGTCCTTCCCTGCTGGTTGCTTTTAGCTGATTCCGTGTGGACTCAATATCCCTCATCACGTTCTGGAAGACACATAACCAAATGCTGGGTATATATGGGGTTCTTGAGAGGCCCCAGTGCAGTAGACACACAGCACTGTTTGACCTCTGTCACTGCACACTGTACCAGGTCACATCAAAGCCTCTTGCTTTGGGGACCACTTGCCTCCTGGTAATCAAGTCAGCTCAAGCCTACCCAATTTCCATGACCTTTGACCCACAGGACATCCCTCATCCTTGCCACATCTAAGCAGGGAAGTCAGGGGTGATTCAGAGTCACGCCTCTTTCTCCCCATCAATTTTCCCCAGTTCTCTTGTCTGTCTTCTCACGTGGGCACAGAAGCAGCTCAGCCAGTCTGCTATATAGGTAGCTATCTAAACAGAGATTGCTGGTTCTCTCCCCTGCAGGCCCCCAGCCTGTGGGGGATCTTCTTGTCACGTCCCTTGCCTTGGGGGAAGCCAGGTGGTAGCCAGGCAGGTAAAGGACAAGCCTCTGCCCCAGGTTCTCGACCTTCCCAAGTCCTCCAGTGCCTCTTCCTCAGCATCTCCTCTGGGAATTTTGTTTTGCTTTGTTATAAATGAAGGAGACTAGAAGGTGGTAATAGTTTGAGCATGGGAGAGGCAGCACAGTCAGTTTTGTTGCTCCCAATAAGTTCTAAGGGAGGTGACAGGCCACATTTGATTTACTTGTTAGTTTATTATTATGTTTTTGACTGCACTGGGTCTTTGTTGCTGCAAGCAGGCTTTTTCTAGTTGGAATGAGCAGGGGCTACTCTCTAGTTGCACTGTGCAGGCTTCTCATGGTGGTTTCTCTTGCTGTGGAACAGGGCTCTAGGTGAACAGGCTTCAGCAGTTGCAGCAAGCAGGCTTAGATGCTCCATGGCATGTGGAACCTTCCGGGACTAGGGATTGAACCCGTGTTTTCTGCGTTGCAAGGAGGAATCTTAACCACTGGACCACTAGGAAAGCCCCTAGCCTCATTTATTGATGGTGGCTTTTAGATAGAGATTCTGTTGTCTCAGCCCTGGGTCCTAGCTGCCACTTCTAAGGTAAAATGAAGAATCCCAATCAATACCTGTTTATACATACTTTTAACATACACATACACATAACATAACATACATACATGTTTAACATTATGTATGTAACATACATGTTTAACATAACATACACATCGGGTAACATTTATCATTCTCCTTTCAGTTAGAAAAATCAGGCTCAGAGAAGATGAAGCAAGTTGTCCCAAATTATACACAATCAGTAGCCGAATTGGCATTCAAACTAGGTCTGCCTGATGCCAAGGTCCATCCATAGTAACAAAGAGATGCTCTCCTTAGAGAAGAAAATAGGAAAGGGAAATAGGGCAGAGAGACATGGGTGGGGAGATGCAGGGAATCGTGGAAGGAGCCAGAGAGACAAGTTTTCTGATGAGCTGTTTCCATTTGACAAGGGGTCCACTAGACCATGGGGTCCAGTAGCAATAACACTGTGGCGCTCCCCCTAGCCATAGATGTTAGAGGTGGGCCTATAAGGACCCCATATCCTCTGATGCTGTTATCTGCAGGACTCCC
Source organism: Bubalus kerabau (assembly GCF_029407905.1). Lineage (NCBI taxonomy): Eukaryota > Metazoa > Chordata > Mammalia > Artiodactyla > Bovidae > Bubalus > Bubalus kerabau. The sequence continues at coordinate 88,826,451 of NC_073629.1, forward strand.
TTTTACCAGCATAGTGGGGAAAGCTGTTCCCCTCCCAAGGTAATGAGTCTAAAGCCTCAAGGAGCCAAGGCAGAACCCATGAGTGGCCATCACTGGCTGAATGGAGAAGACCCATATGATAAGCACTGGGGACTTATGTGTTTTAAGGGCAAATAGCCCACAGCAAGACAGCCTGTTCCAGGGACTGAGTACAGAACCTCCTCCCCCTGATATCAGTTCAGATGGTGGTTCTCCAAGTAGGTTCTCCAACCAGCAACCTTCGATTCACCTGGCAATTTGTTAGAAATGCAGTCTGCCGCCTCCCACTTCCCAGACGTCAGGCAGAATCAGAACCTCCCCGGGTGAGGCACAGCAATGCTTCAACAGGCTCTACAGGTGATTCTGTTCTGTTAAGTTTTCAGTCAGCTTTACTGGAGTATAACGTACAGAAAGCAATTTGCCTTATTAGATGTAAAGCTTGAAGAGTTATAATAACTAGGTATGGACATGCAGCTGGCACCAAAATCAACACACAGAATATTCTCATCTCCTCAGAAAGCTCCCTCATACTCCTTTCTGGTCAGTACTCCCCCTTACCTCCAGTCCCTGGCAACTGCTAATCCAGTTTCTCTCCCTCTAGTCTGCCTTTTGTAGAGTGTGGTGTAAAGGACTCACACAGCAGGTCGCCCTTCATGTCAGACTTTTTTGGCCTTGGCATCATGCTTTTAAAATGATCTATGTTGTTGCATGTTGCAGTGATTCACTCCTTTTTATTAGGTAGCTTGCTCCTTTTTGTTGCTGACCGGTATTCCTTGTATGAATGTACCTTAAACTTTTATTTTTATTAATTTTTTAAATAATGCAATAATATTTAATAATTTTATTTATTTTGGCTGTGCTGGGTCTTCATTGCTGCCCTGGCTTTTCTCTAGTTGTGGCAAGTGGGGGCTACTCTTTATTGCGGTGTTGGGGCTTCTTATTGCGGTGGCTTCCCTCGTTGTGGAGCATGGGCTCTAGGGCATGTGGACTTCAGTAGCTGACTCAAGTGGGCTCAGTACTTGTGGTTCCCAGGCACTAGAGCACAGGCACAATAGTTGCGCTGCCAGGCTTACCTGCTCCATGGCATGTGGGATCTTCCTGGATCAGGGATCGAACCCTATCTCCAGCAGTGGCAGGCAGGTTCTTTACCACTGAGCCACCAGGGAAGCCCGTATTTTTGTTATTATTTTTTTAAATATTCATTTACTTATTTATTTTTGGCTGTGTTGGGTCTTAGTTGTGGCATGCAGGATCGTCACTGCAGTGTGTGAGCTTCTCTCTAGTTATATGGTGCACAGGCTCCAGAGCGTGTGGCTCAGTAATTCCAGACTGTGCCCCATGGCATGTGGGATCTTAGTTCCCCAACCAGGGATCAAACCCCCTTGTGCTGCTTTGGAAGGCAGATTCTTAAACATTGGATCACCAGGGAAGTCCCTAATTTTTTTTACTCATGCCTCAAGTTATGGACACTTGTGTTGTTTTCAGTTTGGGACTTCTGTGAATAAAACAACTAAAAATATTTGAGAACAAGTCTTTGTGTGAACATATGTTTTCATTTCCTTTGGGTAAATACCTAGGAGTAGGACAGCTGTGTCACATCACCAGGTAAGTATATATTTACTTTTATAAGAAACTGCTAAACTGGGTTCCAAAGTGACTGTAACATTTGCTTACCACCCATAATATATCACTATGTTCACTGTATTCTCTCCATCACTGGGTATTACTATCTGTTTATTTTGCTGCTGTTGTTAACATAGCGATTCTAATAGGTGTTCTTGTGGTATCTAATTATGGTTTAATTTTTATTTCCCTAGTGACAAATGATGTTGAGAATCTTTTCATGTGCTTATTTGCCATTCACCTCTCTTCTTTGATAAAGTGTCTGTTTAAATCTCTTCACATATTTAAAATTGTGTTCTCCTCTTCTTTTTTTAGTGAGTTGTAAGAAGTCTTTACATATTCCAGATAAAGTCTTTTAATAGATATGTGTTTTGCAAATATTTTCTCCCACTCTCTGGTTCTTTTATAATCCTAAGAATTTTTTTTTGAAGAGCTGAAGTTTTAATTTTAATGAAGTTCAATAAAATCAATTTTTTTCTTTTATGGTTTATGCTTTTTTCTATGCTGTATAAGCATTTTGTTTCCATAACACAAGATTACAAAGATTTTTCCCTGTGCTTTTTTCCTAGAAATTTTACAAGTCTAGATTTTTAGTTTAGGCTTGTGATTCATTTTGAATTAATTTTTGTATATGGAGTGAATTTTTTTCCTTTGCATGTGGACATCTAATTGTTTCAACACTATTTGCTGAAAAGAATATCCTTTATCCATTAAATTATCATTGCACCTTGTCAAAAAATCAATTGACTACATATGTGCAAGCCTATTGTTGGACTCTCTACTCTGTACCATTGATGTATTTGTCTATCCTTATAGCAATACCACCCTCTTATGATTAATGTAGTTTTACAGTAAGTCTTAAAATCAGATAGTCATAAGTCCTACAATTTTGTTCTTTTTTCCTCAAAACAGTTTTAGCCATTTTAGGTCTTTATATTTTCACATAATTTTTATAATTAGCCTGTCAATTTCATTTTTAAAGTGCCTTGTAGGATTTTGATTGAAATTGCATTGAATCTATAGATCAATTGGGGGATGATTATGTTAGTAATGCTGAGTTTTTCCACTCACTAACATAGTTTATCTTTCCATTTGCTTAAGTCTCTTCTAAATTATCTCATTAGTTCTTTTTATGATACTAGCATATAATCTGCTGCTAAAATTTTGCCGTATTTTGTTAGATGTATCCCTTAGTATTTCATGTATTTTTTTTCAGTGCCATTGTGGAACATTGGTGGTGGTGGTTTAGTCACTAAGTCGTGTCCTACCCTTGCGACCCCAAGGACAGTAGCCTGCCAGATTCCTCTGTCCATGGGATTCTCCAGGCAAGAATACTGGAGTGGGTTGCCATAACATTAGGTATTGAAAAAACTAGTAATGGTGTTTGATCTATCACACTTTCTCCAGACTCAAGTCAATGCCCTATGCTGGTTATGGTAGGGGCTTTGCTATCAGACAAAGCTATGTCTAAATCCAGAATCACTAGTTTGAAGAAGTATCATGGTATGGTGTTGGAAGAGGCCAGATTCTAGGAGCAGACTGTTTGAGTTTGAAGCCTCATTCTGCCTCTTACTAGCTTCATAAACCTACATACTCCAGGGTTCAGTTTTTTCATCTGTAAATGGGCATAATAATAATAAACCTATTTCATAGAGTTATTAAAAGAATTAAATGGTGTCAAGCAATGTCAAGCATAGAATCATAACTCAAAACATGTTAGCTTTTATTATATCTTCCTGAGTGACCTTTGGCAAGCTAGTTTCAGTAAGCCTCCACCTCCTCATTTATAAATTAGGGATAATCATAGTATCAATAGAATTGTGTTGAGGATTAAATTAAAAGAAAGCAGGTAAAGCACAGAGCACAGTGACTGGCACATAAGCCCTTATAAATAGCTATTATTAATAGTAGCTATTAGTTTTATTAATACTAGCTATTAATAGTGTCTATATTAGTACAAGTGTCTCACGTATTGACATTAAGCAAATGAATATTAAAAAAATAAAATACCTTCTGAACAATGAATATTAGCCTACCAAAAAGTTTGCAGGGGATTTTAAAAAGTTGTAGATGCAGCTACTAGAACATTTAGATGGTGCACAGATTGACTTATTGAAAACTGGTCATTTCCAACCATTCATGCTAAATGGTTTTATTTGATTGTCCGGGGAGCTACCCCTCCCTCTATGTTGTTTCTAAACTCATTGCAGATGGTGGTGGTCAAGCTGCAAACTAAAATCAATCTATTTATTGTAATGACTCCTAGTTACATACACCCAATTACCACTGTCATTAAGAAAGCTGTAGCTGCCAATATTGAATAGCAATGTGACATTAGGCATTCAATGCGTATAGCTCCAAAGCATGACCTTCTTATCAAGGAAGATTAAAAAGCACCCAAGATAATACCTGTTATCCTTAACTCTTTTCCTATTCTTTTTTTTTTTTTTAAAGAAAAACAGAAAACTTTGCCAACTTACTAATGTTAGATGAGAGGCGGCTAAGTGGTCCTAGAAGATCTGAGGACTAATTGAGAAATAGGGTTATGGCATGCTCTTAGCATCAATGGTACCATAATCTCTAGGGAAATTAGCCAGTTTGATTCTGTAAGCATGTATTGATTGAGTGTGTCTGCACAGACCTAGGCACTCAGGATGATATGAGAAATCATAAAACAGCGATATATAACAGGGAAAACTGGGTCAAGATTTAAGCCACAGGTTTGAATGTCTAGCTCTGCAATAAGATTTATAAAGCTGTGTGTCTTTGGCCAAGTCATCTGCCCTCTCTTTTCATGTTCTTCATCTGTAAAATATGAGACCAGTATAATGAGGTTGATTAGAACTTAGTGATTCAGATTTTTTCTCTGATTTTAAAATGCATTCTCTACCTTCAAGCTCCTTACATTCTAATCCAAAGAAAAATAATCTACCCATAAAGATAAATAATTAACCTAAATACTATTAATATTTGACTACCAGTGAGACTAATAACTTTGAAGGTAGTAAAAAGCCTACATTATAGGAGATATGAATTAAATTAACATTGAAAATGTTTTCTTATTTGCAAAATAGGTTTAATTATAATTGCTTTGTAGAATTTGTGAGTTAATATTTTTCAAACTCCTGGAATATTGAAAGTATCTTTTAAAAGTTAGTTGGTTTCCTCTCAGACATGTTGTCTATTTAAACCTCTCAGAATTTGTATCTTGACATAATAATGAAAACTGTGCCATTAAGATGTTTGGATCATAAATCTACCTCAGGAGTGTAAAGATCCAAATCTTCAAAGGACCAAATGATCTGTTATTTTTAATAAAAAATTTTGTCCAATTGAATCAGCACCAAAACATCTACTGGTACTTTTTCTCAATTCTTTTAACCAGATCTAAAGACTCACCTTGATAGCTGTCCTATATTATGTACAATCTGGTAAAAATCATACTGACCTGTGTTTAAATCTCATCTCTGCTATTTACACAACGGTATGATTTAGGCAAACTGATTGTTTTCTAGAGACTCAGTTTCTCCCTCTGTAAAATGGAAATGTCCTCACTTCATAGGTTTGTTTGTTTGTTTGTTTTTTCTTAGGTTTAAAAAGAGATCGAGCATGTATAAAGCCCTTAACAGAACAATGGGCATAAAATGAGTATCTTCAAATATAGCCTTTTATTAGATATGCTTCATACCCAGTGAAGTGTGAGAGTTCTTTCATCACATTTCATGCCATTGGCTATAGTACTGGACTCTTCAAATTACTTATGTGGAAGTAGCCTAAATACAGCACCTTGTTTTAATTCTGATCATAGAGAATGGTTATAACTATATGATAGAAAATTTTTCAACTATAACAATCTTATAGCACGAGGTTGTGTTTTAAGTCAATTAAAAATAATTAGGCAGCAAAAATGTAAATATTGTGTGAAACATTTATAAAATATGCATAGAACAAAAGATGGGCAAGAGTGCAGAAGGTTAAAAGTGGCTGGTAGTGGGGATATGGTAATTTTTCATTTTTATATTTTTCAAAATATGGGGAAATTTTTATACCTTTCAAAACATTGATTTTTTTTCCTTTTTGTACTTTGAAATTTTCAAACTTTTCTGTTTTTTTAAACAATGAATAAATATATATGTATATACATGTGTATATATACATATATATATATACATTCGTATCTTGATGAAGGTGAAAGAAGAGAGTGAAAAAACTGGCTTAAAACTCAATATTCAAAAAACTAAGATCATGGCATCCAGTCCTATCACTTCATGGCAAATACATGGGGGGAAAATGTAGAAACTGTCAGATTTCACTTTCTTGGGCTCCAAAATCTATGGGGACAGTGACTGCAACCATGAAATTAAAAGAAGCTTGTCCTTGGAAGAATAGCTGTGACAAACTTGGACAGTGTATTAAAAAGCAAAGACTTCACTTTTCCAACAAAAGTTCTGTCTAGCCAAAGCTATGGTTTTTCTAGTAGTCAAGTATGGATGTGAGAATTGGACCATAAAGAAGGCTAAGCGCTGAAGAATTGATGCTTTTGAACTGTGGTGCTGGAGAAGGCTCTTGAGAGCCCCTTGGACTGCAAGGAGATCCAACCAGTCCATCCTAAAGGAAATCAACCCTGAATATTCACTGGAAGGACTGATGCTGAAGCTAAAGCTCCAATACTGTAGCCACCTGATAGGAAGAGCTGACTCACTGGAAAAGATCCTGATGCTGGGAAAAATTGAGGGCAAGAGGAGAAGGGGAACACAGAGGATGAGTGGTTGTATGGCATCACTGACTCAACGTACATGAGTTTGAACAAACTCAGGGAGATAGTGATGCACAGAGAAGCCTGGTGTGCTGCAGTCCATGGGGTCGCAAAGAGTCAAACATGACTTAGCAACAGAACAACAGCAATATATGTACTGTGTGTAATATATATATATATGAAAGTGAAAGTCACTCAGTCATGTCTGACTCTTTGTGACCGCGTGGACTGCATAGTCCGTGGAATTCTCCAGGCCAGAATACTGCAGGGGGGTAGCTGCTCCCTTCTCCAGGGGATCTTCCCAACCCAGGGATCAAACCTGTCTCCCACATTGCAGGTGGATTCTTTACCAACTGAGCCATGAGAAAAGCTCTTCAATGATGAAAACTCCAGATGTTCAGAGTCCCTATGATTCCAATTTTGGTTCTTGTAATAGGTCACTTGGTTTAAAGTCATGGTTTCCCACCATGACCTCCAAAGAATTATCTAGCTCTGCCCATTCCTCAAGCTAACATCCATTTAATTAGTTGTAACTTTTTTCTTTTATAGCTTAAAACATCATTTTTCTATCTCAGGATTAGCCTTCAGTAAGTAGTATGGAGCAATCAGAAATGTCAGGTGAAAAATCATGGATCATTTTGGCCAGCACAGCATGTAGATGGTGTATACTTTCTGTTGTATCACATCAGAGACCCAGACTGGCAGTCTGTCTCCTGCTTGGAGACGGTTAAGTGTGAGCTTCTGGGTAGGTTGTGACCACCAGATCTCTTCCTTGTAAAGGTACATTTTTTTTCCCTTTGTAATTTGTTTAGTCTGTGGAGTAATACTTTGAGACTGTGTGAATTTCCTATTCCCCCAGTGCTTTCAATATCCCCTCATGATCCTTGGCTGAATTGGTCCAATCGGTCAAATTGGGTCCATCTCTTTGATCTCTTTCTTTTTTTATTATTGAAGAATAGTTGTTGTACTATATTATGTACATTATTGATGTACAATATAGTGATTCACAATTTTTAAAGATTATATTCCATTATAGTTACTATAAAATAGTAGCTATGTTCTTTGTGTTCTACAATACATCAGACCTCTCTTCTTGATGAGAGGTAGTGCACAGTTCCCACAGATAAACTAGAGAGTGAAGGTGTGGGGGAAACTGTCTCTGTGTAGAAAGTTTTCAGACTTAGGATCTATTTTTAACCCACTGAAGATTTTCCTCTTCTCTGCTCAGTAATGGGGACACAGGCATGGTGACTTGACTGGTGTCTAGCTTCCCAACATGATTTAGAGATTCAGGCATTCAGGAAAAGCTTTATTTTTGTTTTTCAAATGCATGGTATATGTATCTACTCAATACATTTTGGTGAAGTTCAATTTAAATTTTATTAGTCAAATTTTAATATTATAGCACTTAAGAATTTTTTAAAAGAAATGGAATGATTTTGAAAAACCAGAAATCATATTTTATCACCATTCTCCTGCTTACAAAAACAAACAGTTGACTTCTCTGACAGCTCTTCACACTTAAAATAACCCTTAGCTTTGGCCTGTAAGGTCCATGTGAATTTATCCCCACCTCCCTGTCTCTCCAAGTTTATCTCGTGCCACTGATCCCTTCCATTTTGCTCCTGTCACATTGACATTACAGTTTCTGTGATAAATGTGCTCATTCTCATCTCAGAGCTTTTGCAGTTGCTGAGACCTCTACATGCTTTTCCACTCTCTGTCTCTAGTCTTGGCTCCGTCTTGTTCAGGTCTTAACTCAGTTGTTCACTCCTCAGAGAGGACTTACCTGATGACTCTATGTAGAGGTACTCTCCTCAGTCACTCTCTGATCACATCACTCTTTTCTCTCCTCTATAAAATTTTTCATTATCTAAAATATCTTCTTTCTTTATTTGTTCCCATATTTTTTCTTATCAGAAGGGAAACTGAATGCAGGCAGGGCTCTTCTGGTCTTTAATTCTGATTCTCCATTAGGTGGAGGGTATTCCTAGAAGAAAAGAAGGCAGGAAAAGGGGGAGAAAGGGGAGAGGGAGGAAGGGAGGAACAAAGGAGGTACAAGAGGGAGGGGCGAGTATGATCTTTCCATTAAAAGATAAGAAAACTATAAAGCTAAAAGAACAAGGTATTTTGAAGTTTGCAATATATATACAACTAAAACGTATGACAACTATATTACAACAGTTAGAAGGGGGAAATGGAAGTATCCTGTTCTAATATTCTTACATCATATGTGAAATGGTATACTATTATCTGAAGTTAGACTATAATGAGTTAAAGACGTATATTGTAAACCCAGAGCATCACCAAAATGAATAAATAAATATGTCACCAAATAAACACTGAAAAATATTACTAATAAGGCAATAGCAGAGATAAAATGCAAAGTTACTTAACCAACAGGGGAAAGCAGAAAAAAGTAGAACAAAGAATGGATGAAGAACCAATAGCATGACAATAGACTTAAATCCCATCATGTTGATAACTACATTAAATATAACCAGTGAAAAGGCAGAGAATATCACACTGGGTTAAAAACAAAACCTAGCTACATGCTGTCTATAAGAAACCTATTTTCAATATAAAGACACAAATAGCTTAAATGTAAAAGATTGGGCTACCTAGGTTATAACAAAAGTAGAGAAGCTATATTAATATTAGACAAAGTAGGCTTTAGGACAAGAAGTATTACCATAGATAAAACTTCATAATGATAAAAGGTTCAAGAATATAAAACAATCCTAAATGTTTAGTTATCTAATAACAGAGCTTCAAAGTACATGAAGCAAAAAATGAATGAAAACTGAGAGGAATAATTAACAGGATGGCAGTTGAATTTGAAAATTACAGTGCTTCTCTCTCGGTAACTGATGAAACAAATACAAACACACACACAAAGTCAATAACAATACAGAAGTTTTGATGAACACTAATAACTAATTTGAAATAATTGACATTTTCTAAAACTCTATACCCAAGGACAATAGAACACGTGTTCTTTCCAGGTGCTCATGGACATTCACCAAGATAAACAATATTAACAATGATACAAACAATATTCTGAGCCATAAAATGAGTTTCTGTATCTTCTAATCACAACAGAATAAGATTAAAACCAATCTCAAATTGTAGAATGTCCTAAATAATTCATGGATCAAGAAGAAATAATGAATGACATTAAAAAAATCTTGAGTTTATTTTTGTATATGGTGTTAGAGAATGTTCTAATTTCTTTCTTTTATGTGTAGCTCTCCAGTTTTCTTATTACTGGTTATTGAAGAGTCTGTCTTTTCTCAGTTGTATATCCTTGCCTCCTTTGACATAGATTAATGGACCATAAGTATGCAAGTATGTTTCTGGGCTCTCTATTCTGTCCCATTGATCTGTGTGTCTGTTTTATGCCAGTACCTTATTCTTTGGATTACTGTATTTCTTTTTAGCAAAAAAAAGTATATATTGTACAGTGCGGGGAAAAAAATATACCATTATTTTGTAATAACCTTAAATGGAGTATGAAATATAAAAGCATTGTATTGCTATGCTATTCATTAAATTATGAAAATAATTTAATATTGTAAATCAACTAAATGTCAAAAAAGTATGACTTTAATAAACATCTAATTAAACTAATTAAGAGAAAAGAGGAGAAAGACTCAAATTCCGTGTTAATCAGCAAAGAAGAAGCACCACTATAATTGCTATATATATGAAAGTGTTAATAAAGCAATATTATGGATAGCTTTATGTCAATAGACTCAAAAATTTTGATACATAGGCAAATTCCTTGTAATACAGAAATTAGCATAATTTATAGAAGAAATGGAATCTTGCATAGCCCAATATATATTACAGAAATTGAATATATAATAAACTTTCCTCCAGAGAAAACCCCAGACCCAGATAACCTCACTAGAAAATTCTATCTAACTTTTAAGGAAGATAATACCACTCCCATACAAAATCTTCCTGAATTTAGAGGAGACCAGCCTTATACTGATACCAAATCATAAAAAAACAGTAATTATACCATATGGTTCAGTGAAGTTTATCTCCACAACACAAAATTGGTTTATCATTTGAAAGTTAGTCAATGAAATTCATGATACAAACAGAATTAGAATAAAGAAGAAAACCATATAATCATCTCTATATATAGAAAAGAAGCATTAAACAAATGTCAACACCCATTCATATAAAACCTCCCAGCAAACTAGCAAGAGAAGAGAACATACCCAAGCTAATAAAGGGCATTTATGAAAAACCACAACTAATATCTTACTTAATGTTGAAAGGCCGGACATATGCCCTAAGCTCAGAATTGCTTTCATCACTACTATTCAACACTGAAATGAAAGTGCTAGTTAGTTAAAAAGTGCTAGCTAGTAAGTTTTCTTTTATTTTTATAAAAGACAAGAGACTGGAAACAAGAAGTAAAACCGTTAATGTCCATAGATGTATAAAATCTAAAGCAATCTGCAAAAAACTACTATAACTAAGAGGTTAGTTTAGCAAGATTGCAGGATAAAAACTTATATACAGAAACTAATTCTATTTCCATATATTGGCAATAAACAAGGACATGATTTTTAATACTATAGAAATAAGTTTAACTACAAACCTTCCAGGCTTATGCAGAGAAAAATGCAAAACGTTGCTGAGAGAACATTTAGAATACTCAAACAAATGAAGAGATAGATGTACCATGTTTCTGGATTAGAAAATCAATATTTTTAATATGTCCATTCTTCCTAAACTGACTCATTGATTAAGTGCAATCCTAATTAAAATCACAACCGGCTTTTTCCCCTCAAAATTGACAAGACTATTCTAAAATTGATAAAAAATTGAGAAAGGTAACATAGCCAAAACAGCCTTGGAAAAGATGCACAAAATAGGAGGATTTACAATATTTTATTTCAAGACTGTGATCAGTCATCAACACAGAATAGAGTTGATATAAGCAAATCATTCAGTGAACAGAACAGAGATGCTAGAAATAGATCCGCATATATGCAGTCAATCTATTTTCAACAGATTTGCTAAAACAATTCAATTAAGGTAAAGGCTGTCATTTTACCAAACAGTGGCAGAATAACTGAATATTCATATGGAGACAAAAGTATTTGATCCTCACCTCACACTGCTCATTAAAATTAGTTGAAATGGATAATAGGCCCAAATGGAAAGGCTGAAACTCTAAAACTTCTGGAGGAAAACTTCTAGGAGAAAAAAATATTCATAAACTTATAGTAAATATTTTTAGGATACACAGAGTGTAAGACATAAAAAGACTGTTCCATACTTCAGTGTCTCTTTTGCTGTCTCGTACACAGGGTTATTGTTACCATCTTTCTAAATTCCATATATATACGTTAGTATACTGTATTGGTGTTTTTCTTTCTGGCTTACTTCTCTCTGTATAATAGGCTCCAGTTTCATCCACCTCATTAGAACTGATTCAAATGTATTCTTTTTAATGGCTGAGTAATACTCCATTGTGTATATGTACCACACCTTTCTTATCCATTCATCTGCTGATGGACATCTAGGTTGCTTCCATGTCCCGGCTCTTATAAAGAGTGCTGTGATGAACATTGGGGTACACGTGTCTCTTTCCCTTCTGGTTTCCTCAGTGTGTATGACCAGCAGTGGGATTGCTGGATCGACCCGGAGGGATGATATGGGGAGGGAGGAGGGAGGAGGGTTCAGGATGGGGAATACATGTATACCTGTGGCGGATTCATTTCGATATTTGGTGAAACTAATACAATATTGTAAAGTTTAAAAATAAAATAAAATTAAAAAAAAAAGACATAAAAAGAAAAACAGGCAAATTTTAATTCACCACAATTAAAATCTTTTGCTTTAAAGACACTTTTAAGAAAATAAAAGCCAATCCATAGATTGGGAGAAAATATTCTTAGAATATATGCCATATAAATGGTGGTATCTAGAATGTGTGTATTTGTATGAAGTACAAAAAAACCTAACAATATTATTATTTGGGACACCAATTTTATGCCTGGCATTCTGTATGTGTGTATAAGGTGCATGTGTATTGTGTATACAACTCAATAACAAGGAGATAAACAATTCAATGGGAAAATGGGCAAAAGATTTGAATATTTGCTTCACAGAAGACATACAATTGGCCAATCAGCACATCAGAAGATGCTGTATTCGTTTCCTAGAGCTTTTCCAAGTTTCTTACCCTGGATATTATTTCTGTTAAAACAATATAAATTATTCTTTCACAAGCCCGCAACCAGAAGTCTGTTAAATCAAGGACGCGTTAGAGCTATGCTCCTTATGAAGACTCTAGGGAAGGATCTGTTCCACGACTCTCCCAGCTTCTGTTGGTTGCTCACAGTCCTTTGAGTTCTTCAGTCTATAGATACATCATTTCTGCCTCTCTCTTCACATGGCATTCTCCTCTGTTTGTGCATGTGTCTATTGACATGACCTTCTTCTAAGGACACCAGCCATTGAATTTAGGACCCACTATAAACCAGTGTGATTTCATCTTATCTTGATTACATCTGCAAAGACCCTACTACTGAATAAGGTCATGTTCACAAATATTAGGGGTAAGGACATCAATATATCTTTCTAGGGGACACAATTCAATCCACAACAGATTTCCAACATCATCAGGGAATTGCACATTAAAACTATAATGAGAGTGCCTATTACAATGGCTAAATTTTTCCCCGAAATCTGACACTACTAAGTGTTGACAACAATACAGAGCATATAGAATTCTCACACAAAATTGGTGGCTGGTAAAATGGCATAGCCACTTTGGAGAACAATCAGTTTCATGTAAAGTTAAATATATTATCACCCTAGGTCTGGAAATTCCAGGGCTATATATTTACCTAAAATAAATGAAAACATTTAATCATACAAGTCCACAGAGTCATATAAAACATATAGTCCATACACACAAATGTTCGTAACAGCTTTATTTACAATAACCCCAAATTGAAAACAACCCTAATGTCCTTTAACAGGTGAATGAATAAGCAAATTGTGACAAGTCCATACAATGGAATAACATCCTAAAAAGAACTAGAGCATGGATATATGTAATGATTTGGATGCATCTCAGAATTAGTATCGTGAGTGCAAGACGTCAAAGGCCAAACGCTACATACAGTGTGATTACATTTATATGGATTTCTATAATGACAGAAATCAAATCAGTAATTTACTCGAATGGAAGTTAGAGAAAGGAGATTCACCGAAAAGTATCATAAAGGGAATTTGGGGATGATATCAATATCCTGTATCTTGGTGATGGTGGTAGTGTTTACATTTGCTAAAACTTAATGTGTATAATTAAATAAATTCATTTTATTTCATGTACATTTGCATCAATAGATCTGGGTTTTTTGAATATAGGCAGCTGTTATTAGAGTGAGACTTCTCTGGGATAACTACTCTTCTCTAATTCACATTTAAGCCAGGCAGATTAACACATTCACATTTAGTTATGATGACTAAATAGAAGAACGCCCACTACTAACCTGTATCCACCCTGCCATACAGAGTAACTGAAGCTCTTTCCTGTTAGGAGATTTTAAGACATAGTGTTAAAATTTGTATTTATGTTTATTCAGTGGTTGCTAATTATTCTATTTCACAGATGTGGACAATTACATCATTTTCTGAATTTTGCTGGTCTTGTAACATTTATAAATTACTAGCTTTTAATATAAACTTGATTGTGGATAGTGGAAAGAGCTTCAAGCCTAATCAGCCTACGGTTGAGATTCTGGCTTTGCCATTTGACAGCTGTGCTCCTTCCATTCCCCCCATTCATCCATGAAGTATATCTCAGGGGATTTACACCAGGCATTTCCAACTATACCTTGGATATATATACTTGGATATATTCCAAGTATATCTCAGGGGAAATACTCCAGGTATTTCCCCAGGCATAGGGAAATGCTCTTGAGCTTACAATCCCAAGCTTCACCTTACTTACTTATCCTCTCTAAATTTCTAAATTTTGCTGTTTTGCAGGTGGGGTTGTAATACCATCTTCATGGGGAGGTTGTAAGGGTTAAGGGAGATCACCACCTAATCTACTCAGTCTGCATTAGGCATGGGTGTGCTCCCTCCTGCTATGCCCATCTTTATGTGTTTCCAACTCCCTTATCTACCTTCTCCTCATCTATCATGTTATAACTTTTTCCTATCCATCCTCTCTTTTCCCATCATGTCTCCCTCTGTACTGTGGTTCAGATCAGATCAGATCAGATCAGTCGCTCAGTCGTGTCCGACTCTGCGACCCCATGAATCGCAGCACGCCAGGCCTCCCTGTCCAACACCAACTCCCAGAGTTCACTGAGACTCACGTCCATTGAGTCAGTGATGCCATCCAGCCATCTCATCCTCTGTCATCCCCTTCTCCTCCTGCCCCTAATCCCAATCGACAGACCACAAATGCTGGTGCTTGTTTCTTTTCTCAGCTAAAAAAAATTATTTACACTTCTGAGTGCATCCATTTATCTCTTTTCCCATTTCAACGCTTTTATTGTTAAACTTAGGTTGGATGGTATTTAAAAAACAGTTCCTGGACTGATTTTCAGGCTATCCAAAATTAAATGGAGTATGATTTTCTTTAACAGTATCTCTTTACAATTGTATGGCATCTTACCTCTAGAAAGCCTTTTTGTATCTATTGGCTCATTTAGTGATCTCAACCATCCTGTGCAGTCAATGAGGGGATGATTGTATCTATTGTACAAACTCATATACCTTGGCTTATCTAGTTAGAAAGGTATTTAGATCAGAACTGGAATATTCACCTGCTTGTGTTTTCTATTTGTGTTTATGTATTTCACCAAATTGATTGACTTCTGGTTGTATGCTCGATGTCATGTGATGCCGCCTTAAGAAACTCATTGTGTGGGCATGCATCCAGCAGCTGGAGAGCAGTAATTATGATACATGTTGAAGACACAGTAATAGTCCATGGACCAGTGAACAGGATGAAGGAGGAAAGGATCAGCCTTGCTAACCCAGGAGAAAGTGTACTATGAATTGCCACGTAAGCTGAGAGTCGAGGCTAGCTATGGTTTCTCCATAAGAGTGGTAAAGGGAAAGGCCTTCCTAAAATATCTCAAAGCTGATTGGGATTTTTATTTTCTTTCTTTTTCTTTTTGATAAATGGAGAAAACAAGGACTTGTTTCCTGCAGCCATTTCTTGGGCCATTCTCCATGAGGCCCAGGTCCCTGCTTAGGCTGTCTGGAACCCACGCAGAGAGGCAGTGGGGATGGGATTTGTGTTCATCAGCATGCATTTCTTGAAACTGGCCACCAGTGAACAATCAAATCTCCTCAGAATATTCTTAAACTTCCTTATGTGTCTGATTAGTTTTTCCCAGTAGGGAATGAAAGAAAGGCAGCAGCAATTGAAAAAACTTGCTCTCTTCATGACCCAATATTGGCTTCTGGAGTAATGTTGATCTTCAGAACAGACAGGAAGGTCAGAATCATTCCAGGTTTTAATGGACAGCCCACTACTGGAAGTGCTTGGTCCCAGCAGTGAATGGGGGTGAAGGAAGCAGGAGAACTGAGGTCACTTATCAACTGTTTTACAGCCTCCTTAATATTCTTTTGTGTCAATTTCCCTTTCATAAAAGAAGATGGATTCATATATAATGTTCTTTCATTTATATGTACTACAAAGCAGGCCCTCTGTTAGGTGTCAAGGACGTAAGGATACAAGAGTGATATGTGATATACAAGGAATATATACCCCTGAGCTTCCCAGGTGGTGCAGTGGTAAAGAATCCGCATACTAATGTAGGAGATGCAAGAGATGCAGGTTTGATCCCTGGGTTGGGGAGAACCCTGGAGTAGGAAATGGCTACCTACTCTGGTATTCCTGCCTAGAAAATTCCACAGCCAGAGGAGCCTGGCAGGCTACAGTCCATGGGGTTGCAAAGAGTCAGATACGACGGAGCAAAAACACAAAAATACAGTTCCCCACAGGGGTTCCTGATGAAATGGGCAGCAGACAGAAAAATCAGGTTGGGGAAGGGAAATGTGAGTCCAGATGAAGGGGTCAACCTTTCCCAGAGAAAGCAACAGAGAACCTCATGGAGAAATGGAAAAGGAGAAGCTGGTTGGTTGTGTGACCCAAGAGCAATTTTGGTGAAGAAGAGAAATATGTAATGAAAATCTTTTACATTATTTTGGAGGGATATGCAACATAAGCATTCTGTTTAATATTTCTCATTAATATTTTTTAAATTTTATTTATTTTTACTTTTGGCTGTGCTGAGTCTTCATCACTCTGCGTGGACTTTCTCTAGTTGTGGAGAGTCGGGGCTACTCTTCAGTTGCAACGTGCAGGCTTCTCATTAAGGTGACTTCTCTTGTTGTGGAGCACCGGTTCCAGGCGCTCAGGCTCAGTAGTTGTGGCACATGGACTTAGTTGCTCCAAGGCAGGTAGAATCTTCCCAGACCAGGGATCAAATCTGTTTCCCCTGCATTGGCATGCGGAATCTTATTCACTGTACCACCAGGGAAGTCCTTTTTTTTTTTCTGTTTGCTCATTAATATTTGGTGAAGTAGATTATCTTTGGGAAGAAAGTTCTGAGCTTCAGGGTTTCCCACTTCAGGGTTTATGTGGGACACAAGAGACTGGATACAGAAAAAGTCAATATGAAATGGAATTTAAATAAATGTATATATACATACACACATGTTTATATATCTAACTATTGAATCATAAATATATATATGGTATATATGTCAGTTCAGTTCAGTTCAGTCACACAGTTGTGTCCAACTCTTTGTGACCCATGAACTGCAGCGTGCCAGGCCTCCCTGTCCATCACCAACTCTCAGAGTTTACTCAAACTCATGTCCATTGAGTCAGTGATGCCATCCAACCATCTCATCCTCCATCGTCCCCTTCTCCTCCTGCCTTCAATCTTTCCCAGCATCAGGGTCTTTTCAAATGAGTCAGCTCTTTGCATCAGGTGGCCAAAGTATTGGAGTTTCAGCATCAACATCAGTCCTTCCAATGAACACCCAGGATTGATCTCCTTTAGGATGGACTGGTTGGATCTTCTTGTAGTCCAAGGGACTCTCGAGAGTCTTCTCCAACACCACAGTTCAAAAGCATCAATTATTCAGTGCTCAACTTTATGCAAGGAGATCCAACCAGTCCACCCTAAAGGAGATCAGTCCTGCATGTTCATTGGAAGGACTGATGTTGAAGCTGAAACTCCAATATTTTGGCCACCTGATGCAAAGAGCTGACTCATTTGAAAAGACCCTGATGCTGGGAAAGATTGAAGGCAGGAGGAGAAGGGGATGACAGAGGATGAGATGGTTGGATGGCATCACTGACTCAATGGACATGGGTTTGGGTGAACTCCGGGAGTTGGTGATGGACAGAGGCCTGGCGTGCTGCAGTTCATGGCGTCGCAAAGAGTCGGACATGACTGAGCAACTGAACTGAACTGAATAACTTTCTTTGTAGTCCAACTCTCATATCCATACAGGACTACTGGAAAAACCATAGCTTGACTAGACGGACCTTTGTTGGCAAAGTAATGTCTCTGCTTTTTAATGTGCTATCTAGGTTGGTCATAACTTTCTTTCCAAGGAGTAAGCATCTTTTAATTTCATGGCTGCAGTCACCATCTGCAGTGATTTTGGAGCCCCCCAAAATAAAGTCTGCCACTGTTTCCACTGTTTCCCCATCTATTTCCCATGAAGTGATGGGACCAGATACCATGATCTTCATTTTCTGAATGTTGAGCTTTAAGCCAACTTTTTCACTGTCCTCTTTCATTTTCCTCAAGAGGCTCTTTTGTTCTTCTTCACTTTCTGCCATAAGGGTGGCGTCATCTGCATATCTGAGGTTATTGCATATCTGCATATCCCGGCAATCTTGATTCCAGCTTGTGCTTCATCCAGCCCAGCATTTCTCATGAAGTACTCTGCATATAAGTTAAATAAGTAGGGTGACAATATACAGCCCTGATGTACTCCTTTCCTGATTTGGAGCCAGTCTATTGTTGCATGTCCACTTCTAACTGTTGCTTCCTGACCTGCTTACAGATTTATCAAGAGGCAGATAAGGTGGTCTGGTATTCCCATCTCTTTCAGAATTTTCCACAGCTTATTGTGATCCACACAGTCAAGTGCTTTGGCATAGGTGTATATATAGATCTCCCTAAAATAGAACTTCTTGGGGAACAAAAAAGAGTGTTATTTGGACAACATGTTGTTAGTGTAATAACATGGGTTAATATTTAAGTACTTACTGTGTACCAGATTCTTTTCTAAGTACCTTAAATGTAATATATCTTATTTAATCTTTATAACAACTTCATGAGGTAAATACTAACACTAGAACCATTTTGCAGAGAAGGAATCTGAGACACAGAGAAGTTAGGCTACTCTCCCAAGGACGCACAGAGAATGAGAGAGAGAAGCTGGGATTTGAATCCCTAGACCTAGTACCTCAACTGTTTACCACTGTGCCTGATTATTTAAGACATGGTTCATGTTTAATATTTTTTGTAAGAAATTGAATTCTTCCGGGAGCCTAGAGTACAGATGGAGTAAGCAAGACAGCTTTGATTCTCAAGCAGTGAAACATAAGGAACAGAGGCTTCCGCTTTCCATGGTGGGTTCAAATGGATTGCTTCCTCCTCAATTTGATTACAGATCTTGGACAAGATTTGCTAATTTGGTTCTTTCATTCAGTAACTATTTATTGAGAAGCTACTCTGTGCCGGAAATTTATTTGAGGTGGTAGAGAAAGAGCAGTGAACAAAATGAGCTAAATGACAGTAATTATGGAGTTTATTTTCTGGTGGGAAGGATAGCAGAAGAATGAATTGATAGTTTGTGCAGCAATGATAACTGCTATGGAAATATGGGACATAGAATATAGTGGAAGGCGGGGAACTGTTATATAATACAGGATGGCCAAGAGATATGCCTTATTGACAAGATGACATTGACATGACATGACAAGATCCAGAGTGAAGGAATGAGCCTACAATATTCAGGAGAAGAGCACTGTAGGCAGAGGAAAGAGCAAGTGGGAAAACCTTGAGGTTCGATTGTACTTAGCACGTGTGAGGAATAGATGAGAGACCAATGCATCTAAGGCAGAGTGAGCTGGAAGCAGAGGGGTAATGTGACACATGAGAGATTTAACGGAGACTTTGATTTTTACTCTGAAATAAGAAACCACCAGAGATGTCTGGGCGGAGGCATGAAGGAATGATTTTTTTCTCCCTTATGTTTTAAAAAAGATTACTCTTACCATTGGGTGAAAAATCAACTCTAAGGAGCACATGGGTGGTCACAGAGAGGGAAACAAGGTAATTACTGCAATAATTCAGGCAAGGCATAATGGTGGTAGTATTGGAGGTGATGAAATGTGTTAAGCTGTATTCTGAAAGTAGGGCTAACCAAATTTGAGGCTGTCACTTGATAGATAATACTTAAGCCATAAAACTTGGAGAAGGCAATGGCACCCCACTCCAGTACTCTTGCCTGGAAAATCCCATGGACGGAGGAGCCTGGTGGGCTGCAGACCATGGGGTCGCAAAGAGTCAGACACAACTGAGCGACTTCACTTTCACTTTTCCCTTTCATGCATTGGAGAAGGAGATGGCAACCCACTCCAGTGTTCTTGCCTGGAGAATCCCAGGGACGGGGGAGCCTAGTGGGCCACTGTCTATGGGGTCGTACAGAGTCGAACACGACTGAAGTGACTTAGCAGCAGCAAGCCATAAAACTGGCTAAGATCACCTAAGGAGTGAGTCTTGGTAGAGAAGAAACAGTTTCAAGGATGGAGACCTGGAAAACTCTGATGTTTAGAGGTGGGGGGCGGGTAGGAAGGGCCAGCAAATGGGACTAAGAAGGGGGACCCAGGGAAGAAGGAAAAAACAAGGGTGGGGTGGCCTCCTGGAAGTCAGGTGAAGAAGGACCTTCATGTAGGAGGTTGACCAGCTGTGTGTCAAGATCCTGATAATGACAAGGACTAAGAGTTGACAACTGGGTTAAGTAAGACAGAGGTCACTGGTGACCTTGACAAAAGCTGCTTTGATGTGGTGGAGGTAGTGCTGGGGAAGCCTGATCAGAGTAGGTTTAAGAGAAAATTGTTTACCTCTAGATATACTTTCACATGAGGCTGTCAATTGGGTGGAAATGGAATCTGCTTTCACACTCCTCAGAGGCCTGAGACTTGTCCTTAGAAAACCAAAGCTCAAAGGCCCAGGGCTTTGGAAGCAGCAAATAAGAAAGTGAAACCTTTGAACTTGGCAATAGTATTAAAGTTGTCATCTAGGGCTTGAAATGTTAGAGTCACAGATCTTACTCCAAGAAATAAAATGAACCAGTTGTTGGGTTTATTCTGGTTCTCTGCCTAAAACTACAGCTAATGAGTCTCCTTCAGATATTTACCGGGGACCATGCCTCCCCAGCCTCCCTTGACAACAAAATGCAATGACCTTAAAAGGCTGGACTCTGGGGAAAAAATTGTTCTTTTGCTCTCTGATGAAAATGTCCTCACAGTTCATAGTCCTTTTCATTTGTCAATAGATCACCCTCAAAATGCCAGGTGTGCTTGATGTGAATATTGGGCTAGGATATCAAAGAACTGATCTAATCCCTATTCTGTTACTAATTTGTTGTGAAAAATAGTTGTAACATTGGATCCCTCTGTACCTTGCTGTTTTCATCTAGTTTGGCAGAAGAACTTTTGAATTCCCTTCTCTCTCTTCTGATCTCTTCTAAAATTCATTTATGCTTTCCATGTTCCTAATTTATGTCAGCCATCCATTCTTTGAAATGAGGTATAAGGGATATTTTCCAACTGTTAGATCATCTTTACGAATTTTCTATTGGTATGGGTACCTATCCATCGTGGAGCACAGCTTTCAGTCTTCATGTATCAAAAACTCAAGACTGGGCTCAGATGGCAGCTGATATCTGGAGTCCTGACGCGACAGGGACTGGTTGCTTCCTTTGAGCTCTCAGTGCTCTCAGCGTAGTCCCTGATACCCATCACTGGCTTTGCGTACTTGGCAAGGTAATTAGTGTCTCTCTGCTTTGGCTTCCCAACTGAAATGGGAATATCACTATCGCATGTGTCAAGAGAACGTAGGTGATAGTCATTGGATCCTCCACAAGAGTGGCTGCTGTAACTTACCTATCTACTTACCTGGTAGGTAACTGCTAATTGTAGGTACCTGATGATACCCACTCGGTTCAGATTTTACTGTGAAAAATAAATAGCCAGAGAGGTTCTTTTAACTCAGGACTTAACTCAAGGAACAGTAAACAAGTTAAATGAAAACCAAGTGCACTATTAAAAATAAAAGCCCTCCTAAGATTGGCTGCAACTCTGCATACTGTGTAGTGGGTTCTAAAATCAACTCCCAGTTCCCCCCTCACTTTGAACCATTTCTGTTTTGGTACAGTCTACCTTTCTCCTCTAGATTCTGTTGGCTGCCTCCCTCTGTCTCATTCTTCTTTTCTATGTACGCTCTGGCATTGATTGCTTGCTTGGGGTGCTTAGTACAAGATTAAGTGAGGCTGCAGTCTTTGCGTATGCAAATATTTAAAACATACTTTAAGAACTCAGTCTGCCTGACTCAAGAGGTCTGTCCCCCTACCCTGAGGTTTGCAAAGTGAGTGGCTGTATTCTAAGTGACCCACTCCAGTGTTCTTGCCTGGAGAATCCCAGGGACGGGGGAGCCTGGTGGGCTGCCGTCTATGGGGTTGCAGAGTCGGACACGACTGAAGTGACTTAGCAGCAGCAGCATTCTAAGTGTCCTTTCTCTGTACCCTGCATTTTGGTTTCCTGCCATGCACTTCTAAAGGGAAGAGCCATTTGAAATATCTTTTGGAAGGAGAAATCAATCATTTGATCCCATTTGGGGTTCTCCACATTCAGTAGAAATATGGGTTATGTGATTCAGCCCATAGAGCATTAACTCATCATTTCCTTTGTTTATTTGAAAATGAGGGAGAGAGTATGATATGGGTGGCAGGACCCACTCACACCATTTCTATTGTCTCTTCCACTGCAATGTGAGCCCCTTAAAGGAAGGGCTAGTACTTTTCACTTCTGCACGTCTGACGGTTTGATGCATTACTCATGGCCTGGCCCCCCTGAGGAGCACAATCGGTAGCTGCTGGAGTGAATTGTGTTGAATCCTTGCCTTGGAGTGTAATACCAGCTATGACAGCACAGAGGGTTCAGAGAGATAAGGGACTTCTTTTAGGGTGGCCCAGGACCAAGGGTGAAGTGGGGCACTAGAGTGCACTGAATGGACTCAGCTTTGGAAAAGCTCAGAGAAAGTCATGGTTTCCCCAAAATTTGCACACTAAGTAGAAATTTCCCACTCTAAGAACAGTGTTTCCCAAATTTTGGTCCACAGAGTGGTGCTGGTCACCAATGAAATGAAAATGGGAAAGGTGGTGATTTTTTCTTCATTTTAATAAAACCAAATTAATGCTTTTAATCTAATTTATGGCCTCCCTGCTTTTTTTTCATGTCCTGCTACATTGAAATAACCTTTGGAAATTATGGTGATGGTATATAGTAAATGCTTTTCTTCAAGTTACTATTGAAGGGAGAAACATTGTTATCCTACATTGACTTTAGTTTTGACATTTTCCCACCATGTCACCTCTCTAAGGTGTGCTGTTAGAGCAATGGTTTCTAATGAGAGATGGGCCATTTGATAATCTGAACTGAAGTTTTAGACCCTTTCTCAAAAAAAAAAAAAAAAATCCATATGTGTACACACACACACACAAACACATACATGTTTGCAGGTAATTTTGGAAGGTTCACAGGCCTCTTTAAGACCAGTCATGGGCTTTTTAAGGGTCCAGAAAACCCATGTTAGAAATTCCTGAACCAGAGGGAGCAATCTTTATTGTGAGAAAATGGCCTTTTCCTATTCATTTCCCTTTGGATGAAATAGTCAACGTCAATAAAAAGTTTTCCCTCATACCCTTTTAGGACCGTTAAAAATCCAGGGAACCGAGGATAGAGATCAAGGATTTAATAGATATTTTAGAAAAGCAAATGGCACTTTGTCTAAGGCAGCGACACACAGCATTTGAACCAGCATTCCGTGGATGCGGTGGGTGCAAGAACCACTCTTCCCTCTGGCATAATTTGCTGAGCATATGTTGCAACCCATCACCACCGACAGGGCTCCGTGCATCTCTCAGGCTGTCTGGGGGAGTCTTTTTGAAGGCATTCAGCCATCTGTTAGGGTTCCCTGCTCACAAGGGTGCTTTGGTACCATGAGGAGATGTGACATGACATTTTGAATCTGGACCCACGTGTCACAATGCCAAGGGCAGGGACAGCCCTGGGAGACTGACTCTGGCATTGTGTAGGGATGAGCATGTCAATCAAATACATCTGGCTGAGCAGTCATATTAGCAGCTGGGTGCCTGGAATTTAGAGGAAAAGGGGAATGAAAGGTTTTAGAAACTTTTGGAAGAGAAGGACAGGCCCCTTCCAGCTCATCTTATGAAGACGAAGCCTTGGGGTTAAAGTGAAGACTACAGCTGGACCAGGGAAGATGGCAGTGACCACAAGATCGCAGAACTATGAAGATCATTAAATCCAGGATTTCTCAGATTTCAGTGATTCAAACTCCACAGCCATGATTTTTTGCTATCCACATGCTGCCAGTAGTTTGCTTTATATTTTCTTTAAATAGGCTTACATTTAAATGCTTACATTACATTATATTTAAATACATGTGTTTTAAAAGAAACCTTTTATGTAAGTAATTAAATAGAAGTCAGAATCACTTGCTATAAGGGCAGTATAGTCAAAAACAAAATGAAAACAAAGCAGTCTTTTGAAATTTTAGCTCAACATTGCTAAAAATGGGAAATCAGCAAGGGTCCTGGGCTTGTTAAATGGGCATGAACTCAGACTTTCTCCTTAATGTAGTTTTCAATATTGAAAGCAAATTCAATAGTGAATCATCATTGTAAATCAGCTATACTTCAATTTTTAAAATGTGAATCATCATTAATTTATGTGTTTAATATTAATTAATACCATATCCAAGAATTCACTGAGTTTCATGTGTCACCTAAAATCATTTTGTGTGCTACTGGAGAGCTCCGTTTTATACTGTGGATGACACCTGGAGAATGGGAAAGACTTCTCCAAGGTAATCATGGTGCTAAATCCATCCCATATCTATGCCATTTATCAATTTATTTTATATTTATTTATTTAAAAAAATTAATTTGACTCTCCATGTCTTAGTTGTGGCATATGAGATCTAATTCCCTGAACAACGACTGAACCCTGGGATGCCTGCATTGGGCGGTCTGAGCCTTAGCCACTGGACCAGGGAAGTTCCTATAAACCAATTTTATAGCTTCACTTGCTGGAGGCAGATTGTACATGCCAGCACCTTGACTTTGGACTCTGCCTTTGTAACTTTCTTTGGCCAATGAGATGTTAGCCAGTGTGGTATAGGTAGAGGCTTCCGCTTGGTTTGTAGAGCTGGGCTTGCCTTGCTTTCTTGCACTTTGACTCCACTGTGAGGAGGACATGTCATGGTGATCCTGTTGGTTTCAGAAGGATGGCAGACATGTTGAGCAGACTTAGTTTCTATTTGCCGAAAAATTCGGTTTTGAACTCCAAGCTGTGGATTCTTCCTTTTGGTGCTATATGGGGAGTGTGTATGTATGTGAACCTGTGTGTGAGAGAGAAACAGCAGACATAAATTGAGAGAGAAAGAAGTAGGGGAAGAAGAAAAGAAAAGAGAGAGGAGGGAGATTAAGGAGAAGAGGAAAGGAAAGGTTGGCAGGGAAGATCTGCGTCCTGAAGTACACAGGCCCTGTCTCATTCATCTTTTGTGTTCCCAAAGCCTGGCAGAGGCTCCCACATATTGATGACAAATAAATGCTTTGTCTCAACAATTTTCCAAATTCAAGAAGCACTTACTGAGAACTGTTATGCACATGTGACTGGGCTATATATATCCAGTGACGCAAAAGAAGTCATTTTTGTGCTATAAGACATCATCATGTATTTTGGTGACAAGATCACCATATATATATGTCTATATAGATACATATATAGTATAATGACCACCATATATATAGATATAGTATAATGTGACTAAGCGCCCATTCAAAGCTGTATCACTGTGCATAAGAGACAAGCACAGCGCCCCTCAGACATGGCAGTGTCCTCCCTTGTGCTCCTTCACCGTGTGTGCTCCCAGCCTGAAATGCTTTCTTCCGCAACCTTTGGAGAGTTCAGGCTCTCCACAAATCTGAGGCCCTTGTCTTCATTCCTTTCCTCTTTCTTTTCCTCTGCACACATTTCTATTCCTTTGCTTTTGGATTCTCTCTGCTTTTGTTCCAGAGTCAGTGTAGGTACTCACATCCATTTTGATGAGTTGCCTTTCTGTCTACTTGTCTTGAAACCCAGGAATCACCCTTCACAGCTCCACTTTGTAACTGAATCCTGTGGAGTCTGCAATTTATGCATTGAGTACATTCTGCTCCATCTCCTCTCCCACCACCTCGGACCCCCGTCAAGTCTCACCTACCTGTTTCTTAGCGTCACCTCCACCTAGTCTATTCCTCAAAGAGGGGTTTGAATAATCTTGTAAAATGCTGATCTGACCATTTAACTCCCCTGCTAAAAGGCATCTCAGGTGCAGCCCACTACAATTTAAAAAAAAAAAAAAAACACAAAACAAAACAGACTTGTTGCTATAGCCTATAATATTCCACATGATATGGTAGTTCCATTTTTTAGATAAGACCAAGGAAATTCCAGAGTTGGTAAGTGGCAACATTGCCTGACTTGAAGTCTATCTTTCTTCATGCTGATAATTGTAACCACAATTACAGTTGCCATTTATTCAGTGCATGTGATAATATACACATAATTTGCTCTGTACACATTTTAAATTTTTTAATTCTCACAAGTCTACAAAGTAGACACTGTTGTTATCCCAACAAATGAGCAAAGTTAGGCACAGAATGCTTAAGCAATTTCTCCAAGGACATGTGGCTTGAAAATGACAAAGCCCAGGCAGTATAACTTCCTTATCCCTACTAAGCCATGCAGTGAACATAGAATTGACCATAAAGAAAGGACTATGTTCTGACTGTCACCTGTTTCTCCATCACAATCATTTTCTGGCTAGATGTCAGGCTATCCATATCTTTCTATAGTTTCCTAAGTTGGCATTGCTTCTTTCCCCTAAAGAAATAACTAAGTATAAACAGCAACATCAACAGAAATTAGGAATCAACTGTTGAAAATTGATAAAGTCTCTGAAGGCCTGAGATGATCTTCTTCCAAAGAGGTAATTGCAGGAACCCAGTAAGGATGGAAGGCATTTAGCAGAAAACAGAGTATGAGCAACCCTAACACAAATGTCAAAAGGATATGTTTTGCAAATGTTTATTGCAAACAGACAAAAGTAGGTTCAATTACTCATCACAGCCTACACATTTCTTTCTTGTTGGCTGGAAAACATTCAGGTGTTTTGTTTTTCAGAAAAAAAAAATAATAATTTTCCAGGATGGCGTGGAGATAATTTTAGCTTTGAAATTCTGATTGTGAGTTTCTATAGCCTATTTAAAAATGCTACTGCTGCCTTGAAACATGAAAAAAAATGACAAAAGCTGATGAACATAATGAATCCACTGGTTGCATATATCTTCTGTCCTTTGCCCCCTTTTTCCTCCAACCTCTGAGCTTTCTGAAAATTTCATCTGTGATTCTGGACATTTTGAAACCAGAATCTGTATTTGGCACATGTGAGTACATGATTAAATGAAAATAATCACCATCTTTCTCCTATTGCCTCTATCAGTTCAGTTCAGTTGCTCAGTCGTGTCCGACTCTTTGCGACCCCATGAATCACAGCACGCCAGGCCTCCCTGTCCATCACCAACTCCCGGAGTTCAAGGCTTTTTAACTCCACCTCTGCTGCCACAGCCCATAGTTGAGCCCCTTGGGGAAAGCTGGATTTTAAATCTTAATACTAGTGGGAGTTTGTTCAAATTTCTTATCCTCTTTGAGACTCAGCCTCTTCTGGTATCCAGTGGGAGTGATGATGCCTGCATCACAGGGCAGCAGTTGTGATAGTTAAGAAACATGTATTTTAAGTGCCTGGTAATTCTTTTTTTCCTTTAAAATATTTATTTATTCGGCTGCACCTGGTCTTCATTGTGGCATGTGAGATCTAGTTCCCTGACCAGGGACTGAACCTGCGTTCCTTGCGTTGGGAGCTCAGAGTCTTAGCCACTAGAATACCAGGAAAGTAATTTTTAGTTATAATGGTTTGAGCTGTTATTGTGTGCCGGCATGTTGCTTCTATTATTCTATTGAATTTAACTCTATTAGGTAAGAACCATTATCTTCATTGTGCTGGCTTGGCTAAAAAGTTTGTTTTTCTGTAAGGTGTTACAGAAAAACCCAAATGAACTTTTTTGCCAACCCAATGCAAATAAGAAGCTGAGGCTCAGAGTGCTACAGTAACTTAGGTAACTTGCCTGTTACCAGTTGAATTCTGTCCCCCCACCCTTGAAAGGTATGTTGAAGACCTAACTGCCAGGACCTCAGAATGTGACCTTATTTGGAAATAGGATCTTTTCAGAGGTAATCAAGCACAAGTGAAGTCATTAGGCTAAGCCCTAATCCAGTTTGTGAAAGTGAAAGTGTTGGTCGCTCAGTCTCTTTGTAACCCTGTGGACTGTAGCACACCAGACTCCTCTGTCCATGGGATTTCCCAGGCAAGAATACTAGAGTGGGTTGCTATTCCCTTCTCCAGGGGATCTTCCTGAGCCAGGGATTGAACTCAGGTCTCCTGCACTGCAAGCAGATTCTTTACCCTCTGAGCTACCAATTTGACTGGCATCCTTATAAAAAAAGGGAAATTAAGATACAGAGACAGATGTGCACAGAGGGAAGACAGTGTGAAGACTCAGAAGGGGAAGACAGCCGTGTGACTGGAATGATGAGTCTACACACCAAGGAATGCTGTGGATGGCCAGCAAAGGCCACAGGTTGGAAGAGGCAAGGGCGTACTCGCCTCTAGAGCCAATCGGAGAGAGTGTGGTTCTGCTGATGCCTTGATGTCAGATTTCTAACTTCCAGAACTCCAAGACAGTAGCCTTCTATTGTTTAAGCTACAATGTTGAGGACTTTGTTACAGCAGCCCTAGGAAACTAGTATATCCCTTAAGGTCACACTATTAATAAGTACCAACACTAGGATTCAGTTCCTGGTCTGTCTGACTTAAGCACTGTGCTGTGAACCACTGCTCTACTGCGGCTATTCAAAGTATAGGCCCTCGACTATCAACACTGGCCTTACTATGGAGCTCGTTAGAAATGGAAAATCTCAGGCCCCACCCCAGATGTACTGAATCAGAACCTACATTTTAACAGGATCTCCAGGGAATTCTTATGCAGTTTAAAATTTAAAAAGCACTGCTGTATATTGGGCTTCCCTGGTAGCTCACTTGGTAAAGAATCTGCCTATAATGCAAGAGTCCCAGGTTCAATTCCTGGATGAAGAAGATCCCCTGGAGGAGGAAATGGCAGCCCACTCCAGTATCGTTGCCATGGAGAATTCCATGGACAGAGAAGCCTGGCAGGCTACAGTCCTTGGGCTCAAAAAGAGTCAGACATGACTGAGCTGTAGACTACTTTCCATAGTAATCAACCAATATTCATTCCCTTCTCCTTTCCCCCCAAGCTCCTCTCCTTTGTGCTGTTGCAAGAGACTCCTACTAGGTTTTTCTGCTTCTAGCATGTTCTTCTCTGGACCAATTTCCACTCCACTTAGAACCCTTCCTTAATCTCTCAAGACTAACTTTGTCCCTTATACACAGCAGGAAAGCTGCATGCAGTAAAAAAATAGGTTTTGGACCATATTGAACTTATTCCAAGATCCTACTTTACCATCCCATAGGTGTGTGAGAGAGCAACTCATTTGTCCCTTCTGCGCTTCAGCTTTCTCATCTATTCCTGGTGGCATTACTCTACCAGAAGCCAATTATCATTGTCTTTTGTGTGGACTACAGAAGTGGTCTCAGGACCTCCCACCTGCCCAGCCAGCCATTCTCAATCTTCCCCTCATTGTATCCTTGATGAGCTCTCCAAAAACAAATCTGATCATCTTCCTGAATAAACACCCCCAAGACTTCCCTGTCCTTAGATAAAGTCTGAATTCCTGAACATGGCTTGTTTCTTGCCTGATCTATTCACACCTCTTTCTCCCATCTCATTTCTCTTACCGCTCCACACACCCACTTTTTCTTATTTATTCTGCAGGTATATTAGTCTTTCTTTACTTTCTTAAGTTAGCAACCACTTCATTCAGGATCATTTCCTGCATTACTCCTCCTTCCTCAAACCTCCTGTTTATCTTTAGTGTGCCTTCTTTATGCTTTTATGTGTCGTACTAATAATTGAGATTGAAAAAAAAACAAAACAAAACAAAACAACTTTTGGTCCCACTCAACAGCATGTGGGTCCTGAGTTCCCCAACCAGGAATTGAATCCATACCCCCTCGACTGGAAGGCAGAGTCTTAACCATTTGGCTTCCAGGGAAGTCCCTTAATCAAGCTTTTTATTAATTCCTTGATAAAAATTGATGTGTCTATGTTCTCACTAGATGACATGAAAGTGAAAGTGTTAGTCGCTCAGTTGTGTCTGACTCTTTATGACCCCCTGGACCATAGCCCACCAAGTTCCTCTGTCCATGGGATTGCCAGGTAAGAATACTGGAATAGTTAGCCATTCCCTTCTCCAGGGGATCTTCCTGACCCAGGGATCGAACCTAGGTCTCCCACATTACAGGCAGATTCTTTGCCATCTGAGCCACCAGGAGCATGGGGGCAAAGACCATGACCACATTTGTGATCTTTGTATCTCAGCACCTTAGCCCAGTGTTGGTACATCGTAAGCCCTCAACACCTATTTGCTGAATAGATAAAAAGAAATTGGCAGATGACCCAGTTTTCAGGTCAGCATTGTGCCTTCTCTTTAAGAAATATTTATGTCTGCTGTCTTACAGATTAGGTGCCGGTTATAGAATAGCTACAGGAACAACCTGTCTATCCTTTCTGAAGTTTCTTTATTCTTTCCCAAATGACGAAGCCTCCTAGATCCCACCTCAATGAACAAAGCTCAAGCTTTTACTACTAATTGCTTTAAGTAAGGCTTCTGTGATCTAATCACTAATTGGATGCTTGCATTTAAGAAAGAAAGATAGCTAATTAACAGAAATCAGTATTGCCAGTATTAGGGGTCAGACCTTTATATGTGGTAGCATGGTGATGGGAGACCCACGGTGAAGTTTAGAAAGTCTTTGGGAACTTAAATAGGTTTTTCACTCAGAGAGAAGTTGAAACAACACACCCAAACCCAAGAGGGAGGAGGCTTTCTGACAGAGGATGAATCCGTGGGCCCTGGGAACCTGTGCCTTCTGTGTTTTGTCAGCAGCCAGAAATGCTCAAAGTTTAAAATGTAATTACTAGAAATACGAAATGAAGGCTCATGAGCCACTTGTGAAATTGCCCTAGAATAGCCAAGGTGATTACAATTGAAAAGAAATAGAAAATTTTACTCACACAGGATAGGCCAAATTTGGCCTTACATATTCTATGTGCTCAGTAGATTTTTACTGAATGAATTTCTCATATGAGAAATATACAGAAAAAATAGATTTCTATATAACTTTTATTAAAAGGCATAAAAGAAAACCTGAATAAATGGAGAATATAATACCTTATTCATGGATAGGTAAACTCAATGTCATAAAGATACCACTTCTCCTCAAATTCATCTATAGATTCAAAGCTATTCCAGTCAAGGCCCTAATAGGTTTTTTTTTCAGGGAAAATCAACAAGCTGCACCTAAAATTCACATGGAAGAGTCAAGGGCCAAGAAGAGTCAAGGGTTTTTGAAAAACGAAGAGATGGAAAAGAAGAACTGATTTGCTTTCATAGTTATCAAGATTTACTCTAAAACTCTCTGTCATTTTGATAATGGCTTTGTTTGAGTGTTTGCTGGTTCTGCAAGCTGGTCATTCAGGGAACTAGTTTTTGGCAAACTTGCCTAGAGTCAGTGTATGCTGCTGCTGCCGCTGCTGCTAAGTCGCTTCAATCGTGTCCGACTCTGTGCGACCCCATAGATGGCAGCCCACCATGCTCCCCTGTCCCTGGGATTCTCCAGGCAAGAATACTGAGGGATTAATTTGAATGAAAGTGAAGGCATGTAGTGTGAACCTACTGTCTTGGAGCTCAGCTCTGACCGTGCTGAGCTGTAGCTCAGGGCAGGAGAAAGAGCAGGGGTCAGATGTGCCAGACTGAACCCCCGGCTCTTCCTTCAGGAGCTCTGAGACATTGCATCAGTTGCTGAATGTCTCTGAGTTTCAATTTCTTAATCTGTCAAATTCAGTTAATAAAAGCCTGCTGCTGCTACTGCTGCTAAGTTGCTTCAGTCGTGTCTGACTCTGTGTGACCCCAAAGATGGCAGCCACCAAGCTCCCCCATCCCTGGGATTCTCCAGGCAAGAACACTGGAGTGGGTTGCCATTTCCTTCTCCAATGCATGAAAGTGAAAAGTGGAAGTGAAGCCGCTCAGTCGTGTCTGACTCTTAGCGACCCCATAGACTGCAGCCCACCAGGCTCCTCCGTCCATGGGATTTTCCAGGCAAGAGTACTGGAGTGAGGTGCCATTGCCTTCTCCGAATAAAAGCCTAGCTTGGGGGAAAAAAAAAAAACACCTCACTGTAGGGCTGTATTCAGTTCAGTTCATTTCAGTCGCTCAGTCGTCTCTGACTCTTTGTGACCCCATGAACTGCAGCACACGAGGCCTCCCTGTCCATCACCAGCTCCCCGAGTTTACCCAAGCTCATGTCCATTTAGTCAGTGATGCCATCCAACCATCTCATCCTCTTTTGTCCCCTTCTCCTCCTGCTCTCAATCTTTCCCAACATCAGGGTCTTTTCAAATGAGTCAGCTCTTCTCATCAGGTGGCCAAAATATTGGTGTTTCAGCTTCAACATCAGTCCTTCCAATGAACACCCAGGACTGATCTCCTTTAGGATGGACTGGTTGGATCTCCTTGCAGTCCAAGGGACTCTCAAGAGTCTTCTCCAACACCACAGTTCAAAAGCATCAATTCTTCAGCACTCAGCTTTCTTTATAGCCCAACTCTCACATCCATACATGACTACTGGAAAAGCCATAGCCTTGACTAGATGGACCTTTGTTGACAAAGTAATGTCTCTGCTTTTTAATATGCTGTCTAGGTTGGTCATAACTTTCCTTCCAAGGAGTAAGTGTCTTTTAATTTCATGGCTGCAATCACCATCTGCAGTGATTTTACAGCCCAAAAAAGTAAAGTTAGCCACTGTTTCCACTGTTTCCCCATCTATTTGCCATAAAGTGATAGGACTGGATACCCTGATCTTAGTTTTCTGAATGTTGAGCTGTATTCAGCTGCATTTAAAATCTGTTTATTCAAGTTAGAAATTGCCTTCTGTAAAATATGAGTTGCTCACTCAAATGTCTACAGGGGCCAAATGCCCACGTGTGTAGCAGCTGTAGAGCAGATGATGGGGAGGGGAAATCATAGCAAACTGTGAGTGAGCATGTAACAGACTGTAGCCAGCCCTGCTCACACATCCCCAGTCTGCAGCTTCAGTTTAAGAGTGAAGAACCTGGCTTTGGGGTCAAAAGAGGAGTACAGATGAGCTCTAGCTCAAGTTCTGTCTGCCACCACGGTGTGACCCAGGCATGTTATTTCTCTCTCTCTGGGGCTCATTTTCTCACCTTTAAAATGGAAAGATTGGACTCTCTTGGGGTGATTGTAGCTCTTAGATTCTACAGTGCCTGTCTATGACTCTAATGCATGAAGGCACTTGCCAGTCTCACTTCTTGAATTGGAAGTGAAAGAATCTCACTTCTAGGATTGGAATACCAAAGTTCACAGCTCTGCCACTTACTAAATGCCACTTGAAAATGTCCAGGAAGCTCATTGCACTTCAGTTTCTATCACCAAAAATATGAAGGAAGAGTATTTATATCCTCTAAACAGAGTTGGGGTTATGGTGTGGTAACTGGCTATGAAAGTGTTTTGCAAACAAAGCAATGATGGGGAGGGAGGTAGATAACTGGTCTATCATGTCCTAGCTAGACAACACTTAAATTATTTGAAAAGTCAGCTTTCCTGGGATGGAGGCCCTGCTCTTGTCATTTTACAGAGGAGAAAACTGAGATTTCAAATAGTGGACCCAGGGATGGAAACCTTCTCCTCCTAGTTCCAAGGACCATTCGTTTACTTTTCTGTCTGCTTCCTCAGATGCAACAGCCATGGCCAGTGCTGGGCGCCTAGCCATTGTCACCAGGTCATGAGTCACATGCAGAAGTTAAAAGCAGTGATTATATATCCAACCAGCCATCAGGCAGGGCTTAGATTCCTGTAAATAAGGTAGTCAGCCATATTTGTACAGAGCAAGATTGAAGACCATCTCTACACCTGCTGTTTTAAATGTCAGGTTGCAGGTGGGCAGCCTGAGACCCACAGATCTTGGACATGGGCGGGAGAAGGCCTGAGACCCCAGGTGAACTCTCTGCTGACTCTGGCAGGGCACAGCTGCTGAAAGGGATCACCTCTCATTCTTTTTATGAAACCAACATGCTGCTCTGGCCCCAGGGAACACAGGTCAGCAACTTCATGAATTTACCCTTTTGCTTGTAATCCAGTTGCAGTGGTGAAATATTATGTTGCCCAGGGCAGGGCTATTCCTGGCTTTTAGTTGTTTGAATGACCAAGTTTTCTTTTTAGAAGGTAGGAAGATTTATTGAATGTCTACCAAGTGTCAGGCATAATGCCACTCACTTTCCATGAATGATTTTATTTAACCCTTACAAGAACTGTACACATTAGATTCCATCACTTCAGTTTATCAGATAGTAAAGGGGAGGCTCAGCTAGGATAAAGAAATGTATCAGATTCCACAGATTTAGTGAGTCAGAATCGCTGGCTTTTTGACCCCCAAATCTAACTCTTTCTACAACACCAGTCTGCCCATCGAAGTGACACTGATGATAAATATGCCTGTGAAAAACCGAATAGAGTTTCATTTATTAATGGTCTGCAGTGGAAGAAGACTGCCAGCCCAGCCAATAGGAAACTCATTTGTTTTGTAAACAGAGAATAATTCATTCATTTGCTAATGTTCTCTCCCAGATAAACTAGAGCCTGTTCTGCCTTTAATCTGTTAGAGAGCTTGAAAGCAAGAATGTCCCCATACTCCATGCCTCTGAATATATATATCCTACTTGGGACATGCAGGAATGGTTCTTCCTTTGTCTCAATATCAAAACACAGTTTATATCTTGACAGGTGTATATACCTGTCAACATGTATGTATGTTGAAAAATATAAATAAGTACAGAGAATCAAACCCCTTGGGTTACCCAACTGCTCCATTTTCAAAGAAAATGAAGGAGAGGATAACTTAAAATGAATAAAAATATACTTCCCATTTGGAAGCCTGAAATTGACAGTGTTTACCAGAAATTATATGAGCAAAGAACTCAGGCTTCCATTTGATTGTGGGTTTGAATTGGTGCCTGGGCGCTGAGATTCTTCCTTTGTGAGCGATTGCTATTGCTAGGGGGAATTGGCAGTGTGACCAGGCCGAGGGAAGGGATAAAATGATTAGGTCCAGGACTTCACTGTGAAGCTTCTTCCTCTGAGATTTAGAAACCATCTCTCTTTCAGCCTCTTAATGTTTCCTGAACACCGTGAATTTCT
This sequence comes from Bubalus kerabau, assembly GCF_029407905.1. Lineage (NCBI taxonomy): Eukaryota > Metazoa > Chordata > Mammalia > Artiodactyla > Bovidae > Bubalus > Bubalus kerabau. The sequence goes on from NC_073629.1 coordinate 88,861,700, forward strand.
CCAGGGGGCTTTATGGCCAGAACTGATCGCATTCAATTCTCCAGGGAGGAAATAGGCAGGTTTGTCTTATTTATTTACTTATTAAGTAAAGAACACGAAACGGAGAGGAGAGTTCTCTTATCTTGATTGTAGTGGTTGAGGGTGGCTAGAAAACTTGCCAGTGACCGGCCCTCAGCCTGGATCCAACTGGCCTTACCCTGCTCTTCTTGTTACTCTTCATCTTTTTTTCCATCCATGCCTTCCTTCTCCCTTTTTATTTTTTCTCTTTCTTCCTTGCCCTAATCTTTGGCAGCAGACTTTAAGCCTCTGATGTGGTCAGTCTCTTCTGGCTAAAAGTCACCAAGTCTCCCTCAAGATGCTGCAGGAAAAAGCTGGTATCATAAGGACTGGAACCAGAAAGCAGTCAGGGCTGAGGGTGTGTGGCTGAGAACAGGCACATCCTCCATCTGCCACTGAGGACCTCTCTGTTCTCCCCGTCCAGGCACATTGATGCCTCTGTACCTGCTGCTTCCTTGAACTTGGATTTACTGCAGCCTCTCAAGTGTGTGAATCTTCTTCATGGTCCTGGCTCCTCCTCACTTCTCTCTTTACATTTTCTCACTTTTCACTCCTGCTTCTAACTACATCATGCCCTTCCTGGTTCCTAGTTGAGAATCCCAAAAAGGAATCTGATTGTCATATTAGGATTCTCCAGAGAAACAGAACCAATAGGATGGGTAGACATATAGAGAGAGGATAGATGGAATGCTTCATAGATAGATAGACATATATGGAAATTTATAATAAGAAATTGACTCATGTGAATACGGATGCTAAGTCTCAAGATCAACAGTTGGTAAGCTGGGAAGAGTTGATATTTCAGATTGAGTCTGAAAGCAGGAAAAACAAATTGATGTCCTAGCTCTAGGCAGTCCAGACAGAAGGGGTTCCCTCTTTCTCAGCTTTTTGTTCTACTCAGGCCTTCAACTGATTGGATGAGGCCCACTCATATTAGTAAGGCAGTCCGCTTCACTCAGGTTGATACACAAAATTAAATATCACATTGCCCCAAGTCCCTGGGGCTTCTCTCTGCTCCCTCCCTCTCACCTCTCCCACTTGGCTTCTCCCAGGCAGTTGGTCTGGTCCACCTTTGAACTGACTGCTATAAGACCATATGTTCACTTATATCCAGTCACCTGAGACTGAACAGTAAACTCAGGGGACACATCAGTCAGCCACCTATGGTTGTCCCTTAACAGCAGCTTGAGGGGGCGGTTTCCTTTAGGAGGAGACTGAGGTGAGACTAGTGTAATGATAAATTGTTAAGAGAAGCTCTACGGTCCAAAAGCAGTAAGTGAGAGGCATTTGTGTGGCTAGAGCTGCCAAGTTGGTCATACATTTTATTGAGTGCAGGGTCTTGCTAGGCACTGTAGATTCAAAGGTGAAAGGACATGACCTTCACATTCCTAGAAGTAGGGAGTAGGAGAGGCAAATTGAGGATCCCTGCAGCTCAGTAAATATAAAACATTAATTTACAGGACATCTTGGAGATCTAGTCCAACTCCCTGTCTCCCAAGTCAAGAAATGGAAGCTCAGAGAGGTTAACAGACTTGCTTAGGGTCACACAGCCAATTACAGGTAGAGATTTTATTTCATTTATTCAATACCATTACCATGTATTGAATATATATTATTTGTTTGAGATTGGGCTAGACCCTTTCATGTTATTATTTCATTTAAATCTTATTATAGTGGTGTGAGATAGGCTTTATCCAGAGGAGAAACTTAAATTTCAGAGAGGTCTGTTAACCCACTCAGGGTCACGTAGGTATGTAGGAGAGACATGAAAGAAGGTCTCCTGTGACGTCAGTCTTGCAAACAAAGGCAGTATTAGAGATGATAAGTGTAGCATCAAAACATCTTCTAAAAACCATCCAACACTCATGTGTGACTGTTACTTGCTCCTTGGTAGAGCAGATGTTGAGTAAACAGAAAAAGAGCAGCAGGAGGGACATCGTTGAGAGACTGGCTAAAAAGAGAATGCAATAGAAACTCAAAATAGGAGATGGGTTAGACCTCTTCAATATGATCAATACCAAAGGCATTTTCGTTGAGGATTTTTGAATAGCTCAGGAAAAGATCCATTTTCACAAGTGAATTAGGATGACTCAGCAACAAAGAGGAGAAGATGAGAGCCAGGTAGAGCACTGAGACAAGGCCTGCTTAGTGCACTAATGAGAAATGCTGTCCTGATTTTCCTTTCCCTTAAAGACCTCTGTGGTCCAAAGAGTTATTTGAAATATCACGCATATTGATTTCCACCCCCCAGGCTAGGTTTGCAATCTTTCCTAAGATAAGAGCATTCAGACCAAAATGATGACTGAGTTACTAGCTTCTGCAAAATACGAAGGCTGTCCTGGTCAGTTGAGCAAAGCACAGAGGCAGGACAATGTGTCTGGTCGGCATGCTTCAATTTCTCATGTGGATATTGGATTTCTTTATCTCCCTCCTCCCTGTCCCATTCCCTGTGCCCTTCCTTTCCTATTTCCTCCCATCCTCCTCTGTTTCTTGCCCTATATTTTGATAATGTAGTGTATGGAATATGGATCACAACGCAAAGTGTTACATGAGTCAACAGGCCTCTACAGTTAGCATGTAATACGACATGGAATGGAGAAGACTGCAGCTGGAAAGGGCACGCCTGTCATAGGAGCAGTGTTTACTCAGCTCCAATTGTTGCCATGGTCAGTTATGGACCCAGTGCTACCAACTCTTCCAACTTTTGAAAAGAACCTGGAAATCTAGATTTACCTTTACAAAACATTCTTTTTGTTGTTGTTGTTAATTCTTTTACAAATTCTTTCAGGCCAGTTCTGACCCATGTACCACCAACTTCTGACCACTAGTGTAGTAAAAAATACAGATCAAATCCTAGCTTCACTGCCTCTAGCTTGTGTGATTCTGAGCATGTCTCTTAACCTCTCTGTACCTTCCTTTCATGACTATCAGTATAAGAAGATGACATATAAAATGCCAAGTTCACTGTCTCACTCAGAGTATATACACCATAGATAATAACTCCCTCCCTTCCCTTCCACTCTATCCCACAATGATACTGTTTTAATCATGTATACTTCCGATTCCCAAGAGGAATATTTGGTCTATTACAAGACCAATGTTTTCTGCAACATCAGCCTGAGTTCCTCCTGCAAATGATCCTATCACAAGAGCTCAGAGTGTATTCTTACCCTGCTTTGTTGAAAGCCATTTCCCCAAAATGCATTTTACGTGGGCAATGAGTCTCTATTCATGCACAATTTCACATGAAAAGATTTGCCCTTTTCATCGTACGCATGGCTTGAATCGGCCAGCCTGAGTGAAAATATTTCCATTCATTAGCATGCGAAATGATGTCACTGGCCTGGAACCCGGGTGGATATGGCCATGGACTCATAGAATCCTGGCACTCCAAGAATTCTCAGAGGAGACCATCTAGTCCAACTTTCCACACAATGGTTCTTTAAATGCAGCTTAAGCATCTCTGTAGGTGGTAGGGCCTCATTATTCTGGGAAGCTGCCCTGGCCACTCTGGTTATTTGAAATATTTTCCTTGTCTTGAATTTAAATCTGAATTTTGGTAACTTGTGCCCATTCATTCAGATCTACCCTCCAGCAATACTGAGAGGAAATTTAATCACAGTTCAATCTGGGATCCCATTAAATAACCATAAAAGCAAGAACAAACGTCACATATCAGGACTGTTCTCAATGCTTTACATATGTTTACTTACTCAACATTCACAAAACCCTATAAAGTATGTAATAATAAAATGCTCTCATTTTTTGACATTCAGATTGTCTTTATTTATGATTTTTTAAATTTAGTTTTAATTGGAAGATAATTGCTTTAAAATGTATTGGTTTCCTCCATGCACAACGTGAATCAGACATAAGTATACACATGTCCCCTCCTTCTTGAATCTCCTTCACACCTGCATCCCATCCCCCCACTTCTAGATTGTCACAGAGTACCAGGTTGAGCTCCCCGTGTTGTATAGTGACTTCCCACTAGCTAGCTATTTTACAAATGACAATGCATATGTTTCTAAAGCACTCTCATTTTAAGAATGAGGAAACTTGAGGCACAGAGCAATTAAGGATGTGCCCATGGTTTCACAGCTTGTGGAGAGGCAGGAAGGCAGCCTGGGAAGTCCAGCCAGAGAGTCCATGGGCTTTGAGACAACATCCTCCTGCCTCCACTTGATGAAGGACCTGCCTCAAGAGCTAATGTCCAGGACCAAGCTCTTCAATGTCATCCAAAGTCAGATTTACATCCTACTCTATCACTTCCTCTTAGAGAAAACTTGGCCAACCTACTGCATATCCCAGACCCTTAAAGGAGGGTAATGCTGCATCTCAGATGTCTTGGGAGTCCAACCTCTGTAAATCCTAGAGTAGCACCTGGCAAGTAGTAGACATGCAGCAGGTTTTTGTTGACTAAGTGATAGTTACCTGGAATATTTCTCAGCCATAAAAAAAAAATGAAATAATGCCATTTGCAGCAATCTGGATGGACCTAGAGGTTATCACACTCTAGGAAGCAAACCAAACAAAGACAGATATCATATAATATCACTTATCTGTAGAATCTTAAAAAATTGATACAAATGGACTTATTTACAAAACAAAAATAGACTCACCAACATAGAAGCCAACCTGACGGCTAGTAAAGGGGAAGGATAAATTAGGAGTTTGGGATTAACATATACATACCACTATATATCTTTTAGGATTTGAAATAGCTCAACTGGAATTCTATCACCTCCACTAGCTTTGTTAGCAGTGGCCACAGGACTGGAAAAGGTCAGTTCTCATTCCAATCCCAAAGAAAAGCAACGGCAAAGAATGCTGAAACTATCGTGAAATTGCACTGATCTCACACACTAGTAAAGTAATGCTCAAAATTCTTAAAGCCAGGCTTCAACAGTACATGAACTGTGAAATTCCAGGTGTTCAAACTGGATTTAGAAAAGGCAGAAGAACCAGAGATCAAATTGCCAACATCCACTGGATCATCGAAAAACCAAGAGAGTTTTCGATGAAATATATCTACTTCTGCTTTATTGACTATAAATACATTAATAAAGTGAGAAAAAGGAATGGATATTCATTGAAGGAAAAAATGCCACTGAATGGAGAAAAAATTCAACCTTAGTTATCAAAGAAATGAAAGTTAAAATAACAATGACATTCCATTTTTGCTTTTAAAATTGACAATGACTAAGAAAATGACAATACCTAGCTCAAGTGAAAATAAATAGAATGGTGCATTCTCCTACACTGTTGCTGCTGCTGCTGCTAAGTTGCTTCAGTCGTGTTCGACTCTGTGTGACCCCATAGACGGAAGCCCACCAGGCTCCCCCGTCCCTGGGATTCTCCAGGCAAGAACACTGGAGTGGGTTGCCATTTCCTTCTCCAATGCATGAAAGTGAAAAGTGAAAGTGAAGTCGCTCAGTCGTGTCCAACTCTTAGCAACCCCATGGACTGCAGCCTACCAGGCTCCTCCATCCATGGGATTTTCCAGGCAAGAGTACTGGAGTGGGGTGCCATTGCCTTCTCCTGATAATATACCTGCAAAGAACAATTTGGCTTTCTGAGTGCTCTTTGCAGGTATCAATGTATATTTGATATATTAGGTCATTCCCTGTGACCTAATAATTCTACTTTTGTGTATATACACACACACTAGAGAATATTATGACCATGTACACAAAGAGGTTATACCAGAAAACTAATTGCAATTGTATTTATAATAGAAAAAAATTTTCAATCATGTGCATGCCCACCATTTGAGAAACAGATGACCACAATAATTTATGTAATGAAATACTTAAAAGAACAAACTAATAGTGAGATCTGAAACACGTAATTTAAGAGGGAAAGTGTACAGTTTGATATTTAGTGTATATATGATATGATACCATTCATGGAAATCATTTAAAAAACCTACAAAATATAAAACAACACTGTATTCGTGATTCATACAATAAAAGTGTACAAAGCAGACTGGAGAATATATATATATGTTAGGTTGGTGCAAATGTAATTGTGGTTTTTGACTGTGAATTTTAAATCTTTATAGCAGGCTCAAACACATCTTTACTAATCAAAATCGGAACCATTACAATCAACACAGTTTGCCAATTAGAAATAAGTTTGTTTATTTCTGTAGTGTAAAAATCTGTGCTTCAGGATTTGATGAACTCTTGGAGAGCATTTTCTGCCTCCTACTGATTGTGGAAGCTTTTTCCCTGCAGAAGTTGTTGAGAAGCTTGAAGAATTGGTAATCAGTTGGCAAGAGGTCAGGTGAATATGACACATGAAGCAAAACTTTGTAGCCTAATTTGTTCAACTTTTGAAGCATTAGTTGTGCAAAGTGAGTTCAGGTGTTGTCGTGGAGAACTGGGCCCATTCTGTTGGCCAAAGCCAGCTGCAGTCATTGCAGTTTTCTTTGCATCTCATTGATTTGCTGAGCATACGTCTCAGATGCAATGATTTTGCTGGGATTCAGAATGCTTTCGTGGATCAGAACGGCAGCAGAACACCAGTGACCATGACATTTTTTAGGTGCAAGTTTGGCTCTGGGAAGGGCTTTGGAGATTCCTCTCAGTGTAGCCACTGAGCTGGTCATTGCCGGTTGTTGTATAAAATCCACTTTTCACCCCACGTCACAGTCTGATTGAGAAATGGTTCATTGTTGTTGCATAGAATAAGAGAAGATGACACTTCAAAATGACGTTTTTATTTTTTCTGGTCAGCTCAGGAGACAGCCACTGATAGAGCCTTTTCACCTTTCCAATTTACTTCAAATGCCAAATGACCATAGAATGATCGATATTGAGTTCTTGGGCAACTTCTCATGTAGTTGTAAGAGAAGAAGCTTCAATGATTGCTTTCAATTGGTTGTTGTCATCTTTCAATGGCCAACCACTATGTTCCTCTTCTTCAAGACTCTTACCTCCTTTGGAAAACTTGAACCGCCACTGCACTGTATGTTCACTAGCACTTCCTGGGTCAAATGCATTGTTGATGCTACAAGTTGTCTCTGATACTTTGTGATCCATTTTGAACACAAATAAGAAAATTGCTCAACTTTGCTTCTTGTCTAACATCATTTCCCTAGTCTAAAATAAATATAAAATAAAAAGCAAATAATCAGTTCAGTTCAGTCGCTCAGTCATGCCTGACTCTTTGCGACCCCATGAATCTCAGCACGCCAGGCTTCCCTGTCCATCACCAACTCCCGGAGTTCACCCAGACTCACGTCCATCGAGTCAGTGATGCCATCCAGCCATCTCATCCTCTGTCGTCCCCTTCTCCTCCTGCCCCCAATCCCTCCCAGTATCAGAGTCTTTTCCAATGAGTCAACTCTGCATGAGGTGGCCAAAGTACTGGAGCTTCAGTTTCAGCATCATTCCTTCCAAAGAAATCCCAGGGCTGATCTCCTTCAGAATGGACTGGTTGGATCTCCTTGCAGTCCAAGGGACTCTCAAGAGTCTTCTCCAACACCACAGTTCAAAGGCATCATTTCTTCGGTGCTCAGCCTTCTTCATAGTCCAACTCTCACATCCATACATGACCGCAGGAAAAACCATAGCCTTGACTAGACGGACCTTTGTTGGCAAAGTAATGTCTCTGCTTTTGAATATGCTATCTAGGTTGGTCATAACTTTCCTTCCAAGGAGTAAGCGTCTTTATAAGTCATCAGCAAAAAAACATAAGGTGAGAAATGTGCATTAAAATGATGTATAATATAACCACATTTATTTAAGAATGTATTCCAATATCAAATAGCAAATTTCAACAATGCAAAACTGCAATTACTTTAACACCAGCCTAATACTTAATCCAGGGTTTCCATTGTTGTTCAGATGGTAGAGAATCTGCCCATAACGTGGGAGACCTAGGTTCGATCCCAGGGTTGGGAGGATCCCCTGGAGAAGGAAATGGCAACCCACTTCAGTATTCTTGCCTGGAGAATCCCATGTACAGAGGGGCCTGGCAGGTCACAGTCCATGGGGTCACAAGGAGTTGGACCTGACTGAGTGACTTCACTTTCACCTTTTCACTTTCAATACTTAATTCATGAAGATATTCGTTGAGAGGGAAAAAGAAATGAGGCTGACAGTGAGAGTCAGAAAGGATTTCAATTTTATATGAAATATTTAATTTGTTTGTCAGAAGAAGAAATAAAACTTTAAAGCATCTGTAGCCAAAATGTTAACAATTATCCAGTCTTGGTGGTGGATCCATGAATATTTGTTTTTTAATTATCATTTCTGCTGCTTTCATAAATGTCTTGGGAATTTTGATACAATCTTAGAAGAGCTACTTTAGAAGTCATATATGATTGAGGGGTGAGGGCGGGGATGCAGGTGACAGTTTTGGGTTTCTCCTCTTCTAATGGGCCTGGGGTAAACCAAGCTCCAGCTCAGGGAAAAGAAAAGTAACACAATAATCCAAGTGATGTCTGACCATAGACTTACAACCTTCTCGGGAACCAATAGGATATGTGTATGTGTGTGTGTATATATATATACACACACACATACATATATTTTTTTTTGCTAAAAACCAAATATAAAATATTAAGCAAAAGAAAACTCCACATTTGTGTGTTCACACTCATTTAATTAAACTTTCAGCAAACATTGGTGAGTCCCTGCTTCGCTGGTGGCTCAGACGGTAAAGTATCTGCCTGCAATGCTGGAGACCTGGGTTCGATCCCTGGGTTGGGAAGATACCCTGGAGAAGGAAATGGCAACCCACTCCAGTACTCTTGCCTGGAAAATCCCATGGATGGAGGCGCCTGGTAGGCTGCAGACCATAGGGTCGCAAAGAGTCGGACACAATTGAGCGACTTCACTTTCTCTCGCTTTCTCTCTCTCTCTCTGTGGTAGGCACAGTGCTAGGTGGAAAGGACACAGATAAACCACTTCCTTGGGATCAAAGCACCAAAGCTGTATTGTACTGGGTACGTGAGATTCCACGTTGCTAGAACAGACATTGGATATTTGAAAAGAAGAGATTAATGCTCTTTAGAGATGTACCGTGTTTTGTTAAAAGCAAAACTTTCCAACCTTTGCTTTTGTCCTTGAAACTGAGAAATAAAATTGTCAGTGGAACTAATAGTCTTTGGATGGCAGGCCTGCCTACCATTTAGTTTTCATTCCCACTGGGCAGGAACCATGCCATCGCTGTGGTTTGCTCTGTGCTGAGGGCGGGGATGCTCAGATGCTCAGAGGGAGGGTGCCCTCGGGGCAAGCCTTGCACCTGCTAGTGACAAATTGTCATCAGGAAGTTCTGTGTGCATCTAATTGGCTCTTCATTCAGAGGACATCTTCCCCCTTCCCAATGCAGAGCGTCCAAGGAGCAAGATGCTGAGGGACATAGGCCAAAGAATCCAGACTCCTGATGCCACAGTTTCCTTTAACTTCCTTTGTGACTTGAGCCAGAATCACCTTTCTGATCCTTAAATTTCACCAATTGAAAATGGTACCAGTTCTGAGATCACTAATATATTTAGGGGGCTGAATGAAGAAAATATACTGGATAACGGAGGAATTGTTGAAGATTTTCAAATGGTCTGTTCTGATCCTCAGCGCAGTCCTGTAGTGTACAAAGGAAAGTTCCTGAAGCTTCCATTTTACAGAGGAGACTCAGAGAAGCTACATAACACTAGTAAGGGGCTCTCTGGTCATCAGAGGTATTTTTAGACTAAAGAGTACACATGAGCTTTGTCAGACTATCTACCCATTATCATACTAGTGGTGTGACTACAGTCATCCAAAATTGCCCAGTTGTTCTGCCTACTCTCTGAGTCAGACATGGCTCAACCTGACACCATCAGGTTGCTTAAATACTCTCTCCAGAGGTTTCAACTGGGCAGTATATAAGGGGGTAGTGACCGGAGGGCATCCATTAAAGTACCCTTTCTTAATAGTACCCAAGGGGGCTCTCTGAATTCAGGACCAGCTAAAGGAGCAGCTAAAGGAGCAGCTGTGAACAAATGTGGCCACAACATGCAGTGAATTATGTATATGTCATCAATTACTAACGTGTGCAGCCACGAGCACCTTCAGACCCTGTGAATCCAGGGGGCCACGCTCCAGGGCATTACTGGGGCAGCCCTCTCTGTTCCTCTCTGTTCAGCATATCTGCCCAACCCCGATGCTTTCCTTGCTCCCATGCCTTCATACTGTGGCTCTCTCTGTACAGGTACCAATCCTGGGTCATTTTGGCTTCCCATTCCACTATCCTAGTCTAAACCCTACTGCTCCTCAGGTGTCAGCATCCATATCATTCCTCTGGGAGGCCTTCTGGGCCCTCTCATCTCCAGATTCAGTTGTTCCCCACATAGGTCCAAAGATCCATCCTTCTTCTTTTGTGATATATGAGGATCACATGGGTCAGTATTCTTATTGTCTGTGATGGAGAAGGAGCAGCAGGCCTGGGAAGAGCCCAAGAGTTTCTCAAGTACATATGCCTATGTTGATATTTTCACACAGGATCCCAGGTCCTGTGCTCAGGGGAGTCCTGCAGGCCTCCCAGTCCAGGACCAGAGCAGGCATGGACTGTCCTTATCACGTCATTAACATATGAAAAAATCCCAGCCATGTGGTCCTCTCCCACTGCATCGTACTGTCACCAGCAAGGCTATGGTGACTGGTCTGGTTTTTCTCTGTCCCCTATTCTGTCAATTTCACATTCTGATAGAACACTGTTTTCCCCAGATTCACTGTAAACTTTGTTTCTAGAATACTGTGCCATCTAATTTTCTATTTTTATTATGCATCCCACCAGCCACTTCTCCCTGGCCCTGGTTTCCCCATCTGTACAAGAAGAAAGTTGGAGAAAGCAAATCTCTAAGGTCCTTCCAAGGCTAACAGTCTATGAAAAGTCCCCTTAACGGGTTGAAGAGCCCAAAGAAATATCCATCTGTGTTAAGTGGTTATCATTTAGGGGCCATAGAAACAGCTTAAATGAACACTACTTACAGCAAAGATCCCATCACCCTACTTATTTTTTCCCCTTCCACCCGCTCCAGCTGGTTGAACCTTCACTACTGTGGGACGGCTAGAAGATTACTGATCCTGAGGAGATCTGATACATATGACTTGATGAAAGCCATACATGGAAAAGTTAACAGTGATTAGCATCTATTGCCTTCACTTCATCTTATTACAGATTATACTTGTATATTAACTCTGTAAATCTCTGATTACCAAGGAGTTCAACTGAGGTCCTGGATCTCTTCAGTCCTAATTAGCTTTGTTCAGCTGAGCTCATGCTGGACTGAAGCATCGTCAGAGTATTTTTTAGTTGGCAGTGGAAGCAAAATGATTCATTCTGGAACCTTATCTCTGTTGCTGTAAACTATTTGCATATCATCTGGATGTGCACAGACCTAGCCTATGCCAGGGCCCCAAAGCAGTTTGCTTTCACCCTTTTCCTCGTTCATCTGAGAAATGGCTGTGCATTATTCAGTAAATGGTCCCATCCTGGGAGCTGACATAACTTCCTCATGAAACAGAATATAATTTAGATATTTTGAGGCACAGCATGGCATAGTGATTGTATACACATTCTTGGACAGCTGAGCTATGTTTTAGCTTAGTGGTTGATTTTGGAAGAGTTAGCTGAACTTTCTAAGCCTCAGTTTACTCATGTATAAAATGGGAATAATAATAATGCCCACCGGTTAGGACTGATATCAGGATAAAGTGAAATCTATAAACTGTAGGGCATATTGGAAGTATTTAACATATGTTCATTTTCGTTATTATTAATATTAATTTCTCTTTCTGTGAAAGAATAGCAGAGAGGCAACAGAAAGACTGTTTATGAATAAGGAAATGAAGCTAGATGAGAAGAGGTGACTTCATACCCTCCATAAACATTAATCAAATCCTTACCATGGGTGAGTCCCTCAATATTCAAAAAATGTCCAACACTATTTTCTGCCCCTCAGATAATCAGTAGCTTTTAACTGTGCCTGTGGGACCAGGGAATGCTATCCAGAGGAAGTGTCCGCAAAGTTGGTCTAGCAGAATCAATTTCATCCTTAAACACCTCACCTCAAACTTTAAAACCAAGCTTAATGCCTAATGTTACCTCCACCATGAATCCCTCCTTTAATCTCTCCCTCATGCCGGATATGTAAGCCCTTTCTCCTCTATTCCATTTCTGTACTTGGTCTATACTGACATACTTGCATATAAAATGCACAAAAAAAGTGGAGATCTTTAACTTCTCTGTCAGTTTTCTATATCACTAGCTCACAGCTTGGTGTCTGGAACACAGTACAGATAATCATATACTATAATTTCTGACACCTATGATGGGATTGGATGAGGATAAGAGGCTTATGCAAGCTTCCTGATGGGAGGGAGAAGACTCTTGAAAATCTCTTGGATAGCAAGTTCAAACCAGTCAATTCTAAAGGAAATCAACCCTGAATATGCACTGAGAGGACTGCTGAAGCTAAAGCTCCAATACTTTGGCAACCTGATGCAAAGAGTTGGCTCATTGGAAAAGACCCTGATGTTGAGGAAGATGGAGGGCAAGAGGAGAAGGGGGCAATAGAGGATGAGATGGTTGGATGGCATCACCAACTCAATGGACATGGGTTTGAGCAAACTCTGGGAGATAGTGAAGGACAGGGAAGCCTGATGTGTAGCAGTCCATGGGGTCACAAGGAGTCAGACAGGACTTAACGACTGAACAATAAATGCTGGAATTACTGCTTAGAGCACGCATGCACGCTCAGCCCTGTCCAACTCTTTGAGACCCCATGGGCTATATCCCACCAGGCTCCTCTGTCCATGGAATTTTCCAGGCAAGAATACTGGAGTGGGTTGCCCTGCCCTTCTCCAGGGGATCTTCCAAACCCAGGATAGAACCCACGTCTCTTGCATCTCCTTCATTGGCAGGTGGATTCTTTACCATTTTGCCACCTGGGAAGCCTACTATTTAGAGACACTCCTCTAAGTACTATATTTACATCAACTTACTTATCCTCCTGACAACTTTGTGAGGATGCTGAAACACTGGGCAGTTTAGAACTTTGCCAAGTTTATGCAGTAGCAGGATCTGGACCCAGGCAGTCTGGCCCCAGAACCCTTGCTCCTAACCATGATGTAATAACTCTCCATGTGTGCTCAGTCACTTTAGTCGTGTTCGACTCTTTGTGACCCTATGGACCATCACCTGCCAGGCTCCTCTGTCCATGGGATTCTCCAGGCAAGAATACTGGAGTGGCCTGCCATGCCCTCCTCCAGGGGATCTTCCCAACCCAGGGATCGAACCTGTGTCTCTTATGTCCCCTGCATTGGCAGGCAGATTCTTTACTACTAGTGCCACCTGGGAAGTCCAGTAACTCTCCATAGGTGTTTGCTGAGCTACATGTAATAATGGTCATCGAGTTCTAGGCAATTTACATGTATTGCCTTATTTGACTTTCACAATAGTCTGATGTGAGTCCAGTCCTGATCTTCATGTTATAAAAGTGTAAGCTGAGGTCTAGCTTGTGTAACTACCTTGCCCAAGGAGGTAAGGCTAGTAGGTGGCAGGAATTTAAACCCAAGCCTATTGCCAGTGTCTGAAATCTTATGTACTCTCCTCGTATTTCCTATAATGTGATACAGGAATTCTCAGAATTTATGTGAGATGATTTTTATGTGGTTCTTGGGTTAACAGTTATGTATCTATATTTTTTCTTTCTAATTTTATTTATTTATTGGCTGCACTGGGTCTTTGTTGCTGCACACAGCCTTTCTCTAGTTGTGGTGTGCAGGTTTCTCATTGTGGTGGCTTCTCTTGTTGCGGAGCACAGACTCAGTAGTTGTGGTACATGGACTAAGTTCCCCTGCATGATGTGGAATCTTCCCAGACCAAGTGTGAATCCCGTGTCCCCTGTATTGGCAGGTGGATTCTGTACCACTGGACCACCAGGGAAGCCCAGCGTATCTGTTTTAATATGCACCACACAATAGGACTACAATCTCAAACCCAGATTGGTGGTAGTGGTGTAATTGCTAAGTCGTGTCCAACTCTTGCCACTCAAACTCATTATTACATAGGTGTAAATACATGAATCAGGCTAGTGTAGGTGTTTAAGAGTTAGTTTGTGTTATTTGAAAAATTGTTGCGTGCAGGGTAATATTATTAAGTTAGGGATATGAGACTTGATGCACTGATGACTGAAGTCTGGGACGCTCTGTCTTACACTCCCCTGCCTGCCTGACCTATGAAATAGGATGATAATAGAAAGTAATATGAGAGTCTTCCAATTGTGAAAGCAGTGCAAACACAAAGATGAAGTCAAGAAAATGTTTGTCAGTTTCACACAGGGTGTTGTCTGGATTTGTCTGTCTTTGAAATTTTTTGAACTTTGAACTTTTTTCTGTGGAAATGAGTATCCTTTAAAGATTTAGGACCAGAAGTAGACATGACATTGTCTATGAATGTTTATCTTTTAAAGTCATTGGGGTTTACTATCCATCCGGATTTATAATAGCTTGACAATATCGATGGGTAAACATTATCACAAATATGTGTTAACAGACAGCTCCTAAGCTTAGTGCTTAGGAGATGGCTGCTGATGAGGCAAGTTTGGTTGTGTGTGAGCCATGCAAAGCCCACTCAACATCTACCTATGCATTTTATAAATTACGGCATTATCCCCCTCTTTGAAAGTTGTTTCTATCTGCCAAGATGGGTAATCTTGCCTCTTTCTCCATTTGAAATCATAAAACTAATTGAACAATTCATTGACCGTAATGGCTTTAGAAAAATCAATAATCACATCCCATTATTGATAGAGTGGAAGCACATGGAAGAAATTATCCAATACAGAAATAGGCCTGTTAAAATAAATAATTCAACAAGCTGCCTGGCAATCTATTCAAATTTTGAACTTGAACGATCATGTGGAGTTTCTTAAGCATAAATAATGAAAGCTACATATTCAGTGCTGCCAGGTTGCGGGCTAAAGTTACGGACAGCAAAGATGCCAGTCCCTGGCATTTATCCCAGTACTCCTGGCTATGCTGCTGCTGCTGCTGCTAGGTCACTTCAGTCGTGTCCGACTCTGTGTGACCCCATAGACGGCAGCCCACCAGGCTCCCCCGTCCCTGGGATTCTCCAGGCAAGAACACTGGAGTGGGTTGCCATTTCCTTCTCCAGTGCATGAAAGTGAAAAGTGAAAGTGAGGTCGCTCAGTCGTGTCCAACTCTTTGCGACCCCATGGACTGCAGCCCACCAGGCTCCTCTGTCCATGGGATTTTCCAAGCAAGAGTACTGGAGTGGGGCGCCATTGCCTTCTCCCTCCTGGCTGAGTGATCAGTAAATAGGAATTTGACTCTTAGGGTGGGGGGAGGGTGTTAATTGTTAATTAATTGTTAATTGGAAGGAACACTGCCTTCCAATTAGTGTGGTTAGCTTTTGAGGTCAGAACAGAGCTGTAATAATATGTTCCTTATACCTCCCTCAAATATATATAGTGATTTGCAAAGCACTTTCACATCGAGCTATAAAGCAGGTAGATATTTTGCAAATGGGAAAACTAAGGGCCAACACGTGACCTGATTGTCCACGGTCACAGTACAAGTCAGTACAAGAACAGAAACTCTAACATAAGTTTTTTTTTTTTTTTTTTTTAAATATAAATTTATTTATTTTAATTGGAGGTTAATTACTTTACAATATTGTATTGGTTTTGCCATACATCAACATGAATCCACCACGGGTGTACACATATTCCCCATCCTGAACCCCCCTCCCACCTCCTTCCCCGTACCATCCCTCTGGGTCATCCCAGTGCACCAGCCCCAAGCATCCTGTATCCTGCATTGAACCTGGACTGGCGCTTCATTTCATATATGATTATTATATGTGTTTCAATGCCTTTCTCCCAAATCATCCCACCCTCGCCCTCTCCCACAGAGTCCAAAAGACTGTTCTATACATCTGTGTCTCTTTTGCTGTCTTGCATATAGGGTTATCGTTAACATCTTTCTAAATTCCATATACATGCGTTAGTATACTGTATTGGTGTTTTTCTTTCTGGCTTACCTCACTTTATATAATAGGCTCCAGTTTAATCCACCTCATTAGAACTGATTCAGATGTATTCTTTTTAATGGCTGAGTAATACTCCATTGTGTATATGTACCACTGCTTTCTTATCCATTCATCTGCTGATGGACATCTAGGTTACTTCCATGTCCTGGCTATTATAAACAGTGCTGCGATGAACTTTGGGGTATACGTGTCTCTTTTAATTCTGGTTTCCTCAGTGTGTATGCCCAGCAATGGGATTGCTGGGTCATAAGGCAGTTCTATTTCCAGTTTTTTAAGGAATCTCCACACTGTTCTCCATAGTGGCTGTACTAGTTTTCATTCCCACCAATAGTTTAAGCTCCTGTCCTTTGCTCAGTTTATGACAATTGCTAGCTTTGGCTTCTGATTCCCTTCTACATTCAAAAAAACTTCAGTACTCAAGTCTGCTTTCTGTGTAAAAAACCTACAATTAAGAAGTTAACGGTCATTTGGTCTAGGTCATGTAGTTCAGACCGGATAGAACAAGGATTTGATCACACTTCTCTGAACTCCTGGTCCCAGGCTCCTTTCTTATACTTCTCAGCCATTAGCATGTTTCCTCTGGAAGCAGGGAGGTGAGCTGATGAGGGAGAAGAGAACCACTGGCTGAAAACTGTTGACATTCCAAAACAGAACACAGGGACTGAGACTGAAGGGAACTTCTAGCTGGTTCCTTGGGGTGAACTGCTTCTCTTTCCTGGTTCCACAACATCAGGCTTGGAGGTAGACGGGAGCAGATGTTTGTAATTGACAGGAACCTGGTCCATGGGTCCTGACATCATGAAAACAAAAAGGACTGCTACTTGAGTAGCAGGACTATGTGAGGGGAAAATAAAATGGAAAACCATACTCCACTGCCTGGTTGGTCTTTATCATTACCTTGTTTTCTCAAAGTGGTCACAACACAGGCCATATCTGAGAACAAGAAAAAAAGTCATCAAGGAGGCAGTCCAGTGCCAGGACAGTTAGACATTCACTCACACCTCTTCCCCGTTCATCAGTGTATCCCATGTGAAACAATACAAGCTGATGCTCAGTTGGGCACTTCGGATGTACCAGGCACTGCTCTGAGTGCTTATGAATTAATTAATTTAGTCCTCTCAATAACCTATATAGATATTTTATTATAACCAGGTAACAGATGAGAACATTGAGATATGGGGAAAATAAGTGACCCATACAAGGTACCACAGTGGGGGAACAAGGATTCAATTGAACGTAAGCCCAGTGGCTCTAGAATGTTCTAAACTGCTACATATAGTCTAGTGCCAAATGGTCTGTGCTCGCCTCTTCAGATACAGTCTCCACCTTTGTCCACAGGGCTTTCAGTGGACTGTATCAAAGTGCCCCCAGGTCTCCTGGCTTCTGGTTGGGTCTAGCCAATGGAAAGCACCAGCAAAAATCAGATGGGAGAAGAGGGGTCAGGGCACTTAGTCTCCTTCCCTGCCAAAGCCACAGGTTCCTCTGCCTGAAGCCATAGCTCCTGTTGAGAGCCCTCTCCCACAGCTACAACCTACTGTCCTCTCCTGGCTTCAGAATATGCTCCTTCTGAAGGGAGAGAGGAAGGAAGAGAAGAAACCAAGAATGGGAAGACAGGGAGAGGAAAATTAAAGGTCCTTATCAGAGCAATTTAGAACACTGGTCTACCTCACTTCACCTGGGACACTTCCTTTTCTCCACTTCTGTCATGAACCTTTATCACGTGTTATTTCATGTTTAACATATGTATTATCACAGCTACTTTACAGTCCACAAAACTGATCCTCAGAAAGATGAAATGATTTGTCTAAGTTCACTCAATGAAGAATCAAAGCCTTGATTCAGCCCAGCAATTCCGATTCCAAATTCAACCTAGTTTCTTCCCCCAGGCTTCCATTTCTGAGCATTCAGTGTCTCCTTCCCAACAATGATCAGACATTTGGGAAGCTGAAACCCTCTTGGAGGAAGGTTTCTCTCTTCATGAAGGCTTTGATCATGACGGGAATTTGATTTTGTTTCCTTGGCATCAACCACTGAGTTCTGCCCCCTTATGTTAGCTCCTTGTTCTCTGGTTCCCTGAATGCCAGTCTTAGCTTGATCTTTGGAAGGGTCATGAACACATCTCAAATGCTGAAAAATATATTCATTCTATGTGGTTCCAAATCTTCCAAGGTTAGCCCAGGAATCATTTTTATAATAGCATATAGCAATCGATGTAGGGAGACATTAATGTACTTTTCTGATAGCCCACTTTGAAAAATACAGGTTTTTTAAAAAAAACTTAGATATTGGTATTTGTACAGATGGGTGACATTTGAAAGTATCACCATGAAATCCCCAGAGGACCCAGAAAGTCCCTCTGAGAAATGTTTATTTGACAATCAAAAAGGCCATCACTTCTCTACATCCCGTTGATTTAATTCTCCTGGAAGTACATTAATCCTGGGCCCAGACATTGCCTTGAAAGTAGACTGGAAATACCCATTATTAAGAAACCACTTTTTTTTTTCCTGATAGGAAAATATATGATTATGTCTGTGAATATTTAACATTCTAAACAAAGTGGCCAATAAAATGAACCATATAAGCAGCTATTTGTGTGGACAAAGGTTCAGATACAAGATTGAATGAACTATTTTTGTAGGAAACCAAGCTATTGTTTCATTTTCTATTGAGACCCTAAACTCAGGAATTTTCAAACTAAAAGGGACACAGCTCAGCAGAACAAGAAAGAGAGCACAGTCAGCCCAAAGAGCTGCACTCACTCCCTTGTCTCCTCTGCTCCACAGCAGCTTCTTACTAGAGAGGCATCTTACTTTATTTATTTTCTGTCCCGGGTGCTAGCATCCTGCTTAGCCTATATAGTTAAAAAGTGAAAGTGTTAATCCCTTGGTCGTGTCTGACTCTTTGCGACCCCATGGACTGTAGCCCACCAGGCTCCTCTGTCCATGGAATTCTCTAGGCAAGAATATTGGAATAAGTTCTCATTAAATAATAACTGAGTGATTGACTGGCTAAATGAGTGAGTGGTCTTAAAAGTCCTTTCTGATTTTTCATTTCACGTTCAAAGATTCCCTTGAGATAAGCAGGGGGAGAGATCATCCTTACTTCCATTTTATAGATGCAAAAACTAATGCCCAGATAGGTACTGGGTCTTGCCTAAGGTCACACAGCAAATTAGTAACAGAGCCAGTTTTTAAAACCTTGCAAGACCCAGTGCAGCCAAAAAGAAAAAAATTAAATTAAAAACCTTGTTTTTTAAAAGACACCACTAGTGGTCTTTCCAATTCCTTGACCTGGTCTTCTTTTTATTGTTTGTTTGTTTAAACCTTCGTTTGGTATACCAGATTATACAGTGAAAATGGCATTTGGGGACTGGAGATGGATTGGAGTGGAAATGGCATTTGGGAACTGAAGGACTGAAAACAAAGCTCTTCCAATCGAAACCATGAAATCCCCAAATGAAAGGGAAGGCATTGAATTCCCTGATACAGAGATCAATGTAGTAGAAGAGAAGTGAATGACAGATATGAAATTAATTGCATTTAAATTTATGCAGCTACAATAGAAAACAATTCTTCTGGAATGCCTTCCTGAGGCTTTGATATGTAGTGGTAATTAAAAGAGCTCCTTTAAATCATTTATTATAATTATGCTTTAAATGATCCAGTCCTAAATGTAGCCGGCTTTTTGTTGTTTACTGGTAGCTGGTGACATTTGGAATTGGCTAGACATTTGCAATAATTTGACTACTTTTCACATACAGAGAACCAAACTGCTTCTTGCAATTGAATTGGGGAAGTGTATCTAGATCCCTGTGGTCCCCTCCCTTTCCACCCTACCTCGTGAGAGTATATACTCTTTTTCCCCAGAGACAGCAAGAGGTAAGTAAGCAAAGCTGGGACTTCAGATCAGACACGTTTTGCAACTTTCAAAGGCGAAAGTTTGTATGAAAAAAAGCACAAAACAGGTTATATGCTTTCGTTGTGAGATTTGACCCTGTGCAGGTCAAATGGAAGTGAAAGTTGTAGAGATGGTTAAGACCTTGTGATAATGGAATTGAGATTGTAAATTCAGTCCACATGCGAGCCATTTTCCTTTCCATATTAGCTCTCTCTTACCTTCACTTAAAGTTTGTGGCTTACAGGCAGAGAAACAGCTTCAGAGAGGTTGAGAGGTTTGCCAAAGGCCATACAGCTTTCAATGAGTCAGGAAAAAGGAGGAAATACTTTTGGCTCTCAGTTCAATACTTTCTCCAACCTGGCCCAAGGACTGCCTTTATGATCCCACAGTGTTTATCAAGCAACACCAGATTGTGACATGTGTTATAAAAGTGTACCCCCCATTTGAATGGCAGGATTCAGAGCAGTGAAGTAACTGATTCACCCAAGGCCACACCTTGAGAGGCAAGAACGTGACTTTGATCCAGTTACCTGAGTCCAAGTTCAGAATTCTTTTCATAAAGCACATTTTTTTGGTCCAGAAGTTAAGTAGGTAATATGTCCTGGATCATCATTGGGCTGGGGAAGGTCATGGCTGTGTCAGTAAGTCATTCCCTTTAAATATGGAATGGAGTTTCCAGAAAATACTCATGTTTTGACTTCTTAAGATAATTTGTGGGCTCCATCCTGTTCCCTTCTCTCCCCTGAGCTTCATCTTCCCAAACAAGCCACCTTGAACTCGGTATAGTTTCTCCTCTACAACAACCCCTTCATCAGCCATCTCTCCCGCTTCTTCTTCCTCACTCTCTCTGCTTTTTTTCCTCCTTAAAACACTCATATACCTCCTGAAAAGCATGGGTTTTTCTCTATATTAACATCTGGCAAATGACTCGACCTTTCTGAGCCTCAGGTTCTTCATTGTAAAGGGGTATCTCTAAATTGCTAAGATCTGAAATTGAGGATGAGTCCTCTGACTTATTTATATTTATGCCCCTAGAACCCAGCTTGGCTCCTACACATAGTAAATAAATGACCATGTCCTGTAAGGACCTTGTATAGATTACATGAGATAAACTATGGAACTGACCTAGCACAGGTCTTAGCACTGATGAATTTTTAAAGTCAGCCACTGTCCTTAGGAATCAGTAAACCTTCCTGCACAGGGAGTTTGTATTCTCCAGATGTAATGTCAAGGGAACAGAAGTAGGTGGAAGACTTAAGGATTTATTTCCTTCTAATGATCAGAAGTGCTCTCTGCAGTGGTGCCATTGACCCGATAAATTGTAGCATTAGTCTCAATGTTGATGAGTCTCTGACCTGCTCCAACGGCTGAGCCATCCCGACACTGAGCCATCTACTCCTTCTATGCTGAGCTCTACACTAGACTGAGCTGCCGGTGCTAATGGAGTGCCCTTGTAGGAGCAAGCACTTTACAGTTTATCCTCTTCCTTCATCACCCTTGCCCACTCTGCATCTCACAGGTCATAGTACTGAAGTCCCAGACGTGGCATGACTTGTACACACAGTACCCCCAGTAATGGTAATGGGATTTCCAACCAGGTCTTCTGACTCCAACCCTCCTGTTCTTCCTAAGGTTGGTTTATCACATGTGCATCTACCCTGCCTACTTCCTCTGAAAGGACCTGACCACAGGATTCTTATTCTATTAGAATGCACTTTCCACCTAATGCCCTCATCCAAATATCACCTGGTGTGAGGTGATACGATGAGTCAGTCCCTTGCCCAGGCTTCTGTTATTGTGAAGAAGCAAAGATAATGCTCAAACATGTACACATCCCAGTCTAAGTAAACAAGAGGGACAGGAATAGGAAAAAAACAAACAAAACTGTAAGACGTGAACTTAACGATATTCATCCGACTCACTGATTCTTTTTCATTTTTTAAAAGTATGCTAAAATATATATAACATAAAATTTATCATTTTTACCATTTTTAAGTGTACGATTCTGGGATATTAAGTATATTCACGCTACTATGCAATCATCAACACCATCTGTCTCCAGGACATTTTTCTTCCATTTTTTTTTTCTTGAATATGAAATGCTACTGGCTGAAACAGAATGCAGCCTACACTGGTTTTCCCTTCAGTCCTCTGCCAGCTTAATAAACTCTCACAGACTGGAAATCAGAAAGGGCCAAGTGGCCACCTTGCTAAGGGGACACTGAGAGCAGTAGGAAAATAAAGGTCAAGTGGGTTTGCCCCCCTGAAAAATGTAGCCACAGTCAGCTAACTGGGGTCACCACATATCTGCATGCAGGAATATGCCAGTGCTCTTAAGAGAAACCAGAGACAAAGGCTTGGGAGATAAAAACCTTGCTATTCTGAGTACAGCTTTCCTGCACCTGTCATTCTGTGGATGCAGAAGATACCCTGTGTGTGCAGGAAAAGCTTTGTACTAACTGAGCTGGCTTAGGAGAGGGCAGAGCCAGAGACTTCTTTCAGGAGGGCAGAATATCTTTCTGGGCTTGGGGATGGGGTCTGAGAACTTCAAAGGGAGACCCAGAGGTGGAAACAGACAAGAAGATAAGCAGCTGAGAGCTGTGAAACAGACATACAGCAGAAATAGAAGAAAACACACATACAACCCACAACACTAATAATCACTGACATTTGCCAAGGGGTTTCTCAGTGCCAGGCACTATTCTAAGTGAAGTGAGTAAAGCACGGAAAGTTTAAGGAACTTGATCATGGTTAGCCAGCTCCTTTGGGAATGTACAAAAGGTCTACTTTAACTATGAAATTTAAATGGGTTGAATTAAACTTGTAAAACTCCTGAGATGAGAATAGGAGAACCAAGCCAGTAATAGCCCTGGCAGATCAAGTCGCTTAGTGTTCATTTAGCCACCATAGGGAGCTATGGAAGGCATTTGAGGATGGGTATGACCCAGTTCATATTCAAAAGCAGAGACATTACTTTGCCAACAAAGATTCGTCTAGTCAAGGCTATGGTTTTTCCTGTGGTCATGTATGGATGTGAGAGTTGGACTGTGAAGAAGGCTGAGCACCAAAGAATTGATGCTTTTGAACTGTGGTGTTGGAGAAGACTCTTGAGAGTCCCTTGGACTGCAAGGAGATCCAACCAGTCCATTCTGAAGGAGAACAGCCCTGGGATTTCTTTGGAAGGAATGATGCTAAAGCTGAAACTCCAGTACTTTGGCCACCTCATGCGAAGAGTTGACTCATTGGAAAAGACTGATGCTGGGAGGGATTGGGGGCAGGAGGAGAAGGGGACAACAGAGGATGAGATGGCTGGATGGCATCACTGACTAGATGGACGTGAGTCTGGGTGAACTCCGGGAGTTGGTGATGGACAGGGAGACCTGGCGTGCTGCGATTCATGGGGTTGCAAAGAGTCGTACACGACTGAGCGACTGAACTGAACTGATGACCCAATTTGTAGTGATGCATTCTAAGGCCCACTTGACTTCACATTCCAGGATCTCTGGCTCTAGGTGAGTGATCGCACCATCATGATTATCTTGGTCATGAAGATCTTTTTTGTATAGTTCTTCTGTGTATTCTTGCCACCTCTTCTTAATATCTTCTGCTTCTGTTAGGCCATACCATTTCTGTCCTTTATCGAGTCCATCTCTGCATGAAATCTTCCCTTGGTATCTCTGATTTTCTTGAAGAGATATCTAGTCATTCCCATGCTGTTATTCTCCTCTATTTCTTTGCATTGATCGCTGAGGAAGTCTTTCTTATCTCTCCTTGCTATTCTTTGGAACTCTGCATTCAGATGCTTATATCTTTCCTTTTCTCCTTTGCTTTTTGCTTCTCTTCTTTTCACAGCTATTTGTAAGGCATCTCCAGACAGCCATTTTGCTTTTTTGCATTTCTTTTCCATGGGGGTGGTCTTGATCCCTGTCTCCTGTACAATGTCACAAACCTCCATCCATAGTTCATCAGGCACTCTATCAGATCTAGGCCCTTAAATCTATTTCTCACTTCCACTGTATAATCATAAGGGATTTGATTTAGGTCATACCTGAATGGTCTAGTGGTTTTCCCTACTTTCTTCAATTTAAGTCTGAATTTGGCAATAAGGAGTTTATGATCTGAACCACAGTCAGCTCCCAGTCTTGTTTTTGCTGACTGTATAGAGCTTCTCCATCTTTGGCTGCAAAGAATATAATAAATCTGATTTTGGTGTTGACCATTTGGTGATATCCATGTGTAGAGTCTTCTCTTGTGTTGTTGAAAGAGGGTGTTTCCTATGACCAGTGTGTTCTCTTTGCAAAACTCTGTTAGCCTTTGCCCTGATTCATTCCATATTCCAAGGCCAAATTTTCCTGTAACCCCAGGTGTTTCTTGACTTCCTACTTTTGCATTCCAGTCCCCTATAATGAAAAGGACATCTTTTTTGGGTGTTAGTTCTAAAAGGTCTTGTAGGTCTTCTTAGAACCGTTCAACTTCAGCTTCTTCTGTGTTACTGGTTGGGGCATAGGCTTGGATTACTGTGATATTGAATGGTTTGCCTTGGAAATGAACAGAGATCTTTCTGTCGTTTTTGAGATTGCATCCAAGTACTGCATTTCGGACTCTTTTGTTGACCATGATGGCTACTCCATTTCTTCTAAGGGATTCCTGCCCGCTGTAGTAGGTATAATGGTCATCTGAGTTAAATTCACCCATTCCAGTCCATTTGAGTTTGCTGATTCCTAGAATGTCGACATTCACTCTTGCCATCTCCTGTTTGACCACTTCCAATTTGCCTTAATTCATGGACCTAACATTCCAGGTTCCTATGCAATATTGCTCTTTACAGCACTGGACCTTTCTTCTATCACCAGTCACATCCACAGCTGGGTATTGTTTTTGCTTTGGCTCCATCACTTAATTCTTTCTGCAGTTATTTCTCCACTGATCTCCAGTAGCATATTGGGCACCTACCGACCTGGGGAGTTCCCCTTTCAGTATCCTATCATTTTGCCTTTTCATACTGTTCATGGGGTTCTCAAGGCAAGAATACTGAAGTGGTTTGCCATTCCCTTCTCCACTGGACCACACTCTGTCAGACTTCTCCACCATGACCCTCCTGTCTTGGGTGGCCCCACATGGCATGGCTTAGTTTCATTGAGTTAGACAAGGCTGGGGTCTGTGTAATTAGATTGACTAGTTTTCTGTGATTAGGGTTTCAGTGTGTCTGCCCTCTGATGCCCTCTCACAACACCTACCATCTTTCTTGGGTTTCTTTTACCTTGGACATGGGGTATCTCTTCACGGCTGCTCCAGCAAAGCACAGCCTCTGCTCCTTACCTTGGACGAGGGGTATCTCCTCATGGCCGCTCCTCCTGACCTTGAACATGGAGTAGCTCCTCTCGGCCCTCCTGCACCCGCACAGCCACCGCTTCTTGGACATGGGGTTGCTCCTCTCCTACAATGGTGTGATCACTCACCTAGAGCCAGACATCCTGGAATGTGGTCAAGTGGGCCTTAGAAAGCATCACTATGAATAAACCTAGTGGAGGTGATGGAATTTCAGTTGAGGTATTTTAAATCCTAAAAGATAACACTATGAAAGTGCTGCATTCAATATGCCAGCAAATTTGGAAAACTCAGCAGTGGCCACAGGACTGGAAAAGGTCAGTTTTCATTCCAATCCCAAAGATAGGCAATGCCAAAGAATGCTCAAACTACCGCACAATTGCACTCATCTCACACGCTAGTTAAGTAATGCTCAAAATTCTCCAAGCCAGGCTTCAGCAATACCTGAACTGTGAACTTCCAGATGTTCAAGCTGGTTTTAGAAAAAGCAGAGGAACCAGAGATCAAATTGCCAACTTCTGCTGGATCATGGAAAAAGCAAGAGAGTTCCAGAAAAACATCTATTTCTGCTTGATTGACTATGCCAAAGCCTTTGACTGTGTGGATCACAATAAACTGTGGGAAATTCTGAAAGAGATGGGAATACCAGACCACCTGACCTGTCTCTTGAGAAATCTGTATGAAAGTCAGGAAGCAACAGTTAGAACTGGACATGGAACAACAGACTGGTTCCAAATAGGAAAAGAAGTACGTCAAGGCTGTATATTGTCACCCTGCTTGTTTACCTTATATGCAGAGTACATCATGAGAAACACTGGGCTGGAAGAAGCACAAGCTGGAATCAAGATTGCCAGGAGAAATATCAATCACCTCAGATATGCAGATGACACCACCCTTATGGCAGAAAGTGAAGAGGAACTAAAAAGCCTCTTAATGAAAGTGAAAGAGGCGAGTGAAAAAGTTGGCTTAAAGCTCAACATTCAGAGAACTAAGATTATGGCATCTGGTCCCATCACTTATGGGAAATAGATGGGGAAACAGGGGAAACAGTGTCAGATTTATTTTTGGGGGCTCCAAAATCACTGCAGATGGTGATTGCAGCCATGAAATTAAAAGACGTGTACTCGTTGGAAGGAAAATTATGACCAACCTAGATAGCATGTACAAAAGCAGAGACATTACTTTGCCAACAAAGGTCCGTCTAGTCAAGGCTATGGCTTTTCCAGTAGTCATGTATGGATGTGAGAGTTGGACTATAAAGAAAGCTGAGCACCGAAGAATTGATGCTTTTGACCTGTGGTGTAGTAGAAGACTCTTGAGAGTCCCTTAAACTGCAAGGAGACTGCAAGGACTGCAATGGACTCCAATCAGTCCATTCTAAAGGAGATCAGTCCTAGGTGTTTATTGGAAGGACTGATGCTGACGTTGAAACTCCAATACTTTGGCCACCTCATGCAAAGAGTTGACTCATTTGAAAAGACCCTGATGCTGGGAGGGATTGGGGGCAGGAGGAGAAGGGGATGACAGAGGATGAGATGTCTGGATGGCATCACCAACTCGATGGACATGAGTTTGAGCGAACTCCGGGAGTTGGTGATGGACAGGGAGGCCTGGAGTATTGTGATTCATGGGGTCGCAAAGAGTCGGACTTGGCTGAGCGATTGAACTGAACTGAACTGAGCTGATGACCCAGTTATTATACAAGTGTTCATTAAATGATCCTTCTGACAAGACTGCCTTCCATGTTTTAGAGTGGGAGAGGTTACTAGTCGTCTTCTAATGTGAAGAGATGTGTGGTTTGGAAAGGATAACTCAGGTAGGCTGAGTCCAGTGGTCCTAAGGCTACTCCTACTCAAAGTAGTACCAAGCCCATCATTTTGCATCTGTGTGTCAATGTCATATGTAATGGGCAAGCTTTCAGGCTTGTGGCTCCGCCCTTCCATCTTCCAGAGGACTCTTTCTTTCCCACAGCTCATACATGAACTCTCAAGTTCCCTCAGTTGGAAAGGTGTATATAAAATGTCAGTGTGGAAGAATGCAAGATATTATGGATGGTATCACATTGCACATGAGATCGTATAAACTTAAGATCCACTTGTTAGGTTTTTCAGGAATGGACAATAGGCTCCACTGCCACATGCCTGGTGTCATCAGTGGGTACCATTGCCAGGAATAACACACTGAGAAGTCTGGGTGCTGGGCTGAAGGCATGTTGACAGCACTCTGTGGTTTGGGCAAGCCTTGAGAGGGTCCAGGGGAGGGAAGTGGTAGCATCGGTGGCATGTATCTGCTATGTATTAGGCTACTGGAATAAGCTGAGTGTGCCCTCTGCCTCTTTGGAGTTCTTATCCGTCCCTAAGTCTGCAGCTTTTCAGGCTCTGTCTTGGAGACAGAGTGTCCAACCAGCTCAGTTCACCAGAACTCGGCATGTCCGCTTGAGGCACTTGTTCTGTGTACAGTATCCTCTGGCTCTGGGCTCCGCATACAGTGTGAACTACTCCCTGCTTCTGATGTTACACCAGTTCTTTTGAGACAGTACTAATGAGAAATGGTGACAGTGCTTGTGTCTTAGGAAGGATAAGTTGGTCCTAGAAATTCTGCATATAAAGACTGATCTAGTTGAGGGTGAGTTCATGCCGTTAAGAACCTTCAGCAGAGGATGGGCTAAGGATTCTGGCAACCCTGGCCTAAAATCCTTCCTTGGACAAGTTATGTATCTACTGTGTGTTTGGCTTATTCTTCTATAAAATGGGGAAAATAATTATAATAATATACTAATACAGAAGATCATATCGTAGAGAATAAACTACTGGTTACCAGTAGGGAAGTGGGGAGGGGCAATGTAAGAGTAGAGGAAAAAAGGTTATTATGGGATTGTATGAAATCACACATGTGAAACTTTTGAAAATTGTAAAACACCGTAGGATTGAAAGAATTTTGTCAGTCCCTCAGTCATGTCCAACTCTTTGTGACCCCATGAACTGTAGCCCTCCAGGCTCCTCTGTCCATGGGATTCTCCAGGCAAGAATACTGGAGTAGGTTGCCATTTCCTCCTCCAAGGTATCTTCCTGACCCAGGGATCAAACCCATGTCTCTTCTGTCTCCTGCATTAGCAGGTGGATTCTTTACCACTGCACCACCTGGGAAGCCAATTTAAAAAGAAAAGTTAAATTTAAAAATTAAAAAAAAATTAATTGGGAATTTGAGATGGATTGGGAGTTTGGGATTAGCAGATCTATTATATGTAGACTGGATAAATAACGAGTTCCTACTATGTGGCACAGGAAACTATATTCAATATCCTATAATAAACCATATTAGAAAAGAATATGAAAAAGAATATATATATAATATATATATATATATATCTGAATCACTTTGTTAGACACCAGAAAATAATATAACATTCTAAATTAACTATCGGAGAAGGCAATCGCACCCCACTCCAGTACTCTTGCCTGGAAAATCCCAAGGATGGAGGAGCCTGGTGGGCTGCAGTCCATGGGGTCGCTAAGAGTCAGACACGACTGAGCGACTTTCACTTTCACTTTTCACTTTCATGCATTGGAGAAGGAAATGGCAACCCACTCCAGTGTTCTTGCCTGGAGAATCCCAGGGACGGGAAAGCCTAGTGGGCTGCCATCTATGGGGTCGCACAGAGTCGGACACGACTGAAGTGACTTAGAAGAAGAAGAAGAAATTAACTATGCTTCAATTAAATAAATTGTTTTAAAAAACTGTAAGTATTCTTAACCAAGTGGCCAGATTAACCAACACTCTCCTTTCCTTCTATGCATCACACTCATGAACACCACCCCCCACCCCCAGGATGCTGACTACTCATGAGTAAGGGCTACTCTCCAATATACCCACTCACTTCTGTACAAGTGCCCAGCTACTGGTCCCGATCACACTTCCTAAAAAGTTCCTGCTCCCTCTGCCCAGAGGTAGCACAGTGTGACGTCTAAGAGCCTGGAGCCAGAACTCAGTCTTGCCTGGGCCCAAACCTTGCCTCTGTAACTTAGCAGTTCTGCAGCCTTGGGCAGACTGTCTTAACCTCTCTGTGTTCAGTTTCTTCCTTTGTCAAATGAAGAAGTTAATCATATCTGTCTCATAGGGTCTGTCTATAAGGATTAAACGAGCCAATGTTTTAAAAGCACTTCAAATAGTACTTGATGCATACTACTTGTTAAACAGTAAGTTTTTTATGACAATGAAGATGTGGGCATATAGTGGATTCTTACATATTAGATCCACCTCTCCTTCTGAGTCCAAGTTCAATTTTTTTTATAATTTGTTTCTTGGTTCTGAAGGAAGGTATGCATCGGTGGTAGAATGTGGTTTCCTGCTGACAGGATTCTGGTTAACTGCTCACCCATTTTCTTGCCTTCAGCAGACACATCCTTTGCTGGTGGCATCACAGGACATCACTGGCCACATTTGACAAGATGGAGTTCCTCAAGGCAGTTGCCTGGGAGGAGAGGGTGGCTGCAGGTCAGGAATGAAGAGCTGAGGGAAGGCGGGGTGGGTGAAAAGTTGACTAGAAAATTGTAATGTCAATATTAGCAGACAGGCTAATGAAGGACTGCAATTTGCAGATGAGTATCTCCTACATTCTCTCTCTTCAAGGGAGATGGCATATGCAAATCAGAATCAGCTGAGCCTGGCCTGGGAGCTGTGCAGTGTTTGTATGAGAGGGTGCCTCGAGTATGGGAGGGTAACCTCCCGACTGAACAAATGGTGACCTTTAAGTGTCTGCAGTCTCTATAGACAAGCCATGTGCACAAATAGGGCAAGCAGGAAATTGGGAAGAAATAAGACCAATAAAAAACATTCTTGATGTTAAGAAAAATATAAAAGTAAAATTTAGAATAATAGGTAACTAATGAGAACCTCAGGTTGGGAAGTCAGCTGTGGGGACTAGGACTTTCACAGCAGTGTGAGAACACCTTTGGTGTAATTGTTCTCCAGTTTGTGAGTCGCCCACCTGGCAGCTCTGTAGTGGAGCTGATGATGACCTCCTTCAAGAAGACTTATGCCACACACTGCGCCTCCCAGGACTGCTGTTGCCAGAGCCTCTGTCTCCGCAGCAGGCCACTGCTGACTCATGCCTCATTAGGAGACCCTCGAACACTCAAAGGGAGGTCTGGCTCAGTCTCCTGTGGGGGTCATTGCTCCTTTCCCTCAGTCCTGGTGCACACAGTGTTTTGTTTGTGCCCTCTAAGTGTCTCTGACGGGTACAAGGTTTGATGTTAAATGTGATTGTGACCCTCCTATCATCTTTTTTTTTTAATATAAACTTATTTATTTTAATTGGAGGTTAATTACTTTACAATATTGTATTGGTTTTGCCATACATTAATCAACATGAATCCGCCACAGGTATACACGTGTTTTTGCAGCTTCTCCTTTGCCCTTGGTCATCCAACCTGGGGAACTGGCAAAGGGACTGAGTATCCCCAGGCAATCTGACTTTGCAGGTCAGCAGGTTTTGATTACAGAACTTTCACAGGACTGGGAAAACAGAGACACCTGGAGGGTATAAACCAAACCGTGTGCACACCAGAACCCAGGAGAAAGTAACAGTGACCCCTACAAGAGACTGAGCCAGACTTGCCTATGTGTGCTTGGGAGTCTCTGGTGAAGATGTGGGTCAACAGTGGCCTGCCACGGGGTGAAGTGCGCTGACTACAACAGTCCTGAGAGGCCAGGTGTGCTGCCAAAAGTCCTTTTGAAGGACTTAGCCATTATCACCATTACTTCTACCATAGTTTGGCCTCAGGCCAAAGCATAGGGAGGGAACACAGCCCTACCCATCAGCAGAAAATTGGATTAAAGATTTGCTGAGCCTGACTTTATCCACAGATTACACCACCCTTATGGTGGCTCAGATGGTAAAGCATCTGCCTGCAATACAGGAGACCCAGGTTCGATCCCTGGGTTGGGAAGATCTCCTGGAGAAGGAAATGGCAACCCAATCCAGTATTCCTGCCTGGAGAATCCCAGGGATGGAGGAGCCTGGTAGGCTACAGCCCATGGGGTCGCAAAGAGTCGGACATGACTGAGCGACTTCACTTCCCTTCATTTCTTCATAGCAGAAAGCAGAGAACTAAAGAACCTCTTGATGAAAGTTAAAGAGAAGAGTGGAAAAGTTGGCTTAAAGCTCAACATTCAGAAAGCTAAGATCATGGCTTCTGGTCCCATCACTTCATGGCAGATAGATGGGGAAACAGTGGAAACAGTGTCCGACTTTATTTTTGGGGGCTCCAAAATCACTGCAGATGGTGACTGCAGCCATGAAATTAAAAGACGCTTACTCCTTGGAAGAAAAGTTATGACCAACCTAGACAACATATTAAAAAGCAGAACAATTACTTTGCCAACAAAGGTCCATCTAGTCAAGGCTATGGTTTTTCCAGTAGTCATGTATGGATGAGAGAACTGGAGTATAAAAAATCTGAGCACCAAAGAATTGATGCTTTTGAACTGTAGTGTTGGAGAAGACTCTTGAGAGTCCCTTGGACTGCAAGGAGGTCTAATCAGTCCATCCTAAAGGAAATCAGTCTTGAATATTCATTAGAAGGACTGATGCTGAAGCTGAAACTCGAATACTTTGACCATCTGATGTGAAGAACTGACTCATTTGAAAAGACCCTGATGCTGGGAAAGATTGAAGGTAGGATGGCATGACTGACTCAATGGATATAAGTTTGAGTAAGCTCCGGGAGTTGTTGATGGATGGGGAGCCCTGGTGTGCTGCAGTCCATAGGGTCAAAAAGAGTCAGATGTGACTGAGAGACTGAACTGACCTGAGCATGGCCTTGCACACCAAAACAAGACCCAGTTTTCCCCACAGCCAGTCCCTCCCATCAGGAAGCTTCCATAACTCTCTTATCCTCATCCATCAGAGGGTTGACAGAATGAAAACCACTATCACAGAAAACTAACCAAACTGATTACATGAACCACAACCTTGCCTAACTCAATGAAACCATGAGCCATGCCATGTAGGCCACCCAAGATGGATGTGTCATGGTGGAGAGTTCTGAGAAAACATGGTCCCCTGGAGAAGGGAATGGCAAACCACTTCAGTATTCTTACCTTGAGAACCCCATAAACAGTATGAAAAGGGGAAAAGATATGACACTTAAAGATGAACCCCCAGGTAGGTAGGTGTCCAATATGCTACTGGAGAAGAGTGGAGAAATAGCTCCAGAAGGAATGAAGAGACTGAGGCAAAGTGGAAACAATGCCAAGCTGTGGGTGTGTCTGGTGGTGAAAGTAAAGTCCAATTCTGTAAAGAACAATATTGCATAGGAACCTGGAATGTTAGGCCTATGAATCAAGGTAAATTGGAAGTGATCAAAAAGGAGATGGCAAGAGTGAACATCGATATTTTAGGAATCAGTGAACTAAAATGGACTGGAATGGGCAAATTTAATTCAGATGACCTTTATATCTACTACTGTGGGCAAGAATCCCTTAGAGGAAATGGAGTAGCCATCATAGTCAACAAAAGAGACCAAAATGCAGTATTTGGGTACAACCTCAAACACAACAGAATGATCTCTGTTTGTTTCCAAGGCAAACCATTCAGTATCACGGTAATTCAAGTCTATGCCCCAACCACTAATGCTGAAGAAGCTGAAGTTGAATGGTTCTATGAAGACGTACAAGATCTTCTATAACTAACACCAAAAAAAACACGTCCTTTTCATCATAGGAGACTGGAATGCAAAAGTAGGAAGTCAAGAGATACTTGGAGTAACAGGCAAGTTTGGCCTTGCAGTACAAAATGAAGCAGGGCAAAGGCTAACAGAGTTTTGCCAAGAGAATGCACTGGTCATAGCAAACACCCTCTTCCAACAACACAAGAGATGACTCTACACATGGACATTACCAGATGGTCAATACCAAAATCATATTGATTATATTCTTTGTAGCTGAGGATGGAGAGGATCTATACAGTCAGCAAAAATAAGACCGGGAGCTGACGGTGGTTCAGATCATGAACTCCTCATTGCCAAATTCAGACTTTAATTGAAGAATGTAGGGCAAACCACTAGGCCATTCAGGTCTGAGCTAAATCAAATCCCTTATGATTATATGGTGGAAGTGACAAGTAGATTCAAGGGATTAGATCTGATTGATAGAATGCCTGAAGAACAATGAGCAGAGGTTCTTAACATTTTACAGGAGACAGTGATCAAAACCATCCCCTTGAAAAAGAAATGCAAAAAGGCAAAATGGTTGTCTGAGGAGGCCTTACAAATAGCTGAGAAAAGAAGAGACTCAAAAGGCAAGGGAGAAAAGGAAAGATATATGAATGCAGAGTTCCAGAGAATAGCAAGAAGAGTTCAGGAAGCCTTTTTAAGTGAACAATGCAAAGAATTAGAGGAGAACAATGAAATGGGAAAGACTGGAGATCTTGTCAAAAAAATTAGAGATACCAAGGGAAGATTTCATGCAAAGATGGGCACAATAAAGGACAGAAACAGTATGGACCTAACGGAAGCAGAAGATATTAAGAAGAGGTGGCAAGAATACACAGAATAACTAAACAAAAAAGATTTTCATGACCCAATAACCACAATGATGTTTATCATGGTTAGCCACTCACCTGGATAACCACTCACCTATAGCCAGACATCCCGCAGTATGAAGTCAAGTGAGCCTTAGGAAGCATCACCATGAACAAAGCTAGTGTAGGTGATGAAATTCCAGCTAAGCCATTTCAAATCCTAAAAGATGATGCTGTTAAAGTGCTGCACTCAGTGTGCCATAAAGTTTGGAAAACTCAGCAGTGGCCGCAGGACTTGAAAAGGTCATTTTTCATTCCAATCCCAAAGAAGGGCAATGCCAAAGAATCTTCACACTTCCACACAGTTGCACTCATTTCACATGCTAGCAAGGTAATACTCAAAATCCTTTAAGCTAGGCTTCAACAATATGTGAACTGAGAATTTCCAGATGTCCAAGCTAGATTTAAAAACGCAGAGGAACCAGAGATCAAATTTTCAACATCCATCGAATGATAGAAAAATCTAGAGAATTCTGGAAAAAAAAATCTACTTCTGCTCCATTGACTATGCTAAAGCCTTTGACTGTGTAGACCATAACAAAGTGGAAAATTATTAAAAGAAATAGGAATACCATGCCACCTCACCTACCTCCTAAGAAATCTGTATGCAGGTTAAGAAGCAACAGTTAGCACCCAGCATGGAACATCAGACTTGTTCCAAACTGGGAAAGGAGTACGTCAAGGCTGTATACTGTCACCCTGCTTATTTAACTTCTATGCAGAGTACATCATGTGAAATGCTGGGCTTGATGAAGCACAAGCTGGAATCAAGAGTGCTGGGAGAAATATCAATAACCTCAGATATGCAGATGACAACACCCTTATGGCAGAAAGTGAAGAAGAATTAAAGAGCCTCTTGATGAAGGTGAAAGAGGAGAGTGAAAAAGTTGGCTTAAAACTCTAACTTTCAAGAAACAAAGATCATGGCATCGTCTCATCACCTCATGGCAAATAAATGGAGAAACAATGTAAACAGTGACAGATTTTATTTTCCTGGGCTCCAAAATCACTGTGGATGGTGGCCCAGCCATGAAATTAAAAGATTTTTGCTCCTTGGAAAAAAGAAATCACAAACATAGACAACATATTAAAAAGCAGAGACATTACTTTGCCGACAAAGTCTGTCTAGTCAAAGCTATGGTTTTTCCAGTAGTTGTGTATGGATGTGAGAACTGGACAATGAGAAAGGCTGGGTGCCGAAGAATTGATTCTTTTGAGCTGTAGTGCTGGAGAAGACTCTTGAGAGTCCCTTGGACAGCAAGAAGATACAACCAGTCCATCCTAAAGGAGATCAGTCCCTGAATATTCCTTGGAAGGACTGAGGCTGAATCTGAAGCTCCAGTACTTTAGCCACCTGATGAAAGAGCTGACTTATTTGAAAAGACCCTGATGCTGGGAAAGAGTGAAGGCAGGAGGAGAAGGGGACGACAGAGGACGAGATGGTTTGATGGCATCACCGACTCAATGATACGAGTTTGAGCAAACTTTGGGGGATGGTGAAGGACAGGGAAGCCTGGCGTGCTGCAGTCCATGGGGTCACAAAGAGTTGGACACACCTGAGTGACTGAAAAACAATGAACAAATGAGAACCTCCTGTATAGCACCGGGAACCCTACTCAGTCCTCTATGGTGACCTAAATGACCCAAATGGGAAAGAAACCTAAAAAAAGAGTGTATATACGTATATGTACAGCTGATTCACTTTGTTGTACAGCAGAAACTAGCACAACATTGTAAAGCAACTATATTCCAATAAAAATTAATTTTTAAAAAGGAAAAGAAATGAGAACAGGGGAAAGGAGGAGGGTGAGAGAAAGGAAACTATTTCATATATATGTACTATGCAGCAGGTATTTGGCCAACATTTAATATTAGCTTCTTATGCCTCAGCACAACTCTGCGAGGTGAACATTGATATCCCCATTTTACAGATGAGGAGTCAAACTGGAAGAGCCTGACATGGCACAGGGACCGTGGGGCAGAGTTAAATCTCCAGGTTCACCTGATTTTAAGCCTATGATCTTTCTCATACCTCACAGCCTTCACAGGTTAAAAACTGACCTTAGGGTCATTTCCCCATTGTTGTTATTGGCAGGATGGGTCAGTGGTTAAAAGCTAGGATGTCAAAGTCAATAAGACCTAGTTTTAGTTCCTAACTTGACTGCTTACCACCTCTTAATCTTAACTGCCCTGCCTTCTCTGAGCAGAGCCCTTTGTCTTTAGGAGGGAATTAGCACTCTAGGATTGCTTTGAAGAAATGAATTGAGAGCATGAGAGAGAAAAAAGTAATGGATTATAGTGTACAATGCTCTGACAGTGTTCCATAAACAGAATATCCTTCCTCTTGGTATTTTCAGTTTTATTATTTTGATCATTAATTTAGTGCATCATCTCAGGTATGCCAGGTATATGGATTCTGTGTAATTCAGAGCTTGTTGAGCACTGGGAGCCAAACTTGGAAACTCATCAAGGTTTGAGATCCAGAAAGAAGCTCAGAAAAGCCATTCAATTCCAACCCTGCATTCTACAGATGGAAAAAACTAATCTCAGAAAAGCGAAGTCATTTGTCCAAGGTCGTGGAGAATGACAAGTAGCTCCTCTAGCATCATAACACCTATCAAGCTTCTAGGCGTGTAGAAAACAGTCTCTTAGAAGTATTTATTCGGCTAATTCTGCTTTCTTACTCTTCTTTAAACTCAAAGTAGCCTGTATGGTATTTCTCATTCATGAACTGGTTGGGAATCTTGTTATCAGACTCTAGGGGTAGTGTCTGTGGAGGCCCTGGCCCACCTACTAGCCTTTGGCATGTGGCTTCTCTTCCAACTCCACTAGCCCTGCTTCACTTTTCTCCAGGGACAGATAGGAAATGAGTAGCCATGTTGGCACTTGTGAACAGCAGAGCCGTTCTGATGGAGAACAGGGAAGAGTTTTTCGTGTTGTTATTTGCAGCATTTCATCAGCCAGCAGTGTAAATTAAATTAATTAAAAAGCATTGTATATTTCTAATTCCAGCACTGGATTCACTCAGTGGCCATGGAAATTTTGAATAATGGATAATAGTCGTCTCTGATTTCTCAACATATGTTTTTTCACTTACGCAGCTGTGAAAAAATTACATTTATATATTTGTTGATGCATAATTTCCAGCCTGAAAACAGAATTGATATTAGCATTAAGCTGCCAACAGGTGTCATTTTTTTCCCTTCTCTTTCTGGTGAGCTGGAATAATCCTTTCTTTGGCAGGAGATCAGTATTTTTTCACAGTCATTTTTGCATCCTTAAGAACGCCTTTAAAATTATTTTCTACTTGATGAAACACATCCTCTCAAGGCTTCATTATTTTCACCCTGGTGTTATCTGATTGAATATTTAAGTCACAAAAAAACTTGGGAGATTTGAGTCATTTCCTACTCAAAATTGTATGGAACTACAGCTGGGAATGTTGATACTATTTTGAAGGTTTTTTATTTTTATTTTTTTCTGCTAAGAAATAACTGTAAGTTTAATAACCCCATTGCATTAAGCCTGGATACTATGTGTTTTAATTATTGGTTACAAGGTATCTTTTAGGTAAAATTAATCAAGTCAAACACTGCATCCATTACTGCATTACTGATTACTGCATCAAATTCAAGGTGGCCAGTAGAAAAATAATTCCCAGGAGACTTTGTTGGTTTCTTCAAAGTTGTGGTGTTTTTTGTTTTGTTTTGTTTTTAATGTCTGGCAAAAAGTTCTCCAGGACTCCAACACAGTAATAAAGCAAAAAGGAAAAAAAAAGTGAAAGTCGCTCAGTTGTGTCCAACTCTTTGTGACCCCATGGACTGTAGTCCGTGGAATTCTCCAGGTCAGAATACTGGATGGAGTAGGCAGCCTTTCCCTTTTCCAGGGGATCTTCCAAACCCAGGGATCAAACCCAGGTCTCCCACATTGCAGGTGAGCCACAAAGGAAGCCAAGTGGAGGGGAAATTTGATAGTCATCTTAAAATTTAATCCTATTCCAGTGTATTCCTTTCCAGTTAGTATTACATCCATCTTTACCTCCACCTCCCCAGCCCACACTATTCTAGACTATCTCTCAAAGTCCTTTAACTGACCTTTTTTGTTGCTCCCTACTACCTCCCCAAATCTCAGGTCCTCCCTTGTGGTTGAGTTCTTTTATGTAAAGGAACATTTAATATGAGTTGCCTTACTTAATACCCTATGGTGGCTCTCCCTTGTCCTGGGGATAAACTCGGAATTCTTGAGATGTACACACCACATCCTTCATTTATGATCTGGTCTCCTCTGCCACACATTTTTCTGTGTCATCCTCAGTCACTACCCTCTTCAAATCTATGTTGCAGCCATATGGAGCTTCCTGGAGTTCCAGGAGCAAACGTTTTTCTATTTCAAGCTTCAAAGATTTTATTCAAACCACCTCCTTTGCCTGGTTATTCCATGCTATCCTTGTCCAGACTGTATTCTTCAAAATCCAGGTTAGGAGGCTTCTTGTTGGCAAAGCCTCTCCAGTTTTATCACCAGCACTATTATCACCCTGATACCCTTCCATATACAGTGTAGATAGAGTGACTTTCCCCTCTGATGTTTCAGATGATCTTTTTAGTTTCAAAGGGAGTAGATAACTTTGGATCTAGAGCCAGATTCCCTAGATTGACATCCCATCTCTGTCATTTACTAGATATGTGATTGGGTAGTTAGGTAATCTTTCTGTGCTTGATTTGCCCATTGTAAAGTGGAAGAAATAATTACACTTTTCAGACAGGGTACAGTGAGAATTAAATGAGACAACATATATAAAGGACTTAAAACAGTAGCTGGCTGGTAGTTAAGTACGTAACTATTGATCCATATAGATTGGTTCCTCTCTGTTTAACTTTACTGAATCTCTTTAGAGTCGTCTTCCTCTGCTAGAGTGAGAGTTCCCTGAGGGCTGGAATGTAGTTCTCCCATCTTTTTGTCTTGAGTGCCTGGTACTGTGCCTGGCATATAACAGGTGCTCAGGAACAGATGTAGGTGGAATGAATGAATAAATCAGTGTAGACAGACAATCTGGAAGTTTAGCAATCAGAGAGCCATTTCCCTCCCTTGGTTATATAATGTAGTTATGATGTCCCTGACACTTCTTCTTCTTTTTTTTTTTTTTTTTTTTTGTTTTTAACTAAAAAACTCCTCTCCTTTCATGTTTACTCGCTCAAACATGGGATGAGTGTTTGCTGCACATTTGCAAGAGGGTTTGAGTCCAACATCCACACTCTGGTGTCCTGCCTTTTTCTATTTTACTTTCCTTTGCCATTGCCAAAATGAATATCCATTGATGGGATTTCTAGCATTCATCACATGCAACACCAGATGGATCTGAATAGTTTCTCTAACAACCAATTTGCATTTGGACTCAGCTTCCAAAATGCCTTCCCATTATAGCTTCCATTTGCCCTCCACACACTTTGCCATCTTCCACACTGTTCTAAAGACCGCACCTCTCATTTTGAAAATCACGGATGGATGTGGTACCACCAAGCGGGTACCAAGTTAAAACAAGAATTGTATTTTATTGCCGAATCATGACTTGCTCATATATTTCAACTTCTACCATGTTGTCTAACACACTTTTTCATTATAATAATGTTTCAAAGAGAATCCCCAAGGTATTCCTGGGAGACTGATCTTCTTTTGCCCCTACTGCTCCTGAGGCTTCATCTTGGGGTTATGTTGCCTAGTGGGCATGGTTCTTGAGCCAAGATCTTCTTGTTAAGATTGTTACACTTTTGGGGGTTCTGTTAGGTTTCATGAACTTAAA
Source organism: Bubalus kerabau (assembly GCF_029407905.1). Lineage (NCBI taxonomy): Eukaryota > Metazoa > Chordata > Mammalia > Artiodactyla > Bovidae > Bubalus > Bubalus kerabau. Next base: position 88,901,428 of record NC_073629.1, read on the forward strand.
TGAAGAGTAAGTAATAAATTCATACAGGAAATTGGGTTAGCATGCGATTAACATCCCAGCTGATGCAGACGGGTATACCAATGATGGAAACATGTGCTTGTATCATGATGAAATGCAGATTAGAGGCCCTGGAGCCAACCCAAGGATATCTGCCCAAAACTGTTTCATCTCTGTCAGCTTTAATCTGATCGAAAGAGAGCACACTTCAATACAGTGAGAAAAATGTGAACTCCTAAAATAACCCAGTGGTACTCTGTTTTCCTTTAAGATGCTATTAGAATACTTACTTTTCACTTGTGGTATAGTAGAAAGTATACTAACTATAACTTAAAGGATCTGAACTCAAATCTCATCTCAGCCTTTAACGTATACTGTAAAATCTCACTGGGCCTTCGTTTTTGCATCTGTAAAATTAATGGGCTGAGTTAGACTAATAGTTTCTCATAGTTTTATTTTTTTTGTTGTTCATAAAACAAATGACAACTGAGACACACACTCTGATGGGCAGACCCATGGTTTTGCACAGCTACCCACATATTAGTTATAGCTGTCCCCTCTGCTCCTGCTCAAGTAAGCATGTTGTAAAGCAACTGAGTCAGATTGACATTTGAAGATGACCTTGGATCCTGCCTAATTTATTTTAAAAATTTAAAATAAAATAATTTGCAAGCTCGGGTACATCATTATTAATTTTTTAAAAGGTGATTTGCTGTATGGCAAAACCAATACAATATTGTAAAGTAATTAGCCTCCAATTAAAATAAATAAATTTTTTAAAAAGGTGATTTGCTACACAATTCCTAAAAAAGTGTGTCACAAACTGAATTTTAACAGAGCATTGTGTTGCTATTATTCTAAAATTTCTGTGAAGTAATCAAGGTGCCTGTTGAGCACAGTCCATAGCCCTAAGTTTTTAACTATTTAGAATACAAATGAGGTAGAATAATACATTTTTGTAGGTAGTCCTCACTTTGGTGGGTATTCTCCTTGTCCCTTGGAGAACTGCTTGTGACAATAATAGCTTCCTGATTGTTATTTGGCAGGTGAAGCTATTATTGTCACAAGCAGTTCTCCTATATTTCTAAAATGAGGTAATGTCATCATCACATAAAAATAAGGTAGAATCCTCTTTAAGGATTGAAAATATATAGAAATTGACTAAAACAGTAATGAGTCTGTTTTGGAATTTCTCATTGTGAAATATTTATTTGCAAGGTAAAAAAAACAAACAAAAAAAGTTTGTAGTATCAGTTCAGTTCAGTTCAGTCGCTCAGTCGTGTCCAACTCCTTGCGACCCCATGAATCACAGCATACCAGGCCTCCCTGTCCATCACCAACTCCCGGAATTCACTCAGATTCATGTCCATCGAGTCAGTGATGCCATCCAGCCATCTCATCCTCTGTCGTCCCCTTCTCCTCCTGCCCCCAATCCCTCCCAGCATCAGAGTCTTTTCCAATGAGTCAACTCTTCGCATGAGGTGGCCAAAGTACTGGAGTTTCAGCTTTAGCATCATTCCTTCCAAAGTAATCCCAGGGCTGATCTCCTTCAGAATGGACTGGTTGGATCTCCTTGCAGTCCGAGGGACTCTCAAGAGTCTTCTCCAACACCACAGTTCAAAGGCATCAATTCTTTGGTGCTCAGCCTTCTTCACAGTCCAACTCTCACATCCATACATGACCACAGGAAAAACCATAGCCTTGACTAGATGAACCTTTGTTGGCAAAGTAATGTCTCTGCTTTTGAATATGCTATCTAGGTTGGTCATAACTTTCCTTCCAAGGTGGTGATTATTAAAATTTTGAGTAATACAGGAAAGAGTTTAGAGTAAAAGTTGCTGAAGAACCATCGAAGTTTAATATAAAACTAAAGTGTAAAAATGTTGTATTCAGTTTTTCACTTCTAACAATATGTTGGTCCAGAAAACCTGAAGAGCTTTACATTATCAAATGCTTGGATAAAGTAAACTTTATAAATGCAAGACTGATATTACAAGAAATAAGGGGGATGGGGTTGCAGGAGGAATGGAACAAGAGATTGGGGGTAGCAGATGTAAGCTGTTATATATGGAATGGATAAACAGCAAGGTCCTACTATATGGCACATAGAACTATATTCATAATCTTGTGATAAACAAGGGAAAAGACTATTTTAAAAAAAGATATATATGTGCATATATATCTGTATAACTGAATCACTTTGCTATACAGTGGAAATTAACACAACATTGTAAATCATCTATACTTCAATTTTTTAAAAAAAGCAAAGGAAATTATAATCATCCTGAAACAAAGAATGAGCCCAAAATTAAACCAGTAAGTTGGAATAGTGACAATAAAGCTGTAGAGTGGAGAGAAAAAGTAGCAATACTAATAATGTGGGATATAGGTGTTTAAGTCCACATTGAATAAAGTTACTAGTCCTTAGGCTTTCTCTGTTTAAACCGAGAAAACCCTCATAAAATCTGACTTTTAAAATAAAGAATGAATTAAGTAAAACCTATTAATCCATCAGATTAGAAAGATAATAGGGAGGTTTGTACATTTTGGGGTATGGATAGTAAAAAAAAATAATTGCTTTAATTTACATGGAATTATATTTGAGACTTTAAATTTATATTATCTCATAGTATGAAACTAAACCAAAAGCAGAATTGATCCTGGGATACCTGGCAAAAGTAAATAGAAAACTTCTGCAGGGATACAATTTCAACCTAGGCTTCCTAAGATTCCCATAGAGAAATATGGTGATGAAATAAAAATCCAGAATTGCAAAAGCTATAGAGAAAGACATTATTATGAATGAAAGCAGGCACCACAACAGGAATAAACACTCAAGAAGTTTTGGCAATATAAAGGTTGAATAGAGATTATAAAAGAGGGTTATTTTAATTAATAAAATCATATAAGGTATTTGGGGGAAAAAAAACAACTTAAGGACACAACAAAAAAAGAAAATCTTTAGAATTATTTAAGAGAATTTCTACAAATGGAAGGCATGGTCCTTAAAATAGGTGAGCTCAATAAATTAGCTAAACAGTAGTGCAGACATAGTTGCAAACATAACTAGTTAACTGGAATACAGAAGTACTTGAAATGCAGAGAGAGACAACAAAGAGGTAAAAAACATAAGAAAGACTAAAAACTAGTTATGGAGAATAGGAGAAGTTCCAATTTATTTAACTGTATTTCTAAGAGGATGAAATAGAAAAAGTGAGGAATAAAAGATATTCCAGGAATTAATGGCTCAAAATTTCTCAAAATTAATGGAACTGCATGAATCCATTAAATCAGACAACATATAAATGTATAAGACATATAAATCTATACTTAGATATGTTGTCTTGTTAATTTAAAATCATACAGCAATTCTGGAAAATAGTTGGGTCATTTCATATAAGATTAAATAGACAGTTATTCATAAAACACACTCCTGGGCATTCATTCTGAGAGAAAGGAAAACTGATCTACACACAAATTGTACATGAATATTTATAAAAGCTTCATTTTGATAGCCAAAATCTAGAAATAACTAAAGTGTTCTTCAGTAGTTTAATAGTTAAACAATCTGTGGTACATTCATACAATGGAAATCTACTCAGCAGTAAAAAAGGTATGAACTAAATGATATAGTAATTTGAATGGATCTCAACAGCTTGATTCTGAATGAGAAAGGTCAATTTCACATATTACATACTGTATGATTTCATTTGCATAAAATTCTAAAAATGACAAAATTATAGAGATAAGAGCAGATTAGTAGTTTCAGGGACTAAAGAAGGTAGTACAGAGGAAATAGAGGAGGTGTAAGTAAGATCTTCACAGTGCTAAAGTAGTTTTGTATCTTTGTTGGAATGTTTATCAGATGAATCATACACTTGAGTCACACATGTGACAAAATGATAGATGGCTATATATGCACATTGCAGCAGTGGCACTTTTCTGGTTTTGGTAGTGTACCAGAGTTACGTAAGATGTAACCATCAGGTCATTTATTTCTCTCCCTCAGTTCTTGTTTCATCATAACAAAGATTTGGAATGATGGACTAACTACAATTCAAGCAGGCAGGATTTCTTGGTCTTGTCTCATTGTAGCAAGGATTCAAAGCAACAAACTAGTTATAGCTCAAGAAGACAGAACTTTTATTAAACAGACAGCAGATAGTACATTCCTGAGATGTGGGAGTGGGCCAGTGCCCAAGGAGTGACTACCATCCCTCTTGGCTTCTCTTTGTATACTTCCTGTCTCCTCCTCTTGGCTCTGCCCTGTGCAAAATAGGGCTTGTACCCACCACCAGCCAGGAAAGGGAATGCAAATGCACACATGCTCAAGGCCACTTAGAGAAGGAGGTATGTCTGGGCACATGGAAAACAGTGCTTTTACATATCCATCTAAGTGGGCATGGACTGAGAGTTTTGATTGTCATTGAAAATTATATAACAACAGGCTCCATTGCACATGTTTTCCCCATGATTCAGTCTGTTATAATCAGATGTATGTATATACAGAATATTTGTGAACCCTTAATGGACTCCTGGCTGCCTGAGATTACTTGAGGACACAGCCGTGCCTCAAGGGTGCATGTGCTGGGGTTGGAGAAGCCCCTCTGGTTAACGTGTATCTGCCGTGTGCTGGAGGGTGCAGGTGCCGGAGTGAGAGAAGGCTCTGTGGTTATTTTTGTAGCATATCTGTGAACTCTCCTGGGTGTGTCTGGGGAGGGATTTAGAGATCAACTTGCATCCTTTCCCATTAGGGCACCCTTCTTGCTTAGGCATAACTTCCTCCCTAGCATGACTGTAATGGGGCACTGAATAAAGGGCCCATAAGACCCCTGTCTGGGCTTCCCTGGAGGTTCAGATGGTAAGGAATCCTCCTGCAGTGTGGGAGACCTGGGTTCAATCCCTGGGTTGGGAAGATCCCCTGGAGAAGGGAACAGCTACCCACTCCAGTATTCTTGCCTGGAGAACTCCATGGACAGAGGAGCCTGGCAGGCTACAGTCCATGGGGTTGCAAAGAGTTAGACAGGACTGAGTGACTTTCACTTTCAAGACCCCTCTGTACTATTTTGTAACTGTTTGTGAATCTATAGCTTTTTCAAAATAAATTACAGGGGGAAAAACACTGCAGACTAAGAAAAGATTTAAAAAGTAACCTGAGAGAAAAGAAAACTTATCTATGAAAAAATGACAAAGAGCAAACTTACCAAAAGTAATATAAGCAATCAGAAGGCAATAAAATGTTATCTTCTGGGTTCTGAGAAGAAATAAATATCAATTTAGAATTCTGTACCCAGCTAAATTATCATTCAAAGTATGGTTAAGAAATACCATCATGGTAACTAGGAGTACCCTGGAGGAGGGCATGGCAATCCTCTCCTGTACTCTTGCCTGAAGATTCCCATGGACACGGGAGCCAGGTGGGCTGCAGTCCATAGTGTCACAAAGAGTTGAACACAACTGAAACAACTGAGCACACAACTAGGACTACAAATTGGGGATATTAAATTGGAGTTGAGAAAACAATTGAGAGATAAAGAAGATCTGAACTCAGAGTGACTCAGTTTCACCTGAGAGAACCTAAGTGTACCTATGAGGCAAGAAGAGGGAGAAGTCAAATTAACTCAGAAACTGCATGACTTGTGATGCTACCAAGTTACAAAAGGAAGCAGAAGAAATTCAGGAGGGGAGAACGGGAAAATGGTGGCAAGGGGACGATCAGATCAGATCAGATCCGTCGCTCATTCGTGTCCGACTCTTTGCAACCCCATGAATCGCAGCACGCCAGGCCTCCCTGTCCATCACCAACTCCCAGAGTTCACTGAGACTCACGTCCATTGAGTCAGTGATGCCATCCAGCCATCTCATCCTCTGTTGTCCCCTTCTCCTCTTGCCCCCAATCCCTCCCAGCATCAGAGTCTTTTCCAATGAGTCAACTCTTTGCCAAAGTACTGGAGTTTCAGCTTTAGCATCATTCCTTCCAAAGAAATCCCAGGGCTGATCTCCTTCAGAAAGGACTGGTTGGATCTCCTTGCAGTCCAAGGGACTCTCAAGAGTCTTCTCCAACACCACAGTTCAAAAGCATCAATTCTTCGGCGCTCAGCCTTCTTCACAGTCCAACTCTCACATCCATACATGACCACTGGAAAAACCATAACCTTGACTAGAAGAACCTTTGTTGGCAAAGCAATGTCTCTGCTTTTGAATATGCTATCTAGGTTGGTCATAATTTTCCTTCCAAGGAGTAAGCGTCTTTTAATTTCATGGCTGCAATTGCCATCTGCAATGATTTTGGAGCCCAGAAAAATAAAGTCTGACACTGTTTCCACTGTTTCCCCATCTATTTCCCATGAAGTGGTGGGACCAGATGCCATGATCTTCATTTTCTGAATGTTGAGCTTTAAGCCAACTTTTTCACTCTCCACTTTCACTTTCATCAAGAGGCTTTTTAGTTCCTCTTCACTTTCTGCCATAAGGGTGGTGTCATCTGCATATCTGAGGTGATTGATATTTCTCCAGGCAATCTTGATTCCAGCTTGTGTTTCTTCCAGTCCAGCGTTTCTCATGATGCGCTCTGCATATAAGTTAAATAAACAGGGTGACAATATACAGCCTTGACAAACTCCTTTTCCTATTTGGAACCAGTCTCTTGTTCCATGTCCAGTTCTAACTGTTGCTTCCTGACCTGCATACAAATTTCTCAAGAGGCAGATCAGGTGGTCTGGTATTCCCATCTCTTGAAGAATTTTCCACAGTTTATTGTGATCCACACAGTCAAAGGCTTTGGCATAGTCAATAAAGCAGAAATAGATGCTTTTCTTGAACTCTCTTGCTTTTTCCATGATCCAGCAGATGTTGGCAATTTGATCTCTGGTTCCTCTGCCTTTTCTGAAACCAGCTTGAACATCAGGAAGTTCATGGTTCACATATTACTGAAGCCTAATACTATTAAAATTCCATCTTTGAATTTTATACTAGAATGTTTCCTTATAAGTTATAACCAACAGGTCCTCTTTGATTGTTTTTTAAATTAGAATCACTTCTATGAAACATCTCTCCTTTTTTTTTTTTTTTTGCATCCTCAATCACCCCAACACTTCATCCTAGGATTTCTTGATCAGAAGCGTGGCACATCAGGGTTACTCAAAATAGGTCTTTAGCAGGTCAGTGTGGTGTGTCTTCTTTTTACTGGGGCCTGTAAAGGGAATTCTGGAGAAAGAGCCACTTTATAATTAGGTGATCTAAGGCAAGTTTCTAAACTTCTTTGCCTCAGTTGCCTAATTGTAAAGTAAGGATAATACTGCTGCTGCTGCTAAGTCACTTCAGTAGTGTCCAGCTCTGTGTGACCCCACAGACAGCAGCCCACCAGGCTACCCCGTCCCTGGGATTCTCCAGGCAAGAACACCGGAGTGGGTTGTCATTTCCTTCTCCAATGAATGAAAGTGAAAAGTGAAAGGGAAGTCGCTCAGTCGTGTCCGACTCTTTTGCAACCCCATGGACTGCAGCCTACCAGGCTCCTCCGTCCATGGGATTTTCCAGACAAGAGTACTGGAGTGGGGTGCCATTGCCTTCTCCAGGATAATACTAATAGCCCTTATTTTTTTTTAATGTAAAATATTAATGAGTTATTGCAAGTAAAGAACTTACTATGGAGACCATAGAAAGGACTTGTGTCAGTCTTTGCTGATGATGTTGTTGTATCTACTGAATCTAATTTAGATCATAAATTAGTGTAGACAGTAAATGGGAATTTTAAAGATATCCTGAGGTCACAGGTCATTTGAGCTGGATCTTTAAAAATTTGTTAAGTCAAAAAAATGGGGTAAAGTATTTAAAACAAGGGCATCTGTCTATGCAAAGTCAAAGGTTCCAAAGAGGAAAGTGGCTTAAAGGAATTGTCTGGATAAAAGTGAGTATGAGCAAGAAACACCAGGAGAATAGGAGCACTGAAAAACTGGAGCTGGAAATTAAGAGCTTTGAATCCAAGGCTAAGGAGATTGATTGAACCCTTTCCTGTAGGCAGTGGGGGAATCCTCAGGGTGTTTGAGTGAAACACTGACATTTACATGTTTAGAAGCAACTTCCTGTAGCACTGTGGCTAATAAGGAAGGAGGCCAAGCTAGTGGTATCTTAAGAATCTCTCTTCACCTCTCCAAAAAACTGGAAATGATCATTCATGGGGTATGTTTACTAAGCCTATGCATTGTAGTTGAAGGTATTCCTAGCAACTCCTCCCTACCTTACCTCCACATCTTTAAAATTCAGTAAGTCTGTATTATCTTAGGTCTTGAGATGTTAATGACTTTGAATAATTGTCAACACTTGCAATTATAATGACTGATACTTTATCATTTCTCATAATGAGCAATGCTAATTAAAATTGATTGTGCTAGAGCTTTAGCTACAATTTTACTCCCCCCCCTCCATATTTTTTGTTTAAATCATGAGCTTATTGTGCTGATTTGGTGAACTACACAATGTGGGCTTATCATCTGGGTGTTTAATTCCCAGTTTGGCTTGTGAACCACATTAGCAACAATTATGAAATGTCAAGGAAGCAGTGAGAATAACTGAATTTATGCCGTAAGAAAAATCCCCAATTTTGACGGATTGATTGACTGATTCATTCATTCATTCATCAATGTAGTTTTTATTGAACATCTATTATATGCTAGAAACTGTGTGAAGCCAAGGAAAGCAAATGAACAAACTATGACCTGAGGAGTTTGAAGCATAATGAGAAAGACTCATTACAAGGTAAATTGCCTACAGTATGTAAATACCACAGTTGGTAGACATTAGCTCTGCCTTTGAGAGTGCAGGCAGATTTCAGAGAGAAGGTGACTTAGGGATGGCCTAGGGATAGTGTTTGAGATGGGGACTTCAAAACACAAGCAGGAACTTCTTTCTTTGACTTTTTATTACTACTTGTCTATACCTGCCATATTTGCAAGACTTTATAAAGTATCTCAAGAAGAAAGAACATGTAAATTAGCCAGAGGATTCAAGAACCAAGACCAAGAATTGTACCCTGGAAAATCCAGGCTGCAAAGAAAGGCAAGGCATGCTGGTCAGATGGTATGCATTATACAAGCACCTAAGGAAAGTAAAAGGAATCAATCATATGTTCCAAGAAGGATGAAAGACCGTGCTGAAGTGCAGGAGGCCTGGAGGACTATGGCACGCAATAGCTCTGGCTGTGCAGTTCACGTAGACACACTCTAATTGAGCATCGTAGGGGTACTCTGCCCAGAGCCCTCCTTTAGGGCTGAGGTGTTCATATTCCCCAGGGTCCTGGGAGTATTGGCAGCTGTCACTCCTAACTGAGTCCCTTTCTAGCTACTGCCCTTGGCACAAAAGAGTTGTTTTGCCCAAGGGTAAGCCTCTGCCCTAAAAGGCATCTTGGATTCAATGATTAGTTGATGAGGTAGAGCACAATGACCCTACGCCTCGCCTAGACTGGGGACAATTACAAAGCTCAACCCCATAGATCCTCATAGAATCAGCTGAGACTTGTATTCCAGTGCATCACAGTTCAGCTTGTCCCTCTCTCAGTCCTAGTTACGACATCTGCTACAGATACAGTTTCAAAGAGCAGCTCTTGGCAGATCTTCTGTCTGCAAACTTCCAGGTCTCAGATCTCTTCCCTGGAAGCCAGATTTAAAACAAGCATCCATTCTGTCTCAATTTGAGGGATTCACCAATGCAACAGATAAAGGTCTCTTACCTCAAATGATTAACAGGTTTTTTGTTTTTGAAAGTTAGGGTTCGATGCAGGATACAGGAAGCTTGGGACTGGTGCACTGGGATGACCCAGAGGGATGGTATGGGGAGGGAGGAGGGAGGAGGGTTCAGGATTGGGAACACGTGTACACTTGTGGTGGATTCATGTTGATGTATGGCAAAACCAATACAATATTGTAAAGTAATTAGCCTCTAATTAAAATAAATAAATTTAAATTTAAAAAAAAGAAAGTTAGGACATCTAAAAACAATGCAGAGGCTTTGGAAAACTGTTAAATCTGTGAAATATATGAATGGGAGGAGGAGGAGGAGAGAAAAAACTTCTGGAATTGTCTAAATTTGTGCTGTCTAAAAATGTGCTCCTTAGACAAATAGATGGCTCATCAAACCTTACAAATGGATGTAAAGTTTCTCTATGAATTTATAATGTCTTTAGAGCTAAAGAATGTGATTTGATTAGACCCATAGAGAAAAAAAAAAATCTCCCTCCTAAGACAACTAGTCATCCAGGCTCCATTTGCCTATTTAGAAGGACATGAATCTGTGACCTTCCTAGGTAGCACATTCCAACAGCTTTCCTGATTGAGAAGTTCTTGTATTTTACTGAAACTATGAAACTTTTATAGAAATTAGGAAATGTTTGAGATTTTCCACAATAAAAACATAGTATTTTATTTTTAACTTACTTAAATAATATGTGGACTTCATTGAAAAAAAAAATCCTAAGGGCAGAAAGACTTATCATGGAAAGCAACAGTTCCTGCCCATATCACTCCCGCAGTCCCTGTCTAGCTATTGCCAACATGTTTTCACATTTGGTTGGGGGGACAGAACTGGGGAGAGCATCTTTCTGCAGACTACCTCTATGTGTCTAAATTGAATGCTTATCAAGTTCTTAGGCATTGTCTCTATATTGTCTGTGCACCCTTGCAATGGCTGATGAAGATTTTGTCCAATTCATAAACCTACTCCTCCTGGTCCATATTCCAGTTCTTCTTTGGGTCACCTTTGCTCTTCCCAGGACACTTCATATCCATATCCTTTACCACTAGCTACAACCAGTCTCTCTCGACTCTCCAATTTATAAGACAGCACATTACTGACCTAACCTTTCCACCCATGTTTTCCCCGTACATTCCAAATTGATAGCCTCGGTTTTCCTCCCTGCACCATGAGTAAGACTTCAATGAATTCTTGGTAGCTTTATTCCTAAACTTAAAAATGAATCATGGAACTTGAGTTATTTTTTTAATATTTATTTATTTAGTTATTTGGCTGCTCTGGGTCTTAGTAGTGACACCTGGCATGTGGGATTTTAGTTGAGGCATGTGAACTCTTAGTGGCAGCACGTGGGATCTAGTTCCCTGGCCAGGGGTTGAACGGGGGCCCCTTGCATTGGGGAGCATGGAATCTTAGCCACTGGACCACCAGGAAAGTCTGGAATCTAATTATTATCATTATGTAATAGTGTTCACAGCAGAGCTAAGTGCTGTGTCCAGATTAGGTCTCCTTTTCAGATCCTATGTCTCAATTCTTGTATCACTCAGAAGAGAAGGACTTCAGCATCAAGTTTAAAGGGAATCTCCTTTTTCATACTTAGCCTGCTGCCTTTCTTAAGTACCAGCATTTCCCAACTTCTAGATGATACTATTTAATCCCATCACTGCCTTTCCCTCTACCTGAACCTGGTTTTACCTGGTGAGTTCCTTCCTTGGCCCTGGGCTCCTAAGCCAATCTGGATGCTTCTAATCTTCCAACTACTGTCCTATGACCTTCTTGGGTAGGATATTCTGTAAGTGTCTCATGGCATTCCCTCTCTTATTTTATAACTTAGCTTCCTAAGAAAGGCAGGTGAACTTCCTGAGTCCTTGCCTGTTCTGTGTCTCCCCTCACTTTTAATCGGCAGGGAGGTTTCAGTTAGGACTCATCTTCCCTCAGACCTTTTGTTCTTAACCTTATTTCCTTGCTCTGATTTTCTTACTCGACTATAGATTTTCTTTGTCTTTCATTGTTTCATTGGCAATCACATTTTTAATTTCCCAGAGTTTGTTCTCTTATTTCTAACTTTAAAAAATTGCATCTTTTAAAAAAATGGTTAAAGCAGTGAGAATTTTTTTTTAATTGTCTTCTGTTTCCTAAACATTGCTGTGGATTTTTATCATGGTCTTTTCCTTCATGTTGTCAATGTTCCTCAGATAGCTGAGCATTCTTGGTTGTCTGCTTCTGTTTCAGAATGAAACTTTACTAAACCAAATAAGTGCTCTGAGGAGGGAAGGCTTATATGCTGGAAGGTGTTGTTGAGACGACCAGGCGTCTCCTGCATTGCAAGTGGATTCTTTACCAGCCGAGCCACAAGAGATGCCCAGGCAAGGTCCAGTCTTGGGCAAATGCCTGTCTGCTGACTCATTAGTGCACTGGGGGTATAGGGCTACAGCTTCATCCCCAGGCTTCTGTTTAACCTCTCTATTTTCATCCTCACATCTCACCCCACATCTTCCATCACATTTACAAGTATGGGAACTCTTGGGAATTCATCGTGCAGGTAGTTTCTCTTCATTCATGAGTAATCAGTTTCTACCCTCTGTTTTGCAGAGACTTTTTGAAATCTCTCATCTATTGATGTTTCTCTTTCTATGTCTGACATAGTTTTGGGTTTATACTCTTCTTATTTCCTTACCGTATTTTTAATGGAGTACCAATCCACGTTTTTTCCTACCATCTTGGACAAGATGCTTCTCTTTTAGTTATTATTTTAAATAAAGATCCCCTGTTGCATGCATGCCTGCTCACTCAGGTGTGTCCGACTCTTTGCAAACCCATGGACTGTAGCCCACCAGGCTTCTGTGTCAGTCGGACTTTCCAGGCAAGACTACTGGAGTGGGTTGCCATTTCTTCCTCCAGAGGATCTTCCTGACCCAGGGATCAAACCTGGATCTCCTGTGTCTCCTGCATTGGCAGGTGAAATATTTTTGCTAATGTCTTCATTGGTTACTGCAGAAACCCATAGATAGTAATGTTATGGATTGAATTGTGTCTCCCCTCCTCAAAAAAAAAACAAGCCATTTTGTAGTCCTTTCTCCCAATACATTAGAATAGGACCTATTTGGAAGTAAGACTGCTGCTGATGTAATTAGTTAATATGAGGCTACCTAATCCAATACTACTGGTGTCTTTATTGGGAGATGGCCATCTGAAGACACAAAGACACACAGGACGAATGATCTGTGAAGACAAAGGCAGAGATTAGAGTTATAGCATTGCAAGCCAAGGGATGCTAAATATTGCCTGAGAAACCACAAAAGCATCAGAAGTCAAAGAAGGAGTCTGTTTTATAAGTTTCAGAGGGAGCATGGTCCGGCCAACATCTTGATTTTTGGTTTCTAACTTCCAGAATGAGAGACAATAAAGTTCTGTTGTCTTAAACTATTCGGTTTATGGAACTTTGTTGTGACAACTCTGGAAAATTCTTGCAGAAAGAGACAGCAATTAAGAGCTTGATAAGCATTCAATTTAGAAATATAGTGGTAACTTACAGAAATAAGTAAACTCCCCCCAAAAAAGAAAAAACTATGTTGAAACTAGTTACCTTTGGGAAAGTGAGATGGGCTAGGAAGTAGGCAGAGGACTGTTGCTTTTCATTATAATCCTTTCTGTACTAAGAGACCCACCAACTTAGAAAACAAACATGGTTGCTGAGGGGAAAGATGGGGGAAGGGATAGTCAGGGAGTTTGGGATGGACAGGTACACACTGCTGTATTTAAAATGGATAAGCAACAAGAATCTACTGTATAGCACAGGGAACTCTGCTCGATGTTATGTGGCAGCCTGGATGGGAGGGGGATTCGATGGAGAACGGATACACATATATGTATGGCTGAGTCTCTTTGCTGTTCATCTGAACCTATTACAACATTGTTAATAGGCTATACCCCAATACCAAAAAAGAAAAGCAAACCTCTAACTCTCTCATCATCTTGATGTGTAGCTTTAGGCAAGTAGATATAGCTCTCTGGGTCTCTGCTTCTTTTCTTCTGGAATGAGAGGCTGGACTATATGATTTTACATGTTTTTCTCAAGTTAATTAAACTTGCTGTTCCTCAGAAAGAAAGGAACCAAAGGTTCTGTTCCTAGCCTGTAGCATGAAAATTATAATAGTAACTGTCATTTATGGTTGGTGTGAAGATTATCTGAGGGGAGACATGGAAAGTATTTGGACCAGTGCCTGACACACAATCACACAGTGTGTGTGTGTGTGTGTGTGTGTGTGTGTGTTAGTCACTTAGTCGAGCCCGACTTTTTGTGACCCCATGGACTATAACTTCCAGGTTCCTCTGTCCACGGGATTTCCCAGGCAAGACTACTGGAGTGGGTTGCCATTTCCTTCTCCGTGACACACAATAAACCATCAATAAAGCCTCTGTGCTACTACTGTTAGAAAATAACAATCCTTTCTATGCTACTGTATAGACTTCCCTGGTGGCGCAGGTGGGAAGGTATCTGCCTACAATGCAGGAGACCCGGGTTTGATCCCTGGGCTGGGAAGATCCCCTGGAGAAGGCAATGGCAGCCCACTCCAGCACTCTTGCCTGGAAAATCCCGTGGATGGAGGAGCCTGGTGGGCTACAGTCCACGGGGTCGTGAAGAGTCGGCCACGACTGAGCGACTTCACTTCACTTCCCTTCACGCTGCTGTATTGTTGCCAGCCATCTTCTTACTTCCCTAGACATCATCCTGACTTGTGTTCTGGTTTCTCAACATCTGTGGCAGGCAGAATAGTGCCCCTGCCCAAAGATGTCCATGCCCTAACCCCTGGAGCCTATATATATTTACTTTATATGGCAAGGGGGAATGTAGGTTCAAGAAGATTGCTAATAAGCTGACATTAAAATGGGGAGATAATTCTCCGTCCAATGTAAATCACAGGAGACCTTAAAAGTGAAAAAGAGAGGCATAAGAGGAGTCAGAGAAACAGACATGATGTCAGAAGCAGATCCCTGGACTGAAGCAGTGGTGTACTGTGAGGATTCAACTGCTGTTGCTACTTTGAAGATGGGAAAGGAGGACCCAGCCAAGCAGTGTGGGTGGTCTCTAGATGTCGGAAAAAACAAGAAACTGATTCTTTCCTGGAAACTTCAGGAAGGTATGAAGCCCTCCTCTTGATACTGTGATGTTAGCCCAGTGAGAATAGTGTCAGACTTCTGACAGCAGAACTATGAGATAATTAATTTTTATTGTTTTAAACCAGTAAATGTGTGTCCATATGTTACAGCAGCTATGGGAAACTAATATACCATCTCTTTATAAAGATAGACTCAGCATTAAAGCCTGATACCCCAGATGGTAACTAGCCATTGCTGAGTACCTTGGACCTCTTCTCTTTCCTGTCCTATCTCTTAATCTAAGTTTTATAAAGCTAACACTTGCTTTTGTAGCTGCCACCAAATGCTGTTTTCTCATACTCAACTTGCAGAAATGGAAAGCCTGTAGGTTATAATGCCCATGGAGAGGTGACATTTACCATATTGTCATTTCCATCAAAGCATACAGACTAAGGGTATGGACCCTGGAGTAAAGAAAAGCTGAATTCTAATCCGCATTGAACTGTTTACTAGCTGTGTGACCTTGAATGAGCCCATGCACCTCTTGAAGCTTCAATTCTTCATCAGAAAATCAAAGTCAGTAACATTACCAATACATGGGGATATTGTGGTGTCTAAATGAGATGATGTATTTCAAGTACTTAGCACAGAGCCTGGCCAATGGATAGTGCACAATAAGTAGTACCTAAAACTTGAAGTGTTGGAATAGACTAATGTCAGGTTTAACCCCAGAAACTCTTATTCCTCTTGCTATCCCCAAAGACTTCATGTGAGAATTATCTGACTCTCTCACTTTGCTTTGTATCTTTGGTAATATATATGATATCCTCAAATATCAAACAGATGTGTGTGTGTGTGCGCGTGTGTGCGTGTGTGTGTGTTGAACCCAACACATAGCTCACACGTGCTATTAGCATAATAGTAGATAAAGGAGTTTATAATCAAAACTCGAAAATTTTGGAGTATAATTTCTTTACAGTGCTGTGTTAGTTTCTTCTGTACACTGAAAAGAAATATATATATACACACACACACATATATATCCCCTCCCTCCTGGACCTCTCTCCCACCCCCCAGCCCCACTGAGGTCATAAGAGCACCAAACTAAGCTCCCTGTGCTATATAGCAGGTTCCCACTAGCTATCTATTTTTGGAATTTATATACACACACACACACACACACACACACACACACTGCTATATATAAAATAGATAACTAATATGAACCTACTGTATACCACAGGGAACTCTACTCAATACTCTATAATAGCCCATATGGAAAGAGAATCTAAAAAAGAGTAGATATATGTGTATGTATAACTGATTCACTTTGCTGTACAGATAAAATCTACACAACATTGTAAATCAACTATACTCCAATAAAAGTTAAAACACAAACTTTGATTCCATGGTTAGTGCACGATAAGCCTTCTTTCCTCTCTCATCCCATTGCATTGCCTGAAGACTGTCGATAGCACTCCTGGGGTGGCTGAAGGTGTTCACGTGCCCCTGTGCTCTTTCACCTACACTCCCTTCCACCACCCTCATTCTAAAGTCTGCAGCCTCGATGCTTTTAGCCATCAGCTGCCTCTTCATTCTTTAAACAATCCCCATCAACCACTAATAGATCCTGTTCTGTTTCAAGACATGGAGGGAATTTTTAATTCCTTTACCTCATGCTCACTGACTTGTCTTGCTCCTTCACCCTCCCTTAAAAGCATGTCTAGCATTAAGAGAATGGGCTCTTGGGTTTTGTTCAGGTCAGACTGAGATTCAAAACCTATCTTGGCTACTTGGGAGCTGTTTGTCTTTGAGCAAGCTTCTTGACTTCTCTGTTTAACCCTGTTTTTCTATAAAATGGGGGTACCATTTAAAATAGAATGCACACTAGAGATGACACATGGGAAGTACTGAGCAGGTTGCCTGGTACTGTAAGGCTGAATAATAGTGATAGTAATAATGATACCATTACCACTCTACTGCATCTTTATCCTTCAGCCTCTCTTCAGGTCTCTTTTCCCAGCCTGTCCCCCGAGACCCCATATCTAGTGGCATTCCTTTGCTAAGCTGAGTTAGAATCTTTACGATGTTAAGTGTATAACTGGTCCCCATAGTTTATATTACATTAGTTTCTGATTTAAGCAAATAATGTACTTCAATATGGCATCATTTAACAAAAGCCTAACCTGCCCCCTACCTGGCAGAGATGATGGGAGCTTATTAAGATAATGTCTTTCTAGTACTTAAAGCCCCTTGAAAGACATTCACTAAATAAACAGTGGTGTTTGATTTTTGTGTTGTTTGTTTTAGTTCTTAATGCACGTTCTCTGAATTGTATTAATAGATCCTCTGCCTTGCTTTTCATAATATGGGCACTTGTTAAATGCAGCTAGTTGCAGAATGAGAGTGAAGGTTGCTTCTGTGTGTCTCTGATTAGCTCTTGCCCTCCTCACCCTCTGTCTCCCTCCTCTCTCTGTCTCCTTTTCTCTATTAAACCTGGAATCCTCCTTCTCCTTCCACATTGCTATGCTAAGTCACTTCAGTCGTGTCTGACTCTGTGTGACCCCATAGATGGCAGCCCACCAGGCTCCCCCGTCCCTGGGATTCTCCAGGCAAGAACACTGGAGTGGGTTGCCATTTCCTTCTCCAATGCATGAAGGTGAAAAGTGAAAGCGAAGTTGCTCAGTCGTGTCCAACTCCTAGCGACCCCACGGATTGCAGCCTACCAGGCTCCTCTGTCCATGGGATTTTCCAGGCAAGAGCACTGGAGTGGGCTGCCATTGCTAGCACACTGATTTTCAACCTTGGCTGCATATCAGGGTCATTTGGGGAGCTCTTTATACCTCCTGACAGCAGGCCAGACCCTAAATCAATAAATGAAGACCTCTAGAAGCAGGACCCAAATACAGTGTGTTCTTGAGTTTTCTAGATGATTCCCATGGGTAGCCCAGGTTGACTCCTACATAGCCAACCAGACCTCAATCAAATGACACATGACAACAGAAAAGTAATATTTAGTGTTTACTTCTACTCAGCCATGAGGGGAGATCTAGTGTAATCTCTTTTCTTCTTCCAGTGAATAACAGTACCTGATAAACAGTGAGCATTTAATACATATTTCTTTTTCTTTTGCTGAAAGTACCCAGGTCTTTCCTGGTGGTTCAGACAGTAAAGAATCTGCCTGCAACACGGTAGTCCTGGGTTTGATCCCTGGGTTGGGAAGATCCCCTGGAGAAGGAAATGGTTACCCCATCCAGTATTCTTGCCTGGAGAATTCCATGGACAGAGGAGTCTGGCGAATTACAATCCATGGGGTCACAAAGAATCCAACAAGACTGAATGACTTACACTTTCACTTTTTTTCATAGACTGGGTGGTTTAAGCAACAGAAACTATTTTCTCACAGTTCTGAAACTGGGAAGTACAATATCAGGGTGCCAGCATAGTTGAATTCTGGTAAGAGCCCTTTTCCTGACTTGCAGATGGTCTTCTCTGCGTTCTCATCTTTGCTGTATTTTCACAGAGTAAGAGCTAGCTCTCTGGTGTCTCTTCTTAAAAGGTCATTAACCCTATCATCCCAGGGCCTACCCTTCTGACCTCATTTAAGCCTAACCATCTCCTTATAGTACATGTCTCTGAAGACAGTCACACTGGGGGCTAGGGCTTCAACATGTGAATTTGAAAGGACTGTATTCAGGCCATGACATCAAGCACATAATATGAGTTCAGTAATATTAATATCCCCTCTCACAACTTAACAACTGAGCAACAACTCTAGGTAGGTAGATAGATAATCTATAGATATAAGAGCCATCTCTCTATCTGTCTCTGTCGATCAATTTCACTTTGTAGAATCAGAAGAATATCAGGGAAGAGAAATCACAGTTAGAGCTTGTAGGTTGAATAGGATGTCTTAGACAAACAAAGGTATGCCAAGCAGTGTGCGAGTGTGCTAAGTGCTCAGTCATGTCTGACTCTTTGCAACCCCATGAACTGTAGCCTGCCGGGCTCCTCCATCAGTGGAACTTTCCAGGCAAGAATATACTGGAGTGAGTTGCCATTTCCTAGGCCAACAGATCTTTCAGACCCAGGGATTGAACTCACGTGTCTTATGTCTCCTGCAACGGCAGGCAGATTCTTTACCTCTGCAACACCTGGGAAGTCCTATTCCAAGCAGAGGAAACAGCAATTCATGTCTTTCAAAAGCATATTTTAAAATTAGTGAAAATATCACTGGTTTTCAGCAAAACTTTGGGTTTGCAAGAGACAGGTTCATGGTAGGAAACGCAAGAGATATTGTCTGGGGGAATGCCATTAACAATCAAGGCTACCAAGCTGAGGTCTTTGGATTTTTCCCTTTGGTTAAAGGATTCCTGTGCCTTTTATCTCTCTCTTTTTAGATAACTGGTTGGATTCTTGAGAGCAAGGATCTTACCAAATGTTCTTTTGTAATCCAAGCCTGAGCTGAGAACACTGCCTTAAGAATGTAAAAGGGATGAGTTTCTGCATAACCTCAGCATATAAGAGCCATCGTTATCTCTTTCATTTGTTCAATTTGAGTTAAAGGCAGCTAGAACCTCTTTCCTCCAGGTTGGCATGAAATCTAACATTACTCCCTTGGATTGTGGTCAGCATGGGAACAGCTCTACTTCTGCTTCATCTGTGCACACTGCCTCTCATCAATGGCAGTGTCTCCCTGGCTTACGTTGCTGTTTGCTGGCTTATCTCCCAGCACAGCAAGCTCCGCTCCATTCCTTAAATGCTCTGTTCCCCCCCCAGTGGTGACCTTGGCTGCAATCCTTAGCCCCCGTGGCCCTTACAGGCACGCAGAATTATTATTTTCTAAAGCCATGCTCTTCACCTCTAGGTGCTGCTCTGCTACTGGCTTGGCTGAATGTCCCTTCCAGCTTCAAATTTCTTTCTATTTCTTTCTTCAAATTTCTTTCTCTCCTTGAGTCTTTCAATATTTTTGTCAATAATTTTCAAAACACAAAGTTTTTATTTCTCTCCTTTACTAGGGCACTCTGAATTAACAGCATTGACAGGTCTGACCTCTGAAACCCAAATGCCTGTTTAAAATAAAAGCCTGATTATTATATAATGAACTATATTCAGTTTACTAAATAGTTAACTTAAACATCAATATATGTATATATTTATGCTGAATAGATGTATAATTTATGCTAATGATAATTACAAATAATACAAAGACATAATAACTCCACTGCAGCTCTGGTATTCATTACCAATGCTTCATTTGGCTTCTGCTCCACATCCATACACTGACAATTTGACATGCCCAGGAACTGTGCTGGGTACACAGGGTATGGACATGGCTATATCATCCTTGTTCTCCAGGAGACTAGACTTTAATTCATGAGTAAGACAGATACATGGGAATAGCTAAGGTAGTAGGAAAATCCTTGTTAATGAATGATGATAAGGCTGACACTGTTGTTTTATCATGACTATTCCGAGCTTCCTTATTTGTTGTGCTATTCCTATGTTAGACTTGTGTCCAGCTTGTCCAGATCTAGTACCTACATTGGCTCCCCAAGGGGGAGGGCACAGTAAAAGCATCCCTCTTCCCTGCTCAGTTCTGGGCACATAAGAAAGATGGAAGCCAGAACAGCATCTCTATTAATGCTGCAGGGCAGGTTGTGGCCATGTGGCCTTAGTCTATTAGCCAAGTGGTCCCTTTGGTGGAATCCCAGAATAGGGCTGACTCCTGGACCAGGAATGATGACAGAGAACTCATGTCTTCTACAAGAATACTGGCTTCCAAGGGAGGAGGAGGAAAAGTGGAGATGGACAGAGTACCTACTTACTCTTCACCTACTTCCCAATTAGATCATCTCATCTCTCTGAGACTAGTGTAAGTAAAGAAAATAGGAAAACACTAATGGAGCCCAATGTGAGGGAGAGCATTTTTCATCACCTCTTACTAGTTGTATCATTCCGGTCAGTCACCCATCCTCTCTGACTGTCAATTTGCTCACAGTTTCTCTTGTGTCTTGTGTGGGACATTAGGAGATGTGCTGGATTCATAATATGGAAGAGTTCTTCAAATGCTTTCTATAAAATGCTCATGAATACTTGAGATAGAATTACTTATGAGTTTATGAGACCAGATGGCTTTAAATGTCCCCCACTGCCAGTAAACCCATAATTTAAAAAATCTTCTGAGTTGGTTCTCTGTGAATACCTTCCCATTTGTTACTAAACATGAATTTCCTCAACAACCCTCTAGGGTTGTTCCTGCTCCTAACAGTAAATGTCTGAAACCACCCTTTTTTCAGCAAAAGCTATCCACTTGATGTCCCTCCATGGAGGGTTCTATTTTAACTGTTTCTTGACTATCTCCATTGGGTTTGATTGGCACTGGAGACTGGAAAATACTCAAATGAAAATAGTTATTTTCAGAAAAGTGACACTTCCATTTTCCTAGCAAAAGACTGATTAATCTCTGGTCCAGAGCATCTAAGGTTGAGTCTTTTCAGATAAGAAATTACTCTTTTCAGATCCAAAGTTTTTTTGTTTTTTTTTTAAGTAGAAGTGTTTTAAATGAAAGTATTAAATTATACAATTACATGTGTAGACTTTGCCATTGAGGGAGATATTTTCATGGTGTAGGCTGAATCCAGCATAAAAATATTTACTACTTCAAAATGTCAATATGAAATAATGAGAACCTAAAATTAAATATTTACTGTATAATCAGTCCACATTCATCCACTCACAATGTTCCCTGAGAAACACTGATCACACTGAATTTGACCACCTGGATTCTCCTAATATTTTCAGGCTTAGGGAAAAAAGTGCCAAAGTTTCACTCATAGGCATTTTCTAACAGCTTTTTAAGGAAAGAGCTTTGTGGAAAAGGGAAATATGCAGTGAAGATGACTTCAGTAAGTTCCACATAACACAGTCCAGGAGAGCCACCCTACTGGTCTCCCTTGGCCATATCTGCTAGGTCCAACCTCACATCACTAAATCAGTAAGTCTTCATAGGTCTTCATCAACTCTGACAAAAACTGAGCTAGGTAATAGGGATATAACTTTGGTTCTTGTTTTTGAGGAGCTCAGAATTTGAGAGAGACAGATAAATGAGCATCCAAAGACAATGCATTGTGATTAGACTGACATTAAAAGTAAGCCTAGTGGCAGAGGATTAGAAGGGTCTTGTTGTTGTTTAATTTTTAAGTTGTGTCCGACTCTTTTGCGACCTCATGGACTGTAGCCTGCTGGGCTCTTCTGTCCATGAGATTTCCCAGGCAAGCATACTGGAGTGGGTTGCCATTTCCTTCTTAGAGAAGACCATCAAACCCACACTCAGATATTATTCCAAACTGAAGCCAAAGACAGGCAATTTGTCTATTTTATTATTTTGTGTGCAATTGGGAGAATTTTAACTTATTGTAAAGACTTAATTTTCACCATTTAATTTAAAAATTAACATTGAGTCTGCCAATTTAGTGATGTGAAACAAGGTTGACTATAGGTGACAGCCTGGTGAACATGCTGGAGAGTTCAAGGGATGACCTAGAAAGTTTGAGACTGCACAGCAGGAGGCCAGGATATGTTACCTGATAGTGAGTTAAAAATAAGTGCTTTCTCATGGCTACTGTTTTAACATCTGAAAAAAAGAAGGGAGCTGGGCCAGTTGATCTCTTAGGTTCTCTCCACCTCTAAAAATCTAACATATTAACTAGGAAACATTCTCATTAAAAAAAATAATAAAAACGAAAAAAAAATTTTTTTAAGATCCTAGAAATGCTCCAGCAGAAAATGGTATTAGCCTAATTTAAGTTACATATTTTGTTTGCATATTCAACTATCAATGAGGCAACATAACAGGTCAAAAGCATGGACTTGTTTGGAGCTTATCAGAACGAAGCTTATTCAAGCTTTGTCATTTTACTGGCTATGAGGCTATGAACAGTTTGTTTAACTTTTCTGGGTTTCTCATCTGTCAAATGAGGAAGTTAAAACTTATCTCAAATGGGAGTTGTGAGAATTAAATAAGATAACGAATGCAAGAGCTTAGCACAATATTGGATAAAAAACAAGACTCAATAAATAGAATTGTTTTTAATGAATACGGTGAGGTGCACACTGTCCAAGGTGCTGAAGTAAAACTGAGTCCCTGATTATAATAAGGGAAAGAGATATAAATCACCTTATTTTGTACACATGAAAAAATGTATAGTAGAGGCATGAATAATATAGTTTCAGATCACAGGAGGAGTGATACTGACTTAGAGCAGGAGGTAGAGGTAGGGTCTAGAGACAGTTATAAAGAGGAAGAGGTAATACTGTCAACTGGATTTAATGTACAAGTGAATTATCTAGGCAAGCAAGGCAGGAAAGGGCGAAGGAATGAGTGTGAGCAAAGGTGCATAGACCTATTGGTGTATGTAACTTGAAAGTCATAAGCAGTCTGATTGATCCATTTAAGAGATCAAGAAAGCAACCTGAGGCCACTTGTGAAAAGTCACATGAGAAAATTTTGTACTTCCAATAAATAAGGACCCATAAAAAGCTGATTTACTGCATATTTAACTTTTAGACTTCAGATCTTTTACTCAGTCAGACTGCTTAATACAGTTGGCCCTCTGTATCCATGGGTTCCACATCCTTAGATTCAACTGATGGTGGGTTAAAAAAAATTTTTTTTAACTCTGGGAAGTTCCAAAAAGAATTAAATTTGCCACATGCCAACAATTATTTACATAACATTCATGTTATATTAGGTATTACAAGTAATTTAGAGATTATTTAAAGTATAAAGGAGAATGTGCATAGGTTATAGGCAAATACTGTGTCATTTTATATAAGGGACTTGAGCATCCTCGGATTTTGGTGTCTGAGGGAGAAGGAAGAATAGATGTCCCTGGATCCAAACCCTCATGAATAGGACAATTGTCCTATATTGCCTCTGTGGTCTAAATCAAGGGTAGACAAACAGCCTGCAGATCAAATCTAGTCTGAGGCTCAAGCTGAGATTTTTTTTAAAGGTTGCATTTCAAGTGGTTATACAAATAAGTATTCAATATGCTTGATTTTGTCCTTTGATCACAAAGCATAAAATGTTTGTTATTGTTGTTGTTATTTGACCCTTAAAAAAATTTGCTGATCACTGGTCTAAATGATTAATGTTAAGCTCATAATATTTTGATTAAAATGTCAATATGTTCATTAAATCCTATAAATATTTGCTTTGTGCCTACTATGTGTCTGGAATTGTCTTTCTCCCTGAAAACATTCTTTTTTGTACAACCTAACTTTCATATTGGGAAATAGATGGGGAAACAGTGTCAGGCTTTATTTTTTGGGGCTCCAAAATCACTGCAGATGGTGACTGCAGCCATGAAATTAAAAGACACTTACTCCTTGGAAGGAAAGTTATTCAAAAGCAGATAGCATATTCAAAAGCAGATAGCATATTCAAAAGCAGAGACATTACTTTGCCAACAAAGGTCCGGCTAGTCAAGGCTATGATTTTTCCTGGGGTCATGTATGGATGTGAGAGTTGGACTGTGAAGAAGGCTGAGCACTGAAGAATTGATGCTTTTGAACTGTGGTGTTGGAGAAGACTCTTGAGAGTCCCTTGGACTGCAAGGAGATCCAACCAGTCCATTCTAAAGGAGATCAGTCCTGGGTGTTCTTTGGAAGGAATGATGCTAAAGCTGAAACTCCAGTACTTTGGCCACCTCATGCAAAGATTTGACTCATTGGAAAAGACTGATGCTGGGAGGGATTGGGGGCAGGAGGAGAAGGGGACGACAGAGGATGAGATGACTGGATGGCATCACTGATTCGATGGATGTGAGTTTGAATGAGCTCCAGGAGTTGGTGATGGACAGGGAGGCCTGGCATGCTGCAATTCATGGGGTCGCAAAGAGTCAGACATGACTGAGGGACTGAACTGAACTGAACTTTTACATTATGTAACAGATTCATGGTCCATTACATAGGTCTGCTCTTTCCTGCATTCATTGGCTTTTTTGATGAACTTTGTATTCTATTTTAGAACATGTGATAATTATCAATTAAACAATGGGAATTTTGTGTTTTTCTATTTTTTCTTTATATTCCTAATGATTACCCAACAATTCTACTGTTACTTATTTTCTGTGCCTGAACATAAGAATGTCCCCCTTTTTTAGTGTCCTAGATTGCAATTTTGCTCAGTATCTACATTAGCTTAAACAAAGTAGATGGTATTTCTTCTCTTCATATAGTAGCCATTGGGTAATTGGTCAGTAGCTGCAACTACAGCTCAGCTCCTTAATGTGTTTCAGGGATCCAGGCTTCTGTCTTGTTGCTCCTCTGTCCTTACCAGTTGCTCTTTTCTGAAAGGTGCAAGGTGAATCACCACCACATTGTGTTCCAAACACTTGGATCAAAGATGGCCAGAAAATAATACCTGCCTTGCAACATTGTTGCAAAATTATAGAAACAAAAACTCAGCAGTGGCCACACGACTGGAAAAGGTCAGTTTTCATTCCAATCCCAAAGAAAGGCAATGCCAAAGAATGTTCAAACTACCACACAATTGCACTCATCTCACACGCTAGTTAAGTAATGCTCAAAATTCTCCAGGCCAGGCTTCACCAATACATGAACCGTGAACTTCCAGATGTTCAAGCTGGTTTTAGAAAAAGCAGAGGAACCAGAGATCAAATTGCCAACATCTGCTGGATCATTGAAAAAGCAAGAGAGTTCCAGAAAAACATCTATTTCTGCTTTAATGACTATGCCAAAGCCTTTGACTGTGTGGATCACAATGAAATGTGGAAAATTCTAAAAGAGATGGGAATACCAGACCACCTGACCTGCCTCTTGAAAAACCTGAATGCAGGTCAGGAAGCAACAGTTAGAACTGGACATGGAACAACAGACTGATTCCAAATAGGAAAAGGAGTACATCAAGGCTGTATATTGTCCCCCTGTTTATTTAACTTCTATGCAGAGTACATCATGAGAAATGCTGAGTTGGAAGGAGCACAAGCTGGAATCAAGATTGCCGGGAGAAATATCAATAACCTCAGATATGCAGATGACACCACCCTGGCAGAAAGTGAAGAGGAGCTAAAAAGCCTCTTGATGAAGGTGAAAGAGAAGAGTGAAAAAGTTGGCTTAAAGCTCAACATTCAGAAAACTAGGATCATGGCATCTGGTCCCATCCCTTTATGGGAAATAGATGGGGAAACAGTGGAAACAGTGTCAGATTTATTTTTGGGGGCTCCAAAATCACTGCAGATGGTGACTGCAGCCATGAAATTAAAAGACACTTACTCCTTGGAAGGAAAATTATGACCAACCTAGATAGCATATTCAAAAGCAGAGACATTACTTTGCCAACAAAGGTCCATCTAGTCAAGGCTATGGTTTTTCCAGTAGTCATGTATGGATGTGAGAGTTGGACTGTGAAGAAAGCTGAGTGCCAAAGAATTGATGCTTTTGAAGTGTGGTGTTGGAGAAGACTCTTGAGAGTCCCTTGGACTGCAAGGAGATCCAACCAGTCCATTCTAAAGGAGATCAGTCCTGGGTGTTCTTTGGAAGGAATGATGCTAAAGCTAAAACTCCAGTACTTTGGCCACCTCATGCAAAGATTTGACTCATTGGAAAAGACCCTGATGCTGGGAGGGATTGGGGGCAGGAGGAGAAGGGGACGACAGAGGATGAGATGGCTGGATGACATCACCGACTTGATGGACATGAGTTTGAGTGAACTCCAGGAGTTGGTGATGGACAGGGAGGCCTGGCGTACTGCAGTTCATGGGGTCACAAAAAGAGACATGACTGAACGACTGAACTGTACTGAACACACCCAAACAAGTGCTACAGCTGTTATTACTAATGAATAGGTAATTGCAAAGGGTATGGTGAAGTGCCAGTTGCTTAGTATGTGGTGAATAAAAATAGCTTCAGTGAAATGGAAGTAAATATAAAAATGCATTTTTTATCTTCTTGGTTCTGGGAATATGACGGCTATTATAATGAGAATACCAGTACAGTTATACTTGAGAGGAATTTTTGTTTTGTCTTGTTTTGTTTTGTTTCAAGCAGAAGAGTGTCTCAAGGATTTCAGTTCTAGTAAATTCTGAATTCCATGCATAACTCAACAGCACATTCTTCGAATCCCTGTACTTTTTTTCAGACTTTCTGCCTGTAGCCAAATCCTATTAAATATATTTCCATGTCATGTTGTGCTTAAATAATGTGGCAGGACAGAGCCTTGACTTAGAAAATGACACCCTTCCTCCGAGGAAGCTTCTATCACAATCATCTCATACAGAATCATATTTTGTGTTTCGCCTCTGTGGAGATGGGTGACATTGTTAAAAATTTATTTTTGCTGCAAGAAAATCTGATTCTTGGTTTATTGTGTCAAACAGCTTCTAGTATATAGTGCTGGGCAGCTGTCCAGCTGTGCGATTCACATAAATTAATTTAAGCCTCGAGTATGGTGCAAGGCCAATTAGAATGGTCCCTCCAGGTATAGCAGTGACTTAAGAACACTTGTCGTTGGGCGGGGAGGGGGGGAGGTCCAGATGATTTGATGGTGCCCAAAGCATGTAAGGAATATTTTCCAAACATTATGGCAAGTTTCCGTGTAAAATATGTTTATGACAGCTTGGTGTGTATATATATATATACATATATGTGTATATATATGTATGTGCATACACCCATATGAATAGTAATGAAGGAAAATCATAATAATACTTAGGTATATATTAGCTTACAGAATATAGTATGTAGTTTCCACAGCAATCCAAAGCATCTGACTAAAATTGAATTGAATTCTACCTATCAAAAATACCTCTTTTTCTCTTCACTTCTTCTATTCGTACTAATTCTACTGAGATAGGTTTGGATCGGTCAAGTTTTCTGCATTGACTCCTTTAAATGTAAAGATATAAAATAAAATCTCGTGGACCTTGGATTTGCCCCTATGGTCCTTGACCTCTGGGTCTGAGGAGCACTGAAGTAAGAATTGGGCGCTGCTGTCACACTACGTAGTCAGTGGGACCAGGGTACTCACAAATGCAATCACAGAAGCTGGCGTGGAAATCGCATAGCTCTGTCCATTTATAGTGTCTGTACATATGATTTATAATATACGTAAGTCAATGTTTAGGATTATAATAGCATAAGAAAAGAAAACTTAAAACTATTGTGTAGCATTCTCATGCACTAAAAAATCCAAAGAATGCCCTAGGGATCTTCAGGCATGGAGTTTGAGAAGTAGTGAATCAAATACAGTTTCCAAGTTGCTAACCTTGGCACCCCACTCCAGTACTCTTGCCTGGAAAATCCCATGGACGGAGGAGCCTGGTGGGCTGCAGCCCAGGGGGTCGCTAAGAGTCGGACACGACTGAGCGACTTCACTTTCACTTTTCACTTTCATGCATTGGAGAAGGAAATGGCAACCCACTCCAGTGTTCTTGACTGGAGAATCCCAGGGACTGGCAGGGGCCTGGTGGGCTGCTGTCTATGGGGTCGCACAGAGTTGGACACGACTGAAGTGACTTAGCAGCAACCTAAAGATTAAACAGGCCATTTTCAGATCTGGAGGTTCTCCTCATAAATTTAAATCTTATTTCAATTGATACAAGTTTATTAAGACACATATAATGGTTCAGAGCACAGGTTTTGGAGTCAGAAGAAAACTGAAAACTCAAATTTAAGTTGTGGCTCTGTCCTTTGTTCTGGGAATGCTTTGGCCAGTGCATCTCCTGCCAACCGTCACTCTTTAAGATCTGTTTAATCTTGCCATAATTCTTCTTTAGAACTGAGCTCAAACACATTTCAAAATGAAGCCTTTCCTCACCTCACAAATAAGAGCTGGTTCCTCTGGTTCGTATTATATGTATGCATATGTTCCGTATTCAGTAATAATAGTGATGATGCAATAATGTCCAACATTAATGAGCAGTTATTGTGTACCAGGTGCTAGGCCAGGTGCTTTACCTGCATTGCCTCATTTAAACTTCACGATGCCCCTGTGAGATAAGTATTGTCCTTCTACAGATTAAAAAAAAAAAAAAAAAACTAGAATAATGCTGTTCAAAGTATGTTAAAGTATAATGCAAGTGACATGTGTAATCTTAAATTACCTAGTATTCACATTAAAAAAGTAAAAAGATGCAATTTAAATATCTTACGTAATGCAATGGCTAAAGTGAAATGTAGTCCTATTAAAAACAATGACATTGAGTTTAATGGAAAACAATATTTTATACTGCTTCCATTTCAAATTTTAAGTTGAATTAATCAAAATTTTAAAATTTAAAATTTCATTAGTCATACTACCTATATTTTAACTACTCAGTTATTGCATTTTCCTAGTAGCTCCTACCTTGGGTGCACAAGCCTAGATGCTAATAATCCTGCCATAAGTTATTCATACTTTACTTAGTAAATATTTACTAAGTATTTATTACAAGACAGGTGCTGTTCTAATCTCTGGAGACATAGTAGTAAATAAGACAGACAAAATCACTACTCAGTGAAGCTGTCATTACAGAAGGGATAAGGGAGACAAAAAATTAACTAAAAAACTAGTCCAAGTAGTATTAAATACTATGAAAAAGAGCAAAACAGGAGGAGACAGGGTAATAGACAGGCCACTGTGTTTAGCTCTTTGAGCTGTTCCCTGCTCACCTCTGCCCAAAGGTCACAATTCATGGGGGCTATGATGTGAATGCCGCTCCCTGAGTCTTGCAAATCAGTAGCCCTGAGAATGTGGGCTGAGACCTTATGTAGGGTGATCAGGGAAGGTCATTTGAGCAAAGATATAAAGGCAGTGAGGAGCAAGTCAAGCAATATTTGAAAAAAATGCTCTTCAATCAGGGAGAACAGCAAGCGCAAAAGCCCTGAGGCAGGAAGAGTACCTAGCATGTTGCAGGAATAGCACAGGGAGCCAGTACAGGTACAGAATACTGAACAAGGGGACAGGCAGCAGACGATGAAGTCAGGGCAGTAGCCAGAACGTGGATCACGTAGGGGCTTGCTGGCCACACTGAGTTCTCTCACATTTACAGCAAGATATGAAGAAGGGGACAGGTAGCAGACCATGAAGTCAGGGCAGTAGCCAGAATGTGGATCACGTAGGGGCTTGCTGGCCACACTGAGTTCTCTCACATTTACAGCAAGATAAGAACCAATCAATCTTCCTCTCTCTTTCTCCCTTCCTCCTCCTCCTTTTCTTATAAAGAATTAGCCTATCTGCTTTGTTGAGACTATACTGAAGGTGACAATGAGGTGCAGGAAGCCAGTGAGCATACTATTGTGATAATCAAGGTGAAAGATGATGTTTTTCAGAATAGGGTCAGCAGCAGGAGAAATGGTAAAATTTGGCATCTGAAT
Source organism: Bubalus kerabau (assembly GCF_029407905.1). Taxonomy (NCBI): domain Eukaryota; kingdom Metazoa; phylum Chordata; class Mammalia; order Artiodactyla; family Bovidae; genus Bubalus; species Bubalus kerabau. The sequence goes on from NC_073629.1 coordinate 88,931,647, forward strand.
TTATTTTGAAGGTTGAGCCAATAGGATATGCTGATGGCTTTTTTTAAAAAAGAAAAAGAAGAGTCATCTATATCCATCTACTTTTCTGTCTATTCATTCTATTAATTTTTGAGAGTTTGATATTGAAACTCCAACTAAAAATCTTAATTTATCTATTTAAAAATAATTGTAATATATAGTATAACTATATGCAACTTTGTTCTATATTTTTCAAGTCTCCTGTAAATGTGTTATCATACTCTCATAACTGGAAAAAACAAAAAGAAGAAAAAAAGGAGAAGAGTCAAAGATAACTCCAAATATTTTAGGTTGAGTCACTTGTAGAATAAAGTAGCCATTTTTTTGACAAGGAAAGAGTTTCAGAAAGCAGGATTTTTATTGGGGGTGAGTCCAATTTAAGACTCATTGCTTGGACTTTTACAGTTGGAAGTGACTATTCATTGACCAACTGGAATGTTGAGAGTGAAGATAAAGTACAGAAAGGCTGAAGATATAAACTGGGAATTATGAGTGTGCTAAGTGGTATTTAGGGTACAAGACTGGCATAAATCACCTAAAGGGTAAGTGTAATTAGAGATGAGAAGAGGCAGAGGAGGGGGCCTCCAGAACACTAATGCTTGGAAGTACAGATCACCAAGGAAGAACAACAAGGGAGTGTGAAGAAGGACAAAGAGTGAGGCAGAGAAACAGAAGGAAGTACTCTTCTAGGGGACACGTGATGTAAGGGTTTGAAGGAGAAGCTTTAACAGTAGAACTAGATCATGTTAGCCTAGCACCAATGCTTTACACAGTTCTGCAGTGGGGTTGCCCCCACCAGGATCTAAGAGAAGAAACCATGGTCTGTCTTATCCATAGTTCCATCCTGCTGCCCCATACATTGCTGAGCACTTAGTACATGTTTAATGAATAAGTGAACATTTATACTATGTAGATCAGAAGACTGATCTACACAAAAAGACATTGGTGATCAATGTCTTTGATTGATTTTTTGTCTTTGACAAAAACACCAAAAGATATTGGTGATCAATAAGTGACAATGGGCTTAGACCTCAGCTATACTGGCTGCACAAATATTTTCCAGGGATCACTGACCAGCTTACCAATATCTCCAGTTTCTATTGTTCAGCAGACATGTAGCCAAGCCAAAATCCTTTTTCTTAGAATGCTCAGTGGACAGTTCCAACTTTGTTGGTCCCATACACAGGCATCTATTTGTTTTGCAAAACTGAACTCATTGAAGTAAAGATAACAATGAAGTATTTTATACCTGCTCATTTTAATGTTCTACTTTAATGACTTTTTTGTTCATTATGGTCACTCTCCTCCTTCCCCCACCCCAAATACACATTTAAAAGATAAAGAAATATAATTTATCTTTCTATTTCTTGCCATGGAACAGCTGAATATGTCCCCCCATAAAACTGATTTAAGATACCTACCAGACTTTTCCCTGGCCTTTCGTGGCTCAGACAGTAAAGAATCTGCCTGCAATGCAGGAGACCTGGGTTTGATTCCTGGGTGGGGAAGATCTCCTGGAGAAGGGAATGGCAACCCACTCCAGTATTCATGTCTGGATAGAGGAGCCTAACAGGCTACAGTCCATGGGGTCACAAAGAGTCGGACACAACTGAGTGACTTAACACACCAGACTTTGAATTAATACAGTCTACCTTTAACTTCCCTTGCTTTGTTTTTTCTCTAGCAACTTTCTTGTGTGTATATGTATGTGTGTGTGCATGCTCTTCTGCTGCTGCTGCTGCTAAGTCACTTCAGTCATGTCCGACTCTGTGCGACCCCAGAGACGGCAGCCCACCAGGCTCCCCCATCCCTGGGATTCTCCAGGCAAGAGTACTGGAGTGGGGTGCCATTGCCTTCTCCGGTGTGCATGCTCAATCGCGTCCAATTCTGTGAGACCCCATGGACTATACCCCACCAGGTTTCTCTGTCAATGGAATGTTCCAGGCAAGAATACTGGACTGGGTTGCCATTTTCTACTTTAGGGGATCTTCCCTACCCAGGGATCGAAACTGTGTCTCTCATGTCTCCTGCATTGGCTGGAGAATTCTTTACCACTGTACCCACTTAGAAGCCGCAACAACTTTCTTACCTTAGTTAAACGAACAAATATTCCACTGCTCTCTCTACATTGAAGGCTAACTCCTCTGTGCTTTCCTAAGGGCACAAGATTAATTTTTTTTTTTAATTTTTATTTCACGGAGGAGACTTTCCACATTATAAAACTAACCCATAGCCACTAAAGGAAATTTGAAAAACATAAAGAAACACACATGCACAGTCATACACACACATTCACACATTAAGGAGAAAAAAGTCAATTCTACAATCCAAAGATCAGTTCAGTTCAGTTGCTCAGTTGTGTCCGACTCTTTGTGACCCCAGGGACTGCAGCACGCCAGGCTTCCCTGTCCATCACCAATTCCAAGACTTGCTCAAACTAATGTCCATCAAGTTAATGATGCCATCCAACCATCTCATCCTCTGTCATCCCCTTCTCCTCCTGCCTTCAATCTTTCCCAGCATCAGGGTCTTTTCCAATGAGTCAGTTCTTCGCATCAGGTGGCCAAAGTATTGGAGTTTTAGCTTCAGAATCAGTCCTTCCAATGAATATATAGGACTGATTTCCTTTAGGATTGACTAGTTTGATCTCTGTGCAGCCCAAGAGACTCTCAGGGGTCTTCTCCAACACCATACATGACGGCTTTAAAATTATTGGTGTATTGTCTTGCAGGTTATTTGTATCTCTATACTTGAGTGAGTGGGTGACTGTGTGAATGTGAATGTGCACACACAGATTTGTTGTGAGACACGCCTTTTCACTTTAGAAATACATTTTATCTTATGATGTAGCATTCTTAACCATTGCTTTAATACCTATATACTATTCTGTAATGAAAATCTCATTCTCTCTCCCATTGATAGGTATTGCTTCCAGTTATCCACTCATAATGCTACACTGAACATTTTTGTTCACAATATAGATTCTATAATTAGAGTGATTTCTAAATCACTCCCTAAAGTAGAATCATTTCCAAATTCCCAAAAGTGGAATCATTTATTCAAACATTACCAATATTTAAAGCAACTGATATACATTGCTTATGTATTTTACAAAAATATTGAACCATTTTAAACTTCTACCTATAATGAATGCAAAAATCTATTTCCCTACTAGCACTGATTATTATTTAAACTGTGCTCTTTTTCTTTAAACTATGCAAATTTAATAGGTTTAGAATCACCAAATTTTTTTAATTTGCATGCATTTGATTGCCTCTAAAGTTGAAAATTTTCACATAACTATATATTCATTGTATTAATTATTTTATTAATGTCCTTTCTTCACTTTTCTATTAAGGAATCAAAATATTCATCAATTTGCCTAACTTTTAATAGAATAAACATATTGTATGTATCAAGTATTTCTATATAAACATATGTTTCCAGAATACTATTTGTGTTTTTAAGGGTTTTTTTTCTAATTTTTAAATTTGGTTTTTGCCATTCATTGACATGAATCAGCCATGGGTGTACATGTGTTCCCCATCCTGAACCCCCCTCCCACCTCCCTCCCCATCCCATTCCTCTGGGTCATCCCAGTGCACCAGCCCTGAGCACCCTGTCTCATGCATCGAACCTGGACTGGCAATCTGTTTCACGTGTGATAATATACATATTTCAATGCTATTATCAAGTTGTTTATGGCATGGATTTAAATAAGTTTGAGAAAGCAGTACCCTCTAAAATAAAAATAAATATTTATGGTAGAACTTTTAGGAAATCCAAATAAGCAAGAATAAAAAATAAAGTTCTCCCCCATGCTTATGATAATTATTCATAACATTCGGGGCAATTTTCTTTCATCTTTTTCTTACAAGTATTTTTCACAAAAGTCGTCTCATGTACATTCTGCTGTCCTGTTTCTTTCCATTTAGAACATTAAGAATTTATTTTAATGCCATTAAATATTCTTCTTTATTATGGTTTTAATGGCCTCATAATATGGAAAGACAAAATTTATTTATCTAGACCACTGTTGTTGAATCTCCTTATTTCTAATATTTCACTGTTATAAAGATGCATAGACAGTTTTATAGGCTGAATCTTTTGGCATATCCATAATTATTTATTTAGGATGAATTTCTAAAAGTGGGTTATAGGATTAACCAAATTTTAAAGCTTCTGTTATATATTGGCAAATTGCCCTTCAAAGCTGTGTCTTAAGTTTATGGCATGGGATTTATTTTGGCTTAAAGTTGTAAATGTTTACATCGTACTTGAAATAATTTAAAAGGAGCAATTTACCTAGTTATGTGTGTGTTGGAAACAAAAGACAAATATATCTGCAACGTGCCAGGAGTGCACATTTCCAGAGCAGACAGCTCACAATTTATAAGTCTTAGAGTTAGCTGAATTTGTAACTATGGCTTCTTTCCTAAATATGCTAGGGAAAATTTAGTTTAAAAAATCAACTCTTTGTCTACATCAACTTGTCTTCACTACCACAAAGCCATATTTTCCAAATCAACTTAATATGTGGAGGTAGTGGTTCAGAGGACTATTAATAGTTCTACCAGATGCTTCCGTGTACCAAGCACTTGCCAACATCCTTTTCTTTTGGCCATATTGCACAGCTTGTGGGATCCTAGTTCCTGACCAGGGACTGAACCTGCAGGGCCCTCCGCAGTGGAAGAACAAAGTCCTAACCACTGGACTACCAGGGAATCCCCCATCCCTCCTTTTATTTAATAGCCGTATTAGATAAAGCCTTAGTAAGAACAGCCTTACTTTGTGGAAAAGGAAACAAGCTTCAGAATGGTTGAGGGACTTGTTTCACTCCAAAAGAGTACATTTTTCTCACTATTCCATGTTGCTTCCTCATGGACTCTAAAATTTCAGCATAAATTTTGCTTCTACCCACCCCACATCCTACCAACTTACACGTGCATTTACATTTACATTAAAAATTGACCTTTGAGAATTGAACACAAGTTCTGGTTGCAGCCTTTGATCTCTTTCTGTTCTTGTTTATTTTAATGAGCCACTTAAAAATTATACATAGCACCCCAAGAAAGTAGAATTTCATATTAATGAGTATTAATCATATGCATACCAGAAAATACTATAAATTAACTCTAACAGTGACTTACATAGTTTAAGTTATGTCTTAATATGCCTTTTAGTCAATATTGAGCAATAAGTTGTTTTTTAAAACCATTTGACAGATAACATTGGAAGAGAAAAATATTCAGCTCCCATTACTATATGTACTTTCAGTTCAGTTCAGTCACTCAGTCATGTCTGACTCTTTGCAACCACATGAACTGTAGCACGCCCGGCCTCCCTGTCCATCACCAACTGCCAGAGTCCACCCAAACCCATGTCCGTTGAGTGGGGGATGCCATCCAACCATCTCATCCTCTGTCGTCCCCTTCTCCTCCTGCCCTCAATCTTTCCCAGCATCAGGGTCTTTTCAAATGAGTCAGCTCCTTGCATCAGGTGGCCTAAGTATTGGAGTTTCAGCTTAAACATCAGTCCTTTCAATGAACACCCAGGACTGATCTCCTTTAGGATGGACTGGTTGGATCTCCTTGCAGTCCAAGGGACTCTCAAGAGTCTTCTCCAACACCACAGTTCAAAAGCATCAATCCTTTGGCGCTCAGCCTTCTTCACAGTCCAACTCTCACATCCATACATGACCACTGGAAAAACCATAGCCTTGACTAGACGGACTTTGTTGGCAAAGTAATGTCTCTGCTTTTGAATACACTATCTAGGTTGGTCATAACTTTCCTTCCAAGGAGTAAGTGTCTTTTAATTTCATGGCTGCAATCACTATCTGCAGTGATTTTGGGGCCCAAAAAATAAAGTCAGCCACTGTTTCCCCATCTATTTGCCATGAAGTGATGGGACCAGATGCCATGATCTTCGTTTTCTGAATGTTGAGCTTTAAGCCATCATTTTCACTCTCCTCTTTCACTTTCATCAAGAGGCTCTTTAGTTCCTCACTTTCTGCCATAAGGGTGGGGTTATCTACATATCTGAAGTTAATGATATTTCTCCCGGCAATCTTGATTCCAGCTTGTGCTTCATCCAGCCCAGCATTTCTCATGATGTACTGCATATAAGTTAAATAAGCAGAGTGACAATATACAGCCTTGACGTACTCCTTTTCCTATTTGGAACCAGTCCGTTGTTCCATGTCCAGTTCTAACTGTTGCTTCCTGACCTGCATACAGGTTTCTCAAGAAGCAGGTCAGGTGGTCTTGTATTCCCATCTCTTTCAGAATTTTCCACAGTTTATTTTGATCCACACAGTCAAAGGCTTTGGCATAGTCAACAAAGCAGAAATAGATGTTTTTCTGGAACTCTCTTGCTTTTTCAATGATCCAGCGGATGTTGGCAGTTTGATCTCTGGTTCCTCTGCCTTTTCTAAAACCAGCTTGAACATCTGGAAGTTCACAGTTCAGGTATTGGTGAAGCCTGGCTTGGGGAATGTTGAGCATTACTTTACTAGCGTGTGAGATGAGTGCAATTGTGCAGTGGTTTGAGCATTCTTTGGCATTGCCTGTCTTTGGTTTTGTGTGAGTCTCTGTGTGATTGTGGGTCTTCTTGCTTCTTCTGTGTGCCCTCTGATGGAGGAGGCTACGAGGCTTGTGTAAGCTTCCTCATGGGAAGGACTGGTGGTGGGAAAGACTGGGTCTTTCTCTGGTGGGCAGAGCCTTGCTCAACAAAACTTTAGTCTAATTACCCTGGTAGTTTTTGGCCTGAGGTGGTCCAGGTCATAGCCCTCAGGTCTATGGACTCTATGGTTGGGTTAATGGCGAACTCCAAGAGAGTTTACACCGAAGGGGACCTTCCCAGATAGCTGCTCCCAGTCTCCCCAGTCCCTGTTTTGAGCCCCTGCTGACCCACACCTCCACAGGAGACCCCCCAACACTAGCAGGTAGTTCTGATTCAATCTCCTATGGAGTCACTGCCCCTCCCCTCTGAGTCTTGGTACATGCAAGGTTTTGTTTGTGCCCTCCATGACTGGAATCTTTTTCCCCTAGTCCTGTGGAAGTCTTATAATCAAATCCCGCTGGCCTTACAGGTCAGATTCCCTGAGGATTCCCAGTCCCTTTGTTGGGGCCCCAGGCTAGGAAGCCTGACATGGGGTTCCAAACCTTCACAGCAGTCAGAGAACTTCTTCGGTATTATTGTTCTCCAGTTTGTGCATCTCGCACCCAGCAGGTATGGGATTTGATTTTATCATGATTGTGCCCCTCCTACCATTTCACTTTGGCTTCTTCTTCATCTTTGGACGTGGGATATCTTTTTTTGGTAGGTTTCAGTATCCTCCTTCGGAGAAGGCAATGGCACCCCACTCCAGAACTCTTGCCTGGAAAATCCCATGGGCAGAGGAGCCTGGTGGGCTACAGTCCATGGGGTCGCTAGGAGTCAGACACGACTAAGTGACTTCACTTTCACTCTTCATTTGCAGGCATTGGAGAAGGAAATGGCAACCCATTCCAGTGTTCTTGCCTGGAGAATCCCAGGGACGGGGGAGCCTGGTGGGCTGCCGTCTATGGGGTCGCACAGAGTCGGACACGACTGAAGTGACTTAGCAGTAGCAGCAGTATCCTCCTTTTGATGGTTGTCCAACTACTAGCTGTGATTTTGGTGCTCTCACAGGAGGAGATGAGCACACGTACTTCTACTCTGCCATCTAGAACGGAAGCACTGTATGTCCATCTCGATTGAACTATTTCTTTTCCCATCTGCACTGTACTCATCTCTTTTCATCTATATAGAGTTCAGCTCAAGAGTCACTGCCTTAGGAGGCTATTTCTGTCTCTCTGGTCCAGGTCTGTCACCATGGTTACATGTTCCTTTGACTCTGCTTCGTACAAGAGTCTAAGGAGTGTTTGTCTCATAGCCCTACTTGTTTGCATACCCAACCAATGAGTGATGTAACAATTTCTAGACAGAACTTTCTCTAGCCAATAGAGTGCTAAAGATTTCTGAGGTGACAGAAGTCTCTCTGACTTTCTTCTAGGAGCTTAGCTCTCAGGTTATGGCAGCTGAGACAGTAGAGGAGATTCAAACCTCTGGAATTTTCACGTTTACAATCAACCTTAAGTTCCCAGTCACTCTTGCCATTCCTGAGGCTAAGCAGGAATGTTTCCTTTCATTAATGCCTTCCACCAGAAGCCCACTACACTGTGTCCTAGTGAGTCAGAGACAAAGCAAGGGTTGTACAAGAGAGATTTTAAGACCTTGGGTAAAATCATTATCTTGCAAAGTTGCAACATTTTCTCTTTGGGCATAATTCTAGAGAAAGTTTCCATATATACAGTGGCCATAATGATTGTATCAAGTCAGAAAATTCATGAAAGGTAGGGATTATCTCCATTTCATAGTTAAGGAAACTAAGCCCAGAAGTCTCATCCTGAAGAAAGATTTGTTTTGAGTTTCTTATTCAATACAAATTCACCACTGTTTCTGACTTCTTCTTTACTTGAGTTGGTCTGTTTGTACACTAAGTCCCCTACAGACGATTGAGTTCCATTCTGAGAGCATATTCATAAGTCCAATTTTTAAGTCCAACAAACTTAGCCTGGGTACCCAGCTAACATGATCAGCTATATAATACTGTACTATGATAGATTTATAATACTTTTCACACAATACAAAAATGCACAAATACAAAAAACAAAGCATTTTTAATCTTATAGTACAGTGAAACAGTTGGCATACAGGAACTCATATCAAGTGAACAGGTAGGAGTTACTGGAGGAGGGAGAAAGGTGGGGAATGGTAGAGCTGACAGAACATCAGCGACAGGAGATGGGGGTGTAACCTGCAGTTTCACTCCCTGATATCGATGAAACACACGTTTGCATCTTTTAAAGTTCACAATTCGAAATTTTGAATGTAGGTGCCTTCCCATTTTGTAATTTTTGAAGGTTCACAGCAATGCCAGTAGACTTTCTCAGAAAACTATTGTTGAGACTTGTTCAGGGTCACATTGTAAGTAGCGACTGAGTAGAAAACACCATCCATGTTTTGATTTGAATGTAGGGAATTTACTGGGGAGTAAAGGAATTGGGATTTGTCAGAGAAGCAGGAATTTAAACAATGATATAGACACAGCAAAGGCCTCAGCCAGTTCCATGGGAAGCTCTGAAGCTAGCCTAGCCCTGTAGAGTGGTGTCAGATTGAATCAGAGGCCAGCTGTCCCTGGGACAGCACAGTGCTCCTGGGAGAGGAGATGGTCTTCAGCCAAGGGCAGTAGGGAAGCAGGTACTTAGCTATAACCAGTCAGAGCTTAGAGCTCAACACTCCCAGTCCCTGGGGAGTGAGTGCTTTAGTCCTAAAGGGGAATCTGTGCACACATCTCATCTTTTGATGCCTAGTAGCAGTCACATGACCTAGGCTGTCCATCACTACTCCACTATTCATTGGCCATCTGTACTTGTGTGAGTGATGTACTAAAGGAGCCCAACACAGGGCCCACCACCCATGGTGTCTCTCAAGTGTCCAGTGAGCTGCTAGGTAGTAAGAAACCTGGCCTGGGGTTCCAGTCCTGGACGATCACACACAGCTTGTTGGGAAAACCTTTGTCCAGGGAGTAGGAAATCTAATCTTGCTGTTCTCTTTGTGAACCTGGCCACATTTCGTTTGTCCTCTAAGCTTATATTATTTAGTGTTGATATGTGATGTCCTTAGCATTGTTGTTGTTTAGTCCTGAGGTCATGTCCAACTCTTTTGCAACCCCATGGACTGTGGCCCAGCAAGCTTCTCTGTCCATGGGATTTCCCAGGCAAGAATATTGGAGTGAGTTCCCATTTACTTCTCCAGGGGATCTTCCTGACCCAGGGATCAAACCCTTGTCTCTTACATTGGCAAGCAGATTCTTTACCACTGAGCCAGCAGGGAAGCCCATTTTTAACATAGTTTCTGGTATATAAGAGACCCTTAAAGAATGACCCCTTTTCCCTTCCTTGCTAGGTCAATGTAGGGTCAGATATTATCTACCATCACTCCAAGTTCTTTGAATCCATACTGGAATATTATAATGGATTCTCATATTTTCATTTCATTTTTATTACTCATTGTTTACTGCTAAGATCATAGTAATGCAGGTGTGGTTTTCATTTGATTCCCAGAATGATGAAATTTCATAACTGGAGTAGTCCAATCCCTTTTTTTAAATTCATAAGTAAATGAACTCTTTGGTGGGAGGAGGGAAGGAAATTGACTTGTCCAAGGTCACATTGTAAGTAGTGACTGAGTAGAGAACACCCTCCATGTTTTGAGACCCATCCCCTGGCTCACCACCCACTCTCTCCCCTAACCTCCAGCTGCTGGTACATTCTAGCCTGCAAGGCAGCATGATTTGCCTTTCTTGTGTTAACATTATTCTAGCATGTAATGTCTGTGTTTAAAGCAATGACCTGAGAAACACTTTTATTTCCAGTGATGCACTTATTTTGCAGGGTTTATTAATTTTATTTATGTATTTGATCTCTCAAATGAAATAATAAACTAATTAGTGGGACAATTTACTGGTGTGCTCCGCCAAGGGTGTTTTACAACCTCGGTGCCAGCTTGTCTAACTGTTGTGTCAGCAGATCCACTTTCTGCCCTGCTGCCCTTAATTTTAGCCATCTGACACTCATGGTAGGCAGCCTTGTCCTGGGTACATGTGCCTCCAGAGGGCATCTAGAAATGTCAGGTCATAGGGCAAAGGAAATTTCCCCCAGAAGCCTCCCTAGAATTCACTCAGGACAGACTGGTTTATTTGGCTTAAACAGATGGGGGTTCAGCTCACAGAGAGCAGAACTGGGCCAGTTCACTATCTGAAACACTTAGAATGAGAATTTCTAGAGGAGGAGGAAAGGCTATATGTACGCAGGTGTTGAAAGTCACACCTGAGAAAGCCCATAGCCCATCAAAACCAAAAGCAGAGCGAGGAGCAGCACAGAGATTGACATAGGGACAGCAGACATGGGAACATTGCAAGATGCAGAAGCAAGTATAAGAGAGATGCTAGAAGCCCCAGAGTAATTAGAACAAACAGGGCAACAGTGCCAAAGTTCGTAATTGCTGTTTTTCAAACTGACTTTGAAGTGAAGTACATGCACTTCCTTCTAAGGCAGACCCCATCTGTGGTCTCTTAACAGCGAGTGCTTATCTCTGTCTTAGAATTAATCCTAGTCTGTTGTCATTGCTTCTTGTCTGGTCCCATTTGACCATGAGCACCATGGTATCCCCAGGGTCTAGAACTATGTCTGGACTATAATAGGGTTCAATAAACATATATCAAGTGGAAGAATAGATGGATAGATGGATGATAAATGAACACATGAATCAGTCTGCCAAAGCTACTGGAGGTCTAAGATCCAGACACGGATCTAGAACGGATCTAGTATAGAACGATACTATATTTATCTGCTCTTTTAAAAGTCTTTTTAGTTGAATTTGTTACAGTATTGCATCTGTTTTGCGTGTGTGTGTGTGTGTTGTGGAGTTTTATTGGGGGGTGACAAGACATAAGGGATCCTAGTTCCCTGACTAGGGACTGAACCCATACCCCCTGCACTGGAAGGCGAAGTCAACCACTCGGCCACCAGGGGAGTCCCTGTCTGCTGTCTTCAGTGTAACAAGCAGAACCCAGCCAGAGATAACCTTTTTCAGTGACTGATATTTGTCATAGAATCACTCAATATAGCAAATAAATATATAGCACAAAATAGTTAACTTCTCTTGATTAAACTTTCCTTCTTATGAATGCTTATTAACACACACTCACAGACAGTGAAGGACAGGGAAGCCTGATGTGCTGCAGTTCACGGGGTCACAAACAGTTGGACATGCCTGGATGACTGAACAACAACACACATTCATTTGGGGGAGAGGTAAAAGGTCATAGTGCTCTCACCTTACGTGGCACCACTGTTGGCCCACTAGTTCCCTTGTGGGTATGAACGCTTTCACTATCCTGGCTGCTGATAAACTGTCACTATGGGTTGAATCTAGCCTGAGGGTTCAACCTGCCTCTTGAGAAATCTGTATGCAGGTCAAGAAGCAACAGTTAGAACCAGACATGGAACAACAGACTGGTTCCAAGTTGGGAAAGGAGTACTTCAAGGCTGTGTATTGTCACCTTGTTTATTTAACTTATATGCAGAGTCCGTCATGTGAAATGCAGGATTAGATGAAGCACAAGCTGGAGTCAAGATTGCCAGGAGAAATATCAATAACCTCAGATATGCAGATGACACCACCCTGATGGCAGAAAGTGAAAGAGCCTCTTGATGAAAGTGAAAGAGGAAAGTGAAAAATCTGGCGTAAAACTCAACATTCAAAAAAAGAAGATCATGGCATCCAGTCCCATCACTTCATGGCAAATAGATGGGGAAACAATGGAAACAGTGACAGACTTTATTTTCTTGGGCTACAAAATCACTGCAGATGGTGACTTTACTCATGAAATTAAAAGACACTTGCTTCTTGGAAGAAAAGCTATGACCAACCTAGAGAGCATATTAAAAAGCAGAGACTTTGCTAACAAAGGTTCGTCTAGTCAAAGCTGTGGGTTTTCCAGCAGTCATATATGGATGTGAGAGTTGGACCAAAAAGAAAGCTGAGTGCCAAAGAATTGATGCTTTTGAACTATGGTGTTGGAGAAGACTCTTGAGAGTCCCTTGGACTGCAAGGATATCAAACTAGTCAATCCTAAAGGAAACCAATCCTGAATATTCATTTGAAGGACTGATGCTGAAGGTGAAACTCCAATACTTTGGCCACCTGATTCGAAGAACTGACCCATTTGAAAAGACCCTAATGCCAGGAAAGATTGAAGGCAGGTGAAGATAGGGATGACAGAGGATGAGATGTTTGGATGGATCACCAACTCAATGGCTATGAGTTTGAATAAGTTCTGGGAGTTGGTGATGGACAGGGAAGCCTGGCAGGCTGCAGTCAATCGGGTTGCAAAGAGTCAGACATGACTAACCAACCGAACTGAAATGAGGGTTCTTCTCAGAACAAGTTCCGGACCTTTAGCCAGAGACTGGCTGGAAAATGAGGAGAAGGGAGGGTCAGTGGGCTCCTGCATGAAGCTGTGCAGACTCAGTAGTGGGGTAGAGGGAACTAGCCCTACTGTGATTGACTCCCCTAGAGGTAATACTTAACCCTTGGGTGTTTCCTTTGCTATGATTAGACATATGCAAATGAGCAAACTCTAATGCATTGATCCTAGCTATAACTAGTGTACATCCAGCTCTGCAACATCTATCCAAAATATTGCAGCGTTTGGGGGGATATGCAAATGAGCTAACCCTAACATGTTGATGCCATTTACATGCTGTGGCTCTCATTGGTACACAAGCAGCTCTTACATGTTGGTAATGATAAAGTGCTGGGGCTAGAACTGAGGCTTGAGGTTCTAAATCATATTATTTGCTTTCTGTCAATATGTGATCATATGGGAACAGCCCCAAAGAGGCTGGGATTCTAGACCCAGGCAAATATCAGAGATCTTTGGCAAATACCTGGAACTATTTGTATAACAGTTCTAATGATAAGAATTTATTTATTCCTGTCATTTATTCCATGACTGCCATATACCATCACTATACTAAAGTCTTTCAATATAATACTTAATGGTCACAACAAGTCTGCAATTAGATATTATTATCCTGTTTGAAGGTGAGTATACACCAAAGTTTAGAAAGGTGAAATAACTTGTCTAGAGTTTTATAGTGCTCATCAGGTTAAAAAGAAAATATCCTAAGTTTTATACAGAATAAAGGTGATAACTGCCCAAGGTTTGAAAACTGGGGTCAAGTAAATAAATAAACTCTAAAATGCAACTGTCCATTGGCTTTTTTACTCTATGAATTGAGCTGCTGCTAAGTCACTTCAGTCGTGTCCAACTCTGTGCAACCCCATAGATGGCAGCCCACCAGGCTCCCCCGTCCCTAGGATTCTCCAGGTAAGAACACTGGAGTGGGTTGCCATTTCCTTCTCCAGTGCATGAAAGTGAAAAGTGAAAGTGAAGTTGCTCAGTTGTGCCCGACCCTCAGCGACCCCATGAACCACAGCCTTCCAGGCTCCTCCGTCCATGGGATTTTCCAGGCAAGGGAGGGAGGGAAAATAGTGCTGTTTCAATTGTAATCATGTCTCCAGACAACTTGTGAAAACATTGGTACTTGGCAGCAGGTGCGGGGTGGGGAGCTGGGTATGAGCACTCTGGTCTTATTTGCAGATCTCCCAAAGCAGAAGCTTTTCCAGGCTTCCCCACTGTCCAGCTGACAAACCACGGTCTCATTCTGGCCCAAGACCAGTGTCTTGAGTCAGGTTGCAATGAAAGACAAGACAGAATGCATATGTGTCCAGCCCTCTTTTCCCAGGTGACTAGAATAAACTTTCCTATGCAGTCACAGCTTGGCCAGGATAGGCTGCATTTTCAAGGACCACCACTTTGTTCCTCACCAGAAGTTGTAAACTACTGCTATATTCCAAGCATGAGCATTTTAAATTTTTATTGTAAACTCTAAATGTCTGGTGTGTATTTAAAATAAGTTCATTTTTATCTCATTAGGTTTTTCAGTTTATGTATTATATTGGCTGTTAACATGTGCCAAATCCTCTTTCCCTGCTTCATGTTTCTCCATGGCACTTATCACTGTCTGGCCTACACAGTGTTTATCATTTATTTGCATAGTGTCTGTCTCCACCCTCTGGAGTATAAGCTCCATGAGGGCAGGGTATCTGTTCAGTTTTTATTAAATACACAGTGACCAAACAAGTGTTTGGCACAGTTAGGATGTCAACAAAGATTTATGAAAAATAATAAAGGGTGGGTGAATATATGGGTGATGGCTGACTGGCTGGCTGGACAGACAGGCAGATAAACAGATGGATAGGTCTTGCCAGCTGTGACAATGTGAGATATATTATAGCAATTAGGGTAGTGTGGATGTTTATTTGCACAGAAAACTAGATGAATAAAATAAAATCTCAGTTCAGTTCAGTCACTCAGTCACGTCTGACTTTTTATGACCCCATGGACTGCAGCACGCCAGGCCTCCCTGTCCATCACCAACTGCCTGAGTTTACCCAAACTCATGTTCATTGAGTTGGTGATGCCATCCAACCATCTTATCCTCTGTCGTCCCCTTCTCCTCCTGCCTTCAATCTTTCCCAGCATCAGGGTCTTTTCAAATGAGTCAGCTCTTCACATCAGGTGGCCAAAGTATAGGAGTTTCAGCATCTAAATCAGTCCAATAAACATTCAGGACTGATCTCCTTTAGGAAGGACTGGTTGGATCTCCTTGCAGTCCAACAGACTTTCAGGGACTTCTCCAACAGCATAGTTCAAAAGCATCAATTCTTTGGCGCTCAGCTTTCTTTATACTCCAACTCTCACAACCATACATGACTACTGGAAAAACCATAGCCTTGACTAGATGGACCTTTGTTGGCAAAGTAATCTCTCTGCTTTTGAATATGCTGTCTAGGTTGGTCATAACTTTCCTTCCAAGGAGCAAGCATCTTTTAATTTCATGGCTGCAGTCAACATCTGCAGTGATTTTGGAGCCCAAAAAATAAAGTCTGCCACTGTTTCCATTGTTTCCCCATCTATTTGCCAAGACACTGATGGGACCAGGTGCCATGATCTTAGTTTTCTGAATGTTGAACTTTAAGCCAACTTTTTCACTCTCCTCTTTCACTTTCATCAAGAGGCTCTTTAGTTCTTCTTCACTTTCTGCCATAAGGGTGGTGTCATCTGCGTTTCTGAGGTTATTGATATTTCTCCCAGCAATCTTGATTCCAGCTTGTGCTTCATCCAGCCCAGTGTTTCTCATGATGTACACTGCATATAAGTTAAATAAGCAGGGTGACAATATACAGCCTTGATGCACTCCTTTTCCTATTTGGAACCAGTCTGTTGTTCCATGTCCAGTTCTAACAGTTGCTTCCTGACCTGCATACAGGTTTCTCAAGTGGCAAGTCAGGTGATCTGACCTGCCTCTTGAGAATTTTCCACAGTTTATTGTAATCACATAGTCAAAGTTAAACCGCATAGTCAATAAAGCAGAAATAGATGTTTTTCTGGAACTCTCTTGCTTTTTGATGATCCAGTGGATGTTGGCAATTTGATCTCTGCTTCCTCTGCCTTTTCTAAAACCAGCTTGAACATTTGGAATTTCATGTATTGCTGAAGCCTGGCTTGGAGAATTTTGAGCATTACTTGACTAGTATGTGAGATGAGTGCAATTGTGCGGTAGTTTGAGCATTCTTTGGCATTGCCTGTCTTAGGGATTTGAATGAAAACTGACCTTTTCCAGTCCTGTGCTTAGTTTTCCAAATTTGCTGGCATATTGAGTGCAGCACTTTCACAGCATCATCTTTCAGGATTTGAAATAGCTCAACTGGAATTCCATCACCTCCACTAGCTTTGTTCATAGTGATGCTTTCTAAGGCCTACTTGACTTCACATTCCAGGATGTCTGGCTCTAGGTGAGTGATCACACCATCATGATTATCTTGGTCGTGAAGATCTTTTTTGTATAGTTCTTCTGTGTATTCTTGCCATCACTTTGTAATATCTTCTGTAGGTTCACACCATTTCTGTCCTTTATAGAGCCCATCTTTGCATGAAATCTTCCCTTGGTATTCTAATTTTTTTGAAGAGATCTCCAGTCTTTCCCATTCTATTGCTTTCCTCTATTTCTTTGCACTGATCACTGAGGAAGGCTTCCTTTTCTCTCCTTGCTATTCTTTGGAACTCTGCATTCAAAAGGATATATCTTACCTTTTCTCCTTTGCTTTTTACTTTTCTGCTTTTCACAGCTATTTGTAAGGCCTCCTCAGACAGCCATTTTGCTTTTTTGCATTTCTTTTCCTTGGGATGGTCTTGATCCCTGTCTCCTGTACAATGTCATGAACCTCTGTCCATAGTTCATCAGGCACTCTATCTATCAGATCTAGTCCCTTAAATCTATTTCTCACTTCCACTGTATAATGGTAAGGGATTTGATTTATGTCATACCTGAATGGTCTAGTGATTTTCCCTACTTTCTTCAATTTAAGTCTGAATTTGGCAATAAGGAATTCTTGATCTGAGCCACAGTCAGCTCCCAGTCTTGTTTTTGCTGACTGTATGGAGCTTCTCCATCTTTGACTGCAAAGAATATAATCAATCTGATTTTGGTGTCGACCATCTAGTGATGTCCATGTGTAGACTCTTCTCTTGTGTTGTTGGAAGAGGGTGTTTACTATGACCACTGTGTTCTCTTGGCAAAACTCTATTAGCCTTTGCCCTGCTTCATTCTGTACTCCAAGCCAAATTTACCTGTTACTCCAGGTGTTTCTTGACTTCTTACTTTTGCATTCCAGTCCCCTATAATGAAAAGGACATCTTTTTGGGGTGTTAGTTCTAAACAGTCTTGTAAGTCTTTATAGAATGATTCAACTTCAGCTTCTTCAGCAATACTGGCTGGGGCATAGACTTCGATTACAGTGGTATTGAATGGTTTGCCTTGGAAACAGAGATCATCCTGTCGTTTTTGAGATTGCATCCAAGTACTGCATTTCGGACTCTTGTTGACCATGATGGCTACTCCATTTCTTCTAAGGGGTTCTTGCCCACAGTAGTAGATATAATGGTCATCTGAGTTAAATTCACCCCAGTCCATTTTAGTTCGCTGATTCCTAAAATGTCTATGTTCACTCTTGCCATCTCCTGTTTGACCACTTCCAATTTGCCTTCATACGTGAACCTAACATTCCAGGTTCCTATGCAATATTGCTCTTCACAGCATCGGACTTTACTTCCATCACCAGTCACATCCACAACTGCGTATTGTTTTTGCTTTGGCTCTATCCCTTCATTCTTTCTGGAGTTATTTCTCCACTGATCTCCAGTAGCATATTGGGCACCTACTGACCTGGGGAGTTCATCTTTCAATGTTCTATCTTTTTCCCCTTTCATACTGTTCATGGGGTTCTCAAGGCAAGAATACTGAAGTGGTTTGCCATTTCCTTATCCAGGGGACCACATTTTGTCAGAATTCTCCACCATAACCTGTCCTTCTTGGGTAGCCCTAGATGGCATCACTTATTTCCATTGAGTTAGACAAGGCTGTGGTCCATGTGGTTAGATTTATCTCTTCTCCATGGGATCTTCCTGAACCAGGAATAGAACCAGGGTTTCCTGCATTGCAAGCAGATTCTTTACCAACTGAGCTATCAGGGAAGCCCTGAAATAAAAGCTAGAGCCCAGAAATAGACTATACTGATTATAAAATTAATACATGATAGATGCATCATTACAAACCAATGCAGAAATCATCGAAAGAAAGAAAGAGAAAGTGAAGTCTCTCAGTTGTGTCTGACTCTTTGCTATCCCATGGACTGAGGCCCACCAGGCTCCTCTGTCCATGGGATTCTCCAGGCAAGAATACTGAAGTTGGTTACCGTTTCCTTCTCCAGGGTATCTTCCCAACCCAGGGATCAAACCCAGGTCTCCTACATTGCAGGCAGATTCTTTACTGTCTGAGCCACTAGGAAAGCCCCCATATAAAGAATATCAGTTCCAAATGGATTAAAGGCAAAAGGCATCATTTTAAAAATAACTATAGGAGACTATCTTTATGATCCAGTGTTGGCAAAGTTTTATTTAATAAAACAAAAAATGGAAATACTAGTATGTTTTATTATATTAAAATTTTAAAACATTTTATATGTCACTATAAACAAAATAGGAAGATAAACTTTAGGTTAGGAAAAACAATTGGAACATATATAACTGTAAAAACATGCAAGCTAGTATAGAATATACTGAGTACCACTGCATGTCTTGATCAGATATTATAATTTTACCATTTTTCTGTTGCTTCCCATTGGTTGCACCCACACTTACCTAAATGTCATCTTACTGGAAAGGTTTTTCCTAACGACCCTATTGAAGAGTAAACTCCCATAAAGTTTGGGGGAGCATGGGTACATGCATATGTATGGCTCAGTCCCTTTGCTGCTCACCTGAAACTATCACAACATTGTTAATTGGCTATACCCCAGTACTAAATAAAAAAGTTAGAAAAGTGGTTCAGCCCTATAGCCCGTATGACCATCAGGCATACTAGGTGTTTTCCTTTCTTATTTGTTTAGCGTATGTTGTTTCTTTCTTGTAACAACTCAATAGAAAAAAATAAAGGCATACAAAAACCAGAAGGAAAAAACTCATGTAAAAATACAAAAAAGAAAAATAATGTCTAATCTCACTAATAATTATAGAAATGCATATTAAAGTATGAATTATTTTATATCCACCAGATTGAAAAACTGTTACAGTCTGGTAATACCCAATGTTCGTAATGATATGAACTAGTGTAAATTGCTCTTGCTACCTTGGAGAGCAGTTTGCCACATCTCAGATATCTTTGAGGAGGCATATACTCTTTGGCCTAGCAAGTCAGTAGAGAAACCACAATATGTAGCCCAAGAGTGTAACAATATCCATCACACCGTTATTTGTATTAGCACAATTTGGAAATAGCTCAAATGTCCATCAATATTAATGATTAAGTTAGAATATAAATATATGATAAAATACTATCTAAATATTAAAATGAGAGAATATAAACTAGTTCTATCAAAGTAGTAAATTATCTGAAACATATTCAGCAAAATAAGCAGGCTTCAGATGGATGCCTACAATGAGATATTTAAACAAAGTTTTAAACAGGCAAAACAGTGCTATATATTGTTTATGGATGCAAACATGTATTAGAAACAGAAAAACATGCAAGGACATTTAGGAGAGTATGTTTTTGGAATTAGAAGGAAATTATCTTTTAATTTAAAAGATAATCTTTTAAATATAATAATCTTTTAAAGATAATCCTATCTTTAAAAGAAAGTTATCTTTTTGGAATTAGGAAGAAATTCATGGCAAAATCTACTTATATTGTATAATGTTTAATTTTAGAAAGAAAAGATCTGAAGCAAATATGATGGAATTTTAGTATTTGACAAGGCTGGGTGGTAGTACATAGTTTAGGGTTATAATTATGTCTATACTGAAATTCAAGCTTGAAGTATTTAACAAGAAAAGAAATAGGAGGGTACTTAAGTGTGACTACCAGGGAATAAAATTCAAGCCATAGCATATGAAGTAATGCGGTGTGGCATAGCAAAATTGTAAGTTGAATTTTCTTATGAGTTGAAGATTGGTGCAAACCAGGACTTAGTACCTTCTTTTCAAAACAGTTAATAAGATTAGCTTTTGGAACCAGACAGTCTAGTTTGAATCTTGATTCAGACAATAACATTAAAACTGGGCATCAGTTTCCTCATTTTTAAAGTGGAAAAATATGATAAAATAGAAAAACAGGAGAGAAAGTCAACATAACCAATAGTTGTTTCTTCAAAAAGATTAACTAAAAGTAACACAGTATTGTAAAGCAAGTATACTTCAGTTGAAAAAATAAATAAAAATTAACAAAATTTACAAACCATTAGCTTAATTCAATAAGATGCGAGAAAGAAAGTGAAATGACTTGAATAACTAAAATCAGAAATGAAAGAGAGGGCATTACGACCAACAAGATAGAAATCAAAAGGGTTATAAAGTAAAAAAAAGTACTTCCTCATAACAAATAGTATGCAGATGAAATGAGATAATATTTGTAGTGTCTAGCATATTTCATGGCACATGATAAAAAGAAAGACTGGCTTATGTACAAAAGGTCCAGGTCTGGATGTAAACAGGCATCAGATTGAGGTCTGTTTTGAATGCCATGCTTTGTCTCATTTTATTTTTTACAATAACCTTATTAGACTCATGTTTTTATTATCCCATTTTATATGTAAGAAAACTGAGCCTTAGAAAGGTCAAATAACTTGACCTTTCTTGACCAAGATCACCCAGATCTTAAAAGACAGAGATGGGATTCAAACCAGCTCTATCTCCAGAGAAATACAACTG
Source organism: Bubalus kerabau (assembly GCF_029407905.1). NCBI lineage: Eukaryota > Metazoa > Chordata > Mammalia > Artiodactyla > Bovidae > Bubalus > Bubalus kerabau. The sequence continues at coordinate 88,952,651 of NC_073629.1, forward strand.
TAAATTAATATCCTGGCTATATTTCACTAGTTTTATGAATAAACTAAATTGAATTTGTATGAACCATGGCAATCATCTATCCTGTAGCTTTTTTTTTTTTTTCCTTTAGTAAGGAGTCAACCAGCCATTGCTGATTAAACTAGTAATAAGTATCTGTTTAGTTTATGTATATGCAACTCCAAACATGTAAAATAACTGAGTTGCTATAATGGGATATTGTTACTAGATAAATATTCCAGTCTTAAACAGATTCTGGATATTGGAATATATTGGAAGATCAGTAGGCTGTGATATTCCATTATGTTGAGTTGTGCGTGTATGTGTTTTAACCATAGGCTTTTTTTTTCTGTTTCACGGTCTTTGCTGAAAAAATGGTTCTCTCTCTGCTTTCTATCTTCTTCTATCTTCTGTGAATTCAAATGGAACTTAAATTTTATTGTCATTGATTATTTGAATGAACAATTCTCTTAGTGTAGTTTTGTCAAGTCATTTCCATTTACTAAGTCTTTTAAAAAATATTTATTTATTTATTTATTTGGCTGTACCAGGTCTTAGTTGCAGCATGCCAGATCTAGCTCCCTGACCAGGGATCAAACCCAGGTCCCCTGCACTGAAAGCACAGTCTTAGCTACTGGATCACCAGGGAAGTCCCTATCAAGTCTTAAATTCATTCATTCACTCATTCCTTTTTTTATGCGGCAAACACTGATTAGATGAAAACTATGAGCTTGTCCGGGCTTCCCAGGTGGCTCAGTGGTAGAGAATCTGCCTTCCAAGCAGGAGACGTGGGTTTGATTCCAGGGTTTGGAAGATCCCCTGGAGAAGGAAATGGCAACCCACTCTAGTATTGTTACCTGGGAAATCCCATGGTCAGAGGAGCCTGGCGGGCTATAGTCCGTGGGGTCGAAAAAGCATCAGACACGACTTAGTGACTAAATAGCGGCAGCAGCACGAGCTTATCTTTGGTCTAGGTTCACAGGAAGCAAGGATTAGTAAGGTATGATGACTTCCTCTGAGGAGCTCACAGATAGAAAGAGGCAGACATGGAATGGACAAGTCCTATGTAGCGTCACCTTTTTTGTTGTCATTTAGTCGCTAAGTTGTGTCTGACTCTCTTTGCTACCCCATGGACTGTAGCCCCCCAGGCTCGTCTGTCCATGGGATTTCCCAGGCAAGAATACTGGAGTGGGTCGCCATTTCCTTCTCCAGGGGGATCTTCCTGACCCAGGGATCAAACCTATGTCTCCTGCATTGCCGCCTTCAAAATGGAGTTATTTCTCCATTTCAGCAAGGAACAGGGAGTCCCCAATTATATAAGTGGATGTAAGGAAAGTGGTGCAGAAATGGTGATGCTAAAGCTGAAAGTTTTTCATATACAATCATTTTCTTCCTAGAGAAATAATGTGTGATCTCTATAAGGAATTTGGAAAACAAAAAGAGAAAAATAACATATGATCATACTGCAGAGCGGAGAAGGCAATGGCAGCCCACTCCAGTACTCTTGCCTGGAAAATCCCATGGACGGAGGAGCCTGGTAGGCTGCAGTCCATGGGGTTGCTACGAGTCGGACACAACTGAGTGATTTCACTTTCATTTTTCACTTTCATGCATTGGAGAAGGAAATGGCAACCCACTCCAGTGTTCTTGCCTGGAGAATCCCAGGGACGGGGGAGCCTGATGGGCTGCTGTCTATGGGGTCGCACAGAGTCGGACACGACTGAACCAACTTAGCAGCAGCAGCAGCAGCAGCAGCATACTACAGAGAAATAACCACTGTTAACAGCTGGCATATTTTAAAGACTAATTTCTACATGGATGAGCTCAAACTTTGTAAACAATTTTGCTATGTTTTATTTTGGAATTTTTTTTATATTTTTGCACATTTATATTATTACTCTATGTAGAAATATTCAGTTTATCATTCCTCCATTGTCTGTTTCCCTCTTAAAAACAACTTTGTGATGCCAACCTCTGTGCATAAATATTGGCCTGCATTCTCTATTGTTTCCTTGAGAAGGACTCCTGAAGGAGAATTGCAGATTAAAGGCTACGAACACTTTTAAGACTCTTGACATTTTCTCCAGTGCCCTCTTCTTTACTGATCTTAAGGCAAGAGCTCAAGCCTTTAGAGAGTCAGATAAATTGGGAAAGTTCTTTAAAAATTCTTCCATGCTTCTGGGTATGTGTAGAAATGTACACGAGTGTGTGCACACACATATATCTCAGGAAGTGACACCAATACACACACACACCCTCCTACCTAAGAGGTATCGTGGACCATTTCTTGTTCAGTCCTTACAATGGGCTATATTTGTTGATTTTTGTTTAGACGTATTTTGTTTACGCCATCTTTTTATTTCCAATGCCTGCTGTGTGGTAGGAAATTAGTAAATGTTTCTTGAATGAAATGGAAGAAAAACAAGCCAGTTAAGTAATTCATGTTTATTTTTTTAATATCATGTTTTATTTGTTTTCAGCATTCAGCAAGACATGCTGGTGAACCCCAACTCCGCCTCTTCATGATCAAGGGACCCTTTTACACAACACAAAGGTAAATGTTGGAGGCCGATTGTCTTGCTGGCCTGAGGAAAGTCCTGGTCTCTCGGAAAACACTCACAAATGTCTCAGGGTCTTCTTGAAGTGACGGCCTTTGTGCTTTTGTGTTCCTCTTTAAGCTCTAGAGGGTTTATGGAGCCTTCAGGAATCAGTGCCTTTTCTCTGGGCTACATTGTGTTTATGGTTACAGAAAGATAATATTGATTCTCTTTCTTCTTGTCTTTAAGCACCTAGTAAATGTCATTAAGAGTCTTAAGTTTTCCTGCCCAGATTTTGGTTTCTCCTAATAGGTTGTCTCAGACTGGTTTGATTTTTAAATACAATAATGTCACCTCCCTTCTCAAATACCAGTCTAAATATATTTACCAACAGAAGGAACCATTCTCAATTGTGCAAACTAAAGTCAAACCGTGCATAAGATAAATGTCTCTACATAAGAAACAGACTTGGAGATTTATGAGCTTTAGGGACAAGTACTATTCTTTTGAGGCCCTAAACTTTTAAATGATGGCAACACTGAATTATGTACTTCATACGGGGAGCCAGGAAGGCGCAATTGAAAATGCCTGTTCTTTTGACAAATTAGAAGCATTCATTCCAATATCTATTTCTTGTTTACCAGGGATAATGCTGAATGAATCACAGACTGGTGGATGGATGTTCCTTCCTAACACTTTTAATTAGCAGCACCGCCTATTAGGATGAACAGAGTGCTGTGTTTCTGCCATAGATTACCCCAACCTGCCTTACATAGAATAGAAATCTTATTCTCCACAAGGTAATGTTCATCTCTTCCCCAGCCAGACAAGCATAGAAAATTAAACAATGGTCTGTTAAAAAGCCCAGATAATGTATTTATCATTTCCAGTTTATGTGAGTTTGCAAGGCAAATACGAGTGGGAGCTATTTGTTATGAGACCTTGGGGAACAATGGGACTGGAGAGCGAGCTGGGAGGCTGGAGGATCTGAGACTTGTAAAAATTCATTTAAAATATGAGGAACTATTGGAGACAGAGGAAATTAATTACTCTGAGGGACTCAAATGTCACTACTCATTTAAGTGACCTGGCAAGGAGGTTGAGAAACCTGTTTTCTGGGGGCTTTTGTAGTGGAGAAGACTGGTTGCTGGGACTCCTCAGCTGTCAATTTTTGCATTTCCTTGGTGACTTATTGACATGTCAACCTGGCTTGTGCCGCAGCCTCTTCTAATGAGTAGAGTTAAATGAGAAATGGGGGTTGGGTTGGGGGAGCACTCTCCCCATTGCTGGCCAGGCTATCCAGCAGAGCTCACCACATATGTAAGTAACTGCCCGACCTAGGGGAAGCTTGTAAATTACCACAATGGAGAGAAGAGGCTGATCATTTACAGCCGGACTGCGTTTGGTCTTTTATTATTGCTTTTCCATCCACAAAGCTATTCTCTGAGGGGGAGTGAATTTGGGAAGACAAATTAAGGTTTTCTACCTAAGGAGGACTGGGGAGCAGTAGCTTCTGAAAACAGTCATCTTTTCTAGATTGCCTGTCTCATAAATCTCTCAAATGCATTCTGCTTATAGACAGAGGTTGAAAATATATAGATATGTGATGACTTAAAAGTTTAAAATCAGTAAGCATCCAGAGTAATGGAGTAGAAGCTCTCTGAGATGTATGCCTTCCCTAGACTGGGGAAATCAAGGTTTTTTTAATGAACTCTGTCACTAACCAGCTGTGAGATCCTACAAGAGCCACCATAGTGCTTCGAGCCTTTGTTTTGATGTTTATAAAGTGGGAATAATAATATCTATCTTTGTGATTAAGATCAATATGTCCAAAAGAGCTTCGACATGTGGAAATATCAGTTATGTAAGTCTTATCATCTATGGATGTATTCTGTTGTAAAATTCTTGGTTTTTAAACACTGATGCAGCTCAGTGGTTTGTATTGGTACTTGAGTCACAGTTAAGGGAGTCTGCAATGTTCTCCCATCTTGTTCAGTTAGGAAGGGCAAATCAACAAGCTGAAGGATAAACAGTGTTTCTCTGATGACTGATTTTGGGAGAAACTGTTCACATGGTTTAAAAAACAAAGAGATGTTGAAGCATAGCTTTGTAGGGAATTGAGTCCTGGATATTTACCTCTGGGCACCATCCTACTCCTCCAATTTGAAAAAATCCTAGCCCTCTGAAGTGGAGACAAATCATGTATTTGTGAGGGAGATGTTTGAAGATTATTCATTTGTTCCTAGAAAGAGAGAATGATAAAGTAAACAAAGGTAGAGTCAGTGGGGATGGAAAAGAAGAGAGAACTCTGGAGAAGCCTGGCAAAGGAAGGAACTCTAGGCTGTTAAGTAGTCAGGGTGGCTTGCGCTTAGAAGAGGGAGCAGTGCAGTGACTCTAAGCTGAGGAGTGTTCCCAAGGCACTTGTAATGCCATTAATGAAAATGCAGGCTACAATCCCGCTGCTTAAGGAGCTCAGAGAGGTAAACAATTAATTATCATATAGAACCAACAGAAAGAAGCCCTGAAGAGCAATGCTGGGAAATATGTTGAGATGGAGGATGCTACTGAGCTGAAACTCAAAGGATGAGCAGCTCTGTGCTAGGCGACAAGGGTTCAAGGCTAGACATTCTGCACACCAGCAGCTCAGTGGCACTGAACCACAGCCGCACAGCCGCACAGTGAAGATGCTGGTTTGAGGGCCACATGCCTGGCCTGCTCTATGTGTTCAGCAGCCGGGGTTTTATATACTAGCCTGCACTCATGATTTTCAAAGGCTTTCTGGCTGTTACTCTCTTCTGAAAGTAGGCATGAAGGACTGCCTATCCTCATTAGCCAACCCTGTAGTGACCTCAGACCTGACCTGTCCTGAGAATGCTCAGACAACAGCCCCTGGGACCCAATTCTGAATAATTGCTAGAACCACTATCCCCATTCCTTGGTATGCATTCCTTGGTTTTAAGCTTTTATTTTTTACCACTTAACCTTTTAAAGTTGCTTGAAAGCCGTCAGTTGGCATATCTGCACTGTTGGCTATTTATTTTGTTGATGAGATGTGTCTACCTTGTATTCATTTGTAGTATTTGCAGCCATCATAGGTGAGAAATCATACCTTCCTATGTGGAATAGCATTAAGACAGAAAAATCTTTTTCTTGTTATCTTCCTTTCTTTTTCCCCGTTCTTCAATTTATCCCTTTGATGCCTCCTGTACGCCTCTTTTTTGTCATCATTTTTATTTTCTCAGATTATCTCTATTTACCCTTCTATTTTCTCTCTTTCTTCTGATAGAATCACACATTCTCCAACCTGAAAGAAAGTAAGAGATTTTAGATACCAAGGGCTTAACTGTAAAAACTCTGAGAGGGGTCTTAGCCATGTGGTAATTTCTCTTTCCTGTTATTTTTGGTGATGGTGGTGGTGGTGCTTCTGAAGTTGAATGTCTTGGATTTGAATCTCTGCTCCAAAACGTAATAGCTATCTGACATTGAGCACATCAATCTCAACTTTCAATCAGTTTCAGTTCAGTTCAGTTGCTCAGTCATGTCCGACTCTTTGTGACCCCATGAACCGCAGCATGCCAGGCCACCCTGTCCATCACCAACTCCCGGAGTTGACTCAAACTTTTGCCCAATGATTCAGTAATGCCATCCAACCATCTCATCCTCTGTCACCCCCTTCTCCTCCTGCCCTCAATCTTTCCCAGCATCAGGGTCTTTATAAATGAGTCAGCTCTTTGCATCAGGTGTCCAAAGTATTGGAGTTTCAGCTTCAACATCAGTCCTTCCAATGAACACCCAGGACTGATCTCCTTTAGGATGGACTGGTTGGATCTCCTTGCAGTCCAAGGGATTCTCAAGAGTCTTCTCCAACACAGTTGGAAAAAGTGTTCAATTTTTCAGCAGTTCAGAAGCATCTATTCTTCGACTCTCAGCTTTCTTTATAGTCCAATTCTCACATCCATACATGACTATTGGAAAAACCATACCCTTGACTAGATGGACCTTTGTTGGCAAAGTAATGTCTCTACTTTTTAATATACTGTCTAGGTTGGTCATAACTTTCCTTCCAAGGAATAAGCATCTTTTAATTTCATGGCTGCAATCACCATCTGCAGTGATTTTGGAGCCCAAAAAGTTGAAGTCATCCACTGTTTCCACTTCCCCATCTATTTGCCATGAAGTGATGGGACCAGATGGCATGATCTTCGTTTTCTGAATGTTGAGCTTTAGCCAACTTTTTCACTCTCCTCTTTCACTTTCATCAAGAGGCTTTTGAGTTCCTCTTCACTTTCTGCCATAAGGGTGGTGTCATCTGCATATCTGAGATTATTGATATTTCTCCCAGCAGTCTTGATTCCAGTTTGTGCTTAATCCAGCCCAGTATTTCTCATGATGTACTCTGCATATAAGTTAAATAAGCAGGGTGACAATATACAGCCTTGACGTACTCCTTTTCCTATTTGGAACCAGTCTGTTGTTCCATGTCCAGTTCTTTTTTTTTTTTTTTTTAATTTTATTTTATTTTTGAACTTTACAAAATTGTATTAGTTTTGCCAAATATCGAAATGAATCCCCCACAGGTATACATGTGTTCCCCATCCTGAACCCTCCTCTCTCCTCCCTCCCCATACAATCCCTCTGGGTCGTCCCAGTGCACCAGCCCCAAGCATCCAGTATCGTGCATCGAACCTGGACTGGCAACTCATTTCATACATGATATTATACATGTTTCAGTTCTAACTGTTGCTTCCTGACTTGCATACAGGTTTCTCAAGAGGCAGGTCAGGTGGTCTGGTATTCCCATCTCCTTCAGAATTTTTCACAGTTTCTTGTGATCCACACAGTCAAAGGCTTTGGTATAGTCAATAAAGCAGAAATAGATGTTTTTCTGAAACTCTCTTGCTTTTTCGATGATCCAGCGGATGTTGGCAATTTGATCAGTTTACATTAGTAAAATTAAGGTAACAGTAATGCTTTCTATATAGGATTGTTGTAAGAATTTAATGAGAGGGCAGGTGAAAGAGTCTGGCACATTATATATTCTCAATGAATAATTTTAGCTATTATTGTTGCTTGTAGTAATACATGCAATTATAAATCTTTAAAATACAAAAGGTAGATGCGTTGATCTTTGGCAATAAAGAAGGGAGAAGATGGGAAGACTCTTTCCCATTCTTTGGTCTTAGAGAATGAAAATCTCCAGTGACAAAGGCACTGAAAACAGCTAAATCAGTGAATGCACAGGGAGATCTCCATGGCTGGAGAGGACCTGGGTGCTCAATAGTCAGAAGGCATGTTGGGTTCCCTGAGTTTCTGCTGTGCCTCTGGAGAGCATCAAAATCAGCTCTCCGCCAGACACAGTATTCCTTCCCACCTAGAATGGTGGCTTTCTATATGTCAGGTTGGCTAGACTGAAGTTCACTACTCAGAATTCAGTTTCCTGTAGTTTTCAGTTAGGGTGGACCACAGAGAGGTGCTTGGGAAATCTGGAGGGTGAAAGGACGCATTAGCCACTTTGCTGCTCATGTGTTGTTGCTGATCTGCAGACTCACTGAGTCAGCATAAACCAGCATCCAGGCCTACGAGTGCATTTCCTTTCCCCAGATCCTCCTCCAACTTCTCTAACCCATCATCCATTTGTGTGTGTTTTGAGAAGAGACCCTGGCTCCAGCAGGTCATCCACATTTACAATTGGGGTAGCAGTGAATACTGAGGTTCCAGTTCATCCTTAGGGAGTTTCAGCTCATGCCTGTGGGTTCCCAGCTGCCCCTAATTTTCCTCATTACTTATATCCATCTTTCCTTCCTGACTGCCTACCCAGTGGACTTTAAGCTCCAGCATCAGACAAGATACAACAGATTTATAGACTGCTTAACCAGTTCCCAGAGTTGGAAAAGGCCAAATTTCTCTATACATAAATAATACATACATATTTATAAAAAATATATAAATATGTAATGCATGTATATATATATAATATATAATGTACTTATTTATATTTTTAGAGGAACAGAACCAACCACTAGGAGATTATATGCATATATAAGCATGGGTGTATATATATATATATATGTGTGTGTGTGTGTATACATATATACACACACACATGCTGCTGCTGCTGCTCAGTTGCTTCAGTTCTGTGCGACCCCATAGATGGCATATATGGACTTCCCTAATGGCTCAAATAGTAGTCTGCCTGCAATGCAGGAGACCTGGGTTTCATGTCTGGGTGGGAAAGATCCCCTGGAGAAGGGAATGGCTACCCACTCCAGTATTCTTGCCTGGAGAATTCCATGGACAGAGGAGCTTCATGGGCTACAGTCCATGGGGTCAAAAAGAGTCGGACAAAACTGAGTAATGTCAAAGTTGACATATCCATATACACATATCCATATACAATCTATTGGTGCTTGTCTCTGCCTCTCTGGTTAACCCTGACTAGTACAGAGTCATAAACTTTTTATAATAGGGGACTTTCTACTTCATAAGGCAGCCAATTTCTATTCTACCTCTTCTACCATTCCCCTTTCTGTAATGTAACAGAAATCAAATTAAACTCATGATCCAAAATGTAGTTTTTTAGCCCAACATCCCACTTCCTGCTTAGGACTTCTGTCCCTCTCAACCCTAAATCTTCTCCCAACCTCTTACTGCCATGGTCTCACTCATTAAAGTTTTTTCTCTCCAGTTTCTCATGTTTTTGATCTTCAGAATCAGACTCTTAATGAAATTAACCCCATAAGTATTGAATATACTAGAGAGACCTTCTAGCGATTCCTTTTCCCCAGACCTGTCTCTTCTTCATCCTTCCCATGCCTTTTGAAGACTATACCCTGTTTCTGAACGTGTGGTCTAGGGTGAGAGGAGGGATGCGTAGAATTTAGAATCAGAACACCTATGTTTGCATCCTGCCACCACAGTATTGACTGCATTGGTTTGATAGTTACCTTCTGAGGGCCTCAGTTTCCTCAGCTGTAAAATGGGTGTACTAATAGCCAACCTACCCATGCTCAGGCTCTCTGAATCCAATAACATGTGCGTGGCTCTAGATGTTTGAGGCCTGTTGTACTTGGACAGCTCTCCAGTCTCGGATTAGCTTACCCCTAGGTGGGAAGATGACAAGTATGGTCAAGTATTGGGCTCCAGAATTTATAATAGAGCAGCAAATCAAAACACTCTTATTTTTCCATAAAAAGAAATATTTTGAAAGAGCAATAATCTAAATTCTTGTTCATCATCTACCATAGTAACATTTTGCCTAAATTATTTCCTGAAGAAGATTTAGATGGAAGAAATTGAGTGTACAGCCATTTCTTTTTAAATGGGTATATATTTCAAAATTACTTGTGAATCAAAAACATTACAAAGCTGACCAAAAAGGGCAAAGCAGTTAAATATGGAAGAAGGACTATACATTATTTTACTGAAACCAGCATTTAAAACTAATAAAAAAGCAAACACAAAAATAAAATGTGACAGAACAATCTATAATAGAGCCGAGACAAAAAGGAGCTAATCGCTATAATGCAGGGAGTCTCAAAAGTGAAACAGCCAAGTGATGAAATTAAGTATACACAAATGAAACTGTTATGGACGGATAATATAGATGTCCTCTCAAGGTAAAGAGCCTGTACTCCCTGGCAGAGGAATCTTCCATGTGAGTAGAAAAGGTGACTGTGGAAGCATCCTATTCTTAAGTGTGGCATAGACAGGCAATTGTGAGCTCGCAGACCTGGTTATAAAAATCTCTGTAATTGGCAGGTATGTGGCTTCTAGATGAAGATGTGGAGGATATAGGTGACAGCTGAAATCCACATTTGTGACCACACCTTGCCCTGCTTCCCTGCACACATTTATCACTGAAGAACAGCCAAAATTGAAGAAATAGCTGACTTAACCTCCTCTCCCTAAATGCATGTACACGTAGGCACACATACCTGCCGGTCTTACAAGGATCAAAGGAATGCTGTAACACAATGCCTGGCACACGATAGGTCTTCAAATAGATGTCTGTTGGATGGGTGCATGTATTAACGAACTGCTGAGGAACTCAAGGGCAAAGTCTAGAGATATCAATGGACATTGTGACAGCATTCTGGACAAAATGAAATGGGGGAAAAAATGCCCAGGAGAATGACTTTACTGAAGATTTAACATGCTGATGTTCATAACACCTCACCTGCCAAAGGTATCCTATTCACAATGAATGACGCTACAGAACAGGATTAAATTGGCATAGCTGGAGGAGGTCTGCCTGCGTGTGAAGAGCTGAATGTTATCTCCAGGCAACGAATGGAGTTGTAACATGAGGATTTTTATTTTTAGTCTTGGGGAGAAAATGAATTTGAACCAAGAGACACCCAGGGTTGATAAGAAAAGATCAGGGCTGGAGGGAGGGAGTGGATATATAATAAGTTCAGAACAGGAAGGCTGGGCAAAGAAGTGGTTCGGAGGCGGGGAGGTGGAGAGGAGGTACCATGGGAGGAGAGCTTGTTATTTCACAGTGGCACCTGCAAGTGTAGTAAGGTCCACTGGGGCATCAGGTCAACTCAGATCCCTTCTGCTTGAGACAAGCTACATCAGTGTATGCACCCGAGGGCTAGGGAGTCAGCTTTCCTCCTCTGCAGACATGGCTGCATCCTTTGGGGAACAAGGAAATTCTTCCTTAAATCATTTAACATGCTATACTGTAATTGCTGTTTATGTTTTTCTCTCACTCTTCATGTCTCCTATGGTGCCAAGGTCTTGGCATGTTTTTTTGTTTGTTTTTTTGGTTTTTGTTTTTTTTTTTTTTTTTTCAGTTTTTTCTGCATCTTTATTTCTAGCATCTGTCTCTGAGAATCTTTTAAAAATCACTGATCACCTTCATGTACTAATGATAATAAACCTCAACAAAGAGGTGTAAGAAAGCAATCATTATTTACAGTTTTAAGTAAAGAAGCACAGGATCAGAAAAGTAGCCATTTGCTCTAAGTCCTGCAGCTGGTAAATCTAGTACTGAACTAGTACTTGAACCCAGACCTGTCTGGAAGTTTGTGATCTGTCCACTATTCCTCTAAGGCTTTAATTGAGTACGTGCTCCCTGAAAATTTCTTGGAAGGCTGGAGGGAGGGAAAGATGGATGATAGACAATAAAAAGGAGAGATGATTTGAATACAAATAGCCAGACTTTCGGGATTTCTGGGGTGGGGTAGGGGGGACCTCCTGGTTAAAAACCTGCCTGCTAATTCAGGAGACAATCCCTGGGTCAGGAAGATCCTATGGAGGAGGGCATGGCAACCCACTCCAGTATTCTTGCCTGGAGAATCCCAAGGACAGAGGAGTCTGGCGGGCTACAGTCAATAGGATTGCACAGAGTTGGACACAAGTGAAGCAACTTAGCACGCATGCATGCATGCATAGCCAGACTTTCAGATCTATTCTGATCAGATCACAGACAAAGGTGCCTGACACATAATACTTTATTTCATGATAACTCTGGCTGAACTGATCCACAAAATGAGGGAGAGGTCTACCAATAGACTTTGGGATTCATCTGCAAAAATGCCAGGGACTTAGGCAAAGTTGTGTGAGAAAATTGATTGATCTTGAGAAAGGGACTAAGACAGAGTGTTGGGCAGAGCAGAAAACTCTCCTGGCCAGCTCTTCGGCAATGATCTAATTCCACCCCACTCATGCCTCCACACTCAGGCCTTGGTTTGCTAAGTTTTTCTGCATAGCAGCCTTAGAGGAAATTACCATTACTATGCTTTGCTACTGCTAAGTCACTTCAGTCGTGTCTGACTCTGTGCGACCCCATAGACAGCAGCCCACCAGGCTCCCCCATCCCTGGGATTCTCCAGGCAAGAACACTGGAGTGGGTTGCCATTTCCTTCTCCAATGCATGAAAGTGAAAAGTGAAAGTGAAGTCGCTCAGTCGTGTCCGACTCTTACTATGCTTTAGGGATGAGAAAAGTAAGGCTCCAATTAACAGTTTTATAGAGTTCGCTAATGCCAGAAGTGAGTTTGAATGTAAGTTACCCAGACACCAGCTATTATAGTAGCATCCAGTTTGCTGCAAGATGATTCTTCCAAAGGAAATCTCTATAGAAATGTTGTCTTATGGCCAACATCGTTTAAGCCAAGCATGTCTCTGTGAGCATTACCAAGGTAAATACAAAGATCATCCAGAGATTGCATGCCCCTAGATTTTTCACCCTTCTGCTTTTAACACATGACTTTATTGTTACTCTAATGGGGGTGTGTTTTTTTATCAGTGTCTCTTAGCTGGTGATATTTAGTCCTAGGTGTCCCACTGAGGTAATGCTCCCAGATGGCTCACAAATTAGGTTCAATAAAATGTAGTCATTCTTTGCTTCTAGTGATTCCTTGGTGCTGAACCCATTCAACTTACCTAAGGTCCTATTTGAGTTGTTAAATCCTAAACATGGATTGATTAGAGCAGGCTAATAGAATAGGCTCTCGGGTCAGTGCAGTGAGTTCTTTTGAAGCGAATAGAAGGCCCAGTTCGGAATGGAAAACCTGACTTCAGCTTCATTTTGCCACTTGTTGGCTCTGTGTCCCTGGTTTCTTGTGTCTCCCTTCTCTCATGATCATTTCCTCTCAATTCCCCTACATGAAAAACGAGAATCAGAGGTGATAGTGGAGAGCAAGTGGTAACATATATGTGAAAATAGTTGGTGAAGTATAAATGGTTATAGAAATGTAAGTCAGTGTACTACATTTTAAAATTAAATGTGAACAGGTGTGTATTGCATCACTAGAAACATGCTGTTCAACTATAAATTTTAAGAAAAAGAAGAATCAGGATGCTCTGGGACTATAAGGAATTTCAGAAATGATCTTGTTCAATTTGCTTTTTGACAGAAGAGGAACTAGAATTATCCTGAACTGGGGTCCTCTCTCTCCAGCAATGTGGATTATTGCGATGAGATTTAAACTAAGCTGACCTGTAACGATGAGAGCATTTGCACTAGATCCAAACCAAAAGCACCAAGGAAAGGATGGTTTGTGTTCCAGGGCCTGGAGAAGAGCAGTGATTTACTCATCATTTCAGGGAATGTGCTTTCTCACCAGGACCCCAGCTATGTGATCTGCCACTCCTCACCTACTGCTGCAGCAAATGTGTAATTCATACAAAACATAATATAACACTGATCTTTATCTCCTCATTTAACTCTCAAAGTTATCACACATGATTTATTGTCTTTGTTAATGAAAAGTAACAAAAATGTCATGCTTATAAGTAACATTTTGATTGTTTATGTATTCATGACTTTAACATTTTTAAACCAATATCCACATATTACACGGAATTTAGAAATTAGAGGAAGACAAAAAAATAGCCATGATCCATCATTTGGGTGTATTTCTTCCACTCTGTAGAGACATATTTTATATGACAGTTATCAGGTTAAACATATAAAGCTTAGTTTGTTTATTTTGTCCTTACCACTAACACTTTCCCTTGGTGGCAGATACTAGTACAATCAATCACTTCAAATGAGTAATGTTTCACTGAGTAAATGGACTCTTATTGGATAGATCCACTATAATTCATTTAGTCATTTCCCTATTGTTGAACAAAGATTTCCTTGCAATATTTTACTTTTGTTAATAATATATGAAGATACCTTCATATGCAAAGGTTTTCCACTCTTTGGGACTCTTTACTTAAAGTAACTGATGCCTATTACTAATCTGTAAACTCTTCCCCTATTAAAAAACATTCATTTCCCCCTTGTACCCTTCCTTCTTCCAAGGTGGATGTTAATCCTGTACCCTTTAATAAGTATTTTGGATACCTACATACCCTGGCTCCTGTCTAAGTCCCAGCATCATATCTTTATCGTCCCCTGCATCTCATGTTACCCTCAGCCCCTTGACTTGCTTATGTTCTTTTGGCTAACCTTTTAGCTCTGTGCTGGTACTCAGGCTGGTCCTGTGGCCTCACACCCTGCATAGCAGCCCTTTGGCTCCAACTCATACCAGATGGTACCTCCTTTGGGAAGCCCTTGCTGGCTCTAGCAAGACGATTTAGGCATGCTTTCCCTGGGATTGCAAGATTCCTGTGTATCTCTGTCATCACACTTATCACACTTTGTTGCAAATGCATGACTCACTGAAGCTGGGAATGTTATCTTTTTCATTGTTTCCCCAGTTGCTAGCACAGTATTCAACACATGGTTAAGTGTGGAATAGCTGCTAAGCAAACCTATCAATAGATTTGGCAACTGGGATATCCCTGTGATGTGTTACGGAAAGAGTAAAATATTCTATTTGCAAAGTATTGACAGATAGTAGATGTCTCTTCTTATCTTATTTTAAAACAGCGTTGTATATTACCAAGTAAAACACAGTCTAGTCAAGGCTATGGTTTTTCCAGTAGTCATGTATGGATGTGAGAGTTAGACTGTGAAGAAAGCTGAGCACTGAAGAATTGATGCTTTTGAACTGTGGTGTTGGAGAAGACTCTTGAGAGTCCCTTGGACTGCAAGGAGATCCAACCAGTCCATCCTAAAGGAGATCAGTCCTGGGTGTTCATTGGAAGGACTGATGCTGAAGCTGAAACTCCAATAATTTGTCCACCTGATGCAAAGAGTTGACTCAGTGGAAAAGACCCCAATGCTGGGAAAGATCGAAAGCAAGAGGAGAAGGGGATGACAGAGGATGAGATGGCTGGATGGTATCACCGACTCAATGGATATGAGTCTGACTAAGCTCCAGGAATTGGTTATGGACAGGGAAGCCTGGTGTGCTGCAGTCTTTGGGGTCGCAAAGAGTCGGACACGACTGAGCGACTGAACTGAACTGAACTGAAAACACAAAGAGGAGAAAGACTGTATGTGGATTTTTTCTGTAATGAGTCTGAAGAGTGAAGGATACCAAAGATCCCAACTGACTTATGCATATCCTTATAAATATGTAACATTTTATTATTTAGAATTTTGATCATGCTGTCTAATGGCTTTAAATGCCATCCATATACTAATGACTTTACACTTTTTTATCTCCAATGCCCCCACTCCCCTGAACTCAGGACTCATGACTCCATCTGAATCCTCAACCATTTCCATTGGGTATCTGCTAGGCAATGTGCACTTTAAAGTCCAGAACCAAATTCTGGTTAACCACCCCAGCTATTTCTTCTTCAACCTCCTCCAGCTCAGTGAACAGCAACTCCAGTCTTCCGGGTGCTCAGCCAAAATCCCAGGAGTCACCTTTGACCCCCTTTCCTTCATACTGCATCTCCCGTCCCCAAGCATTTTCTGTTGGTTATATCTTCAAGCTACACTCAGAATTCAGGCGCTTCTCATCATGGTATCTATAACTATCACTCCAATCTGAGCTGCTTATCATTGTGTTTCTGGATTATTGTCATAACCTCCTAACTAATGTCTTAGCTTTCAACCTTGCCCCTGTATTTTACACACAAAAGCAAGGGCGTCAGACATCCTGTCCTTGCTTAAGGCTTCCCAGTGGCTGCCCATCTTGAAGCCCGTCTTCAAGTGCTTTCATGGTGTACTAGTCTGTTTGGGCTGCTATAACAAAGTACCACTAACTGGGCAGTTTAAACAATAGACATTTATTTTCTTACAGTTTTAGAGGCTTGAAGTCTAAGATCAAGGTGCCAGTGAATTCAGTTTCTGGTGGTACTCTCTTCCAGACTCACAAGCAGTGCCTTCTTACTGTGTCCTTGCATGGCATTTCCTCTGTGTGCGGGCAGCAGGGGTTAGGGAGGAGAAGGGGGAGCAAGAGAGGGAGTGGGCTCTTCTTATAAGAAAACCAGTCCTGTTGGATTAGGGCCCCACCCACCTCATTTAACCTTAATTACCTCCAGAAGGTAGGTTCTATCTCCTAATGCCATCACATTGGGGGTTGGGACTTCAACATATGAATTTGATGGGACACAACTGAGGCTGCTGCTGCTACTGCTACTAAGTTACTTCAGTCGTGTCTGTCTCTGTGTGACCCCATAGACGGCAGCCCACCAGGCTCCCCCGTCCCTGGGATTCTTCAGGCAAGAACACCGGAGTGGGTTGCCATTTCCTTCTCCAATGCATGAAAGTGAAAAGTGAAAGTGAAGTCGCTCAGTCGTGTCCGACTCTTAGCGACCCCATGGACTGTAGCCTACCAGGCCCCTCCATCCATAGGATTTTCCAGGCAGGAGTACTGGAGTGGGGTGCCGTTGCCTTCTCTGACAACCGAGGCAATGGCCTGTAAATTGTTGTGTGCTCTGTGGCTCACTCTCCCACCTCCTTCAGCTGCTCCAGCCAAACTGGGCTTCTTACAGTTCCTTGAACACATCCAGTATGCTCCCATCCCAGGAATAGTAGACCCACTGGACTGTCCCTCAGCTTCCCCAGACATCTGCCTGCCTTACCCTCCTCGTGCCCTGCACATCTCTACTCAAATGCTGGTTATTGGCTATTTCTTCCTTGATCACCTTTTATAAAGTAGCACAACTCTACCACCTCAACCCCACCCTCTTTATCTTGCTTTACATTTCTCTAAAGTATTTCTATTACTTGATTTTATGTATTTATTTGTTTCTTCATCTCTCCCTCCTCCACTCTAGTGGTAGAAATATAAGCTCCATGAAAGCAGATGTTTTACCCTTTTTTGTTTACAAGTGTACTACTGGCATTTAGAACAGTCCTGGTACACAAAAGATGAGAAACAAGTATTTGTTGAATGAATGAATGAATGAAAGTTTCTTTCATGTTCATTATCTTTTTTGAAAAAATATTATTTTTTATTGTTGGCTGCACCGGATCTTTGTTGCTGCCTGCAGGCTTTCACTAGAGAGTGGGGGTTACTCTCCAGTTGCAGTGTGCAAGCTTCTCATTGTGGACGGTTCTCACTGCATAGCCTGGGCTCTAGGGCATGCAGGCTTCAGTAGTTGCTGCTCCCATGTGTAGTTGCCCCATGGCATGTAGAATCCCAGATCAGGGATTGAACGCATGTACCCTGCATTAGCAGACAGATTCCTAACCATTGGACCACCAGGGAAGACCGTATTCACTATCTTATTTCAGCCTCAAACCAAACTTGGAAGAGGGTGGCGTAGATCTTTGTTCTCCTTTTACCAATGAGGAAAAGTAATATTCATAAGAGTCAGATTTCCTATATGTAGTGATAATTTCACTTGTTGAGTACTTAATATAGCCAAGGGATATGCATACTATCATACTTGCTTTCATTTAATCCTTGGAGTAATCCTAAAAGGTTATATATTATTATTCCTATTTTAACACAATTACTTACGCCTTAGAAGGGTTCAGTAACATGCCCAAAGGAATTACAACTAAGTGACAAGCTGGATACGAACCCTAATCTGACTTCAAAGAGCTTGTTTTTATCTATTATTACAGTTCACATCCTTTTAGCACAGCCCTGTGTTCCGGGGACTGTGCTACACCTTACAATAAGGCTGTGAAGCGTGGGCCACTATTATGTTGGCTTTGCAGATGAGATAACTGAAGCTCAGAGACGTTAACTCATCCAAGGTCACACCCTGCTGGGACCTGAGAGTCTGACTGTTAGATGCTGGCTGTCTCCCTCCATGAGCCTGGTCTTGAACCAAGCACTTCTTACTTTTCATTTCTCTGCCTTATCCACTGACTGCCTAAACTCACCCCAGGTCCAATATGTCCCAACTCTGACACACTTTTAAGTTTAGATTTGCAGTTCTGATCCCAATAGACTCTGTGAAATTGCAAGCTTTGGCTCATAACACAAATAATAGCTCAAATCAGTCAGATAACATTTATCAATATTTTCAATCATTTTTAAAAGAAAGCATTGTCTCCTTGTTCAGGCTCTTCCAGGTTAGGTCTGCTTCTTTGAACCTGTTTTCTTTCTTCTTAGATACCTGGAAAATGTACATGTGATTTGCTCAGCCTCTCTGGCTGCCTCTAATGATATAGCTTAGGTTCAACAGTAGAGAAGGACAATAGAATCTATTTTTCAGACTTTCATTGGTGGGCTCTATTCTAGGTACATATTATTAGAATTGTGTGAACCAAACATTTCTTTAAAGTAGAGACTGTTGGGCTGAGCCAAGAAGATTATTAAAAGACATCACAATGCCAGCCTTGGAAAATATATAGGGCACCTAGATTCCTCTCTCTGTCCTTCCCCTTGGAGCACAGAGCCTATTCAGACACTTTTCCAGGAACAGGCTTCTTCCCTCAGCCGGTCCTCTGTAACCTGCCCTTATTGCCCTGCACACTTATCCATTTCTAATCGGGCCAGTGGTTCTCAGAATGGTGGCCCCAGGTCGAGCATCGTCCTCATCACCTGAGAAATGGTTAGAGATGCCAATTCCCAGGCTTCACCCCAGACCAGTGAGCCAGAAACTCTAGTTGGGGAGCCCAGCTCCCCACCTGTCTTCACAAGCCTTCCAGGTGATACAGGCTCAAATTTGACGGCATCTGTATTAGGGGGTATGCCACCACCCCACTCCACGCCCAGGCTGGTCCTGCTGTCACAAGCCCGAAGGTGCTTGATGACAAGGATACAACTGCTCTTGATCTTGCCCCTTGGTTATAGCCACAACTAAAGTGACAGAGAGCTCAACTTGAGACAGCCTCTGTTCTTGATATACATGGTACATAGTTTTCAGCCTGGTTTAAAGAAGATTGTTTTTAACTATAAAACATACTGATAAGGCAACTTTACAGAATAATTGTTGTCTGCTTTAGGGAAAGCTCATCACTAACCTTCCCCATTTTGATCATGTCTTTACTCTTGCTGCTGCTACTGCTAAGTCGCTTCAGTCGTGTCCGACTCTGTGCGACCCCATAGACGGCAGCCCGCAAGGCTCTGCCATCCCTGGGATTCTCCAGGCAAGAACACTGGAGTGGGTTGCCATTTCCTTCTCCAATGCATGAAAGTGAAAGGTGAAAGTGAAGTCGCTCAGTCGTGTCCGACTCTTAGCGACCACATGGACTGCAGCCTACCAGGCTCCTCCGCCCATGGGATTTTCCAGGCAAGAGTACTGGAGTGGGGTGCCATTGCCTTCTCCGCTTTACTCTTAATAGACTATAATAATAACTACTGTTTAATCTCTGGTAGGTCAGACAGTAAAGAAGCTGCCTACAAGGAGGGAGACCCAGATTCAATCCCAGGGTTGGGAAGATCCCCTGGAGAACTGAATGGCAACCTGCTCCAGTACTCTTGCCTGGAGAATACCACAGACAAAGGAGGCTGGTGGGCTACCACTCATGCGGTTCCAAAGAGTCGGACACAACTGAGCACCTAACACACACACACACACAAGTGCACACACACACTGTTTAATCATATTTTATTTGCTTTATTTTGTAATGTATGTGTATAATGCATTTAAAACAAGTAATGTTGCAACTCCTATTCAAAAATAGCAATCTCCTACTTTCTGTGTACCCAGCACTTCAAGATATGAACCATTTTAGGTTTGTTTTTTTTTTTTTTTGATTCTTTAACTATATATTTTTTTAATGCTACCCTTATATTGCTATGTCTTGATCTGTTCATTTCAGCCATTATCTCTTGAGTTCCTCATACTTTGGTTGAGAATGTAGTTTCCCCTCCTGTCACACCCTCATAGAATTCTCTCTACTGTTTCAGTCTCACGTCTGTCTTCTTCTGCCTGTCTTTTCTGTGTGCTCAGTTGCTTCAGTCGTGTCCGACTCTTTGCAACCCATGGACTATAGCCCGCCAGGTTCCTCTCTCCATGGGATTCTCCAGGCAAGAATACTGCAGTGAGTTCCCATTTGCTTCTCCGGGGATCTTCCTTACCCAGGGATCAAACCTGGGTCTCCTGCCTTGGCAGGCAGATTCCTTACTACTGAGGCACCTTGGAAGCCCCATTTGGGGTTTGAACTTCCTCCACTGTGCTAAGTACCTATCACTTTTCCTTCTGCTTTCAGACTCATAGAGTACATTGCAATCTCCCATCTGCTGTGGTCAGTCCCATGTTAAAACAGGAGTCACTTGTGCTAAACTCACGCGAAGTTTCACATAAGCATCTTTAAAGAGGTTTACTTTTCCATTTTGGTAGATATAACTTCACTTTTAGTAACTTAGAATAATTGATACAATCAGATCAGATCAGTTGCTCAGTTGTGTCTGACGCTTTGCGACCCCATGAATCGCAGCACACCAGGCCTCCCTGTCCATCACCAACTCCCAGAGTTCACTCAGACTCACGTCCATCGAGTCAGTGATGCCATCAGCCATCTCATCCTCTGTCATCCCCTTCTCCTCCTGCCCCCAATCCCTCCCAGCATCAGAGTCTTTTCCAATGAGTCAACTCTTCGCATGAGGTGGCCAAAGTACTGCAGTTTCAGCTTTAGCATCATTCCTTCCAAAGAAATCCCAGGGCTGATCTCCTTCAGAATGGACTGGTTGGATCTCCTTGCAGCCCAAGGGACTCTCAAGAGTCTTCTCCAACACCCCAGTTCAAAAGCATAAATTCTTTGGTGCTCAGCCTTCTTCACGGTCCAACTCTCACATCCATACATGACCACAGGAAAAACCATAGCCTTGACTAGACGGACCTTTGTTAGCAAAGTAATGTCTCTGCTTTTGAATATGCTATCCAGGTTGGTCATAACTTTCCTTCCAAGGAGTAAGCGTCTTTTAATTTCACGGCTGCAGTCACCATCTGCAGTGATTTTGGAGCCCCAAAAAATAAAGTCTGACACTGTTTCCACTGTTTCCCCATCTATTTGCCATGAAGTGATGGGACCAGATGCCATGATCTTCGTTTTCTGAATGTTGAGCTTCAAGCCAACTTTTTCACTCTCCACTTTCACTTTCATCAAGAGGCTTTTTAGTTCTTCTTCACTTTCTGCCATCAGGGTGGTGTCATCTGCATATCTGAGGTTATTGATATTTCTCCTGGCAATCTTGATTCCAGCTTGTGTTTCTTCCAGTCCAGCGTTTCTCATGATGTACTCTGCATATAAGTTAAATAAACAGGGTGACAATACAATAGTATTATTAAATTTTATTTTTATAAATTAACATTTGAAAATTGATATTTTTTATTGTGGTTGTAAACCTTTGTGTTTGATATGCAAGTTAGATGTTGCAATTCAAAAAATTCTCCCTTTAGTACTTTCTCGCTGGGGATGTATTGAATTCTTAGGTTTAAAATGATAATACTAATTATCACTTTGCTTTAGAGGCATGTAGCATCCTAAATTCTTACCAGGTATTAGGAATTACTCTGAACCCTTTGTAAGTTATAATCCCATAATTCTCTCTCATTGTTAAATATTAAATGTTAAATGTGCAGTGTTCTTAACACCACTTTACAGATGTGGAAACTGAGTCACAACAAGGTTAAATAACTTGCCCCGAGTTCCAGTAGCTATCCAGTACTATATTCAACCGCATCTTATAATAACCTCTTATGTATAATGTGGTGTCTTTATTTAAGAAGTCCATAGACTATTTAATATTTAATCCTCATAGCAGTTCTGCAACTTAGCTGCCTGGCCTCCCTGAATCTTGAATACTTCCAGACCATAATCTCCTACTCCCTACAGGATGTTCCTTCCAAGGCCCACAGTGGAATATTTGCTGTGCCTGACTTCACCCTGACCCACTTCCCTAATCCATAAATCTAATGTTAGATTTATGCCTGCTACTTATTTAACTTATATGCAGAGTACATCATGAGAAACGCTGGACTGGAAGAAACACAAGCTGGAATCAAGATTGCCAGGAGAAATATCAATAACCTCAGATATGCAGATGACACCACCCTGATGGCAGAAAGTGAAGAAGAACTAAAAAGCCTCTTGATGAAAGTGAAAGTGGAGAGTGAAAAAGTTGGCTTGAAGCTCAACATTCAGAAAACGAAGATCATGGCATCTGGTCCCATCACTTCATGGCAAATAGATGGGGAAACAGTGGAAACAGTGTCAGACTTTATTTTTGGGGCTCCAAAATCACTGCAGATGGTGACTGCAGCCGTGAAATTAAAAGACGCTTACTCCTTGGAAGGAAAGTTATGACCAACCTGGATAGCATATTCAAAAGCAGAGACATTACTTTGCCAACAAAGGTCCGTCTAGTCAAGGCTATGGTTTTTCCTGTGGTCATGTATGGATGTGAGAGTTGGACCGTGAAGAAGGCTGAGCACCAAAGAATTTATGCTTTTGAACTGGGGTGTTGGAGAAGACTCTTGAGAGTCCCTTGGGCTGCAAGGAGATCCAACCAGTCCATTCTGAAGGAGATCAGCCCTGGGATTTCTTTGGAAGGAATGATGCTAAAGCTGAAACTGCAGTACTTTGGCCACCTCATGCGAAGAGTTGACTCATTGGAAAAGACTCTGATGCTGGGAGGGATTGGGGGCAGGAGGAGAAGGGGATGACAGAGGATGAGATGGCTGATGGCATCACTGACTCGATGGACGTGAGTCTGAGTGAACTCTGGAAGTTGGTGATGGACAGGGAGGCCTGGCGTACTGAGATTCATGGGGTCGCAAAGAGTCCGACATGACTGAGCGACTGAACTGAACTGATGGTCTACCAGAAAGTCCTACATCCTGCTACTATCAAGCAGAGAAGGTACCAGGCTTGAATGAGAGAAAAGCCAGATTCCTTTGCTTCTGCTGATTTGGGTTGCTGATTCCTCCTTGGGTCCTGATACATTTCCCTGCCCCCAATATCAATTTATCAATGCTATAGCAAGATAGCAATTCCATTACTTCAGTATTTATTTTACATGCGATCAAAATTTTATTTTGAAAGTGTGAAAAGTGAATGTCAGTCAAGTCCGACTCCATAGAGTCCATGGAATTCTCCAGGCCAGAATACTGGAGTGGGTAGCCTTTCCCTTCTCCAGGAGATCTTCCCAACCCATGGATCGAACCCAGGTCTTCCACATTGCAGGCAGATTCTTTACCAACTGAACTACAATTTATAAAATAAAAAACTCAAAGAAAGTAAATTATTTAATGTACTTTAAATTCAAAAACATATATTGTACAAACATTGGGGAAAATTAAATTTATAAAAGATAAACATTATAACTATAATACAAATTATTGGCAAATAAAAATTCATTAAGATAAATTTTCAAAATACAACCTAAAAAGTATATAACTTAGCAAAATCTAATCAGTAATGGAAGTTGAAAATGAAAATATTATTTTCTCTTTTTAAAAACATGTGTCTTAAAACATAAAATGAGTCAGTGACATCATAGCATTGCAAAAATGTTTTTGTGTAAGCTTTTCTTGCTGCTGTAAAAGCTCTTTCTGGTGATTTTCTGACTAGGCAGAAGAATGGTCTTGAGATAGTTAGGAGTTACCCCTACATATGTTCCTTCAAATTTCACCTTCAAATAATTTTACCTCTTGCTAGATGCTAAGAGGAATTCTTATTTGAAAAACTCCTCCTCCCACGCCCATCCCAACAAAGACTGTAGGTCTTCTGTTATTAATAATAAGGTCTTTCCCACTCCACCCCAACCTCTGCCAAAGAAAACATTTGGTTTGTCTTCATCTTCTGCATTTGCATCATAGATATTTGCTGAATCTGATACAGAAGTCCTGTAATAATTTCCATACTGTCACATTCATATTCTACTTTTTCAGAAATCCTTTGAAGTGCAATAATAATTATTTCTTCAATAGGCGTTTTGCAAGACCACAATATAGTTGCTTATTGCTATTCACACAGGCCTGGAGCTGTCTAGACTTGTAGATTTTGCATCAGTTTGTCTTTTCACATAATTTGAATAATTGAACCATTGATCTTGCTCTCCAGATATTAATAACTCAAATTTCAGATTTAAGACAAATTAAAATAGCACACCAAGAAATAAATGAATATTTCAGTACTTAAAAACAGTACAGCATATGGTAGTACTACAACTTGGAATTCACTACTTCCTCCTTGTATTACGCACTCAGCAGGCTTTGAGGCTAGGGCTTCCATTTACAAAAAAGGAAAATGGTATGCAGGGAAGTGAAGTAGTTATCAGCTAGCAAGTACCAGTATTGAGATTTGAACCCAGTTCTTTGGACTCTAAAGTCAAAGTAGCTTTGACTATTTCTCAGCAAGTTACCTAGCCCTTTTTATATAAATGAACTCCATGCTTTCTACCCTTTGGGTGAAATAAGCGACTGACATTTTTTTCTCAGCAGAAACAATCACTTGACTTAACACTAAAAGGCGTTTTCCTGAGGTGAGAGCTATCGAACACCGGTACGGGCTCTTATAAAAGATTATGCAATTTCCTCTTCTGTCACTCTTAAAATTAATCGAGATGAGGAGTTTTAAAATTTACACAGGTTCCAGATGACTTCTCAAGGTCTTTCTCATTCTATGATTCTGCAAGTCTATAAAAATTAAGACAATTAAAATCTGAAGTCATTTACCCCAGTGTTTGGCCCTTTGACTTTTTGTTATCTTACAAATGAAACATCTGGATGACAGAACCGAGTGACTTTGCCCCGTATTTTTGAGCCTCATGTAACCTCAGACTTTGTTCTCTGTTATGCCATTATCAAAGCATCCAGGTGGAAAGGGTATCTTGAGAAATTGGAAGTAATCTTGGTTGTCTTTCCTCTATTTGCTCCCTTCATCTTTTTTCTGTTTAATAAGCACAAGGTAAACACAGAACTGATTTTTTGTATTCTGAAATGTTATGAACCTTAAGCTCTGAGTATTATCATGGAAATGCATTTCATTTGAACTCCAAGGAGAGTTAATGTAATTTTTTTAAGGAAAACACTATTAGTAATGCTAGGGCCATTTCTCTTTGCCACAGTGGATCTAGAAGGCCCCATCTGGCAGGTCAAAGTTTTTCAAAGCAGTTCAGACTTTTTTTCATGTCCTCAAGGTGTCTGGAGAGCTAAGGTCTTACTACACAGACAGCATTTTGAAAGATTTGAGATGGTTTGGTTGTGGAAGTTTCTATCATTTGCCAATTACCTGCAATGTACCAGATCCTGTAGTAGGTTCTTTACATGGGTGTCCTCATTTAACTCAGACACTCCCACCAATTTGTATGGTCTCATTTGACTATTAAGCCAACTGTAATTCAAAGCACTTGAATGACTTGCCCATTAGCATCCAGCTAGTAAGTGACCAAAAAACTGAGTTTTGGATCTGGACCTTCTGGTTCCTGCCCTCGGGCTCTGCCCACCACTGCATCTTGTCTCAGCGTTTCTGCTCCTGGCCATTTGCCCTCATTCCTCCATGTTTATGCCTGGATTCCCCATCCAGACTTAAACTTGGTCAGATCTTTCCTTTCACTTGGTAGCCTGCCAACATTCTGTTCAGTTGGCTCAAAGATGATCTTGTTTGTTTCTTTTAAGAAACCCCAACACATTTTATTCACAATTCATTGATCAGTCATTTCATAATCCCCCTGTACCCACTGCACCAACCCACAGTTGGGTGATGGTAATACAGAGAAGAGAGCTTCCCAGTGGTAGGGGATGATAATGACTCGGAGAAAAGATTGTTACGGGACAGTGTAGCTCATGGCAGAAAGAGGAGTAAGTGTCACATGGGAATCTCTACCATTAACTTTGCCTGGGAAAATCTGGGGAAGCTTTCCAGAGGAGATGACATTGGAACCAAGTTTTAAAGATGTTTGTGATGGACTGATTGTATTCCCCTAAAATCAATATGCCCTAATTTTCAATGTGACTACATTCGAAGACAGAACTTTTCAAGATGTAATCAAGGTTGAATGAAGTCTTATGGGTGGTACTTAATCCAATCTGGTATCCTTATAAGAAGAGGAAATTTGGACACACAGACACCAGGGAGGCACATGCACGGAGGAAAGACCATGTGAGGATACAGCAAGGAGGTAGCCATTTGCAAGCCAAAGACAGAAGCCTCTGGAGAAACAAGACATGCAGACACCTTGATCTCAGACTTCCAGCCTCCAGAACTGTGAGATATACCTTTGGTTGTTTAAGCCACTCAATCTATTGTATTTTGTTATAGCAGCCTGGACAAACTAATATAGTGTTCCAAAGCTCTTCTTCTTCCTCTCTCTCACTTGAGTCGTTTTATCTCCTTGACAGTATTCTGCTCATACTATCACACTTCCTGCTCTTCCCCTCCCTACCTCCGTAGTTCTCCAAAGGAACTGGTCATGTTTCTCCAATGAATGATAGGTAGATGGTTTCTCAGGTGAACACTCCAGCCAGTGGTCACATGAAATCCACATCAGTTTATAAATATTATATTGATATTGGTAGGGCACAAACATAGATCCTGGCCATGAGAAATGTGTATTTTTCTGGTGTATTTTCTGTAATCTTTTCTAAAATAAGCTCAGAAGTTCTACAACATGTAACAGTAAATGTGCTGCTTTTGTGAAGTGCAATACAGAGCAGAGAACTGTTCATAAGCATTTTATACCTGTTTCTGAAGATTTAATTACTTACATAATTTTATGCAATTTTACACATTTATGTTTTTAATCAAAGGTTTCAAATTGGTAAAAACTATAAAAACTCTGTGAAACTAGAAAAATGCTATGGAGACACGTGAAGAGAGATCAAATAGAGTGTAATTAGATAAATGTACGTTCAATCTCGGAATAGTGCTAGGCGCATTGGAAATACAAATGTTCGATGTAATATATTGCTTTGAGACAAAACAGAAACTCTCCAAACACAAAGACCCTCAGAAAATATTGAAGAAATGACTGAAAATTAGATGAGTAAAAATTCATAAAACTAGTGTGATAAAACTCCCAAATAAAATAATCAATAAGCTATAATATGTAAAAACAAAATTGAAAAGGTAGGTTGCAAACGTGAGCACTGAACGGATATTTGATAATCTGTAAAACAGATTTTTTTAGAGTGACTCATACAAAGGCCATATGTGCCAAGTCATATAAGGGTTTGGTAACAGTTTTCAATTTACTATCTATCTTCTTAGCATCTGATGAGGTGTAAGAGATGGGATCATATCTTTCTCATTTCAGCAATTTCAGGGTGGAGTACCTGGCACTAAGTGGGCACTAAGTAATGTGTAATGAATGAAGGAAAGTATGAATGAATGATTGATTAAGATTCCTAGACCAAGGAAGGAGTGGTAAGAAG
The DNA here is from genome assembly GCF_029407905.1 of Bubalus kerabau. NCBI lineage: Eukaryota > Metazoa > Chordata > Mammalia > Artiodactyla > Bovidae > Bubalus > Bubalus kerabau. The sequence continues at coordinate 88,980,263 of NC_073629.1, forward strand.
CTCATGAAATTGGTGCAGTGTCTGCCATGTTCCTGTCCCTATCTGAACTACCCATTTCTTTGTGTCTTCCAGCTGTGACTTCAACCTGACCCTTTTATTAATAGCTGACGCTTGCGCAGCACATGACAGTAAATACTTCTAACTTGTCAACTTATTGACTTTGACCCCTAGGTTTTAGGCACAGTGAGAGTTATTATCCCCTTGCACACATGAGGAATCAGAAGCCCAGAGAGGCTGTGACTTGCTCAAGGTCACACAGCTTATGTTAGGCAGAGTCAGGACTTAGTTCCAGATCATCTCCATCCAAGCAGGTGTTCTTTTCACTGTACCATTAGCTGTGGTACACAGAGGAGTCCATATCTTCAAGATGAGTCAAAGAGCCTTCCCTGGAAGGTAAAAATGGAACTCGGCCTTACAGCATGAGTACTCAGCATCTTCTCTATCAGCATAGCCAGTCACTAGTGGAAGAGTGATAACCTTGGGGGTCTTCTTGGAAAGGGAGAACTAGGCTCTGGTATACAGTGTTTACAACACGGCCCATCGAATCAGGCTTTGGTTGAATCCTACATATGCTCCTTAGTCGTCATGAGATCTTTGAGAAATCTTTTCAGTTAAAACTGTTTGTTGGGTTGGCCAAAAAATTTGTTTGGATTTTCCATAACATCTTACTGAAAAACCCAAACAAGGTTTTTGGCCAATCCATCGTTAAATACTTACTTTGTGCCCTTCAATGATTGGGTTGTGGGTGTACAGTGGTTTAAAATAGAAAGGCACGACTTTTCCCATTATTAGCTATCTAATGCTAAACTAATACACAATTTTATACCTAATGAGCACACAAACGTTGCAAGGAATTAAGTTAAATGGATAATCAAGCAAAGCTTTTAGCAGGTACCTGGCACATAGTGATGGTCCTGGTAATGGCAGCAAAATAGAGACTTGAAAGACTTGGGAAGATTCAACCTGTCCACTCACCCTCCATGGCTCTGCATGGTCCAATCACCTCCTATCTGCACCCAACATCAAGTGTTAAGATTAGACCATCCTCTAATATTAATGATTCCTCCAGTTGGCTCTCCATATATCTCTAAATGTCTTCACATTCATTAATAACTTTAATTACCACCACCTTCCACTGCAGTGAGTATGGTTGTCCCCTATAATACGTATAGAAATTTAGGCCACCGTAGTTTGTGACCCACAAACACAACAGACTGGAAGAGAGCTCCCTCATCTCTGTAGACACCTTCACCAGCTCTTCGCTACTTCCCAAATACAAATTCAGCCTTCTTGACTCTGCACACAGGATTGCTTCCCAAGCACAGATCCATGGAAGAGTAGTGATCCTAATGGATAATAAAATTTTCCCTCGAGAAAAAAAAGGACATTACAGTGAACTTTATGTAAATCTAAATGATCTGTTTTAAACCAATATCCTTTATTCTGGTCATTTATTCTACTAGTGTTGGGGTTAAATGACATTAGTGTCATAAAATTATGATGCTCATAGTTGGTATTATTTTGTAAATGTTCCTGTTTAAAATGTCCCTATTAAGTTAAAGAGCTTGACTGAGCTTTACAAAAGAAACTGGCCTGTGAAATCCAGAAGATAGGACTTTTATACACAGCTAGGACTGATGTACAATTATAAGGGCTCTCCTGACACACCCCTGTTCTCTTCTATGTCTTCACCCCGACCCTATCCTCCTCCCTCCTCTGATCTAGCAGCACCTGACCTAATATTCTCTCCATTCCTTAAATTCTATGATTGTTATGTCTTTGGGTCAGTCCCTGCTGATTACTCTGCCTGGAAAAATTTTCACCCTGCACGACATACCCTAAAGCTTCACTTTCTATTTAACTTCCGTCCCTTCTCCAAGACGTTGCTAAACAGTTTTCCCAGGTGCTGGCTGAGTCCAGCGTGACATTTCCCCTGTCTTAGCAGGTTGGTTGTTTCTCTGTTTGCCCCTGCCATGAGACCTTGAGCCTTAGAAAGGCACAGAAGGAGTCCTGGCCTTCCTTTTGTCCCACCCTTGTGCTGAGCCTGGTGGCTGATCGTCATTGGTGGCTGAGAAAGAGGAAAGCAGATGGATGGAGGATGAGGAAATATGAAGAAAACAGACAAAAAGACGGGGGGGGTGGGGGAACAAACCTAAACAGAGAGGAAAAACAGATCCAGGGATAGAAAGACATAGAGAAAAGACACTGAGAAATAAAGAGAGAGAGAAAGAGGTAGAGGGAAAAGAGAGGTGTGGGGGAGAAGAGAGGAAAAGAAATATGTTGTGGAAAAGAAGGATGGAGGAATAAACAGGAGAAGGAGGGCAAGAGGGAGAAAGGGATGGTAGGGAAAGATTGCTGCTTGTCAACAAACAGTTTCTGTCTGACATATTCCCTGGTTTCTCTGCCCTCGCTGCTGTTGAACACGGCAAACCCATCTTCTCAAGGCAATAACACCTGCCTTGCCATCATCCGTCTTTAATACATGCAGGGGGCTCTGACTTGTTGCCCATTTTTCATCCTATAATTATTTGAATACATTTGCATTAAATTATATTTAGATTTTCATCATTTCTGCAATTTCCCAAGATAAAGAGAAAAATCTTTTAAAAAAATTAAAATGCTATAGACAATGTATTTAACCTTAGAAAATTGGCAATTCATTAAAGAAAGCAAGCATTTGCCACTTTAGCAAAAATATTTTATTCCAGAGCATAGTTTCTGCCAGTATCTGTATGAAAACTCTTAAGTGAGTTTTAGAAGGCTGTATTTTGACAAACTTAGCTCCAATTTTAAAAGGATTTTTTGGCTGGAAGTGTATATGTTTTTCTTAACGCAGTTTTTTAGAACGCACCTTGATTTCATAAAACTTCAACATTTTAAGGTCATAATGTCATTTTTTAAAAAACTTTTGGCTGAAAAAATGTGAGTAAAGACATCTCTGGCGGTCCGGTGGTTGAGAATCCGCTTGCCAATGCAGGGGACACAGGTTCGATCCCTGGTCCAGGAGCATTCCACATACTGTGGGGCAACTAAATCCATGCAGCACAATAACTGAGCCCACACACTCTAGAGCCCAAGAGCTGTAATTCCTGAACCCTGTGCGCCTAGAACTGGTGCTCCACAACAAGAGAAGCCACTACAACGGCAAGAGAAGCCTCTGTACCGCAGCTGGAGAGTCGCCCCCACTGGCTACAACTAGAGAAAGCCCAAGTGCAGCAATGAAGCCCCAGCACAGCCAAAAATAAATAAACAAATGGGAGTAAAACTGGACATTTGCAACTCAATTCACAGAGGAACAGAACTGTTGTTTCCTCATCATTGTTTTACAAAACTGAACTCCATTGAGTAATTGCCATGTGCCAGACGGTATTTTGTGAGTGCATGGCAGGAATTCTTCATTTACTCCTCCCAACAGACCTGGAAGGCCAATCGCTGCCTCAGACCTCTCCTGGACTCCCTTCACCCTACAACAGAGATTGATTTCACTTCAGGCCACAGGCAGGTTTAGTAAGACAAGTCTTGGGAACATGCTGGAACTGGAGAATACAGATCCAGCCTCAGTGCATTTGAATCCTGATTTCTAATAAGCCTGCCTATGGGCCTCGCTTAGTACCCTGTGTCATCCTTACCCCAACCTTGAGGGATGGAGATAGAGGTGGCCCAAATCTGCTATTCAGTTTACAAGATGGCAACATCTTCCATGAAAGAAAGTAAAAGTGTTAGCCATTCAGTCATGTCCGACTCTTTGTGAGCCCACCAGGCTCCTCTGTCCAGGAATTTCCCAAGCAGGAATACTGGAGTGGGTTGCCCTTCTCTTCTCCAGGGGATCTTCCTGACCCAGGGATCAAACTTGGATCTCCTGCATTGCAGACAGATTCTTTACCATCTGAGCCACCATCTTCCATACTCTTATTTTAAGAGAATACCATTGATCCTCCCAACTTGAGTATTTCAGAACCATCCATTCTACTTTCCTGCAGCTTCTAAAGTAGCTGCACACAGTGCTCATGTTATTACAAGACCCTTAATTGTTATTAATTGCTGTTGGAGGTGATAATTAGCACGCTGTAATGAAGTGCTAGCCCACCATCCTGGCGTGTGGATTTAACCTGTGCTTGTTTAAGGAGATGAACAAATTCGATAGAGACCTTCATGCCTTGGTGCTGAAGAAGAGGCGGGGGTGTATGAGTTAATCTGGGACCCCAAAGGCTCGGGCCTCTTCTTCCTGGGAAGATCTGACTGCCTGCGGCCGGTGCCTTCCTGCTTCCTGTCAGCTCTTCCGGCTCCCCGCTGCCAAGCCGGCCTCGTTTGATCAGAACAGCAGGCTCGTTTGATGACATGCCAGAGCAGGCTTCAGACACCAATTACCATGCTGCCAATGACAAATACAAAGGGAAAAAAAAGCAGCAATGATCGTTTAATAAATTTATTATGAAGACAAATGGCTCTTACATAAATCACCCTGCCTTATTATTGAAAAACCTCACTTATTCAGACATGGAGACAACAAGGGTTAATTTCAAAATCATAGCAGCACAACCCCTGTGTGGCCTTCGGACAACCTGGAGTCATCTGAACAGCCTGAACCAGTGGGTCCCTCAGTGAGGTTTCCCAGAATGATGACAACCATTAGTTCAGCCCCCCATGTGCTGCTTTTAGGGACTGTAAGATACAGAAAGTGAGAGTCACTCTGTGTTTTCTCGCCATGTAGAAACTTCTAACAAACAACCCAAAGAGGGGTGGATTAGAAGTACGCTGACAAGCAAAGCATTGTCTGTGTTCTTGGCAGGCATTTTGTTATCTACTCCACAGAGAAAATTTCATCTGGTCCTCTGTGTGTGTGAAATTATATACAGGGGCAGGTGACAGAGCAGCAAAATGCTTAAGAAACTGACTTTGGGATCAGGTATCCCTCATTCAAGTCCAGAATCTACCTGACTACCTGTGTGGTCTTGGCCAAGTTATATAATCTTCCTAAGGCTCATCCCTTGGTCCATAAAACAGAATAGTAGCCACTACACAGATTTGTTGTTGTAAGGAATAAATTAGATAATATGTGATAAATACTTAGAAAACCCTCCATGTGTTATCATAAAGTTATTATTTCTTTACCTGACATGTGGAAAAACCCAAGCTCATCATAGATTATTGTCTCACGCACAGACACACAGCTAATAGTGCAGCCTGGGTTCAAACCCCTACCTCAGCCCACCTCTTCCACCTTGGCCTAGACCCTGAGGATTTTCCTGGCAGTGGGCATTGCCAAGGTCTGCAGTGGCAGGATTTACTTAGGAAAATATGCCTTGCTCATTTACCTTCCTTTATTTCCAAACCAGGAATCTTCCTTCTTTCTTATATGCCCACTGGCTTCTCCTAATTAGTAGCAATATTTAACAGCCTCAAAATGTATCCTTAAAGATAAAGGATAACTGTTTCAGAAATTGATTTCACCCATGCACATTCATATTTATTCTGTTTTTGTTTCTGTTGTTGTGTGTGGGGTTTTTGTGTGTATGTATGTGTCTATGCAAGCTGTACTTCTTAATTTTTTTATTGTGGTAAAAGTCACATTACATAAAGCATACTATTTTAACCATATTTAACTCTGCAGTTCAGTGGCACCAAGTACATTCACATTGTTGTGCAACTCTCACCATCCTCCATCTCTCAATTTTTTCACCTCCATAAACTGAAACTCTGTCCCCATTAAACACTAATTCCCCCCACTCCCTCCCCACACTCCACGGCCCCTGGCATCTGCCAAGGTATGCTGCTGCTACTGCTGCTAAGTCGCTTCAGTCGTGTCTGACTCTGTGAGACCCCATAGACGGCAGCCCACCAGGCTCCCCCGTCCCTGGGATTCTCCAGGCAAGAACACTGGAGTGGGTTGCCATTTCCTTCTCCACTGCCAAGGTATTAGGTTAGTGCAAAAGTAACTTCAGTTTTGAAGTGTTGAACTTTGATATTGGAATGCATTCTTAAATAAATGTGGTTATGTTATACATCACATTAATGCGCATTTCTCACTTTATGTTTTCTTGCTAATGACTTAGTACTTGCTGTTTATATTTATTTTAGACCAGGGAAATGATGTTAGACAAAAAGCAAATTTGAGCGATTTTCTTATTCAGGTTCAAAAAGGGTTGTAAAGCAGTGGAGACAACTCGCAACATCAGCAATGCATTTGGCCCAGGAACTGCTATGAATGTACAGTGCAGAGGTGGTTCAAGAAGTTTTGCAAAGGAGACAAAAGACTTGAAGAAGAGGAATGCAGTGGCTAGTGGTTGGAAGTTGACAATGACCAATTAAGAGCAATCATCAAAGCTGATCCTCTTACAACTAAACAAGAAGTTGCGGAAGAACTCAGTGTCAACCATTCTATGATCATTTGGTATTTGAAGCAAATTAGTGAGGTGAGAAAGCTCTAAAAGTGGGTGCCTCGTGAGTTGACTGCAAATCAAAAAATATCATTTTGAAGTGTCATCTCTTATTCTCTGCAACAACAGTGAACCATTTCCTGGTCAAATTGTGACATGTGATGAAAAGTGGATTTTATATGATAACCAGCAATGACCAGCTCAGTGGTTGGACCAAGAGGAAGCTCCAAAGTCCTTCCCAAAGCTAAACTGGCAACAAAAAACAGGTCCTGGTCACTGTTTGGTGGGCTGTTTCAATGCTTACAGCCAGCAGTGGTCAACAGAAAGGGCCCAATTCTTCTCCAGGACAACGCCTGACTGCATGTCGCACAGCAAACACTTCAAAAGTTGAACTAGTTGGACTACAAAGTTGAGCTTCATCCACCATATTCACCTGACCTCTCACCAACCGAATGCCACTTCTTCAAGCATTTTGACAACTTTTTGCAGGGAAAACACTTCCACAACCAGCAGGAGGTAGAAAATACTTTGCACAAGTTTGTCCAATCTTAAAGCATGGGTTTTTATGCTATAGGAATAAACAAAGTTATTTCTCACTGACAAAAATGTGTTGATTGTAATGGTTCCTAGTTTGACTAATAATGGTGTGTTTGAGCCAAGTTGTAATGATTTAAAATTTAAAACCAAACAAATACTGTTGCTGTGTTTCTAAAAAGATATTTGAGTATGGACCCCTGCCTTCCCAACCCCTTGTTTCTTATCACGTATTTTGGCCACACTCATGTGGGTGACTTCCAGGACTGCTAAAGACATATGCTTTTGGACCTAGGCCTACTGGAGTGTGTGCGTGCGTACTAAGGCACTTCAGTCATGTTGGACTCTTTGAGACCCTGTGGACTGTAGTCTGCCAGGCTCCTTTGTCCACGGGATTCTCCAGGCAAGAATACTGGAGTGGTCTGCCATGCCTTCCTCAAGGCCTCCTGGTGGAGAGCAGCTAAAGTTTTGTTCCATGTCTGCGTCTCTATACACAAATAGCTCAAGAAAAGTATGCTGATGATTGAATTTGTTCAAATAACTAGTTAGTTCAGCAAATATCTCAGTAAGGACATACTTGAGGGCCTGTTGAGTGTCAGGCAATGTACTTGGCAGTGAAACCGTGCAAACGAGGGAAGCGCCCCCACAATGAAACTTCTGGTTTGTGTTCGCCTTCTGAGGCAAGTCCATCACAGTCCCTGTCAGCATTGAGACTCTCACTTAACACCAAAAAGATGCAACCATTCTGCATGTAACAAGCATTTATTGAGCGCCTACAGTACCGGGATGCCTGCCAGGTATAGCAGAGACGGCAGTGGTGGATCATACTCGAACCTTGCATGGAGGAGGGTATGGTATTGCCTAGTGTGAATGTCCTCAGACAAAATGCATCCAGGGAGCACCTCAGTCTCCCTCTCAACCCTCAGCAGGGATTGGAACCTCTGGGTGAGCCCCGGCCTTGTTCTGAAATTTTAAAAGTAATGATGAGTATGACCCAGCAATCCTACTGCTGGGCATACACACCAAGGAAACCAGAATTGAAAGAGACACATGTACCCCAATGTTCATTGCAGCACTGTTTACAATAGCTAGGACATGGAAGCAATCTAGATATCCATCAGCAGATGAATGGATAAGGAAATTGTGGTACATATACACAATGGAATATTACTCAGCTATAAAAAAATGCATTTGAGTCAGTTCTAATGAGGTAGATGAAACTGGAGCCTATTATACAGAGTGAAGTAAGTCGGAAAGAGAAACACCAATACAGTGTATTAACGCATATATATGGAATTTAGAAAGACGGTAATGACAATCCTATATGCAAGACAACAAAAGAGAAACAGATGTAAAGAACAGACTTTTGGACTCTGTGGGAGAAGGCAAGGGTGGGATGATTTGAGAGAATAGCATTGAAACATGTATATCACCATATGTAAAATAGATGACCAGTCCAAGTTCAATAGGATGACTTGAGAGAATAGCACTGAAACATGTATATCACCATATGTAAAATAGATGACCAGACCAAGTTCAATAGGATGATTTGAGAGAATAGCATTGAAACATGTATATTACCATATGTGAAATAGATGACCAGTCCAAGTTCGATGCATGAAGCAGAGCACTCAAAGCCCCAGAGGGATGGGGTGAGGAGGAAGGTGGGGGGGTGTGGTTCAGGATGTGGGGACACATGTGCACCCGTGGCTGATTGAAATCTATGTATGCCAAAAACCACCATAATATTGTAAAGTAATTGGCCTCCAATTAAAATAAATAAATTAATTTTTTTTTTTAAATAAAGGAATGATAGGAAGAGGGAGCACTCTTCAGTGAAGAGACTAGCTTGTCATTCCCTCTCAAGAGCAATAATATTGTTGAGGCAAAGAAAGGCCTTTTATGTTTTTCAGGCCAATCCACACACCCCTTTAACACATACACACACAGTCTCTCATACACACACACACACACACATACATAAATGCACTCTCTCTTCCACACACACACAAGCTCATTCTCTGTCGTATACACAAACACACAGACAAAACCAAGCTTTGAACCCCAGACAGAGGTGGGTGTGAGAAATTAGGACAGTCTGTCCATTGTCTTGTCAGGAGGAAGCAACAATCTAGAGCAGAAGGCCATGCAAACAAAAGCCCTGCCTTCTCTGTTGCTGCTGACTTGGGGGAACAGGTGTGTCTGCCGGGCTGCCCCTCCCCTCTTCTAGACCTGGAGCCTGTGGCACTGCCCCTGCTGCCCTCTCCTCCCGTCCTATCTGGCTCCGTCCCCTCAGATGGGGTCCCTTTACTCATCCCCACCGCTACAGGGCTGAGAGGGAGGCAGGGACAGCTGCTGGGTGTCCTCAGGTGTGAGGTCCTGCATTTCACCCCCAGGACAAACCTAAGAAGCTTAGCTTCATTTTACAAATGAGGAAACTGGGACTCAGGTCAGAGGAGGTAACAAGACCACCCTGCTTGTGGCAGAACTTGGATCTTCTTTCAGACCTGCCTGACCCAAAGCCTCTTCTTGACCTCTCCATAACAAATTCCGGGAGGAGAAAAGGGAGGTTCCAAAAGTGAAGTTGAGAATAGCCTAGTTAAAAAAAATCAGTTATTTTGCTGAATTAGAATTTTGTAACATTAACCTTATACAAAGCTAGCATGTTCTTTGGAGTCCTGGAAATAAACCTGGAGGGTAGGGACTTGTCTTTCTTGTTTGATTCTACAAATATTGGTTGAGTGAAGAGATCCTTCCCTCCCCACCACATGTCTATCTGTATAAGAGGATGGATTGGGACATGCAAACTCACCATCTACTGGAGAACCGAAAGGCCTTGTGTGAAAAGCTTAGCCTCTTTCCAGGTCAAGCACCACCTTTGTACGGCCCCACCCTGTCTGACTGTCTCTTTCTCATAGCGGAGGTCTGAGAAACATTCCCAGCATCTCCTTTATTGATAACCTTGAAGACAAGTCCACAAGTCTACTTTTAAATGAATGACTGCTGGTCCCTCTTAGAGGCAGACAGATAGTAACTAAGTCACAAGTGAAGGGAACACAAGGATTCTGGGATCTGTCAAGCTCTCCAGCCATTGTCCTTGTCACCAACTTGATCCTCTCTTGCTGGGATGATGTCTGGTGGAATTCTTCCCCTGTTCTGTCTCAGGGTGGAGCTCACTAATTCTCAGGCCTCAGTCTAAACCCACGTTGCTCTGGACCCAGCTCTGCTCCCCTCTCCCCTTGAAATGCTCCCTTACCTCCATTTTCCAAGCAGGAAGCTTGGCCATCTAATAAAATCAGGATTATTCCTCCTGAGATTTTGGCCAGGTTACCCCATCTGTTTGACTCTCTGATTCTTTATTTATAAAATGGGGGAAGGGGCTTACTAGCCCCATAAGGTTGTAGTTAGATGACAGAGGGTAAGGTAAAGGATGTTCCCAACACAGCTCTGCACAGAGCAGGTACTCAAGAAAAGTGACTTCATTCCTTTATTTCTCACTTCATAGCACTGTCTCTTTCCACCAGTGTTTTGCTAACTGTTACAGAGATGCTTGTCCTGTTCTATAAAAAAAAGGCTCTGGAATATGAATATATCATATTCCTATTTACAGGATATTAACACTTTAGGTTCTGCGGAGTCCTACATTAAATAAATCAGTTTAACCCATTTTTTTCTCAATTACATTTGACAAGATGAACATGTTGTTTGTTTAGAAAATAACAGAGCACACTGTATGTGTCTTTACCAACATTAATGTATTTAGTTCCCATAACAACTCATGTTGTTATCCTCATTTTAAATATGATGGAACTATGGCGTAGAGCAGTGAAATCTTTTGCTCAAGGTCATAACAGTTGTTGTAGAGCCAGGGTTGCACTGCAGTCTGCCTCCAGAATCTAAACTCTTTAAAAATATGTTATTTATTTATTTGGGTGCGTTGGGTCTTAGCTGTGGTGTGTGGGGTCTTCACTGTGACACGTGGGGTCTTTCATTGTGGGGTGCCACCTCTCCAGCTGTGACACATGGGCTTTATAGTGGTGGTGCATGGGCTTAGATGCCCCACAGCATGTAGGATCTTAGTTCCCCAACCAGGGATCGAACCCACAACTCCTGTGTTGGAAGGCAGATTCTTAACCACTGGACCATCAGGGAAGTCCCCACAATCTAAACTTTATCACTCCGCTCAGCTGCCTCTCCAGTTTAACACACACACACACACACACACACACACACACATACACACATACACACACACATATATATCAATCTCACAATTTAAAATAATAATGTTATTATTCATATAATAATGACCCCATGGACTGTAGCCTACCAGGATCCTCTGTCCTTGGCATTCTCCAGGCAAGAATACTGGCATGGGCAGCCAGTCCCTTCTCTAGGGTATCTTCCTGACCCAGGGATCAAACCTGGGTCTTCTAACTTATAGGCAGATTCTTTACCATCTGAGCCAGCAGGGAAGCCCTAATTCCAGAAGATGTAGTTTAAGAAAAGCTGCCTGGACTCTTCTGCTACCAGATCTCTGCCATCTCCATCAATTGGTCCCCCCACAGAAGCCAGCACCATCCAAGCCCCCCACCCCAGTGATAGCTGCCTTGCTTTAGACCCCAGCTCCTCTCATGGGAGAAAGCAAAGTGCCAGAACCCGAGGGGCTCCTTCCCTGCCTCTCCTTTCCTGAAACATTCCCCAGCCAGCCCTGAGGGAAGCCCTCCCTACTAGTCTGCTACTCCTCGAGCGTGGTGCTCTTTCCCGTTTCAGTGAGTCTTGCAGTGTAGATGGGTTTTTTCTTTCCTTTTCCCCAGAATGGTCTCCTTCCTGGTGTCCTCTGTTCCTATGAAGAAGTCCTTCAGTTGGTCCTGCTGTGCACCACACTCTTACCCCCTTGGGTCTAATCAGCAGGAAGTGCTTTTGCAGGTAAAATGAGAAGTTGGGTTGATGTGGAAATTCCCAGGTACTTAGACAGCATGTTCTGAGTGCCCAGTTTTGTACTGGGGGAATGGAACCCAGTAACTGGTCTTTTTCATGGAAGAGGACCATCCTGAATAGAGTGCAGAAGGTGAGTCTTGGGAAAACTAGACTTGGATATTTCTCCAACACAAGTAACTCTTCCCTCTCTGCTTCCTCACCTCATATCACAACGCAAGCTCAAGTCTCCTTTGAAGTGTCACCTTTTATAAAACATCACCAAAGGAAGGGACCTTAGCAATGTTCTAGCTCAGGGCTGGTTTGTCTCCAATGCCAATAGTCGTGGACTGGAAGTGTTGCTTGATCTGCCATGGTAATACTTTTAAGACTGAGTTTCAAGGGTAAGGATATTGTGATCCATTTAGTGGCGTGTATCTAGCGACTGGTCTTAGTTTGGATTCTTTAGAAGTCAAGTTTGAGACAAGGATTCTTGGAGAAGCAATCTACTGAGGGAAGGCTCCCAGGAGGAGGGGAGAGAGGAGTGCAGGCTGGAGAAGGGGGAGACAGCTAAGCAAGGATGTGGGCTCAACTGAGGACTGGCTGCATGCTGGAGCATGAATGGAGGCCAGGGGACTGACCTCTTGTATGCTGGCTGTCAGGCATTGGCTGTGGCCAGTAGGGGTGGTGATGGCCAACAACCTCCCAGCCTGGTGGCTCTCCACAGCAGACAGCTATTCTAGGGGGAAGGGAGCAGCTGTGAGTCAACAGCAGCCAACACTCAGCAGCTGGGAGGTATGTGCACCAGCCCAGTAAAGGGCATCTGGGCAGGGCACCAAGAACACCCACTACTGGTACACAGTAAGAGAATAATGGTCCCCTGGCTGGTTAGCATCCTACATATAGCCCAGCCAGATCATTTTACAGGCGAGAATCTGATGCCCAGGAAGAAGAGCTGAAGTTTTGACTTCTATACCACTTCCTTTCCATACTTCCAGAGTCTTCCATGGTCTGATCCTGCACCAACTCTACTCTTCTACCTTGCTCAGAGCCCAGCTGACATTCCAGTCCTACCTATGCCTGGGTCCTAAGGCTTCAGGTCCTTCTCTTGCTGGCATTCTTTTACTCCTGCTTCTCCTTCTGTGGCAGCCTGCAAAGTACCTTACCTTTCTCTACTGAGCAATTCTAAATAACATGCGGCCTCATTTCATAAAACTAGAACAGGAGGTCTCTCATAGGTTGCCTATAGGGTGTTTTGTCCTTTTAAAAACCATCTGAAAAGCTTTGTAGTCTCAGAGAAGGTGACTTCCTGGAGTTCAGAGATGATCTATACTGCCTGCTCTGCCATTATGGATCTCCTATAAGTATTTATACAACATGATAGATTTCTTGTAGAATCTCACAGGTTACCTATGATAATTGCACCATGGTCAGTAGTCATTCATTGACTGTTTATTATGTGCTTACTCTATGCCAGGCCATGTTGTGGAAAAACCAGGTGAATAAACCTTACAAGGCCCCTGCCCTTATTCTAAGCAGAATATGGGCTGCCAATACACAGAGTACTAATACATAATTTCAGGTGGCATTAAGTGTCCTTGAGAGTGATTGGGGCAAAGATTCAAAATTCATAGATCAAGGAAAGGCTTCTCTGTAGAGGTAACACTTGAGATCTGCACCATGAGAAACAACCCTCCTCAGGAAGGTATTAGAAAGGAGTCTTCCATAAAGAAGAAACAACTGATGTAATAGCCCAAAAGCAGGAATGAGCTTGACATACTTGAGGATCAAAGAGAGTGTCAGGGTGTCCAGGAAATGGTGAGTGAACAGAGAGTGGGGCAAACACACTGAGCGAGGAAAGCCCTCAAGGAACTCACACTCTGCTTCCCATCATCACTTGTAGGTAGTAGTAATAAGCACCATTACAGATAATCTGTGGATATTTACGGCAACCCATTTCAGTGGGAATTTATGGTACCGTTTCAGTACTAAGACATGCCCACCAAAATCAGCGGTGACGATGGTCTTTCATTGTGAATTGCCTGTAGGAACGTGATATGTCATCTCAAATTATTTGGGTTGTTAGAGATGACTGGTGAGTTCTTACAGTCTCAGAATAGGTCCGTTCACTGGTACTTGTAGGCAAACAATTTGGGGTGCATCTACATACTAATACTAGCCTTGCAGATAACGTAAAGTCAGTGTGCTTCCATTGGAGACCCCCCAGAGGCTTTTCAGTTGCTAAAGCTTGCAACTGAAATGTGTTTGCAACACCACTAGGAATTACTTGGAAATTATATTTAAAGCCAAAAGTATCCTCAAAGAACAGTTTTTCTTTGAGTCAGTTTTCTCTTTTATTGATTAAAATGGGAAATTAAAAAAAAAAAAAAAACATGTATTTGGTAGCACCAGTAGGGATTAGGTACCGCTGTAAGTGACAGAGACCCACAGTAATACTGGTTTAAACAAGATACAAGACTCTCATAGAGAAGTCTGAAGTCAACAATCCATGGGCCCAATTTGGCAGTTTCACACTAGAAGTCCTATGGGATTCAGGCTCTTTTCATCTTCCTGGAAGTTCTGCTACCAAGATGGCTCTCCAACCACTACATCTACATTCCAAGTAGCAGGACAGAAAAAGAAGGGAAGAAAAGGCAGAGGGTGCATGCTTAGTTAGTTTTTGTGGAATGTTTCAAGAAACCATTTCAATATATTTCTGTGTTGTGTACTGTCAGTCAGAAGTTAGTCACATGACCACATTGCGGCAAGAAGCCTGTAAAATGAAGCCTTCATTCTTGATGCTCATGTGCGTGGTGGAATATGCTCTTGCTAAAGAGTGAAGGGGATAATGAGGAGCAATCAATAGACTTTATTACACCTGCTATGGACACAACTCATGTCACAAAATTCACATTAGTAGAAATGCCCCAACCCAGTGATTGCTAATCCTAGCAAGTTAAAAAATAAAACAGTAAACCTAAATTTAAATGCAGCAGGGAGCCCAAAATAGTGTTGTCAACATATAATTTTTCCTCTGTGGACATGAAAGCAACTGAAGCTTTTTAACTACCATCATCATATCATAAAGAAAGAAGATTGTCACACACACACACACACACACACACACACCAGATCTTTAAAAATATTGGAGTAAATTTAGCTTTCAGTAAGGAGGTGGGGTAAACTCCTTTTTTGTTGTTTCACTGCAAGGCAGCAAAAACTTCATCATAGGCTACTATTATTAAATGATGCTTCAACCTGAAAGCATTTCTTTAAGACAGTATGATAATTTCTGTTTCTAAAAGCTTCCTCGAAGTTATAATAATCATGACCATTTAGCACATTTGTTGCTTAGAGCACAAACTGTTAACGGATAGAACTCAAGCCAGATTCTATTCATAGATGATGTGTTTGACCTTATCAGTATTTTTTTTAAATTTGTTGTCAACATGTAAAGCTTAAGAGATTGCCCATTAAAAAAAAAAATGTAGTTCTTGCTTCTCTTGAAAAGTGGGAGGTATTGGCATGGGGCCTTGTTTCCACATGAGCACGCCCCAGCTGGTTGTAGCTCTGTAGCAGCTGCCCCTTTAGACAGGAGTGTGCTTGCCAGTTCATTACAGGTCCCACCTGGCTGGTGCCTCATCTTTCTGCTACCTGCCAGGCCCCTGTGCACATCTGAGCTTGTGACTCCAGACAAGAACTGCTCATGTGCTGGGTTTGTATATGTACTTATAAACATCACATCCAGTGGTCATGTATCGATGTGAGAGTTGGACTGTGAAGAAAGCTGAGCGCCAACGAATTGATGCTTTTGAACTGTGGTGTTGGAGAAGACTCTTGAGAGTCCCTTGGACTGCAAGGAGATCCAGGAGATCAGTCCTGGGTGTTCATTGGAAGGACTGATGCTGAAGCTGAAACTCCAATACTTTGGCCACCTGATACGAAGAGCTGACTCATTGGAAAAGACTCTGATGCTGGGAGGGATTGGGGGCAGGAGGAGAAGGGGACGACAGAGGATGAGATGGCTGGATGGCATCACTGACTCGATGGACATGAGTTTGTGTAAACTCCGGGAGTTGGTGATGGACAGGGAGGCCTGGCGTGCTGTGATTCATGGGGTCGCAAAGAGTCGGACACGACTGAGCAACTGAACTGAACTAAACTGAAACGTCACATCAACCTGAAAGTATGCTATATCCGCACCCCCCCCTTTTTTTTTTAAGATCGAAGAACAGAGAGGTGGGGACAGCTTGCTCAAGACAAAAGCACTAATAGCTGCCCATCTGGAATTTGGACCCAAGCCTCACTGGCTCCAAGGCCCCAGGTGTGTGTTCTGCTGTGCTGCCCCACCTTCCTATGACCCACATCTCTGTCAGCCCTCAAATAGGTAGAATTATTCATGCCATCTGGGTTAGAAGACTTCATTAGAATTAGCTGAGAAAAAAATGTGAATTTCCTGTTTCTCTTGCAGTATTCTTTTAGACTCCTTTTTATTTTTATTTTTGAGGGAGAAAAAAAAATCCCAGGGAAGAAAGGATGGTTCAGAGGAGGCCAGAGCCATCTATCATGCAGACACAGCATGCATTTAAACAGCTCTGAGAACATAAATTGGTTACTTAATCGGCCCTGGCTAATCCATGGAGTGCAGAAGCCAAACTGCATTATGGGAAGCGGCTTCTGCACGTGGGGCCAGTGCATCCGGCAGATCCCAGGGCAGCTGCTGAGGGAGGCTCCAGGCCTCCACCCTCTCCCAGCTCCCAGTGCCTCATGGGGAGGAGTTTTCAGAGCATTAGGAGGCGCTGGGTCTTTGCATCAGAGATGCAGTTCTGAAAGGGAATGTGAATAAAATTCATGCGTGTCTTTGAGCTTCTTTTCAGTCACAACTGAACTTTTTTTACCCATAGCTGCATGCTGGGAGCTTCCAGTCAGATATGGAAAAGTGAAACTTCGTAACTCCTGTGTCCTCAACACACACTGTCCACTTTTCATTTAAAAGACAGTGCACATCGGAAACATGTTTAACCATGACTATGTCAACTCTTTCCAGATCATTTGTCTTGACAAATGCACCGTTTGTTGAGTTGACTGCTGTGTGACAGGCAGGAATGAGAATGGGCATGTGGGTGCAGTAGGTAGGAACCTTGCCCTCAAGCCACTGTCAGCCTAGTATGGGAGACACAAACAGACTGTTTGTGGGTTTTTGTTTTTGTTTTTTTTGTAGTTTTTGTTGTTGTATCTTTCTCTTTTTTAAATTTAATTTTTATTTTTTATTAGAGTGTAGTGTCTTTACAATGTTGTGTTAGTTTTAGTGTGCAGCAAAGTGATTCAGTTATACCCCTGTCTTCTTTAGTCACTAAGTTGTGCCTGACCCTTTGCAACCCTGTGGACTACAGCACACCAGGCTTCCTTATCCTCCACTATCTCCCGGAGTTTGCTCAAGTTTATGTCCATTGAGTCTGTGATACTGTCTAACCATCTCATCCTCTGCAGCCCCCTTCTCCTTTTGCTTTCAATCTTTTCCAGCATCAGGGTCTTTTCTGAGTCAGACCTTTGTATCACGTGGCCAATGTTTTGGAGCTATGAAAGTGAAAGTAAAAGCGAAAGTCGTTTAGTCATGTCTGACTCTTTGCGACCCCATGGACTATACAGTCCATGGAATTCTCAAGGCCAGAATATTGGAGTGGGTAGCTTTTCCCTTCTTCATGGGATCTTCCCAACCCAGGGATTAAACCCAGGTCTCTCGCATTGCAGGTGGATTCTTTGCCAGCTGAGCCACAAGGGAAGCCCTATCTATTCATATATCTATTCTTTTTCAGATTCTTTTCCCATATAGGTTATTACAGAATGTAGAGTTCCCTGTGGTAAACAGTAGGTCCTTGTTGATTATCTGTTATATATACTAATGTATATATGTTAATCCCAAATCCTAATTTATCACTCCCAGATCACTCATGTTTTTATTCGTTGATTCAACAAAGGGTTTTGAATCCTATCATCTAAGTACCCTGCTAGGTACTAATCCCTGTTTTCATGAAATATACAGCCTAATAGAGGGTGAGGGAATATTGTATTAGTTCCCTAGGGCCACTGTAACAAAACACCACAAACTCTGTGGCTTAAAAAAAAAAAAACAAAAAACGTGAATTTAACAGGGGTATCTTCCAAGCCTACTGTGTGCTCACAATGAAAGATAATTAGCAAACCTGTAAGCTCAAGAGTGCTCAGTCCAAGAGGAAGAGCAGGTCACTGGTGACAAAGTTCTATGAGTGAATAAAGGGCTGAGAATCAGGAGCTTTGGACACACAGGGAGCCCTTCATAGGGGAACACAGCAGAGCAGGAATCTGAGCCCAGTGCCCAGCACTTCCTGGATACCCAAGGGGTGCCTCATTCATGCCACCGCTTATAAAGAGTACTAAATTTGCTTCTTCCAGAAGAATTCTGTTTGTCCAGACTACATTATTTTTAAAATAAAGCAATTTCAAACAAACTGATCTTAAGTTTGAGATGTGTGCAGAAATGGCTAGACAAGATGTTTTAACATCTGGAGTGTAAAAACCTGGTGGGGCCTGTGTTTCCAAGTTTATTTTTTGACATAATGCTCAAACTTTTGCAAAATATGTTGTTAAAATAGCACTTTGCATTTCTTCTGCCTTAGAATTTTGTATATTTAATGTTCACAAAAAGGCCTAGTGACTACCCTGAATTTCTAGAGGAGGAAACTAGAATCCATTTCTTTAGGCCAATGGCAAGAAAAAGGAAATGAATGCAAAAACATTTTCTAAGGAACTGTTGTTGATGCTGTTTAGTTGCTAAGTCATGTAAGACTCTTTGCAACCCATGGACTGTAACCCTCCAGGCTCCTCCGTTCATGGATTTCCCAGGCAAGAATACTGGTGTGGGTTGCCATTTTCTTCTTCAGGGAATCTTCCCAACTGAGGGATTGAACCCGTGTCTCCTGCATTTGCAGATGATTCTTTACTGCCAAGCCACCAGGGAAGCCCAATAAACTTTAAAACTTTGCTCTTTAGAGTGTATTTATTGTTTTGTGAGCTTCTAGTCCAGGGACTGTACAGATGCCTCCTGCTGTACTGTTGTGTGTGTGCTCCTGTGTGTGCGCTCAGTCATGTCTGACTCTTTGTGACCCATGGACTGCAGCCTACCAAGCTCCTCTGTCCATGGAATTTTTCAGGCAAGAATACTAGAACAGGTTGCCATTTTATACTCCAGGGGATCTTTCTGACCCAGGGATCGAACCTGTGTCTCTTGTGTCTCCTGAATTGGCAGGCAGATTCTTTACCACTCTGCAACCTGGGAAGCACACAAATGCCTACAGGCTCCTCTAAGTAGCAAATGAGAGATGTAAATAGGCTTAGTGTAAGGTTGTAGGGAATAGGGCTCTACTGAACTGTGTACTCTGGAGAAGGCAATGGCACCCCACTCCAGTACTCTTGCCTGGAAAATCCCATGGATGGAGCAGCCTGGTAGGCTGCAGTCCAAAGGATCGCTAAGAGTCAGACACGACTGGGCAACTTCACTTTCACTTTTCACTTTCATGCATTGGAGAAGGAAATGGCAACCCACTCCAGTGTTCTTGCCTGGAGAATCCCAGGGATGGGGGGGCCTGGTGGGCTGCCGTCTGTGGGGTCGCACAGAGTCGGACACGACTGAAGTGACTTAGCAGTTAGCAGAACTGTGTACTCAAAGGCATTCAGATTGCAATTTATATTTACAATTTGCATCTTTAAGACACATAGTTTTATCAAGGCAGCATTAAGTTCAGTGTCTTAAAAGGGCAATAGAAGTCAGGAATTTCTCCCATTGGACAGATAAGGAAACTGAAGCAAGAGGGAACTGATTTGAAGCTAATAGAATAACTTAACCACTAGGTAGCAGTATGCAGAGCACATGTTTTGGAGTTTGGAGACTTGACAAAGAAACTTGCCTTTGCAACTTGGTTAGTTCTGGAAGACTATGAATGCTTCCCTTCATTAAGACTTAGTTTCCCCTTCTGTGTAATGGGAACAATAATGTCCACTTAGATAAATTGTTTGAATACCCAGTGTGATTGCATCTGTAAGTATTTAGCCAGACACCTGGCATATCACAAGCATTTAATAAATAGTGGTTAATGTAATAGTATTGTTTATTAAAAGGAAAATAACTCAAGTCTTTTCTAAGTGTATGTTTTCTCCCCTATCATATCAAGCCGTTAGGTTTGAGGATTCAAATGTTTGATTGGAAATACCTTCAAGATTCTACTAGTAATGAAGCCTAAGCCCAAGGAGGCAATACATCTCCCCCCTACCCTGCCCTTTTTTTTTTTTTAAATATCTACTCAGCAAGTTGGTTTAATGATGAGACAGATATAAATTTGCACATAGGAGACAAAATCATAGATTGTCACAGCTGGAGGTGACGTTACTTTTCAGATGAATAAATTTAACCAGAGAGTTAGATTATATATATGAATAAAATAAATTATAAACGTATATATATGTATACTCAATTTTTGTATGTATAGATGTTCCTTCATATAAATTATTTATATTATATATATGTATGTGTGAATACACATACAAGTTTTTTAAAATTCATTTCTCAGTAGAGAGGGTCTAGAGTGTGGAGACTTTTTCTCCAGGTATTAGGGTATTCAGTTCAGTTCAGTTCAGTTCAGTCGCTCAGTCGTGTACGACTCTTTGTGACCCCATGAATCACAGCACGCCAGGCCTCCCTGTCCATCACCAACTCCCGGAGTTCACTCAGACTCACGTCCATCGAGTCAGTGATGCCATCCAGCCATCTCATCCTCTGTCACCCCCTTCTCCTCCTGCCCCCAATCTCTCCCAGCATCAGAGTCTTTTCCAATGACTCAACTCTTCGCATGAGATGGCCAAAGTCCTGGAGTTTCAGCTTTAGCATCATTCCTTCCAAAGAAATCCCAGGGCTGATCTCCTTCAGAATGGACTGGTTGGATCTCCTTGCAGTCCAAGAGACTCTCAAGAGTCTTCTCCAACACCACAGTTCAAAGGCATCAATTCTTTGGCGCTCAGCCTTCTTCACAGTCCAACTCTCACATCCATAGGTGACCACAGGAAAAACCATAGCCTTGACTAGACGAACCTTTGTTGGCAAAGTAATGTCTCTGCTTTTGAATATGCTATCTAGGTTGGTCATAATTTTCCTTCCAAGGAGTAAGCATCTCTTAATTTCATGGCTGCAGTCAAACCATCTGCAGTGATTTTGGAGCCCAGAAAAATAAAGTCTGACACTGTTTCCACTGTTTCCCCATCTATTTCCCATGAAGTGATGGGACCGGATGCCATGATCTTCGTTTTCTGAATGTTGAGCTTTAAGCCAACTTTTTCACTCTCCACTTTCACTTTCATCCAGAGGCTTTTTAGTTCCTCTTCACTTTCTGCCATAAGGGTGGTGTCATCTGCATATCTGAGGTTATTGATATTTCTCCTGGCAATCTTGATTCCAGCTTGTGTTTCTTCCAGTCCAGCGTTTCTCATGATGTGCTCTGCATATAAGTTAAATAAGCAGGGTGACAATATACAGCCTTGACATACTCCTTTTCCAATTTAGAACCAGTCTGTTGTTCCAGGTCCAGTTCTAACTGTTGCTTCCTGATTTGCATATAGATTTCTCAAAAGGCAGATCAGGTGGTCTGGTATTCCCATCTCTTTCAGAATTGTCCACAGTTTATTGTGATCCACACAGTCAAAGGCTTTGGCATAGTCAATAAAGCAGAAATAGATGTTTTTCTGGATCTCTCTTGCTTTTTCCATGATTACATGCTGCATAAAAGAGGAGGGAGAGAAGGAAATGTGTTAGCTGTCCAGCAATTCTCTTTTTTCCCTCTGTCCTGCATGACAAATCTGAATTCTGCACTCTCCATTGTTTTACCTAGCCAATGGCGTCTTTGCCAGCTGAAGCCATCCCCCTAAGTCGTAACTGGACTGCTTGTTTGGGGACCTATAGTCCAGCTGCTTTCCAACTTTCTTAAATCCACTTACATGTCTAATTTATTGTTTATTATGTCCTCCCTTTTTTGTTACTCTTTTATTTTAATTTTAATGAGATCACTGGAGAAAGAGGAAATAGATGTGTGTGTGGTCCAACTAAATTTTTACATTGACAAGGCTCGTTCAAACAGCTGAATGAAGTTTAAACTGAGCTGGAATGAAGTGAAAGTCGCTGAGTCATGTCTGACTCTGCGACCCCATGGATTATACAGTCCATGAAATTCTCCAGGCCAGAATACTGGCCTTCTCCAGGGGATCTTCCCAACCCAGGGATTGAACCCAGGTCTCCCATGTTGCGGGCAGATTCTTCACCAGCTGAGCCACAAGGGAAGCCCAAGAATACTGGAATGGGTAGCCTATCCCTTCTGCAGTGCATCTTCCTGACCCAGGAATCAAAGTGGGGTCTCCTGCCTTGGAGACAGATTCTTTACCAACTGAGCTATCAGGGAAGCTGAGCTCAAATGAATAAGACCTAATATGGGGTAATGTGGTGATCAGTCAAGAGTTAGGATCTAAGCCAAGGCATTGGCTTTGGGAAATGATGGAAAGGGGTACATTTTGGTTACATTTTCAAGGCTGAATTTAAAAGATGTTGTGACATCTACTTTATATAACTAGGTAGACAATAACTCTTGAAAATAGGGAAGGTGAAAGGAAGAATAGATTCAAAGACATGGTAAGGAGTTAATTTTGGCCACGTTAAGTCATATTGGTCATCATAGAAAGTTAACGTTTACACATGAAACTAAAGGTGTCATAAAGGAAAACATGACTAGTAGAGGATGTTATTAGAGAAATGCTTAAACGTTTTTGACTGTGACCCAGTACAAACATACATATGTATTCACACACATACATACTCCCACACTCATGAACACAAAGATCAGGAAAGCATAACTTTAAATTTTATATACTATGATATCTTCTGCTATTCAATTTAATTTAAATAAAATTATGGTCATAACCCACTAAATTGATTGAATGACTCACCAATATATCATGAAATATATTGGCCTACAAGGTATGGCTGACTGAAGATCTTTAGATGAAAATGCAAATCATGGATATGGTACCCACAGCCATCCATCAAGATATTGCTTTAGGAATTAAACTGTACATGTTTAGAAAACATCAGTGTTCAGTGATATTAATTGAAGAGAGAAGTTATCTATAAATAGGCTGAGATTTAACGCTGTGAATAAGAAAACAAATAATTGCAAATAGGACAAGGGAATGAATGAGTAGCCAAATTCTTTTGTTTGTAAGGATCATGGGAAATCTATTGGATTTGGACAACACTGAAATGAATCTTCAGGCAAATACACACCATGGTAAAAAGTGGAGCTTGCACTTGGAGTCAAGAAAAAGTGTTCATATAGTCTATGAAGGCCTCTCCACTGGAAATCAGGCTATAGTACAGCATCTTCTCTTTGAAACGAACACTTTAAACACTGCTATAAAGGTAGCCCTTTCCCATCTAATAGTTAACTGCATGTCAGTTTCTGGGTAAATATCTCTGTGAGATAGGGTCTCTGATCCATGATCAACTTGATTTGCATTTTATTTAGCACTCATTTACTGAACACTTGTTAGATGCAAGGTCATAGAACAATGTGGGAATAAATAAGATAATGCCTGCCCTCCAGACCCTCACAATCCTGCTGGGAAGACAGGAACAGAAATAAATAACTCTGGGAACAGGCTGGCTGTAGTGGATGTTCCACTAGGTGTACAACAGACAGTATGAGGTCAGAGGAAAGAAAAAATATTTCAACTCAGGAAGCATTGCCTTCTTTACATCTTTCACTGTTTTGCTCAGACCTCACTTTCTCAGAGAATACCCTGACCTGTCTGGCTACAACATTGTGCAGTAACTTTGTCCCTTAGTCTGTTTTACATTCTCTATGGAAATTCATTTTATTATTAAGAACTGTGTTTATTTTTGTAACCAGATATTGTTTGGAAAGATTTGTTCAAGACACCAAGATACAACAGACAGAACATTTCAAGTGAAGTTTCAAATCTAAGTGAAAAATAGCAATGGAAACAGGTAAAGACCAGTGACACTGCTCTTATACCTCTTACCAACATGAAGGACATTAAATACTCAAGTTATCACAAGGTTGGAATAGGATTTGTGCAGAAGCATGGACCCTGGTGAGCATGACTACATGTGTACATCTGGCTATGTTGCAGTGATCTACTGAAGTATCACAAGTTACCATAAAACTTAGTGGCTAAAAGCAATGTGTTATTGCTGTATTCTGTGATTCTGTGGTTTGGTACTTTAGACGGGATACATTGGGGAAGGCTCTCATCTACTAGGCAATTATGTCTTACGTCACAACTGGGATAGCCAGGAATCTGTCTGTAACTTGTTCCCATCCCTCCATGGGATGGATTAGCATGGGCTTCATCTCCTTATTTTCCTGTGTAAATGAACAAGAATCAAATACAAAAACTTAGTACTGGAGTTTCCCTGCCGGCTCAGTGGTAAAGAATCCACCTGTCAATGCAGGAGACATGGATTCGATCCCTGTTCCAGGAGAATCCCACATGCTATGGAGCAGCTGAGCCCATGTGCCACAACTATTAACCCTTTGCTCTGGAGCCCAGGAACCACAGCTTCTGAAGCCTGCATGCCCTAGAGCCTGTGCTCCACAACAAGAGAAGCTGCCGCAGTGAGAAACCCACACCCTGCCATGAAGAGCGGCCCCTGCTCACCGCAACAAGAGAAAAGCCATGCAGCAACAAGGACCCAGCACAGTCAAAAATAAAATAAATGAATGAATAATAATTTAAAAGCTTGCTAATTTTCCTTATAGCTTCAGAGCTGACAAAGAACCTTCACAAGCATAATCCTCAGTGGTCAACATGACAGCAAGGGGAACTTTGTCTTATTCACAAACGAGGATGTGAAAGCTCAGTGTGTGAAAACAACTAGCATGAAGGCAGATGCTGGAGCCAAATCTAGAACCAGCTCTTGTGTGTCCACTTCTGGTGCTCACCTCGCCCACATGCATCCTGTGTACAGCCCTTCCTATCAGACCCGAGGTAAGTGTGCAGAAAATAGCAGCACATGGCTTGTTCAGGGCAGTGGAGGCTCCCAATTCCCTGGGGAGATGCCAGCAAGGG
Source organism: Bubalus kerabau (assembly GCF_029407905.1). NCBI lineage: Eukaryota > Metazoa > Chordata > Mammalia > Artiodactyla > Bovidae > Bubalus > Bubalus kerabau. The sequence goes on from NC_073629.1 coordinate 89,005,255, forward strand.
CTGACCTTGAGAAAATTATAGCTCCAGCCAGAGAAAAAGGTATCAGCATTCACATGGAGAATCCGGAATGAGGAGTGCAGTAACTGCCGGGTTTAATACTGTGCATACACTTCTGATGAATATGCAAATGTGGCTGGTACCAGAAGCAGGAGGCGAATAACATTTACTAAACAGCAGTGTTAAACCACTCTGAAAGGGGTGTGTCAGGAGCATGGTAATGAAATTAATCCTCTTCACCTGTGAATTATCAGGGGCTTTGGGTTCCATCCAAAAACATCTGATTTGAGTTTGCTCTACTTAGAGCCTCTTGGGTAAACTTGATCTTAATGGAGAATGAAGCTTCAGAAACCGATACAAAATAGGAAGTGGCAAAAGATACAACTGTAAATTTGCACTATTAAAGGACAACAGAATAAGAGCACTTCAGCGGTACCTGTCCATCCAGGATGACTGTTCTGGGGCATCTTAACAGCTGATGTGGATGGCTCTCAGTTGATTCATTAAACAAGAAGACTGATAATTGTGAAGCTGGTCAGAGTGATTAGATCAAGCCTTTCTGTGCCAGAAGGCTTTCTGTCTGCCAGAAGGCTCTATATAGAAGGGACTGGGTGTGACTATTCAGTCTCTCCAGTGGCAGAGGAGAATAAAGGCTGTCTCTTTAAAAAAAAGAATTCCAGAGCAGATCTTAAAATAAATATGAATAAAGATCACTTATTGATAGGCACTGAGCCAAGCACTGGGATTCAGAAACAAATAAGTCACAAAATTCTAGGCGCTCATTTATTCATTCAATCTGTGGTTCACGTTTGTTATATAGGGCTTCACAGGACTCATAGCCCCTTCTTTTGGAAATAGCATCTGAAATTCTTCTCCGGTGGTGGGTGGGGGAGGTCAACCTTTTTCCCTTTAAAAGCAGTCAGAAGGACTGACATTTGAGATGCTCTGCTCTCCCTATCCAATCAGACTTTCTTGCAGCCTTTAAATCTAGAGAGGTTTGCAGCAGTAATGGGGAGAGAGTTGGGTGGGTTTCCCCAGCTGTGATCCATTAGTTCTTGCTTCTTAAATCCTTACTTCTGCCCTAGTTTCTATCTGTCCATGAGCCTGAACCTTCATCTCATTGCCACATTTTTAAATGACCTGGTATCCTCTTAGTAAATTTACTTTTTCATTTCATGTAGCCAAAAATCCATTTCTGTTGCTTACAAGTAATCCTAACACACACCCCCTCATCCATCCAGTAACTGGCCCTCCATCACCTTTTTGCAGGCACTGAGTAAAGTGTTGACTAGGATGCTGCCTTCAGGAAGCACACTATCAGGGGGAGAGGGGGACAAACAAGTCTATGACTCACTCTATGCTATGGGATCTGGGCTGAAATCAAGACTAGAACAGAGAAATATAACTGGAATAGTATCAAGCAAATTGAAGTCTCCTGAGGGGTGTGAAAAGGCTTCACAGGAGTTATGGCATCAGTTCTAATTTTCGAAGGGTGATTATCGGTATTCTTGCCTGGAGAATCCCCATGGACAGAGGAGCCTGGTAGGCTACAGTCCACTGGGTCACAAAGAGTTGGCTATGACTGAGCAACTAAGCACAGCACAGCACACAGGTATTGCTGACATACATGAGGAGAGTGGCCAGGCAGGGGAACTCAGAGACATAGGTTAGGAAGCATGATTGGAGCATAAGAGATTTATGGAAGAAAAGATAGAAAATCAAGGAAAATAATCGTTATACAGTATTCAAAGCTTAGTAGAAACAATACTATTGACCTTGTGTTTTTATGCAATGAATTTCAAGTCCCAAATATTAAAAGACTTTCCCAAGGTCACAGAGCTACAAAGTTACACAAGACTTACTCCTAATCCCATCTCTTATGTACCTTCAGAGTGTGTCTGTGAGGATCAAATGGAATCCAAACTGTTTGTTCTCCTGTCTGTTTCTGTCTTTAAACTGGGTCAGTCCTCATGGTAAAAATGGCATATGGTTCATTTTCTTTTCTGTTTCAGTCCCTAGAAATTAGCAGAGTGCCTGGTACACAAAAGGAATTCAGTATGTTTGTTGAGTGAATGAATGAACAAATAATTATCAATAACAGAAATGATAGCCAACCTTTGGAGAGCATTTAATAGGTTACTTGAAGTCATAGTGGGCATCAGTCCTTCTGTACATGTAGAAGAAATGATGTCATTTTTCCAGGATGTCCCTACCTTGGGTAGCAAAATAGATCTCATTATCATCATCCCCATTTTTTAGTTAAGAAACTGAAGCTCAGAAATTTAAGACACTGTACTGGTTAAGTTCTGGGGACCAGGAAAGGCAGCCTGAGGAATTTGGACAGGCTCCCTCAGGAAGTATAAAGGCCCTGAAGGTGAATAAACTGATAGGCTCTCTATTGAAATAAAAGACATTAATATGTATGCAGTTTTCTGTATCTAGTAGCAATGGAGGATGGAGGAATTGAGTCTCTATGCAGGGAAAGAGAAACAGAAGCACAGGTAACCAGGCATCATAAAAAAAAAAAAAAAAAAACTCCCTTTTTAATTAAAATTAAATGTCCACTGTAAGGAGAAAAAAAATGGTGAGCAACAAATACCCACAGCCTTGTTTAATCACCTGTGATGAATTATAATTAGGATTTGAAAATTATTGAACTTTTTTCCCCCTGTTCACCTTGGAGCTCTGAAGGTGAATTTCAAAGAGTGAAGGAGGAATGAATATTAAAAAGTTTGTTTTATACTTGAACGCCAGAGCTCCCATCTCATTTTTCCATTAAAGCTCAACTTTTGAAAATTTTCTCTGCTTTGCAATAATTACATCTTCAGCCTGACAACTCATTACATGACAATGCTTATGCTAATGCGATTCTATAGGCACTAGGAAAGGAAAGCTTGGCTTTTCAGCAATGGTAATTTAGAGGGTGGCTTTCTCTCTTTGCCTTCTCCCTTGGTTCAGAGAAGTCCTACCTAAACGCATCCCTACTCCAGCTCCAAGCACCTTACATTGACTATCCTGTGTGATTTTAGGGTTTTCTAAGGACAAGCAGCATTATCTGTGGTACCCTTGTTTCCAGGCACTGGTAGCAGGTTTATTTTATTGCATTGTATTCTATTTTATTTCAAATCCTGCTTTATTCTAGAAAGGCTGGAAATGAAGTTGTTTTTGTAAATTTTTGTCTCAACGATGAGACAAGCCTGAAGGAAATGGTAACCCACTCCAGTATTCTTGCCTGGAGAATCCCATGGACGGAGAAGCCTGGTAGGCTACAGTCCACGGGGTCGCAAAGAGCCGGACACAACTGAGCGACTTCACTCACTATAGTAGCAACATTATCTTTCAATACACTTACTGTTATCCTGATCCATTTTGTTTCCAACTGTTGTTGAGTTTCCACTCTGCACCAGACCCTGGATGGGTTGAGAGGGGGAGGATGGAGAACAGGATCCTCAGATGCACTCTTGCCTGCACTGAACCCTTCTGGAGGACGCACACATGATGAAGGAGGAGAGAGTCATGATTCTCTATGAGCTGCTCCACCCGAGAGCCTAAGTGTTACAGAAGGACTCAGACACTGCCTGGGCTTAGTGGCCCATCCAGGGAAGCTTCCTGAGAGGGTATCAGTAGTGACACCTGATTAAACCAGGAAGGATGAGCCTTAGCGGGTCTCAGAATGTGCACTGTTGGGGGAGGGGTGAGAGACTCAATGAACACTTCTGATAAAGTGCTGGTCCAAAGCAAGAACGGAGAGTTTGGAAACTAGAAGTCACTTTACAGGGCTGGAGAGTGGAACAGAGGATCAGGAGGAGCTGTGATGATCAGGAAGTGGGGAGGAACCTGGGCTGCAGATTCCCAAGGGCTACACCCCTGGGCTAAGGACTTCAAGCTGCATGTAGTCTCAGGACCATGTGCAGTCAGCTAGCCAGCCAGCCAAACAGTTTTCACTGGGGAGTGAGTGACTTTGCTTAAAACCCTTGACATGCCCTGCCACCGGCTGAGTGCCTACTAACCATGTGTTCTACATACATTATCATAGCGAATCATCACAACAGACCTGCCAGCAGGAATTAGTATCTCCATGTCACTCTTTAGAACAGGGAGGCTCAGCAGTGTTTGGTCACGTGCTCCAGCACTTCGCTGCTGCTTGTCAGTGACGGAGCCGACTAGGGTCTCGGTGGGGAGAGCGGTGGAATTCAAAGGCCAGAACCCACACCTGGCATGGTTGTGGTTTCCAGCTCTTCCAGGAAGGATTCCAAATGCATTTTCAGCTTTCCAAGATTCCTTAAGGATCCCTGTCTTGTGGTTTTTTTAAAGTTACTGTTCTAACAGAGGGTTGCAGCAGGGGAGGGCTCTACATCAGGAAACTGCTTTTAGTCTAGGCTTTGCTGTGAGCTCATAGGTATTTCCATTTTGGCTTCAATTTTCTCGGCTATATTTCTTGGGTGGAGGGAGAAGTTCAAAGCAACTAGAAGAATTTCAGTGGAAGCTTCGGGTCTCATAACAAATGAAGGATTTTCACACAAGCTGCCCTTACTTTTAGCGGGTATGAATAACATGGCAGGTCTGGGGGCTGGATGGAATTTAGAAAGCAGGGGAAGAGGGGAAAAAACATATCTAACGGGACAGAGGAGAAAAGTTTAGAGTTGTATTAATATATATGGGCGTTGTATCTCAATTTTGAGTCTTGACCAACACCAGATGACTGGATCCCAGGTCCTGGAGAAGGGAACCCAGAGCATGAAGGAAATCCTTGTGCAGCCATCACTTCAGGTCATATCAGCTCCTAGATGATGCTCAGACCCTCGATGAGAAACTGCCCCTGTTGCAGTGGCCTGCAATGACCATACACCAATGGTCGCTTCCCTTGATTTCTTCCTCTTGTGTGCCTTGGGCATGGCAGGAAAAAAAAAAAAAAAAAAAGACATCATCTCTCAGAAGTCTTTAATTCCATGCCTAGACTAGTCTTCTTAACTTCCATGCCCCTTCTCCCTGTCCATTGCAGCCCAAATCTTTCTTCTCCACTAGATTGCAGCTCCTTGAAGCCAGATCTCTGTATTCTCAGAACAGTGCCTGGTACAGAGTTTACCACTATAATAATAGGCAGCACTTGCCATGTTTTTCTTCTTGCTGAGAAGGACAGGGATGTTGCTAGGAGCTTTATAGAGAGCGATTTATATAATCATTGAAAAATACCTATGACATGGGTATTATTCTATTTTAGAGCTGAAGAAACTGAGGCTCAGAGAAGTTAAGCAGTTTGCTCAAGGTCACACAGCAACCCTGTTGAAGTCAAGATTATCTGTGATCTGTGCACTGGCAGCATCTTCTGGCAGCTTGTTAGAAAAGTAAATCTCAACCCTAGACATTCAGAATCTGAATTTCAACAAAATCTCTAGGTGACGTGTGTAAACATTAAAGTTTAAGATGCACTGATCTTGAAGAATGGGAAAAAATGTTCGCTGGATGGACTAACATTCAAGTCCTGGCTTCGCCACCTATTTGATCTGTGGATGGGAAAAATGACATTGTAAAACCTTGTTTTCCATATCTGTATTAAGGGAAGATTAAAAGAATTCAAAAATAGGAATTGTGAGGGTACAAAGAGATCATGCCAGCAAAGCCTGCCCATTCTAAGAGCAGCAGGGTTAATATTAGCATCAATTGCCCCCTTCTCTGAATCTTAGTTGGTAAAATGTAAAAGGAAGGGATTAGACTAAAGGATCTCTGTTTCTAACTCTGTAGCCTTGGGGTTCTTGGGAACATTGGTTGGAAACACCATTAGGCTCCCTAGGTTGTAAATATGTTATTTTGTGTTTGCTCCTTTTCCTCCCACACCCTCTGCTGTATCAAACTGCAGACAAAGCATCTTGCCTCCTCCCTTTCTTCCCAGTGTTCCACAGCTAGCTAGGAAGGGAATTTTGCCTGGGTTGACTCTGGTTGCCCTTGTTCCCAGTTCTGACTCCTGCTCTCCCCATTTTTCTGCAAAAGATTTCAGAAAGAAGTGCATGTTGATTTGCTGTATGGCTTCTTGATTAGATGGCAGATTTGTCACCAGGGTGGATGTGACAATCAGGCAGGCTTTGATTAGACCTTTCTTATATGTAAATCCAGGTGGATAAGATAAGTGGCGTTAGGCTGGCGCTGGCAACAAAGGTAGGAAGAAATCCCAGGTGACTGGAATTAAAGAACTGTCTGAGCAGGGGTGTTGGTGCGAATGATGTGAATTTCAAAGAGCCTGGGATAAACACTCACTTTCAGATGGGCTAATTTATGCAGGAAGTCGTTTGAGAAGCCAATTCTCTCATCCCAGAGAGTTTATAGAAGCCAGCAAAAAATGGTTAAGCACTGAAATGTAAACACTGGTAATTGGTAATTAATGGGCACACCTACGAGGAAGGCATATGCCAAATTAAATTGATTGCTTGAATCATTCACTGATTCATTAAATAGAATATATGTTTTTTGAGCTCCCATTCCATGCAGGCACTCTGCTAGGTACTGGAGTCTCAGATAATAGGGTTAGAGTCAGCCTGCCAATGACAAGAATGGAGTGCAACTTTAACATAAATAATTAACAGTGTTCTTTCTTCATTCTTTCAATTCTTGCTCTGGGTGGAACATAAGACAAGGCTGAAGGATAAAGGGGAGGAAAACGGACCCCATCTCTGTTCTCCCACAGCTCACATTCTGATACCACTCTAGCTTTGATGCCTCAGACCATAAACACCTTGCAGGAATGCAGTGCCTTCTCAAAAAATTTCTGTAAATGGGTACATGAATGCTTGCTCAGTTGTGCCTGACTCTTTGCAACCCTATGGACTATATAGCCCACCAGGCTCCTCTGTCCATGGGCTTTTCCAGGTAAGAATACTGGAGTGGGTTGCTGTGCCCTCCCCCAGGGGATCTTCCCAACTCTGGGATAGAACCCATGTCTCCCGTGTCTCCTGCATTGGCAGATGAATTCTTTAACATTGTGCCACCTGGAAAGTTCACTGGTATATAAATAGAGACAAATAATAGTGTAATTAAGTATCAATTGTCTTAAGTGCTAAGGAAGAGAAGCACAGTGAGGGTACCCTGAGAAGACAAAACAGGGTAACTTAACTTTATGGGGAATACCGATAAAAGTGTTTCCCAAAGAAATGACATTTAAAAATGACACCTGAATGTGAGGAACATTTGGATATAAGTGTGTGTGGACTGCTGGCCCTGGCAGGTGTGGACAGTCCCTGTGAAGGCATAGAGGGGACCTAGCTTGGTTCCACTGAAGCACTGAGACGCCCGCAGGGTGGTGGTTCGTGTTAAGTAGAGGGGGAAGGAAAATGAGATGAAGTCAGAGGGTAGGCAGGAGGCAGATATACCCACGGTTTTAAATCACATTTAGGATTTAGGAATCAATGCTGAGCTTCCTAACAGTAACTCTGTGGGGCAGGGCACACAATGGGTTTCAGAAGAACATTAGATGATGTATGCCTTGGAGTTCTCTGGTGAGTGACTACACCTCTCAATAGAATCCTTCGTATAAACTAAAGGCAAGACTAAGAACCTGTTAAGTGAAACCCTGCAACTCAGATTAGATCCTGAACACATAATCTACCCCCTCTCCTGACTATTTTTAAAGTCTTTATTGAATTAGTTACAGTACTGCTTCTGTTTTATGTATTGTTTTGGTTTTTGGCAATGAGGAATGTGGGATCTTAGGTGTCTGACCAGGGGCTGAACCTGCACCCCCTTCATTGGAAGGTGACATCTTAACCACTGGACCACCAGGGAAGTCCCCAAACCCATAGTCTTTTAACTGAGATCACACATCTGGTTTCACAACTTAATTAAGCTCAGGTTCTTAGTGTCTCATCAGATAAAGAATTCAGTGGGAAACAACGTGATAAGTAAGAAGTGAATTTATTTAAAGAGAAATACACTCCACAGACAGTATGGGCTATCCCAGAAGGTGAGAGCAGCCCCAGGATATGAGATTGTCAGAATTTAATGTTGTAAATTTTGTTCAGTAAGTCATGCCTTACTTTTTGTGAACCAGTAGACTGCAGTATGTCAGGCCTTCCTATCCTTCACTATCTCCCTGACTTTGCTTAAATTCATATCCATTGAATCGATGATGCTATTGAACCATCTCATCCTCTGCCACCCCCTTCTCCTTTTAGCTTCAATCTTTCCCAGCATCAGGGTCTTTTCCAATGAGTCAGCTCTTCGCATTACATGGCCAAAGTATTGGAGGTCCAGCTTCAGCATCAGTTCTTCCAATGAATATTCAGGTTTGCTTTCCTTTAGGATTGACTGGTTTGATCTCCTTGCAGTCCAAGGGACTCTCAAGAGTCTTCTCCAACACCATAGTACAAAAGCACCACACCAGGGTTACATTGAGATGTTTGGGGATAGGATCCTGAAAACTTGGTGGCTTTCTAAAATTATAGTTCTAAGCTATTCATTTAGAATGTACTTAATGAAAGTGGGCGGAGAAGGCAATGGCACCCCACTCCAGTACTCTTGCCTGGAAAATCCCATGGACGGAGGAGCCTGGTAGGCTGCAGTCAATGGGGTCTTGAAGAGTCAGACACAACTGAGTGACTTCACTTTCACTTTTCACTTTCATGCATTGGAGAAGGAAATGGCAACCCACTCCAGTGTTCTTGCCTGGAGAATCCCAGGGATGGGGGAGCCTGGTGGGCTGCCGTCTATGGGGTCACACAGAGTCGGACACGACTGAAGTGACTTAGCAGCAGCAGCAGCAGCAATGAAAGTGGGTAGACACTGATTTTTTTTTTTTTTTAATTAACAAAAATATTCAAAATAATGTATTTGGACTACCTGGAGTTGTGTTAGAATTATGCTTTTCCCCAAAGCCCAGACTTCTTCAGTTTAAAATTTAGATTGTAGATTAAAATACTAGGTAAAGAGCCTAATGCTATGGATTTTTCCGTTTCTGAATTCCAGCTGACTTTTTGGCTGCTGACTTTGGGTGACCCTACCTAGCTGGTTGGTCTGGGGTTGGTGGAGGCTGTTGGGGAGGTTTACAGGCGCAGGGATTTGCTTTCATATGAAGATCACAAGAGTACTCTATGACAGGGAATCGCTGACAAATTGTTTACTTTTATTTCCATATAAAGACTATTTCCTTCAGGAGAGCAGGCTGGCAAGACTCATCTGGAGTTTCTGCCTGCCCTTCAGTTTTGGTCACTTAACCTCTCTTTTTTGATGGATATCTATTCCTAATAGTTCATGATATAAATCCTTCCCATGGCTCGGCACACATCCAAGCTTGACAGTCAAAACACTGCTTTTTCCCTAACCAGATTGATTGGTTCAAACTTAAGTAAATCAGAGAAGCTCAGACGTTTACTTTTTCTGGAACCTGTAGGAAAGTAGTGCTCTGCAATTTAGGTTTTCTAGTTGAAAGACAGTTTTAACCAACAACTATTATCTTTGCCACCACATTGGACAAGAAAGTTGAGACAGGAGCAAAGCAGAAAGTGCTCATGACCATTATTTGAAATCTGAGTGATATACTTTAAGCCCTTCTGAAGTTGTTACCAATGCCACACGACAGGCTATTAACTTTAAGAGACAACGTGATGAGGCAAGGAATATGATCTTATTGGGAAAGTCAGCTGACTGAGAAGACATGGCAGACTAACGTCTCAAAATAACAATCTTGCTGGGGTCTAGGTGCCAGGTTCTTTTACAGAACAAAGAGGGGGAGGCAGAGACATCACTTTGTCAACAAAGGTCTGTCTAGTCAAAGCTATGGTTTTTCCAGTGTTCATGTGTGGATGTTAGAGTTGGACTGTAAAGAAAGCTGAGCGCCAAAGAATTGATGCTTTTGAACTGTGGTGTTTGAGAAGACCCTTGAGAGTCCCCTGTACTGCAAGGAGATCTAACCAGTCCATTCTAAAGGAGATCAGTCCTGGGTGTTCATTGGAAGGACTGATGTTGAAGCTGAAACTCCAATACTTTGGCCACCTGATGCGAAAAGCTGACTCATTGGAAAGGACCCTGATGCTGGGAAAGATTGAGGGCAGGAGGAGAAGGGGACGACAGAGGATGAGATGGTTGGATGGCATCACCGACTCAATGGACATGGGTTTGGGTGGACTCCGGGAGTTGGTTATGAACAGGGAGGCCTGGCGTGCTGCGGTTCATGGGGTCACAAAGAGTTGGACAAGACTGAGCGACTGAACTGAACTGACTGATGGGAGGAGTCCAGGAAGTAAAGACCATTATCTTGCAAATATCTCCTGGAATGGCCAACCTCAGGGAAGGGATATATTAACCTCTTCAGGTAAAGAAAGGGTCAGGATTTCCTGAGGCAGACCATTATGTGATTGTACATACATAGCAAAAAATGCTTTTGTATAGTGTACACAGCAAAAGCAATGAAAAGCAAAGTTTAAAGTCAAAGAAACAAAACAAAACAAAAAAGTCAAAGAAACAGATCCATCATGGAGTCAGAATTGGCTCTTCCCTGAAACAAAGCTAGCTGCTCTCTTGAACTTCAATGTCAAATGTCCCAATAAACATTTATTCTTTGTGTATGCTTTTTATAGCTATATTTTATAACAATAGCCAAATTATAATCTGCACATATTTGACATGTACAATTTGATAAATTTTGACATTGCATATACTCAGGAAGCCATGACCACAATCACAATAATAAATATCCATGTTTACTTGTTACACCCTTGTTCATAGCAACATTAAGAATGTATAAACATAATGTAGTATATACATACAATGGAATATTATTCAGCTTTAAAAAGGAATCTAAGCCAGGCACAAAAGGACAAGTACTATATGATTCTACTCATGTGAGATACTTAGGGTAGTCAAATTCATAGAGACAGAAAGGAGAATGGTGGTTGCTAAGGACTAAAGGGATGGATGAACAGGAAATTATTCTTTAATGGTTGCATAATTTTCATTTGGAAAATGAAATGAATTTTGGAGATGGACGATGGTTGCACAACAATGTAAATATACTTAATGCCACTGAACTATGCACTTTAAAATAGTTGAGATGTTGATATAGACTGAACTGTGTCCTTCTAAAATCCATATGGTGGCAGTGGCTTAGTCACTAAGTCATGTCCAACTCTTGTGACCCCAGGGACTGTAGCCCACCAGGCTCCACTGTCCATGGGATTTCCCAAGCAAGAATACTAGAATGGGTTGCCATTTCCTTCTCCAACATATCTTCTGGACCCAGCAATCAGCCCTGGGTTTCCTGCATTGTAGGCATATTTTATACCGACTGAGCCACAACGGAAGCCCCCCAAATCCGTATATTGAAGCCCTAACACTCAACGTGATTATATTGGACACAGGGCCTTTAAATAGGTAGTTAAGGTTAGTGAGATCATGACAATTCTTCAAGAGATGGGAATACCAGACCACCTGACCTGCCTCTTGAGAAATCTGTATGCAGGTCAGGAAGCAACAGTTAGAACTAGACATGGAACATAGAACCATCCAAATAAGAAAAGGAGTACATCAAGGCTGTATATTGTCACCCTGCTTATTTAACTTATATGCAGAGTACATCATGAGAAACACTGGGCTGGATGAAGCACAGCTGGAATCAAGATTACCGGGAGAAATATCAATAACCTCAGATATGCAGATGACACCACCCTTACAGCAGAAAGTGAAAAGGAACTAAAGAGCCTCTTGATGAAAGTGAAAGAGGAGAGTGAAAAAGCTGGCTTAAAACTCAACATTCAGAAAACTAAGATCATGTCCTCTAGTCCCATCACTTCATGGCAAATAGATGGGGAAACAGTGGCAGACTTAATTTTTTTGGGCTCCAAAATCACTGCAGATGGTGATTGCAGCCATGAAATTAAAAGATGCTTACTCCTTGGAAGAAAAGTTATGTCCAACCTAGACAGCATATTAAAAAGCAGAGACATTACTTTGCCAACAAAGGTCTGTCTACTCAAGGCTATGGTTTTTCCAGTGGTCATGTATGGATGTGAGAGTTGGACTATAAAGAAAGCTGAGACTATAAAGTTGGACTATAAAGAAGAATTGATGCTTTTGAACTGTGGTGTTGAAGAAGACTCTTCAGAGTCCCTTGGACTGCAAGGAGATCCAACCAGTCAGCCCTAAAGGAGATCAGTCCTGAGTGTTCATTGGAAGGACTGATGTTGAAGCTGAAAACTCCAATACTTTGGCCACCTGATGCGAAGAGCTGACTCATTGGAAAAGACCCTGATGCTGGGAAAGATTGAGGGCGGGAGGAGAAGAGGATGACAGAGGAAGACAGAGGATGAGATGGTTGGATGGCATCACCAACTTGATAGAGATGAGTTTGGGTAGAGTCTGGGAGTTGGTGATGGACAGGGAGGCCTGGTGTGCTGCAGTCCATGGGGTCACAAAGAGTCAGACATGACTGAGCGACTGAACTGAACTGAACTGAGATCATGAGTGGGACCAGTCCAATAACACTGATGTCTTTATAAGATGAGATAGAGGCACCAAAGCTCTCCCTCCAAACTTGCCAAGAGGAAAGGCCATATGAGGATGCAGCAAGAAGATGGCCATCTGTGAGCCAAGAAATGAAGCCTCACTGAAAACTGAACATGCCAGCACCTTGAACTTGCACTTTTAGCCTCCAGATCTATGAGAAAATAAGATTCTGTTTAAGCCATCAACTTGTGATATTTTGTTATATGATATGATATTAGGCTGCCAGACCTGACTGATACAGATGGTAAATTATATATTAATATGCATTCTGCCACAACTTTTTAAAAATCTAGTTCAACTTGGTTTTCTATTATGTATAGCCCAAAGACTCCTCACTAATGTGGCAATCAATTTAATTTCATCCTTTGTATAAAAAGTCCTATGTGGCCTCTTGTGTTAATTGGCACAATAAAATTTTCAGTGAGATTTTGCTACTTTCTATTATATGGCATCCCAGGCAGTCACTGCACTGGTGACCTTTTGATCTAGTTCTAAATATCTTAGGCAAAGAAGTGACCCTAGGATGCTCCGGAAATAGCCCTCTTGGCTTTGTTAAAAATTCTGGGAGTTAGGACTCATATCCTTGATTCTTCTTCCCAGTGAACCTTCCCAGGAAGACATCGCCTAAGGCAGCCTTGAATAATGAGTGTTCCCTCTCCTTGGAGACTTCCTATTCCATTTCCAGATGTTCCTATTTGGAAATCTTCCGTTATCTATCTCTTTAAGTACCAGCACTCAGGAAGGGACCAGCTCCACTGACAGCCCAGAGGCTTTCTGCTAAAGGGATTTCACAGTATCAGGGCTAACACCCCAGCCTATTAGATGGAAGAAATCCTTTCAAGGCAAGTCTGGGCTTATTTGTAACTTATCTGAGAAAAACATCACCGAGTGTATTTGTAGCCAGGGATCCTCCAGCAAGAAAGTAGCAGATGAAATAACTTATTAGTCCTCTTCCTTCCTAAGATTTCTAAAGCATGAAAAACTCCACTACACATACTTATCATAGCTTCTTCTCTGGACGGTTTCCCCAGGGCCTCTGACACTGCCAGCGTGAGCACACCTGTCTCAGGCAGATGTGCACTGGCAATGGCAAAAAATAGATTGCGTATACTGAGCATCTACTATGCACCAGACACCAGACCAGTGCAAGGTGGTGTACTTGAGTTATTTCATTTATGCCTTCTAGGAACATTGTGAAGTAAACTTGTCAGTCTCGTTTTACAGATGAAGAAACAGAGACACATAAAGTACAAGCAACTGACTTGGATTTATTTACCCTGTCCGTTGATAGAATCAGTGTTACCCTAACTCAGATCTAGCTGCTTGCTACTCTAAAATCAATACCTGAGAGAGAGGCAGAGACTCATAGAAAAGAAAGGTTCTTTTAATCAGAATACCAACAGTCTGGGGAGATGGTGGACTCATGTACCCCCAAAACCATCACCTAAGATTCTGCTGGGTTATGAAAGTTTTTAAAGGATAAAAGGGAAGTAATCTCATTAATCATTGAGATGGGGGGTCAGAATCATCACCATCCCCCACTGCATGCAGGCTTCTCATCTTTGTGTAATATTTTTTTAGAGGCTGTCTTGTTCACACAGTTTGTTCATGAGATTACTCTGGTCATCTGTTAATTACTTATTCTTCATGTCTACTTCTTTGATCTACAGATAAAACCAACAGGTTAGGCAAGGTATTGTGTGATCAAAAAATTTTAAAGGTGCGCTTGAGCCAGCAATGAGTAGAACAAGAGGATGCCTGATTTAAAAATTAGTTACAATGTAGCTTTACTTAGAGTGGGAAGAGAACAGGTTTCCCGCTAAGGGTCCTTTCCTGCAGAGAGCTGCCTACAAATCCCTCCTTGTCAGATTATCCTTCTATTTCTATGGGATTAGGGATGCAGGTCTGTCTTCTGTAACTTCTTCATGCTGAGAAAGGGCATCGAGGTCTTAGGGTGAAAAGTATCGACATGGGTCTGAAGCATCTCTCTTCTGACAATTTTAGTTGTCTGCTTACATACATGGGCAAAATGAGCTACAATTATCTTGATGCCCGCAAAGATAAGGATTATTATGAGCAGTGGTGTTAATCTCATTCTCTTAAAGACAGTTCTTTGAAGAGTGCTAGCCATAGACTCAGCATTGCTCAAGATAGAGCAGCTTATGTTGTGGCTGTAGTCTGGTCATCATGCTGTTAGTTTTTTCCCTCTGCTGGCAGTTTTAGTATCTGTAAAACAACTCAGTGATGTGCATCAGAAACTGAGTCTGTGACTCTATTGTCCTAATCCTTAACTGCTTGAACTTGCTATTCTGTGACCCAGGGAGATCTGGGGAATTTCAGCTTTTCTACAAACAAGGGGTGGGGGACAAAGGCTAGAGGAGCCTTTGCACTTCTGTGGGAGTGGGACAGAGGCTTGCCTAAGGTTCTTCTCCATTCCATCAGGATATAAACCCAGATCTATTTGTCTCCAAAACATATAACATTTCCCCTTAGGATATACTGTCTCAATTCAGAATTTTAACTTTTGTAAGATAACTTTGATCTTGATATTTCTACACTTTGGTATTGCCTTCATGATTTTGTTTGGTTCATTCATTCCTGAATGTGGCTGCAGTGATGATCACAATAGTATATCATGCAATTCCTGAGCATCAAACATGCGCCTGCCACCAGACACTTTTCCTAAATGATCTCTCTGTCTGACTCTGTGACCCTATGGACTATAGCCTACCAGGCTCTTCTGTCCATGGGATTTTCCAGGCAAGAATACTGGAGTAGGTTGCCATTTCCTACTCCAGGGGATCTTCCCAACCCAGGAATCAAACCCACATATCCTGCATCTCCTGCATTGGCAGGCAGATTCTTTTCCACTGCACCACCTGGGAAGCCCCTAATCCTTATACCATTCTGTAAGTAGGTGTTGTTTTTCTCATTATATAAATGATGGAGACTGAAGTTCAGAGAAAGTAAAGGATTTGCCAAAGGTCACATGGTCACTAAAGAACAGAGTGAATCTCAGCCAGGTCAGCAAGATTCCATGGCATAGGTTCTCTGCACTCAGCCATGCTGCCGTCTGCCGAGAATATACCCCATTCAAGGGGCAGTACAGCTTTCCCTGTGGTAGTGCCACCAGCAAGATGTTTACAGGCAACAACATCTCACCTTCTCACATTTTCCATAATCATTTACAAAGTAAATTTACCATCATCTGGCTGCATATCAGAAGCATTAAGAATTTAAGTTTTAAAAATAAATGGGAGTAAGGGATGAATAAGTAGACCACAGAGCATTTTTAGAGCAGTGGAACTACTCTGCTGCTGCTGCTGCTGCTAAGTTGCTTCAGTTGTGTCCGACTGTGCGACCCCATAGACGGCAGCCCACCAGGCTCCCCCGTCCCTGGGATTCTCCAGGCAAGAACACTGGAGTGGGTTGCCATTTCCTTCTCCAATGCATGAAAGTGAAAAGTGAAAGTGAAGTCGCTCAGCTCTTTGACTCTTAGCGACCCCATGGACTGCAGCCCACCAGGCCCCTGCGTCCATGGGATTTTCCAGGCAAGAGTACTGGAGTGGGGTGCCACTGCCTTCTCTGCATGACACTAAACTGATGGATATGCATCATTATACATTTGTGCAAACCAGTCAATCCTAAAGGAAATCAACCCTAAATATTCACTGCAAGGACTGATGATGAAGCTGAAGCTCCAATACTTTGGCCACCTGATGCGAAGAGTTGACTCATTGGAAGAGACCCTAATGCTGGGGAAAATTGTGGGCAAGAGGAGAAGGGGGCAACAGAGGATGAGATGGTTGGTTGGCATCATCAAGTCAATGGACATGAGTTTGAGCAAACTCGGGGAGTTGATTATGGACAGGAAGCCTGGCGTGCTGCAGTCCGTGGGGTCACAAAGGGTGGGACATGACTGAACCACTGAAGAACAACAACGATGGATTGTATGAGGGCTTCCCTGGTGACTCAGCAGTAAGTGCAGCACCTGCAATGCAGGAGACACAGGTCTGTGTGTTCCATCCCTGGGCTGGGAAGATCCCATGGAGGAGGGAATGGCAACCCACTCCAGTATTCTTGTCTGAGAAATCCCATGGACAGAGGAGCCTGGAGGGCCACAGTCCATGGGGTTGCATGAGTCAGACACAACTTAGAGATTAAACCACCACTACCATAAATTGTATAACATAAAGAGAAGGCCCTGATCAGTTGATGTTGTGTCTTCTGGCTATGACATTCTTCTAAAGGCTGTTCCTGCCCCTTCCCCTCCTGTTTCAAAAGTTCCAGCTATCACTCTATAAGCTCATACCTTGCATGTTATCAGTTCAGTTCAGTCGCTCAGCCATGTCCGACTCTTTGCGACCCCATGAATTGCAGCACGCCAGGCCTCCCTGTCCATCACCAACTCCCAGAGTTCACTCAGACTCAAAGCTGTCAAGTCAGTGATGCCATCCAGCCATCTCGTCCTCTGTCGTCCCCTTCTCTTCCTGCCCCCAATCCCTCCAGGCATCAGAGTCTTTTCCAATGACTCAACTCTTCACATGAGGTGGCCAAAGTACTGGAGTTTCAGCTTTAGCATCATTCCTTCCAAAGAAATCCCAGGGCTGATCTCCTTCAGAATGGACTGGTTGGATCTCCTTGCAGTCCAAGAGACTCTCAAGAGTCTTCTCCAACACCACAGTTCAAAAGCATCAATTTTTCAGCACTCAGCTTTCTTCACAGTCCAACTCTCACATCCATACATGACCACTGGAAAAACCATAGCCTTGACTAGATGGACCTTTGTTGGCAAAGTAATGTCTCTGCTTCTGAATATGCTATCTAGGTTGGTCATAACTTTCCTTCCAAGGAGTAAGCATCTGCAGTCACCATCTGCAGTGATTTTGGAGCCCAAAAAATTACAGTCTGACACTGTTTCCACTGTTTCCCCATCTATTTGCCATGAAGTGATGGGACCAGATGCCATGATCTTCGTTTTCTGAATGTTGAGCTTTAGGCCAACCTTTTCACTCTCCTCTTTCACTTTCATCAAGAGGCTTTTTAGTTCCTCTTCACTTTCTGCCATAAGGGTTAGGGTTATATGACTTTTTAAATCATTAGTCTATTTTATTTTGGCCATTTTCTTCCTACTGATGAGGAAATATTTTCATAGTTGTAGTTGTATTGGCTGCTTTTATTTCTTCTTTCAAGTCTTGTGCTCATTTTTATAACAGAAACTTATCTTTTTCTTATTTATTTGTAGAAGATTTTTATATATCGAAGATATTCTTTATACTTAAATATAATATAAAGATTTTATCTTTTAGTTTTCAAATATAATGTAGATATTTTACCCAGGTTATTGTTACTTTTTGATTTTAGTTTACATTGTGTCTTATCAAATCTATTAATGTTTTCTGGTTTATCTTTTTGAAATGATACTTCTACTGTCTTGCCCACCTCAAAGCAATAGAAATAGAGAAATATTCACTTGTATTTTTATCTAGCTATTTTTTTCTGGAATCTGTTTAGGGGTAACATGTAAGGTAATTATCTCCCGTCAGTCAGTGAGAAGCCAGTTGCCCCTATACCTTTATTTAATAATACAGCCTTTTCTCCAGCTTTAAAATGCCCTCTTGAACATATGCTAAGATGTTATAATATTCTTGGATCTATTTTTGGCCTTTCATTCTGTTTCAGTGGTCTATTTTAATTTACATGTGGGCTATTGTTTCTCTTCCTGTACAAGACATGTTAGTTCCAAATGCTACATAAATGAGAAAATGAGCCCCCAGATTTTCATTTTTGTAAAGATTCAAATGCTTTTCTTTATTTGCCCTGTGTCTCTTTCCCTAATGTAAACAGATAGAATACTCACGTTTTTCCCTTAATGTACTCTAATGATGATAAGACTTTAACCTTCTTTGTATTCAGAATTTTAATTCTCTGGTATTTACTGGAATGTCATTAATCATTTTAATCACAATAAACTCATTTGATAATAATGTGAATGTCCTAATAATTTAGATAGCACTTCCATTTCAATTTGCCAATAATTAACTTTACCGTTATTTTATAGTATTATCAGTGCTCGGAATAGAACCTTGCAGATGAACTTTAAGAAAACACGGTTCCTTTGGGAGGAGTATGCGGAGAAGCAGAGTAACAGAATACAGATGTGTCTGATTGGTCTCAGTGTAGCTGTAGGAAGCATGTTCCATGTTGAGGTGATGCTGCCCACAGATAGAGAAATAAAAATAACCCCAATTCTTCCCCTGTGTGTAGACACTCTACCTTCTTCCCTCATAAATCATTCAGCAATGAAAGTTCCTAATAGGATTTTGTAGGCCTTTTAATACAAATAGGTGTGGGAAGGATGGAGAAAGATTTTAGGATATGGAAGAAGAGAATAACAAAGTGGCTTCAGAAGTCCCAGGTATAGAAGAAGGGAATGGCTGTTGACCTTGCTGAGACCTTGATCCCTAGTCAGGGAATTAAACAGTACTCAAGGGACTTCTCAGGCACAAGCCAGGTACTCACACAAGTATGGTCCAACTCCCTGTATGTCTGATGTGTATATTCAGTGTTCAAATGTCAGCTTTAGTATTTATTACCTAGGAATCTTGGGCAAGTTTTTGTCTGCACTGAACCTCAGTTCCCTCAACCATGATAGAGAAATAATCATACACTATTGAATGATGGAAGAATTAGAGAAAATATTTTAAAATGACCAGTAAAGCAGCTGAAATAGAACACTTCTTTTAAAACCATATCTTCATCACTGAAATGATGATTATAATCCTCTGGCAAGGTAAAATGGAAAAGGTAGGTGAATTAAGCCATAATGATTAGGCACTGAGTCTCAACTCTGCCCTGTATTAGCTGTGTGACCTGGAAAAAAGAATTAGATGATCTTTCTGGGATAGCGTCTCCTGACATGGGAAATGGAGAACTGGTAATCCCACGGCAATCTGTGTCTCAGAGTTTTTGTAAGAATAAATTACCTGGTGGTTGGTAAAGAGCTTTGAAAACGCTCTAAGTATTATTTGCCTTTCAAATGTGAAATATTATTATGCCTTAGAGACCTTTTAGCAAACCCTGAAGCCCTGTAGATGTGGTTCGCCCTGACTTTGAAATTATCTGATGGAAGAATTCTCATGGTCCCAGCAAAGAATAAGGAATAGCTGGGGGAGGGCAATGTGAATAATAAGTCATTTGGGAAGAACTTTCTAACAATTTGGGATGTATGATTGCATTCAGTTGGGAACATTTTCCAAATAGCCGCCTGAGCCGCCTAGTGAGAGACTGAGTTTGCCTTCATTGGCCATGGTCTGATGGAAAGCAAAGAGATGGCCATCACTCAGGGAGGCCATACAGTGGATAGCGGCACGGGTGGGAATTGTACTCACTTAACAAACATGTAAAATTGTTGTCTCCAGAGCTCACCATATGCTGGACACTGTGATAGGCATCAAAGTTGAACAAAATTTGATCCCAGTATGAGTTAGAATTGTTGGTTGTAAGCAGTGGAGAGCGATGGCTTTGTCTAACTTAAAAAAAAAAAAAAAAAGGCAGAGCAGGGGAGTACTCTGAAAATTGCAGAGTTAAGGAAGGATTGAACATCCAAGCGAGGACAAAAGGAACATGGACAGGCCAGTGGATCACAAAAGCAGGAGCAAGTGGACTCTGCAGAAAAAATGATTGGGTTCAAATTCTTTCAATATTCTGTCACAGCATGTCACTTCCCTCAAGATTCTAAGTCCCTGGTGAAAGAATCTGGTTTAATTTTACTTCCCAACTGGAAGGAAGACATGTGTGTTTGCGTGTGTGCACGCGTGATGGAAATCTTTAAGAGCTATTTCATCAGGACTGCATGGAACGAGGTGGTGGCATAATCAATTCAAGGAGAAGGGAGTGTTGTTTTCAAAATTATGGGTAGGGGGTTCTGGCAAAGCCAAAAATAAGGCAGATACTGATTACATTCCTAGTCCTCAAGAGGCACAGCACAGTGGAGGACACACAAATAAGCAGCCGTTGTGCAGAACTGCAGGACTACTGTGGACGTACTAACTCACCCAAACCTGGGAGCTTCTGGAGGAGCAGGGTTGATCCTGAATTGTATTTTCAGAGTAGAAGAGGAGGTAGGTGAAAATGTTGGTGGGAAGAGAAGAGGTTCTATAGCTCCCTCTGATTCTAAGATAACGTGGTTCTAAGCACCGAGCCCTGGAACTCTGTAAGTCCTCCATGTTTTGTGATGCTTTCCATGTTGTGTGTTTTTGCTTTATTTCCCCCACTAGACCATAAACGTCCTAAAGGCGAAGTCTATCTTATATTCCTGAGTCTGCTGATCCTAGGTTGCATGCTTGTTAGGGTGAACTCATGTAATCTCAGAGCCCTGAGATTAATCCTGCCCTCTTCATTCCATTGGTAAGGAAAAGAAGAGTTCAATTGGCCCCGGTAACCTGTCCACAGTCCCAAAGCTGATTCAAAGAACAATAGTGAAATGACATGTTCAAAGGTTCTTAGAGGGTTTTATGCACCCTTTCCTGTTATTTCAAAATGTGTTAGTTGCACATACTTAACTGGGTTATGTATTACTTAAAATAAATATTCATGTGATAATCATATGTTTAATCAGGTCAAAATCCTTAGTGGCCCAGTGGTAAAGAATCCACCTGCCAATGCAGGAGGCACAGGTTTGATCCCTGGGTTGGGAAGATCCCCTGGAGAAGGAGATGGCAATCTGTTCCAGTACTGCTGCCTGGGAAATCCCATGGACAGAGGAACCTGGTGGGCTACAGTCCATGGGGTTGTAAAAGAGTCAGCCATGACTTAACAACTAAAGAGAAACAATATATTCCCTGCTGCACTTAGCAGGGTGCTGGACATGGGGTGGGGGCAGGGAGAGGTGTTGAACATAGAGTCCAAACTGTCTAAGTGGAGTGGATCTTAGAAAATTAAGTGCCAAGAAGGAGAACATAGATGGATACATTGGATGCATTCAAGGTCCAAGGCAAAGGGGAATGTCCAGACCATGAATAACCAGATAGTACCTGCACCCTTGGAAGAAAGAACACACTACTCAGGGCAAGCCAATTACTGTGCTGCAAAGTGTGAGTTCCATGTTGCCAGAGCTTCTACATTTTCAAGAGAAGATAAAAATTTAGGTTTATATCTAGAATCTTATAATTTTTAAAAAATATTCCAACAAGTAAAAATGATTTTAAATGCAGTACAATGATATAATTTTAAAAATTCTCTTGATTTACATTGTCTCTGCTTTAGAGGTTTCTCTTACTTGTCTGCTATTATGTCTCGAGTCCTAATGGAGAAGGATTTATTACAGAGGAAGTTCCTTCCAATCAGGAAAAAGAAAAGAAAAACTTGGGTCATTTGTCTTGAGGGTGTGTAGCAAGATTCTTACCTCTCATCTCTATCTCCTACTGTGTAGGAGCTACATCTTGACAAAAGACAGGAGAATTAGTGATAGAGATAGTATCCTGGTAGGGATGAAGGGACTCAGGAACACAGGAAGCTCCTCTGGGAACTGCCAGGGAGAGACAACAAGAACTCTCAGCATCTACCTTGGCACCATATCCCATTGGAGAGCATATTATTATGCTGTGTATGGAGGTGTCTCTGATAATAGATCTAAGTACTATTCCTGTTCCCCAATACCTCTCCACACCACACCTGTCTTCCTGGACATCCCAGGAGGGAATGTGGGGGACATCTGGCACAGGTAGCTGCGAGAAAACTGGTCTCAGAGGTTACAAAAATATAGGAATTCTGTCTGAACCAAAGATTTCAGCTGTGGAAACAGCACAATATTCCAAAGAACCAGAAAGATCCATTGAATCTTAGCAGGCTCTATACAGGGTCTAGGGCCGCAACCTGCCCTGTAGTCCTACAGCAGATCTAAAGAAAACGACACCATTCTAAAGCCACAAGAGCATGCAAGCCCTTCTCCTTCACCCTTGGCCATGAGCATTTAAAGAGAAGAGCCATGGTGTCCAAACAGGCTCTTCATCCTAGGAGAGATGGAGATAGGATTCACAGACAAGATTCCATTTTTCACCACTATCCCATGAGGGTGGAGGCTCATAAGGACAGTTAGAAGAGTTTTAGGAAGTACAAGACTCAGGTTTTCTCAAGATGTTTGGTTTGTATAATGCACATGCATGCATGCTAAGTCACTTCAGAAGTGTCCAGCTCTTTGTGACACCGTGGACTGTGGCCCACCAGGCTCCTCTGTCCATGGGCTTCTTCAGGCAGGAATACTGGGGTGAGTACCCATTTCCTCCTCCAGGGAATCTGACTCAGAGATTGAACCTGCATCTCTCACGTCTCCTGCATCGGCAGGTGGATTCTTTACCACTAGCACCACCTGGGAAGCCCTGTATGATGCACATGGAAACGCAAACATAACTGCCAGGCTGAAGCTGGCCCATAGGCTACTCATTTGCCAACTCGAATCTAACCCAAACCTGTATTTAATATGAGAAGAAACTGAGGTCCAAAAAGGGCAGGTGTCTAGGGTCACAGGATTAGTTTGTGTTTGTATCTTTTAGCATGCTTTTAGTAACAGATGACCTGGACAAAAGTAGCTGAAAACACTAGGGTTTACCATGCCGCACAACTAGTTTTATAGGGCAGGCAGTTCCAAGATATGTTAACTCAGCAGCTTAATTATTTCCATACTCTAAGTTCACTTTTCCAAACCTCTTAGTTTTCCTCCTTGTGGTTACAAGAAGGCTGCTCTGCTTCAGGCGTCACATCCTCACTTGCCAGTATGCAGAAGCAGGGAGGAAAAAGGATTTCATCAGAATGGAAAATCTTTTCTTGAAGCCCCCCGGCCCCTTGCTTTGTCCTAGTTGTCAGAAGTGGGTAATGGACTCACTGCTAAAAGTCACTGGCAAAAATGAATGAGACTTCCGTCCTTGGCTTTGATCAATCATGATTTATGCTCTGATTCTGAGTCCACCTTTCTGAGCAAATTGATACTTTGTTATCTAAACAAAGTCAGAATCCTGCTAGTAAGGAAGGCAGGGATTAGCATGGCTATTGGGGTGGCACCTGCCCTTGTGATGAAGCAAGAAGCAGGGTCCACACTTCCTGACACTACTGATACCCCAGCCAGACTCCCACACCCAGGATCCACAGAAAGGGTAGGCTCCTATCAACTCATAACCTTCAGAGTTGATTGCAAAATTATTATTTGCTAGGTTCTCAGGAACATAGCAAAAATAACAGAAGATATTTTAATAACCTTCTTAAGTGAGCTATTTGTCCAACTTTCAGCTAAAATCCCTACAGATAAACTGAAGGAGAATATTTCCATTTTCCCCATGCCTGTCATGTATTATGCTTCCTATTCATTTAATTAAATGTAACTGAGTTAATATAAATATTAAATATAATGTAGTCATTGTATTATATGTTAATTATGTCAAATATAATGAATAGTTAATAAAATTTTAATATACATTGGTTTCATATAAATCTCACTACAATTCTGTGAGGTTAGTACCAACACTCTTACTTTACAGATTCTTACACTGAGAATGTTTAACATTAATATTTCGCCGGTAGTCACTCAGCTCATAGTACTCAACCCAGCATTCAGTCTGGTGCAGTTTACAGACTAAAGCAGAGACTTCGTCCAAGAGAGTTCCCATTGTTTTCAAATCCTTTGCAGATTTGGGGCACTCAAATATCCAGCACAACCCACTCCTTTGAAGCTCCTAGTATTAAAAAAAAAAACAACATATTTAGGTCGCTCATTTTATTTTTTGTTCCCCCAGAGGTTTTCTCTGAAGTGTTACACTAAAAATATGTCATTCTATTAATGTCTTTTTTATTCCCTTTTCCAATCCTCCAAAGCTTTAAAAGATTTTACCTTTGTCAAGTGCAGAAATTGCCTTGATTTCTTAAAGTGACAAAATATGCTTGGGTGTTTGACAAGGCATTCTGCCAGCCTCACAGATAGAACCAGCAGGCACTCGAGTCCCTGAGGTATCTCTGCAGAGGCAGCCCAGAGAGGGACTCAAAGGCTGGTAGACACCTCTCCTGCTTTGGCTCAGAATCTGATTTTCTTAGTCACAGCCCACTGTGGCAGGGTCAGGAAATGAAAATACCCTGATCCGAACAATGTCAGGCAACCCTGTATTCCAGTGCCAGCTCTTGGAGTACTGGCTGAGTGACCCCAGGCAAGTATCCTCACTTCTCTGGGCTCCAACCCATTTGTAAAACAAGCATGATAATACCCACATCATAGGACTGTGATGCAGATGCCGTAAGTTGGCCATAAGGCACCCGTGTGATGCTTGGCATGTAACTGATGCTCAGAGACTAGTAGCTATAATTATCATCACTGGTCCAGGTTTCATGGCTAAATCCCTGTACAGTCTGAGCATTTTCTCATGCAACTCCCCTTCCTTGATCAAATGAGGGAGATCAGATAGAGGTGAAAGGAAGAGAGGGGATTTGAATTCCTAAGTAATGACGGATTGCAAAACCCCAAAAGCAAGAGGATCTTGGCTTCAAACGTTGAAACAGTTGGCATCATGCAGAAGAGTGGGCTTCCCCAGTGACTCAGCAGTTAAGAATCCACTTGAAGTACAGGAGCTGCAAGAGACACAGGTTCAATCCCTTGGTTGGAAAGATCCCCTGGAGGAGGGCATAGCAACCCACTCCAGTATTCTTGCCTGAAGAATGTTATGGACAGAGGAGCCTGGGGGACAACAGTCAGTGGGGTCACAAAGAGTCAGACACAAGTGAAGCAACTTAGCGCGCATGCACAGAAGAAGAGTAAGATTTAGTTTTTGTGGCCCTGAAAGAAAACTCTGACCAAAGAGTAGAAGTTACAGGAGAACAGGTGTTAGGTGAGTATCAGAAAGAAGGTTCTTAACAGTCAGAAGGCCAGAGATGGATGGGGCTACCTGAAGAGGCAGTGAGCTCTGTATCCTTGCAGATTATACAAGTGGAGATGAGTGACCACTTCTAATATAGTTTTGTGTGTGTGTGTGTGTGTGTGTGTGTAGTGTCTTGACCCAGATTTTTAAATTGTGGCAAAATACACACAGTATTTAGCATCTCAACCTTTTTAAGATATATAGGTCAGTTACATTACATGCATTCACATTGCTGTGTAATCAATCTCCAGCTTATTTTTCATCTTGCAGAACTAAAGCTCTATACCCATTAAACACCAGTTTCCATTGTCCCTTCTCCTAGCCCCTGGCAACCACGATTTTGCTTTCTGTCTCTATGGGTTTGACTACTTTAGGGTCTCATATAAGTGAAATTAATCATACAGTATTTGTCTTATAATGACTGGCTCATTTCACTGAGCACAACATCCTCACGATTCATCCATGTTGTGACATGTACCAGAATTTCCTTCCTGTTTACAGCTAAATAATATTTCACATTTTGCTAATTTGTTCATCTGTCAAGCGGGCTTCCACTTTTTGACTATTGGTGAATAATACTGCTCTAAACATGAGTGTGCAAATATCTCTTCAATACTCTGCTTTTAATTCTGCTGGGCATATACCCAGAAGTGGAGTTGCTAGGTCATAGAGTAATTCTATTTTTAATTTTTTGAGGACCCACTGTTCTGTCTTCCACAGTGGCTGTACTAACAATGCACAAGTATCCTATTAACAGTGTACACGTGTTCTACTTTCTCTCCATTCTTGTCAATACTTGTTATTTTCTGATTTTGAGGGTTTATTTGTTTTGTTCTGCATTTTGATACCAATGATCCCAAAGGATGTAATGTGATCATGTTGGCCTTGTTTTGAGGGTTTGGCTGAAGTTGGTCAGTTCTTTTTCTTTGATAGCCAGGAAAGTCCACGCTCTTGACCTACCTTCTCCTACTGGGCTCTCACACTCCAGGCTGCTCTCCTCCTGTCATAGTCATCCCAGGGCTGGGTACCACGCAACTAGGAACAGTCTTGATGTCAGCCCGCTGGCTTGCCCTGCCTTACCATTTTTTTCTGGCAGAAACCACAGTAAAGCCCTTTCCCACACCATGCCCCCCCACCCCTCGATATCTCTGCCTTTTGACTGATGGTGGTGCTATTCCTGAGTGACCCTGCGTGATGTGGTGTATTCTCTCCAAACTGTGAATGTAGTAAAACCTTTAAATAGCCTGGATCGCTCTCTCTTGGTCTGTATTAGTAATATGATGAAAACCGCCTTTCACAGAGAGGTGGCAGAGGCTGCATGTGTTAAGGGACTAGATCAGTGCTTCTCAAACCTGGCTGCTCTTAAACCACAGGGTACTTCCTCTCCCCCAGCCCCCAGGACCGATTCAGTGGCCCAGAGGGAGTCTTACTTGAACCAGCTCTCCAATTGATTCTAACAAGGAGGCCCATGGATCTGCTCTCCTCCAAACACAAGATTCTGTAATTATTAAGAGAAGAAAATAGAACTGAAGGAACAAAAATAGTCATGTTAATTAGATCTATATAGAGCTGTGGTTTGCAAAGCGCTTCATATTCTCCCCCTGGGCTAACCATCCCAGCAGCCATGTGCAGTGGATAGTGTTTTGTTACCTCATTTACAAGGGAATCTGAGTGATCCCCCCAGGGTCAGAAGGAAAGGAAGTAAAAGGGTAAGAATCTGAACTCTGATGAGTCTGTTTTCAAAGCCCAGTATCTTTCTATCATGGAATAAGGAAACCAGCATCGAAGGGGCCACCAACACTGCTAATAAGGAAAAGAGAACAAACCTGCTAAAAATAAAACAAATATTTTGAATTTCAGCTCCCTCTTAATCACTGGCTTGCTTGGATTTATTAAACACCCAGATCTTCCTTACCAACTTGGAGGGGTGGGTGGCTGCCTGGCTTAAAGATTTCAGGCGAGTCTAACCCCAAGGTCATTTCTGAAACACTATGAGGTCTTTGAACATGATGGTCATCAACTCTAGCCCTCTGCCCCTTGGGAGGGGTGAACTTTTCTTTATTCTGGCAAAGCCAACCCATCAAAGGAAGCTGGTGCTTTTGAATACAGACCAACTGCTTCCATAGCGAATTATTCATTTATTCAGGCAGTGGTTCAGCAGCAGGTAGCAAATTCTGACTGGGTGCAAAGGGCTTGACTGTCTTGCTTCAGAAACTTAGGAATGGAGTCAGAAATGTGGTTGCAGTTTCAAGGGTAAGGACAGATGCAAATCCATACAAACACTCCTACCAGAAGCAAGTAACTGTGTAGTGAATGAATGTGTAACTAAATTAATAAGGGGAGCATTATAAGTCAAACTTGGCCTATGCATGTATATCCCTAATGTTATCACCCATTGACAAACATGAGGAGTTGCCTTCTTCAAGAGCATGCAGTATATACTGAGAACACCTGCACAGCAAGACAGACTTAGATGGCCAAGGGACTTGCCCCATGACCCCTATCCATAAGCAGTGGAGCCCAGATTGTGCTCTCTGGAAGATAAGTTCTGTGAAGATAAGCAGTTAGCCTGGAGCAGTGTTAGCAGCATCAGTTACATCTAATCCAGGCAGGCCTCTAACTCCAAGGGCACACAGCATTTTTCACTGAACTCTTAGGACACTTAGTGGTCCTTTATCTGAATTCAGCAGAGCCTGAAGCTGAGACCTGGCTGCAAATCACTGCTGCAAATCCAGAGACCTTGGCCATAGACACCCCTCATGCTGAAGAAGCCTGGCACAAGGAGCTTCTTGACTGGCTGGGAAATTCCAAATTAGAAGCATCTGAAGAATCCACAGCCAGCCCCCAGCTCTGGCCATGGAAGAGCTCTCTGACACAATTTTGATTTGCGAGCCCTGACATGACCTAATTTCACTCTGTTCATTTGCATGATAAATGAAAATGCTAGAATGGGGGCCTAAGGGGCTCTATCCTCTCCCTGGCAGGTACCTCTGTCCCCTGGCTGCGGGCAGTAGCAGTTGGAGGTGACATCTCTGCAGAGCCCAACCCCGGACACCCTCACAGAGCCAGCTGGTACCTCTTTTCTGTGCTGTTTGGGGAACATCTGTCCAAGAACCCCAAAGAAGGGGATATTAGGGAGCCCTTATACATCCTAAAGAAGTGAAACCCTGTTCCCCAGAGAATGGCAGCATCAAGAGTCATCAGAGGGACTGCCTTGGTGGCTCAGTGGTAAAGAATCCACCTGCCAATACAGGGGACATGGGTTCGACCCCTGGTCCAGAAAAATCCTACATATCAAGGGGCAACTGAGCCCACATTCCACAACTTCTGAAACCTGCACACCCAGCGCCCATGCTCTGCAACAAGAGAAGCTACTGCAATGAGAAGCCCACGTATGCGACAAAGAGCAGACACGGTTCTCCGCAACTAGAGAAAGCCCACACACAACAACAAAGATCCAGCACAGCCAAAAATGAACAAAATTAATTTTTTTAAAAATTAGAAAAGAACCATTAGAATATTTACATCATCCAGAGTCCGCTTTCACAAACTCTGATCCAGCAGGTCTTGGTGGGGTCCAGAGTTCTGGGTTTTTAACAACCACTTCTGCACAACCCACTCCAGTACTCTTGCCTGGAAAATTCCATGGATGGAGGAGCTTGGTAGGCTACAGTCCTTGGGGTCGCAAAGAGTTGGACATGACTGAGCAACTTCACTGGTTCACTGGTTCTGCCCTCAGAGTGAATGAAGATAAGAGTGTGTGAGAGCTGGGCTTTGGGTTTAGCCAGTCCCTGCTTGAATGTAGGACTTCCCTCATGGCTCAGATGGTAAAGCATCTGCCTACAATGTGGGAGACCCAGGTTTGATCCCTGGGTTGGACAGATCCCCTGGAGAAGGAAATGGCAACCCACACCAGTACTCTTGCCTGGAAAATCTCATGGATGGAGGAGCCTGGTAGGCTACAGTCCATAGGGTCACGAAGAGTTGGACACGACTGAGCAACTTCACTTCACTTGAATGTAGGGCTTCTCTGGTGGCTCAGAGGTAAAGCATCTACCTCCAATGTGGGAGACTTGGGTTTGATCCCCAGGCAGGGAAGATCCGCCAGAGAAGGAAATGGCAATCCACTCCAGTACCCTTGCCTGGAAAATTCCATGGATGGAGGAGCCTGGAAGGCTACAGTCCATGGGATCACCAAGAGTCCCACACGACTGAGTAACTTCATTTCACTTGAATGTAGGTCCAACCACCTGCCATGTGGTCTTAGAAAAGTCACATAACTTCTGTGAGTTTCTTTTTTTTTTTTAATGGGAATAACAATACCAACTTCATAGATTACAGGAGAACTAAATGATTTAATGTTTCCTTAGCATTTAGTAATCAAAGGTCAAATATTATTAAAAGGTTTATAAAAAACTGAATTGTAGAAAAACAATATGCTTTCTCCTCTTTTTTTTTGCTGCTGCTGCTGCTAAATCACGTCAGTCATGTCCGACTCTTTGCGACCCCATGGACTGCAGCCCACCAGGCTCCTCCGTCCATGGGGTTTTCCAGGCAAGAGTACTGGAGTGGGGTGCCATTGCCTCTCTGTGTAGCTTTATTATTATTCACGTAATAGCAAGAAGGATGCAAGAAATACCAAAGTGTCCCCCATCAGCAGTCCTGATGGCCTGCTTTCAAGAGCATTACAGACTCATTTTCAACTGTAGCATCCGTTTACTGTGCAGTAGGCCTTCTCTGTGTGGAAGGTGCTAGCTGAGATCTCGTTTACATTATTAATTTGCTTAGTAAACCCTTTTGAGTCAAGTTCGTGTAGAGGTGAGCTGGGAAGCCACCATAGGAGCCAGTCCTGCCTCAGGAGGCAGAGGCCCTACAGGGCAGCATGTGGCAAGCAGCCCAGCACCCAGCCTGCTCACATGGAGATAGAAAGGCCTCAGGTCTGTGTCTTTGGCAGTCTTTGCTCATCTCAAAAAACATCTTTTTTTTTAAGGACATTTTTTTTTAATGTGGACCTTTTTTTTTCCAAGTCTTTATTGAATTTGTTACAATATTGCTTCTGTTTTATGTTTTGTTTTTTTGGCCTCCAAGGCATGTGGTATCTTAGCTCCATGACCAGGAATTGAACCCACACCCCCTGCTTTGGAAGGCGAAGTCTTAACGACTGGTCTGCCAGGGAAGCCCCCTAAAACATCCTTGGTGTTTTGAATTTTTAAATGTTTATTGTTCCTTGCCTCATTGTTCTAAATAACGGCTCTGTCTGTAGTTTCCTAGGGCTCACATAACAATGTGTCACAAACTGAGTGGCAGAAAGCTGTAGGAATGTATTATCACACAGTTCTGGAGGCCAGAAGTCCAAAATCAAGGTGGAGACAGGGCTCCGCTCTCTCCAAACCCTGTAGGGGAGAATCCTTCCTGTCCTCTTCCTCACTCCTGGTATTTGCCACAAGCCTTCATGCTCCTTAGCTTGTAAAAACATCTCTTCGATCGTGCCCCTGTCTTCAAACAGTCCTCTTCCCCCTCTGTGTTTGTCCTTCTAGAAGGATTGAAGTCGTAGTGGAATCAGGGCCCACCCTACTCCAGTATGACCTCAGTTGAACTTAATTCATTACATCTTAATGACCCTATGTTCAAATAAGGTCACATTCTGAGGTAATGTAGTGGGTTAAGACTTTAAGTTAACTTTTTAGGGCATGCACAATTCAACACATAATCTAACTTAACATTCAGTTTTACTTCTGTGTTTATTGTCAGAATATAACCTTCATGAGAGCAAGGATTCTGTCATTTTTTCCCCCAGTGTTTTGATCAATCAGAGTTTGGAACATAAAATAATAACTCAAAAATAACTTGTTGGATTAAAGAATAACAATCTGCCACCGGGGGCAGGAATATAAAGATAAGGCTTTAGGGGTTGGACAGTCTTGGGTTCATATTTCAGCTAAACTACTCTATTCTGTGCTTTTATTTCTTGTTTTTAACTTTTTATTTTAGATTGGCATATAATTGATTAAGTGTTATGCTAGTTTCAGTTGTACAACAAAGTGATTCGGTTATACATATAAAAGTATTGTCATCTGTTTATTTTCAAATTCTTTCCCAGTTAGGTGGTTACATAACATTGAGCAGAATTCCCTGTGGTATACAGTAGGTCCTTGTTATCCATTTGATATATAGCAGTATGTTCATGTCAATTCCCAACTCCCTAACTAGTCCTCTCCCCCACTCTACCGCTCTGGTAATGTATATACAATGGAATATTACTCAGCCATTAAAAAGAATGAGATAACGCCATTTGCAGCAACATGGGTGGAGCCAGAGGCTGTTATACTGAGTGAAGTCAGACGGAGAAAGAGAAATATCACATGATATCATATATATGCAGAATCTTTACAAACCAGTGATGCAAATGAACTTAATTACAAAACAGAAACAAACTCACAGACTGAAGAGAAGGAATTCGTGAGAGTTGCTTAGCTTCTACAGCTTTGCTTCTTCATTTCTACAGCAGACAAAGCAACACTTCACGTTTTTTTTTTTTTTGAAACTTTCTTAGACTATGGCTATATATGACTCCACACACATTGTCTACATCATGTGACACCAATGCCCAACATCCAGTTTCATCTCCTTTCAACCTGTGACCTTGAACAAAATGTATCCTCTCTGAGTATTGGTTTTCCTGTCCATATAATGGGATTGAATAGCACCACCCAACCTATTGTAGCCAGGGCAATGTATGTGAAAGCATTATGCAAACTAACTAGAT
The DNA here is from genome assembly GCF_029407905.1 of Bubalus kerabau. NCBI lineage: Eukaryota > Metazoa > Chordata > Mammalia > Artiodactyla > Bovidae > Bubalus > Bubalus kerabau. The sequence continues at coordinate 89,037,400 of NC_073629.1, forward strand.
GTATTGAGCTTCCCAGGTGGTGCTAGTGGTAAAGAACCCACCTCCCAACACAGAAGACGTAAGAGACATGGGTTCGATCTCCAGGCAGAGAAGATCCCTTGGAGGAGGGCATGGCAACCCACTCCAATATTCTTGCCTAGAGAATCCCATGGACAGGGGAGTCTGGTGGGCCACTGTCCATGGGGTTGCAAAGAGTTGGACAAGACTAAAGGAACTTAGTACATGGGATTCTTATTATCAATTTCAAGGTGCTATTAATACAATTCAACATTTGCGTTTCATCTTCATCAGAGTCACAGAGTTTCATTTTCATTTATGTTAGTAACTCATTTTTACAGATTGACTGAAGCCCAGAAAGGGTAAGAAATTTGCATAATATCACAGATCCATTTGCAAGGCCCTTCCTGCCCCCTTCACCTGCTCCCCATTCTCTGCCATCCACTTGTGATTGTATGGGGGAGACCCAGTAATGAGGCCATCAGCTTCCTTTGTCTGTGCAAATATAGGAAGGAGATACCTGGCAGACTCTCATTAGTCTATGTCCTCTTCCTCCTTCTTCCCTGTGAGGTATCTTCTTATGGATGAGGAGGAGGAGAAGGAACCCAGCAGCCAGAAAACAAGAATGGCAGACCCTTCCTACCAGTCCTCAGCCCAGGGGTGCATAATTGGGTTTCCAGGTGCTGTGTATTTGTCCCTGATTCCTGTCACCTATGGATTCAACTGAGCCCAGTCCCTGAGACAAGCCAACCCACAGACAGGACCCAATAGGAAGACCCCACCAGCGACTAGGATATAGCTATTTTGTTACCTTGAGCCTGGGTCTCTAGTCTAGATAGATGTCTGCCTGGACTATCAAGCCCACTACAGCCTCTCCTCCTAAAGCCTACTTATCCTGATTACCCAGGACACAAGCCTGGAGAGGAACAAAGGGTCCTGAAAAATCTCATGGCCTTTGAAATCAAATGAACCTGCATTTGAACCTTAGTTTGAAGCTATGTGTTCTAAGAATGATGCTTAACCTTTTTGAAGTTATTTTCCTCACTTATAATATGGAGGTTCAATGAGTATGAGGATTAAATGAGACAATGTATAAACAGCATTTAGTTCGTGGCACCAAAAAGGGATTCAGTAATGCTTGTTACTGAGCTTCCCAGCCTCTTGAAGCAGGGCCTGCCCTGTTTAACATTCCGTGGAGCAGCAGCCCTGACAGGTGCTCAGTCATGTTCCCCTTCTCCGTGCCTCCTGCTAATCCTCCAATCACACCCTCTCCATCCCCTGCCCCAGGCACTGGCTGGGGTCTTCAGGAAATGAAAGGGTTTTTCCTACCAAATTGCAAGCATTGTTTTTTCCACGGGTACCTCTGCTTCTGGGTCCTCTTCACCCTGCATATCAGAATCCACCAGAGTGAGAACCAAGTTTGGAAGACCCCTTAGGATATTACAGTAGAGGTTTCTGAGATCTCCATTCTCTTGTCCTTCCAGAATCACCCCTCTCTTTCTTTCTGATCATTACTGAACACTCCAGGTGGCTCACATCTGAGCCAAGAGACATTCTGCTCCCCATCCCAGTAGTAACAGAGAACTATTTGACTCATTCAGAGAGTCAAGTAGAACTCATTCAGTCATTCCACTAAGACATCCTCATTTATCCAACAAGCCTTTGTAGAGCAAACTATGCCAGGATCTGGGGAGGCTAAATGACAGAGGCGAACTCCCTGTGGGAGGAAAGTAATGACTGTGAGTGGCAGAGGCAGGTGGGGGCAGGGGCTGGGAGGATGGGCTGAGCCCATCCAGGTGAGGCCCTGGCTCCTTCCTGCAGCATCCCACCCCACCCCCTCCTTGGCTGCTCTGAGACAGGGAGAGTTATCAGCCCAAGGAATTGTTGTTGGGCTCCTTCATTGTGACAAGGGTTTAAACCACAATGAATATTTATAGGACATGGTTAAGAGATTATCCTAATGTGTGTTTCGAGTCCATTGATGTCCAAACTCAGAAATAGAGTGTGTTTGTTCAGGAGCAATTATATGCCCTCAGAGTGCTAGAGAGCAAACTGCTATGTGGGTCCTGGGGAGGGGGGGTGGGGTGGTTGCTGCCCCCTTTAGATTTTGTTCAGGTCTGAAAATACTGATATTTGAGGATTCTTACTGAGGCTTAGTGTGCAGTCACTAATAAAAATTAATTATAATAAATCTCCTTATGTAAAAGCTCCTATTTATTGAGGGATTCTTAGATGCCAGGCACAAAGCAGTTACACAGACTGACTGCTTTGGTCCTTACAATAGTCCTGTGAGGGAGGTGACACTCTTAACCCTGGAATGGAGGGAGGAAATGAGGCCAGGCAATGGCTAAGTAACAGAGTAGGATTTGAACCCAGGCCTTCTGGTCCTAGAGCCCACACTCCAGGGGCTACACGTACTACAAATTGAGTACATGTTTGCACTGGGCACTTCATAAAGATTGTTTCATTCAATCCTCAGTGCAACTCTATGAGGGAAATACGATTATTCTTGTTTTATAGATGAGAAGATAAAGCAGCCTAGAGGTTATCAACTCACTCAAGACTCCTTTTACCTCTAAGATTCACCATGGACTTTACATTCTAGAAACAGAAGAACAGTCCTTAAGCACTGAAAACTCTATTTTCCACAGTAGTTTCCATGTGATAATTCACTCAATTCTAACTATATTTTTCAAAGTAGTTTCCATGTGATAATTCACTTGATTCTCCAAATGATCCTATGGGGGTACAAAGAGCAGAGTTTGGCTGCTCTTTGACACTGAAGAAGAAGCCAAAAGTTTGAGGGGTGAGGCTCTTCCCCAGGTCACATTGCTCCTTAAGCTAAAACCAAAGTCACTGATTTCCTTTAGCAATGCTGTTTTCTCTTTGCTTCCCCTTTGTGTTTTGGGAAAATTATATAACCTCAATTTTGTCCTCAAATTTTCCTCAGTACTTGTAATCAGAATGTTTTCCATCAATTACTGCCTTTATTTGGTGTTTCCCCAGTGGGTCGGTGAGTAAAGAATCCACTCTGCCAAGGCAGAAACACAGGTTTGATCCCTGGGTTGGGAAGATCCTCTGGAGAAGGAAATGGCAACCCACTCCAGTATTCTTGCCTGGGAAGTCCCACAAACAGAGGAACTTGGCGGGCTACAGTCCATGGGGTCTCAAATTGTCAGACATAACTTAGCAGCTTAGCAACAACAATAGTGCCTTTATCACCTTGAAAATTAGGAACAGACATTTGTTTGCCATCTTCCAGCCCAAACATACTTTTCCAGCTGGGAGGAGGACCGTAAACTCAACTGCTGTAATTTCCTAGAAAGACTTTAATGTACTTCCCTCAAATTCCCAGCATAAACACAATTTAAAACAACTGATCTATGCCATTTCTATGCATTCTTAGCTCATTTCCCAACTACCGGCTTCAAGGCCATGCTGTATGCAACTTATGTCAAGTAGAAGACTGTGTACACAGACCTCGGTTTTGCCATCTGTAAAATGGTCGGTGATCAAGACACCAGAGGTAGTGGGCTAGCAGTCAGGGCTGGATTACACTAAGTTACTTCTCTTCCTGCTGTTCAGTTACAGTAAAACTTTATTCATACTTACCTTGTTCTGCATGTTATCCCTTCTCAATTTGTGTTGGAATCCCCACTGCCCCCACCCGCAATAAAAGCGTGGGACTTGTAACCAAGACGTCATAGCTCAAAATATATAGTTAAGTAGCTGGTAGACAAACCAAATGGCTTAACTGGGAGTGGAAATGAGGACAGAGCTCATTTCTAAGTAGAATGTAAAAGAATGAAAGAGAATATTCTTAGCTGAGAAAATGGATTTCATACCCTGCTTGCCAACATTTGTAAATCCCATTGAAAAGGCCTTGTTTCTCATTAAGGATCAGCACAAGCATATGGGAAATGGCACTGCACTTGGACTCAGACACCCTAATTCAAGTTGTAAGCCCCACCTTTATTAGCACTGTACTCTGGACAAGCCATGCCCTAAATCTCGGTGCTCCTGTCAGTGAGGATCTCCTAAGAGAAAGAAGCGTATCTTTTCCGGTCCTTGAGCCTGGAGTGCATACAGCACTTGAATGCAGGTCAGAGAAAGCTGCCCATTGCTGACCAGTGATCAGCAACTTAGGAAATGAATGACCTCTGTCACCTCTGAAGATTTATTCAGATGTGATTACTGATGTTTGCTGTTTAATTTCCATAAGTACAGTGCTACAATCTGTATTTTGTATTTGCTCTTGAAAGAAAGGGAAAGAGGGAAGGTGGAAGGGTTATGGGGGAGGAAGGAAGGAAGCAAAAAGAGAAAGAAGCAAAAGGAAAAAGAAAAAAGGTGTCAAAGATCGAAGGCTTCTGCAGGAGTGTTTTATGTAAATGTAATCTGGATCTAGCCCAACCCACCCATAATGCTGTGACTCCACAGAATGAGGTGAAACCAGTCCCACAAAATGCTCCGCTCTGACAAATAACCTCAGCGGTGAGTTTCCACATTCTAATATGTTCCATTTTAACAAACCTTTCTAGAAGCTTCTCAGAATCAGTTTTAAAATAAGCTCAAGAGGAACACCATCAGAATTCTTTTAAGGTAGTGTCTTGTTTAAAAAACCCAAACTTTTAAGACTGAAAAAGCTAGAAAGTCTTCAGGGAAAAAAATGACAAGAAAATACCTTGGTACTCTTTTATGTATGCTTTAATGTATAATATATGTATATTATATGCATGCAATAATATATATTATATATGCATAATACATGAATAAATATGTCTATGTATGTAACACATATATGTCAGATTATATAAATATATACTATATTCCATAGGATACAGTCCTTACTTAAGAAAACAATTTTGTTCCAAGAGTTTAAGAAAGTTATTTGCCATTCAAAACATGTTTATAAACGTTAACAATGGCAATGATGGTTAGGTGTGCAGGTTAGGAAACCACAAAATCTTGTGCATGCCTGTCTGCTCAGTTGTGTCCAGCTCTTTATGACCCCATGGACTGTAGCCCCCCAAAGCCAGGCTCCTCTCTCCGTGGAATTTTCCAGGCAAGAATACTGGATTGGGTTGCCATTTCGTACTCCAGGGAATCTTCCTGACACAGGGATCAAACCTGAGTCTCTTGCATCTTCTGCATAGACAGACAGATTCTTTACCACTGTACCAAAAGCCTATTGCATCCATAATCGAATGGTATAATGATAAAATCAATGACTAAAAACAGGACAAACATGTTGATTATTGAGTACTTATTATGTGGCAGGACTGTGCTAAATGCTTTACATACTTGATCTGATGCACTGATCACCTGCCAGGGAGGTGCCATCAACCTCATCACATAAGAACAAGGCTGGGGAAGCAGACTTTCCCAGCTCACAAGGCTACTGAGTGGCTGAGTAAGGAGGGGCCATGTTTGTCCCACAAACGTTTTATACACTTCTCCAAGATGACTGGATTTTACAGGCTTCTCACCTCCTCTCCTCCAGCTCAGAAGAAGAGGAGTTTTCCCTGTTGGAGGCTGTTCTTCCCCTGACTCTCACTCCTTTCCCCTCTCAACCTCCTTAGGACTTCACTCCATCAAATATCTCCTCTTTCAGTTTTCCTTTAACCCCTTCCTTCTCTACTAGCTGTTACCTCTCAGCCTATAAATGTGCTCAGGTCTCTTTCATCTTGAATAAACAAGAAATGATATGTCTCTTTGGACATTTGCCTCTGTGAGTGGCTGCTCTCTCTCCCTCCTGCCCTTCTCAGACAAGATCCTTGACCCTGCCCATTCTGTGACCCTCCCATCATTACCTCGCACCCCTGTCCTCTGGCTTCCATTGTGTGGATCCTGGACTCCGCTCCAGCCCCAGGGAGCACCCCCAATCCTCACCTTGCACTTGCTGCATTTGACCCTGGGTTCTCCCTCCTTCTGGAACCCCCTAGACCCATGGGTCTGTGGAGAGCACTGGCTTGTCAGTTGTTTTCCTAGCAGTCCTGCTTCTTTGTGGCTGCTTTTTCTTTTATTTTTACTGAATGGGCTCCTGCTCCCATCGCTCTTATCACTGTTTGTGTTTCCTCAGATTAACCTCATTCACACATTCTTTCAAGTCCCCCCTCTTTTTCTTTTCCATGAAAAACTCTGAAGTCTGCCTTCCAAGTCTTAACAATCTGCTGGACACCTCCACATTAATGAGCCACAAGCATTTCAGAGAACCAGACCTCAGCTCCTTATCCCAACCCTCGACACTGTCCTGGACGTACCCTCTTCATCTCTATTTCAACAGACAATAGCATCAGCTACCCTGTATCCAAGCTCAAATTTGAAATCGTTCCAGACTCCTCCCTCTCCCTTTCTCCACAGGCCTCATATAGTACAGTCAGCCCTGCTAATCTATCCCGAGTGTATCACCTCCTCTCAATCTCTAATGTAATGACTTTATTGTCTGTTTCCTAGATTATCATCACAGAACAATTCTCCTACCTCCATTTCACCATCTCCAAACCTTCCTCCATTGTGCCTGTATGAGTAAGCATTAATCTGAATGCTTAACTTCCCTATGTAAAATCTTTTAGGGCTCTAAATAACCTGCGCATCAGCCAAGTAGGACCACCTGCAACTTGTCACCTCCCTGAGTCTCCAGTCTCATCACTGTCCACCGTGATCCTTCAGAGTGGCTCCCTCATAAAAGTGACCTGATGGAAGTGTCCTGTACCCCAGACTCTTGTTCCCAGGGCCATGCCTTTACTCACACTGTCTTCTCTATCTGGAATGTTATTCCTTCCCATCTGAAACTCACTTGATCTCCAGTACATTTCTTAGCAATTCTATCTTCCAAGACCTATAACCAAACTCCCCCAAAAGGGTGCTAGAAGCCCTTCCCTAATACTATTAAAGCATCAGCATTCTCCTCTACCACCACCACATCCAGCTTACTGCCTTTTAATTATTTCTTTTCTTGCCTGTCCTCCTGGACAGCTAGTTCAGTGAAATAGGAATCCTGTCTTGCTCATTCTGCATCTCCAGTGTTAAGCAAGGTGCGTACCATGGAGTGGGTGCTGGGTGAATTTTTGTTAACCTTAGTTGGATTTTTAAGTTAACCCTAAGCTGAGTTTTCAAGAATGAAAATGGATCTATGGCAGGTACTTCAGAAGAAGCTAAGTTAATTTGGGGATGTCTTAATTGTGAGAAAGATCTCTTCCAACCCATGTGTCTGTGGCAGCATCCATTGTGAAGCCAGGTTATAGCAGCCCTGCCTTAATGACTCAGATCCACTGTGGGAAGGTGGGAGGGGAGTGCCTGGAAGAAGCTTCAGTGAATCTTCTCAACTTCTCTGTGTCTCTTCTGTGCACTCTTTGTTTGACAGTGTAACATATTTTCTCTGCTAGAGGAAGTTATTCATTGCTAGTCCAACCTCTGCTTTGGAACATGACCTCAGCATTTGGCCCCCGGGTTAATAATTAGTAGTGCCTGTTTCAAGTCTTGGGGAATGAAGTTCCTGGCAATCACTTCTCTGCCACTTTTTACCTATAAATTAATCCATCAAGAAGATGGTGTTTCCTCCCAGCTCATACCACTTATGCAGACTCCTGGAGGCTTGCGTCTGAGTTGGGAGGCCCTAAGGAGTTCAGGAGCAGAGTTCTTTAAATGACAGGCTCACATTTGCATATAGAATGATGGCTCGGGCGGCAGTGGGATCTCAGGTCCGTCTTTCCCTCAAGTGGCCCCGTGTCCTCACTCTAAGAGAGGGGAGCTCAAGTGGTCTGTCATGTGGCCTGAACTCTTGTTTGCTTCTGCTCCATTTTCATTTCTTTGAAGACTGCAATGAGTCTGAATATGTTAGACTCAGTTCAGCCTCCTTGTAATGCATTTAATCATTCATTCATTTATTCATGCATCATCATTCCTATCATGTACCTTCTCTGTGCCACAGACCCAGTAGTCACAGAAGGGCAGGACTCTCACCAAGGGAGAGGCTGGCATCCTGGTTCTGTCTTTCCAGCCAAGTTCATAGACACCTTCATGAGGTAAGGATGACATGGTAGGGAAAACAATTCATATTTACCACGTGGTAGAGATCAAGGATGACAAATGGATGGCACACCCTCTGCACTCATTCCCACAGTGCTCAGGGAAGGTAATGAATGCTGGTGCATGCAGGTTAGGACACAGTTGCTATTCCTACTGTTGATAGGGAGAGTGTGACGTGCTGAAAAGACACCGTCTTAGGATAATTGCATTTAACTCTACCACTGTATGTGACTTTGGAAAAGACATTTAACCTCTCTGAGTTTCAGATTCTTCAACTGTAAAATGAGACTAATGGAATCTTTCACAGTTGTTTCCAAAGATTCTGTGAACTGATGTATGTAAAGTACCTTGTACATTTCTTGGTACGAAGTAAGTGCTTTGTAAATGTTACTCACTTTCTTTTTTGTACCTCAATTTAAACCCCTTTGAGGCATATAATAATGACTAAGGCAAGATACTAAGTTTTGTGCTTTCATAACAGCTTACTAGACACCTAACTTAAAAATAATGCCTAAGGCTGATTCATGTTGATGTTTGGCAGAAACCAATATGATACTGTAAAATGATTATTCTTCAATTAAAAATAAATGAATTTAATTAAAAAATAAAGGACAGTTTATGTTAAACAGCAAGAAAGAAATGCCCTTGGGGAGTTCAGAAGGAGAGATACAGGCAGGGGAAGTAAAGATAAAGTTGTGGAGAAGAGCTAGAAATAAAAGATAGGTGAGACAGATGGACTGGATGGATGGGTGGATGATAGATAGATGGCTGGCTGGCTGGTTAGGCAGACAGATAAGTTGATAGATGACAGACAGATTGATGTAGGCAGATAGACTAAGAGACTTGTGTTAGGACTCCTGTTATTATTAGGTAGATGAGAGGGATGGGTGGTTAAATGGTATGTCAAAAAGCCTAAAGGTGCTCTCAATGGAGAATGGTAAGTCTGTATAGAGGGTTTACAGCTATAATGAGAGATACAGTTGGAATAGTAAGCTAGCCGCAAATGGTATGGAATGAAAGAATCCTGTGTCTGAGCTACACTAACCCCATTCCTCGTCCATGTAGGAGTCCTGTTAACAGCATCCCTGTGCTAGTGGTGTGGCCCCGGGAGAGCTAGCTTACCATTGTCCATCCACCACTTTGTAGATGGCCTGTGATCCTGTTTTCTCTATATTAACACAAATCCTCTCAAGTGCCTTTGAAAATGATATTATTATCTTCATTTTATAGGACAAACTGGCACAAATCTTACAGCTGATCAAGTGCCTCAGAATCTGCATCAGGTCTTCAGGTCTTCAAAGCCTGCCAAGTCTGCCTGGCATCTAGCATGTATCTGTTCTTAGAGGGGACAGCTCCTTAGGTGTCGGTCTTGGCCAGCCTGAGAATGCGCCCCTCCAAAGCCTTCCCTAGAAAGAGTGGTCCTGCCTACTTCCTAACACCTGCAGAACTCACATTACTTTTTTTTTTTTTTTTTTGGTATCTGGTACTTAGAACCACCCACTGTAAATCTCATTTCTGCTTAAATTCCATTTCATAAATTCTTTCTTTGTTCCTTCTTTAAATTAGGAAGAATTACCAAAAGTTAATAGATATTTTAAAGCCTTGCTCTTGCTCTCATTCATGCTGACCTGAAAAAAGGTCTATTATCTGTCCCATTGCACATCTAATGTCTCCCCTCCAAAAGATGTATTAGTATATTTAGCTATTCAAGAGATTCAACTGACTGAGCGTAGTTGAGTCATTATAACTTGATTTATCAGGCTCTTAAAGATTGTCCTTGATGGACTCAGGGCCTGTCTGGAGACCAGCTAGGGAACCACTCCAGGAGTCATGCCATCTGACCTTCAGGACCAGGAAAGCGGTAGATGATGTCATCACACTTGCCAAGCAAAGCCCTAGAGAGCAAAGTGCCTTTGGCCTAGAGGGATTCAAGAATGCAATCCATTCTTTATAACTTCCTTTGCAGACCTCTGTGTTTAACCCTGAGTTAGCCAACAAATCCAGCAAATTCTTATTGTAAACCTATGACATCTCAGACATAGTGGAAGATGATGTGGATTCAAAGCCAAGACCCATTTCTTGTACCAAAGAAATTCACAGCTGCAGGGGAAAAAATGCCAGGCTGTTTACTGACTACGTCTTATAGGTGATGACCACCGCTGTTGGAATGATCCAAAGTGATGTAGGAACACAGGCAATGAAGGGATATTCTCTGCAATATCCATAATATTAAAAATTTTAACCTCTATTCGATTACCTTCAGTCACAGGATTCTCAGTAGTTTACCAACAGTCTATGTCTTTGAATGTCAATATAAGATACTGGTTAAGGATGTAGGCTCTGGAGTCACATCACTTGGGCATATTATTTAAGCTCTTTGTATCTGTTTCCTCAATAGTAACACGGGAAAATGATAGCATCTAGGTCATTGGGCTATTGTGAGGATAAATATCAATAAATTAATGCCCGTGAGGTATTTAAGATAGAGCCTAGCACATAATAAGTATGCATGTTAATATTAGCTATTATTGCTGAGAAGAAGAAAGCTAGAAAACCTTCAAATACTAAGTCTAAAGCTGCCTCAGTCTAAAATCCATCCAGTAGACCCAGTGATGGAGACCCTTTGCTCTGGGGCAAAGTCTGAACCAGGTTCAAGCACTACATGGAAACATCCAAGCTGGTTGGCCAAGTTGCAAAGGAAGGAAGATTCTGTCCTAGACTTTTGAAAAGAAAATTCTGCTGAGTCCCCATCACATAATACAGTGACTTGTGTGGACTGTCCCCGTGAAAGACTAGAAAATCCAAAGATGGGATTTGCTTATGATTTTACTTGGATGGAATTAGATTTCATAACTGAAAAACTAGGCCTTTATTGTACAAATTCTGTATGTAAAAAGCTCTGCTGTTTGGAACTCAAACTGGGGCTCTGTAACCCCTAGAGGGGTGGGGTGGGGAGGGAGGTAGGAGGGAGGTTCAAGAGGGAGGGGACATATATGTACCTATGGCTGATTCATGCTGATATTTGGCAGAAACCAACACAACACTGTAAAGCAATTACCTTTCAATTAAAAATAAGTAAGTGTTTTTTAAGTTAAAAATAAAAGCTCTACTGTTGGTACAATAGAAGTTAGAAAGATCAGTTTAAAAAAAAACAAAAAACAGTTCCTTAATGTGAGGTTTAGAACATGAGCTCTGCTATGTGATTTAAATTTAAATTTCAGCTCTGCCACCTTCTAGATGTGTGACCTTGAAAAAATAACTTAAATTCACTGAGCTTAAAATTCCTCATCTATAAAATGAGATGATAATAATAATAACTGTCACAGAGTGTGGTTGCGGGGAATAAGTGAGATGATATTTTTAAGTTATTGGCCACAGAACCTAGAATACAATAAGCACCAAGTTAACACTGAGTACTTATTAACATCCTATAAGCTCACAGTCTGATGAAGGAAAAGAGAGAGAGACAGATGGACGCATAAATAACAATGATTATAACTCTGTTGTACACATGTAGTGTACAACAGATAAGCACAGATAGAAGACAATGGCAGAAGCAACAGATAAGCACAGATAGAAGACAATGGCAGAAGAAAAGAATAGAAATTATGCTTCAGGAGATAATGCTGCATTTTGTTGTGTAGTTGCTAAGTTGTGTTCGACTCTTTTGCGACCCCATGGACTGTAGCCTGCTAGACTCCTCTGTCCATGGGATTTCCTAGGTGAGAATACTGGAATGGGTTGTCATTTCCTTCTCCAGGGGTCTTTCCAACTCAGGGATCAAACTGGTGTTTCCTGTGTCACCTGCATTGGCAGGCAGATTCTTTACCACTGAGCCACCAGGGAAGTCCATAATGTTGTATTACATGGTTGCAGACAGATGGACCAAAAGTATTTTTCTGTTTTTTCTTCATTCATTCATTTAACAGAGTTGTGTGTATGTGTGTGCTGACTACTGGATTGGGGTTGATTTTCTTATTAGGGAGACAGAATTCCCCAAGAGATAAAAGCAAAGATGCAAGAGTATAAACAAAATATCCAAGAAAGGGTAAGAAAGTTATCATGGGAGGGAGGTAAGGTGAATGAAGAAAGTTGAAAACTGGAATAGCAGGAAGGCTTGGAACACCAGACTAAGGAATGAGACCTCATTCTCTAGGACAGTGGCCCTCAGGTAGGGTGGTGTTGCTCACACAAGGGGACATTTGGTAATGTCTTGAAACATTTTGGTGGTCACGACTGGTGTCTAGCGGGGAGAGGCCAAAGATGCTGCTAAATATCCTGCCATGTACAGGACTGCTCGCCATAAAAAAGAATGACTTAATCTAAAATTTTGATGGTACTGAGTTTGAGAAACCCTGCTTTGTCCATTGGGGAGATGAAGCAGGTTGCAGAGCTGTGAGTGAGATCAGCTATGAATCTTATTCTTCTGGGAGGGTGTATGGGAGATGCTGGAGATGCTGGAGCCAGGGGGACCAGATGAGAGGATTTGCCACGCTTTGGGAAGAGGTACTGGTGAGGCATTAGAGGAGACTGCTGATGTGAGAGACCTTGCCGGGGACTAGCTAGCAGACAACATCACAGGATCAGCTGAAACAGTGTAGGGAAAGACTGAGCTCGGAAGAGGAACTCAAATCATTGCTACTGTAGTTATATTTCTTCCCAGATGTGTCTAAATAAACTTTCAATTTTGGATAATTTTAGATTTTCAGAAATGTGAAGATAGTACAGAGAATTCCCATATGTCCTTCCCTAGGTCTCCCCTGATGTTAACATCTTACACAACCATGGTACCTTTGTCAAAACTCAACTATAGCTTTATTTTAGCTTTCACTGGGTTTTCCACTCATGTCCTTTTTCTGTTCCCAGGATTCATTCCAGGATAGCACATTGCATTTAGCTTCCATATATTTTTATGTGCATATTTGTTGAAAAACAAATGCATTCACAGTGGTGAAAGTCAAGTCTTCTCCAGAGTTCTGAGCAGACCCGGATGAAGTGAGACTGTTGTGCTTTGGTAACATCAGCTGTGGGCTTTACCCAGAATCCTCAGTAGCTACTATCTTGGCAGGAAATCAGCTCTGCAACTGACACTTTCTTCTGTAAATGGAGTTACTGCATTAAGCCAAACTCTTTCTTGAAAAAATTTTCTTTTAGAGGAATTAAGTATCTCAATTTAGTAGTATGAGATTCAAATAGAAAGAAGTTTCAAAATTCAGGTACTCTTTGAAAAATTAATTCATCAGAAATTAACCCAGATTATAGAAACAGATTGTTGAGTCAGTTCAAACAATCCTCGGTACCCGATATACATAGCTAATGTTTCAGAGAGGATGATGCCTATTCTGTGCTTACTTTTGTGATCTGCCCTCCCAGAGAAAGCTCAGAGAAGCCAGGTGTGGGTGTCTGGCCGCCTCCAGCCTTGATCTTAACTGCGTTCCTTCCCCCTTGCCTTCATGCGCCCTTTATCCCTTGGTCCCTGTTCTGATTCTTCTGTTTCCTGGCTTTGTATTCCAAATCCTGATACCTACCCCAGTTCCTTTCACTTGTTCCATTTATTTTCATCTTTTACACATAATTATACTATTAATTCACATATGTTGGAGAAATTAGAACTTACAGATATGCATAAAGGAAAAATTTGAAATGATTCACAATCATATTAACACTGATAAGCTTACATTCTGTTTTTTTAAAACACACACATACACTCTCTCTTAATAGACTTCTATAGTGATAATCACATAAAAATATGTAGCATCTGTACCCATGTCAGATCAGTTAATCCTTAAAACGTCCCATGAAGGGAAACTATTATTATCTGCATTTTACAGATGAGGAAACTAAGGCTCAGAGAATTGATGTCTTGCCTAAGATTTCAGGACTGGAAAGTGAAGGAGTTTGTATTGGAATAGTTAGGCTCCAGATCTGTGATTGTAACCACAGTGATAGATACCACACCATGTATCATTTTGTTGCCTAAAATGCATGGCGCATATCTTTCTATGTCAACACATACATTCTCTTAAATATTTTTCACATGTCCAGTCTTATACAACACTTTAGTAAAATCCTTAACTGTAGTCATAGGACCATCTTAAAATGTTTATTCAATCTTTTCTTGTTTCTGTGATTTCTTTGGTCATCTTCGCTTCTACTTCTCAGTCTTATCATCTTCTTCCCCTCTCCCCATACCTGCCACCTTTTCTCCAAACACATACACATGCACATAACACAAGCACACATGGGTACACACACACACACACTCCCCTGCACTCAACTCCAGCCTGGTCCATTCCCTTGCTGTGAAAACACCTTTTGCTGTGCTCTGAGCTGTACACCTCCTCTGATGGTTCTGTTCATGGAGAATGATGACTTTGACATGGAAGTTTCACTGTGGAATCTTCATTCAGGTTATACAAATATTCATTTGACAAGTATTTTTTTTATATATCCACTGTTTACAAAGTATTCTAGGGACACAAAAGTATGGCTCCTCTCCTCCAGAAGTATATAGTCCTAGTAAATGACTAAGAGCCCATTACATTCTTGAACCAACCAGAATGTAAACTATGAGTTAAATGAAGATATTCGTAACATGATGTGGGAACCAAGAGCAGACAGCTATGGATTTTTATCAGAAGACTTGAAGAAGGTTTCCAAAGGAGGAGACCAAATGAATAATTAGCATGCGTTTGTTCTAGTTTTGGTGGGTACCACAGATGACGGTCAGAGAGGCTGGATCACCCAGGGCTTTGAGCCCAACATTTGGAAGGGAATAGCAGTAGGATGACCAATCATGCTGGTTTGCCCAAGACTGAAGGGAGTTCTCAAGACATGAGCCTTTCAATTTTAAAATCAGCAATGTCCCAGGAGAACTGGGATAGGTTGGTCACCTAGGTAGTCATTAGCAATACAGATAAAACTTGTTGCCTTTAGGGAGTTTACATTCTAGTGAATAGAGACAGATTGTAAACAAGTAAAGAAATAAAAGAATCTGATATCAGGTGAATATGTGCAATGGAGGAAATGAGGCCGAGTAAGAGGACAGAAGGACTGGAAAACTAGGGCTTGGGGAGTGGTCTACATTAGATTGAGTCATTGAGGAAGTTCAGTTAGAGACAGGAGTATAAGAAGAGAAAGTTACCTGGACAGGAACACTCCATGCAAAAGCAGCTCAAGCATCATGTGTGAGGGTACAGAGAGACAGGGCCGGGAATCAGAGAGTGGCCAGGAGCTAAATCCCACAGGGCCAAGTGCCTTGGATGTCATTCCAAGAGAGAGAGAATGCTGGAAGATTTGAGGAGATAAGTGGAATCGTTGGATGTATATTTTACAAGGACCATTATGGCTGCTATGTGGGAAGGGAACAGAGGGGAGGGATGAGTGGAAGCAGGAGGGCTAACTGGGAGGCTCTTGCAATAATCTGAGAAAAGGACAAAATAGGAATCAGAAAGTGCAGGGGCCTCCAACAGGCCTGGACTTAACATCCACCCATCATCACTAGTACAAATTACTTAACTTCATTAGCCTTTAATCTTCTTATCTGTGGAGTGCAGATTAACAAATTGTGCAAGTTAAATGAAATCATGTATTGGAAAGGGACTAGCGAAGTGCCTACTATTCTATTATGAAAACACTAGAATGCCATAAGCATTAAGATGTTAAGTTGCTAATCTGATCCTTTTTTTATTTTATATTGGAGTATAGTTGATTTACAATGGTCTGTTAGTTTCAGGTGTACAGCAAAGTGATTCATATGTATATCCATGCCTTTTCAAATTCTTTTTCCATAAAGGTTATTACAGAATATTAAGTAGAGCTCCCATGTTATACAAATATACTTTTTGGTTATCGATTTTATATATACTAGTGGGAAAATCCCCTGGAGAAGGAAATGGAAACCCATTCCAGTGTTCTTGCCTGGGAAATCCCATGGACAGAGGAGCCTGGAGGGCTACAGTCCATGGCATTGCAAGAGACAGACATGACTCAGTGACTAAACCACCACCATCACCACCACTCTGTATATGTTAATCCCAAACTCCTAATGTAGCCCTCCCTACTGCCATAGTTCCCATTTGGTAACCATAAATTTATTTTTAAATTCTTTGAGTCTGTTTCTGTTTTGTAAATAACTTCATTTGTATAAATTTATTTTAGATTCTGCATATAAGTCGTATCATATGACATTGGTCTTTCTCTGACTTATTTCACTTAGTATTCATTTAGTATGATAATCTTTAGGTATATCTCTCTTGCTACAGATGACTGATTATTAAAGCTAATGACTAGTCACACAGAAATGCATGTTCCCTTGCATTGGTTGTATCCTTCTACTTCTATCAGTGTGGGTTTACGCTCTTCTGATTGTAGTGGTAAACATTAAGAGGTTCCAAAATATACTTAGCAGTTTTGTGTTCCTACATCGTTTCTCCCATGGTTCCCTCTACTCAGGGATGCTGTTCTTTCTACCCTCGTCCAGTGCCACTTAGCCCGAATACCAAGTCCCCTTCTCTGGGGAAACTTCTCCAGGTCTTTTAATCCACAGGAGTCAATGGTTGCTTTCTCATTGTTATCATATGATTTTGTGTTTAGTTCTAACTCTGTTACACTTGACAACCTTTTATCACAGTTTTGTATATGCCTGTTTTTCCCATGAGGAAAACAGAAGGCAGGGGCAGGGTTTAATTCATCTTGGATCTTATAAGGGAGGGTGTGCCATCCACTGTACAGCTCAGTCCCTGGCACACAGCAGGAGTTTAAGAAATTCCTTACCACTCACCATTAAAAAATGCAATACTGCCATTTGCAACAACATGGGTGGACTAAGATGTTATCATACTAAGTGAAGCAAGTCAGGAAAAGAGAGACCAGTATCAGGCTTCCCTGCTGGCTCAGTGGTGGGGAGTCCACCTGCCAATGCGGGAGACACGGAATCAATCCCTGATCCAGGAGGGTCCCACATGCTGTGGAGCAGCTGGGCCCGTGCCCTAGAGCCTGTGCTCTAGAGCCTGGAGCCGCAACTACTGAAGCCCATTTGCTTCACAATAGGAGAGGCCACTGCAGTGAGAAGCCCACGCACAACTAGAGAAAAGCCCATGCACAACGAAGACCCTACACAGCCAAAACTAAGTAAATAAATACAATTATTAAAAAGAAAGACAGATATCACAAGATATCACTTACATGTGGAATCTAAAAAAAAGATACAAATGGACTTATTTACACAACAGAAATAGACTCACAGACATAGAAAATAAGCGTATGGTTACCAAAGGGGAAAACTGGGAGAGGGGAATAAATTAGGAGCTTGGGATTAATATTTATACACTACTATATATAAAACAGATAATCAACAAGGGCCTACTGTATAGCATAGAAAATTATAGTCAATATTTTATAATAATCCATAGTAGAAAAGAATCTAAAAAAGATATATATATATACACGTATATATATGTATATATATATGTGTGTGTGTATATATATAATGCAATGTCAGAAGTGACATGCCATCTCTATGGCACATCCTACTGTCACATGAGCTGACCCTGATACCCTGTGGGAGGGATTACACGGGGGTATGAATACTAAGAGGCAGACGTCTCTGAGACCGGGGGCTTGGAAGCTGGCTACCACAAACAGCGATAATTTGCCCCATGACCATTTAGAATGAAAGCCCAAGTGCTCTTAACTTGTCCTGCTTGAAGACTCTCATGGTCTCAAGTCATTCCCAGGTAAACCCAGGGTCTCTGCAGAGCACCCAAAACTCTTCTGTCCTGACTGCTATCTACTTTCCCAGCCACATCCCTCTCCTCCCTTCTTACTACTTTAAGTTCCAACTCTATCAACCTCGTTGGTCTCTGGGCTTTTGTCTGTCCTGTTTCCTCTGCTTGGAGAGCCCTTACTTTTACCATGTGGTCCACCTAGTAAGCTCCTCATCCTTTCAACCATCCTCACATCCTGCCTCCCTGTGAGTTTCTCTCCTCATCTTCAGGTAGTGTCCGGGGTGGGGGATGTGGCCTCTGTACACAGACTCAGAATACACTACCCCCTTTCACATCACATAGCATTAGAAAGATTTCCTTTGGGGTTTGACTTGGATTTGAGACCTGGCTCTGTTCTGTACTGAGTGACTTCAGGAAAAAGGAAAAGAGCAAACATTTATTAAACTTCCAGACAGCCAGCTGCTGCCTAAAGCACTTTCTTAGATATTATCCTATTCCATCATATACATTTTTTCCACTTGGGAAAGTGATTGTACCTCCTTGGATCTTAACTTATTAATAACAAGAGACTATTTCCAAATATGCTCTGGACACTTCCACTTATCTGTGCCTTGCACACAGCATCTCCTGCCCTGGGACGCACCCTGCTCCGTCTCCATGGGCTTGTTCTTATGCGGTTCCATTGGAATCTGATCCCATCTCTACTCTTTGAGAGCTGGGCAACCTTAGGAAAGTCATTTAACTTCTCTGAGGCCAGAAAATAGCAGTATCTAGCACATCTGATGCTATGGGACTCCTTCATAAGATTGTGGTTGTCAGGCATTCCTGGAATAGTGTCTGACACCTGCAAGAGAAAGTGTTAGTCGCTCAGTCGTGTCCAGACTCTTTGTGGCCCCAAGGACTGTCACTCGCCAGGCTTCTCTGTCCCTGGAATTCTCCAGGCCAGAATACTGCAGTGGGTAGCCATTCCCTTCCCCAGGGAATCTTCCCAACCCAGGCATTGAACCCAGGTCTCTTACATTGCAGGCAGATTCTTTACAGTCTGAGCCAGCAGGGAAGCCCACCTGTCTGATAACTGTCCGACACCTGTAGGGCTCCCTCAATAGTGATTCCCTATCTTTCCTTTCTTTCGGGCCCAAAGCAGACATAGACCCAAATACAACCCACTTTCTCCACCCAGAACCCATTCTATTACATCTTCCTTCCCCCTGTCAATGCTCCCATTTTCAAAAGTGTAAACACATGTCTCATAAATTTAAGTATTGCTGAGGGGAAGCAGGTGTGCATTGGGCCCTCCAAACCTGGAAGTGGGTCTCGGGACAGTCACCCTCATGACAGTGGCACTACAAAGATGGGTTCGTGCCAACTTCCCCAAGCCTTGGTTTCTCTATGCACAAAATGGGAAAAAGAAAATCGACCTGACAGGATTAGATGATAATGTGTGTGTGCTTAGTCGCTGAGTTGTGTCCAACTCTTTGCAGCCCCATGGACTGTAGCCTGCCACGCTGCTCTGTCCACAGCATTCTCCAGGCAAGAATACTGGGGAGGGTAGCCATTCCCATCTCCAGGGGATAGTCCTGACCCAGGAATTGAACCCAGGTCTCCCGCATTGCCGGCAGATTCTTTACTGTCTGAGCTACTAGACCTCACATGCCACAACTAAGAGTTTGCATGTTGTAACTAAAGATTTCACATGTCGCAGCTGAGACCTGGCACAGCCAAATAAATATATTTTTAAATTAATTAATTAATTTAAAAAGAGTCCCTAGGCCAGGACTTGGCATATAGTAGATGTTCAATGTATGTTTTGAGCCATTTCTAGGACACGCACACTGTGCTTGCGTTTGTCAATATGTTGGGCTTCCTAGTTTAACACAGGCATACCATGGCCACCTAAATGTGGCATTTATTAGCATACAGCCTCACTCATTAGGCTCCACACTGAAAACTAATTAGGCCTGGGTCTCATCTGTTTGTGTTTATGTCACCTGTCCCTGGAAGTGCCCAGCTCCCCCATCAATGTGCCAGGTTCATAGTGAAGAGACTTGCTTCTCATGACTCACCTCACGTAGCTTCATTATTTATGTACAAGTCAGAGATGATCTTTGGCCTTTTTAAATTACATTTATTTTTATTGTCTTCTGTAATCCTATCATATTTTCAATTACCCACTCATTCATCTGGAAGAAGATTTCCCCCCTTTGGCAGAAAAAGAAAAAAAAAAGAAAACAAGTAATTTTACAAAGTAGCTCAAAGGTTTCTGTTCCAATCAGAATCACTCAGTTAGCGTCCTGTCCTCTGATTTCTCAGAGAATTTTGAGAAGAAAGGTAATTCCTTAGTTAACAAAAGATACCCAATTTCCTTCCTTCCTTGTCAGTTACACACACAGCGACTCAAAATAATTTGAAATCATATATTATTATTTTTGCCACAGCTTTGAATAGTAGCAGGAAATAGTCTTTATAACATAAGTGCTTGAATCAGCTACTTTATTCTTTCAGGATTACAATTAAATCCCCTACTTCAAATCTAGAAAACCAGGCCCCTGCTGTTTAGACTGTTATTTTAAAGCTTTTCAGTGATTTTTTTATTCATTTGTTTGTTTCTCCAATTCATCTACTTATCCAAGGCAACAATGGGGTGGTGAAATGTTCATTCTAAAATATTTTTCAAAGAGAATCAGCATTCTGGTCATTAATTAGACAGCCTCTATAAGCTGAGCTGATGTTGAGTCTCCAATGACTGCTTCCCAAGAAAGCAGATACATTCCCTGAACGTTTGTGAGCAGCTTGGCTGATGTCTGAGAAACCAATGTGGGAGAAAGGAGGTTTGGAAAGTTCTCAAAGGAAAGCAGGTATATCACAATTGAAATGCTAAGGCTGCAGTTTTGAAGCAGAACTTGAGCAAAAGGCATTTCCCCCTTATTCTCAGCTCATTGCCTGAGCATAGAAGCTTCTTGGGTTTTTGTTAGAGTTGGAGGGTTGGAAGTACAGTGGTTCCACATAAATTGCATTATCATAGTGAACATGGAACTTTCCCTTGCCAATCTGCTCCACCCAATCATTGATGAATAATTCAGATCAGAGACGGGATACTAGACTCCCGAGGCAGTCAGTGGCAGAGCTGGGCCTAGCACACAGACCTTCTGCCCCTGGCCTCGTGCTTTGGGCTCTGAACACACTGCTCTCTGTCCTGGTGTGCTGAGTTATGGGCCTGGCACTCAAGTCAGAGGTGACCAAGGATAATGTTGTCATCTGCTCTTTCTTTTTCTTCCACCTTTAGAATAAATGGGCCGTGGTGGTGAAGATAGTGGAGTCATGGGAGAACAGTCAGCGAAGCCCACTCCTCACTGCTGGGCAAAACCTAGAGGAAGCCAGGAAGCTGGGGCTGCCAGCTGCTCGGAAAAGGGACATGGAGTCAAAGAATAAGCAGCATCAAAGCCAGAGGTAGAAACTGGAGCCCAGCCAGGACAGAAAAGCCATTGCCAATGTGTCAAATAATAAAGGATTCATTTAGCCACTCCTGGGGCCTCTACTGTAGGCATAAGAGATACAGTGTCAAAGTAGATGCCTTCAGAGAGCTCATAGTCTACTGAAGGAATCAGAGAAGTGCAGTGGAAACCACAGTGTATGTAGTAAGTACTAGGGTAGAGCAGTGGTTTCTACCCTCAGCTACACTTGAGAATCACCTGAGAGTTTCTTTATAAAAAAAAAAAAAAAGTGCTTAGGCTCTACTCAGGGCAGTGGAACCTAAATCTTGATGAAGGCAAGTTAGGTTTATATTTTATATTTCAAATCTACCTGTGTGATTGTGATACATATTGAGCGTTGGCCATTGTAGCAAAAAAGGAAAGCCCTGGGTAATATAGGGACCATTATCTCAAACTGGGATGATCATAGTCATTGAAAAACCTGGAGAGCATCATAAAAATAGACTTTCAGTTCAGTTCAGTCACTCGGTCCTGTCCGACTCTTTGTGACCCCATGAATCGCAGCACGCCAGGCCTCCCTGTCCATCACCAACTCCCGGAGTTCACCCAGACTCACGTCCATCAAGTCAGTGATGCCATCCAGCCATCTCATCCTCTGTTGTCCCCTTCTCCTCCTGCCCCCAATCCCTCCCAGCATCAGAATCTTTTCCAATGAGTCAACTCTTCGCATGAGGTGGCCAAAGTACTGCAGTTTCAGCTTTAGCATCATTCCTTCCAAAGAAATCCCAGGGCTGATCTCCTTTAGAATGGACTGGTTGGATCTCCTTGCAGTCCAAGGGACTCTCAAGAGTCTTCTCCAGCACCACAGTTCAAAAGCATCAATTCTTCGGCACTCAGCCTTCTTCACAGTCCAACTCTCACATCCATACATGACCACAGGAAAAACCATAGCCTTGACTAGATGGACCTTTGTTGGCAAAGTAATGTCTCTGCTTTTGAATATGCTATCTAGGTTGGTCATAACTTTCCTTCCAAGGAGTAAGTGTCTTTTAATTTCATGGCTGCAATCGCCATCTGCAGTGATTTTGGAGCCCAAAAAAATAAAGTCTGACACTGTTTCCACTGTTTCCCCATCTGTTTCCCATGAAGTGATGGGACCAGATGCCATGATCTTCATTTTCTGAATGTTGAGCTTTAAGCCAACTTTTTCACTCTCCACTTTCACTTTCATCAAGATGCTTCACTTTCTGCCATAAGGGTGGTGTCATCTGCATATCTGAGGTTGTTGATATTTCTCCCAGCAATCTTGATTCCACCTTGTGCTTCTTCCAGTCCAGCATTTCTCATGATGTACTCTGTGTATAAGTTAAATAAGCAGGGTGACAATATACAGCCTTGACGTACTCCTTGTCCTATTTGGAACCAGTCTGTTGTTGCATGTCCAGTTCTAACTGTTGCTTCCTGACCTGCATATAGATTTCTCAAAAGGCAGATCAGGTGGTCTGGTATTCCCATCTCTTTCAGTATTTTCCACAGTTTATTGTGATCCACACCGTCAAAGGCTTTGGCATAGTCAAGAAAGCAGAAATAGATGCTTTTCTGGAACTCTCTTGCTTTTTCCATGATCCAGCAGATGTTGGCAATTTGATCTCTGGTTCCTCTGCCTTTTCTAAAACCAGCTTGAACATCAGGAAGTTCACGGTTCACATAAGACCCCATAAAGACCTACTAAATCAGGATTGCCCGAGAGTGGACACCTGGAATCTCTCTTTTGGAAAAGCTTCTTAGGTGGCTCAGATGGCCAGGTAGGATAGGAATTCAGTAGAAATAGGATGTGAACCCTAGGTGTAATTTCATATTCTCTAGTAACCATAATAAAAAAGGTAAAAAGAAACAAGTAAAATCAATATAATATTTTATTTAGGGTAATGAATTCAAAATGTTATTATTTCATTGTTTGTATGGTCAGGCCACTCGAGATGGCTGTTCTCCTGCTCTCTGTCCCTCCCCTGCTTGACCACTCCCTGCTTCACCTATACCCTACTCGCATGACTGACCTTCCCTCTTCATCAGAGAACCTAATCGGTAAATGCCTACATTCTTGCCCCCTGGCCCCAGCTAGTGATTATTCTAATCTTCAGATCAGAACATCTCCACTAAAGTGACTTATCAAAGGGATGATGAGGAGTTTCCCTGGTAACCGAGGAGCCAACCTGACGTCAATTCGTCTATAACTGGTAACCTCTCTCAGTAGGAAAGACTGCTGCCACGTCCTGCCTGCTGTCAGCTATCCACAGTGGAGTGCTGCTCCAGGACCTGTTGGCTTCAGACGTGTAAGATACCCTATCTATTAAACCACTGATATCTCTTTCACTGACTCTGAGCTGTCTTCTAGGTCTTGAGGCTGAGCAATTGCAGAGTTGGGTTGTAGCCCAAGACCATGGGATTAAAAAAAAATCAAAAACTTGCTTATTCCTTTTTTTCATACTAAGTGTTTGAAGTCTGGTGTATTTTTGACACTTGTAGCTCCAGATCACACTGCCCATTTGCCAAAGACAGGACGACATGTGCTTCATCTCTGCATCCCCAGTACCCAGAGCCAGGCCCGACCTGGTGGAGGCATTGCTTTGGGGCCTAGTCCAAGGGCTCTGCGTTCCAACCAGTGGAACCCATGTGAACAGAAGCATAGAGTCATGGAACAATGGGATGGGGGCAGGGGGAAGATGGTGTAGAAAAGGAGAAGCAAGTTGTGCAGAAAGTGAGGCTGGGGAGGGAAGCCAGGCCCTGTCCAAGAAAGGGGTAGCCTTGAAGGACATCTTAAGGAACTTTGGGTCTCCTCAGCTGTGGCCGATGGCTCTTCTCTTGCCCTAGTTTCTCTGTCTTTTGAGTCTACCACCAGGCTTTTATCCCCCATTATCATTATAACTTAACTATTTTTAGAGTCATGAGCTAGTCAATGGACTTTTTAAAGTGAAAAAGGCAAACTTACAGTCTTTTGGGTTATTTTTAAATTTTAGGCCTTTATATACATTATACATACATTATATACTATGGTATGAATTTAAAAAGCGGTGACTAGACAAAGATAATTATTTCCAATATTGTGCATTGGTTGATTAGTGTGTGCAAACTGCGCCTACGCTCCTCCATTCCTTAAAGATGCCAGTGTCATAATGCCCGGGGTCTGTGACTATGTTATGCGACATGGCAAAGGGGAAATCAGGTTGCAGATGGAATTAAGGTTTCTAGGGCACTGACTCTGAGATGCAGAGATTATCCTGGATTAGTGAATGGGCCTAATGTAATCACAAGGATCCCTAAAAGTGTCAGAGGGAGGCATAAGGGGGGACAAGAGAGATGACAACATGAAAAGGACTTGGCCTGACATTGCTGGTTGTGAAATGGACCACCAGGCTTTGAATGTAAACATAAAGGGCTTCCGGGTCACTCAGTTATCTTTTTTTTTTTTTTTTTTTCTCCTGTAAGATCACAGCTCCAGGACCTCCAGGACATAGCATGAGGTTTATTGGTTTGTTGAGACATGACTCTGGGCAGGGTGACTAAGTAGGCCTCTTTTTGTTTGGAACCAGAGCAGTAATTAGGGGAGACTTTGCTGACTCTGAGAATCTGGTGAGCATATGCTTTTGCAGTTTAATTTCAACTTCAGATTTTGTCAGGGTCCTTAGAAGCCTCACTGTGGGCGCATTAGATACATTTTAAGACAATAATAAAATGGATTTGAATTATCCCATCTGTTAGAATCCTTTTACAGAAATCTGTCCTGCTTTCTTGGCACTAGCAGACTGATCAAGTTTGTTATGGGATTTGTCACTGGCTCCCGTCAAGTTCAGAGACCAACTGTTCCCACCCGGGGTCTTGGTGATGTATTTTGTGGTGTAGTGGCATGTGGAACAGTTAATTGTGGAGCTAAAGTGGAGCAGGAGAGACTGATGTAAAAATCACAGTCTAGAGAAGTGCTGATGCTTAAGGATCAAAGGTGGACTGGCCCAGTCATTTGCCAAGGGAAGTCTGGTCTAGAAGGCAAACCACAGAGCTGATAAGCAACTACTGAACTGCAGGTTGCCAAGCCATGCTGCATAGGACCCCAGACTTTTTAGTCAGTATCTGAGAGGAGTCAGGAAAGCTTAAGTCTTCTCACTCCTAAGTCAAGTCAAGCAGACATACTTTTATCAGTTTTATTTTTTGGATTTCATAGTAAAATTGCTTTTAAAATTAGTAAAGGGCTCCACTTCCTCCTCAAAAACATTAAAAAAAATCACTATGTAGACAACAGATAACAGACAACAGATGATGCCTAAGTATCATCCTCAAGAATGTCCAGGAACATATAATGATAGAATACCATTAACATAATAGATTCTGCAATGGTAACTTCAGGCAACTGGGTAGGAAGCATCAGAGATCTCGAACATTCATTCCACAAATTTTTATGACTTAGATACAATGCTAGACACTGGGAATACAGCTATGAATGAAGTAGTTGTGTTCCTTGCCCTCATGTTATTTATAGTATTGTAGGGTAGGGAATACAGACAATAAACATGAACACAAATAAACACAGTTATCATGGCTTGAAGCTGGAAAATTAACGTGGTGACAGAAATAATGGGGGAGAAGTGCTACTTTTTGGTTCAGTGGTAAATAATCTACCTGCCAATGTAAGAGACTCCTGTTCAATCACTGGGTCAGGAAGATCCCCTGGAGAAGAGAAATGGCTACCCTCTCCAGTATTCTTGCCTGGAGAATCCCATGGAGAGAGGAGCCTGGCGAGCAACAGTCCATGAGGTCGCAAAGAGTAAACAACAAGTGTTACTTTAGAAAGGATGATGGGAAAGTCTTCACTTACTTAGTGCTCTTCAGCTGAACCCTGAAGGATGTAAGAAGCCAGCTAGGCAGAGAGTTGGGGGAACAGCATTCCATGCAGAGAGCACCATGGATGCAAGTACCTGTTGGAGAAATACAGAGAACTGTGTGAGGTCTGAACAGAGTGTTTGTATAAGATGAGCTGTAGCATAGGGAGGAGCCAGGTCATACAAGGCCTCACAGGCCAAGGTTTTCTATAAATACAATGCGAAGTCTGGGGAAGGGAGTCATATGATCTCATTTACACCTTTCAAAAGCTGTTTCCTTCAGCCTATGGCATTGGAAGGAAGTAAGGGCAAACAGAGCCTTTTCCTAGATACCAGTGTAGGCAGGTTACCAGGGCAGAGACTCTGAAAATGAGGAACACAACAAGATTCCCATTCTTAGAATCAAGACTCCAAGTGAAGCACAAGGAAAAGTCTGCACTAGGGTGAGCTCTCCATCATAAGGCTTGATGACCAGGATCAGATATGGCTGAAGCCCTGTCAGGCCCCTAACTTGGGGGAGAATTGGTCCCATAGCCTGGAGCAGGTTTGAGCTGAAGTCAACCTATCTGAAGCCCTGGGGAGAAGAGGTTGGCAGAGCATGCTGGAGGCCAGCCAGCATTTGGAACCAAGGGCTGCAACAAGCTTTAATCCACCTGGAGAGTGACTCCATGCTGGCAGCCAACACTGACTCACATCAAATCCACTTTCCCCACAAATTGCATCCACATTTTTGCAATTTTGTGTGCGTTGATTTTCTCCAAGGGACCTCTTGTTGAGTTATTTAACTGCCACCCTTGCAAAGGGCAGCAAGTAATTTTCAGAGCAGACCCACTTCTTCTGAGAAATTCCAATCCAGACCAGTCCAATAATTTCATTTCAGAGCCCTCCTGGGTGATTATATTATCCAAATCTGGACATTATTGCAGAATGAACAGTCAACCGTGAGGATGGAGAGAATGTTCCATCTTCTCCATCTCAAAATAATTTATCAAGTGGGAGTGAATTCACAATGGCGAGGTCTCCAGGAGAAAAGGAGATAAAGACTGAGGCATTCTTTATGTCTCCACTTTGAGGCAAAGATGGGCTACCTGGTCTCCTCAATATTTTCGATCAAGTTGGCTTCTCTGATTTTTTGTTGGTATTCCTCAAATCCCTTGATGTTGCTCAAAGGGTTCGTGTAAAGCCTTAGCATCTTTTCTGGAAGTTGCATTTGATCCAGTGTTGTTTTAAGAAAATGACCATTTGTTCTCTCCTTGCTTCATACCATATATAAAATCTCATCCACCAGAAGCCCTACTATAATCCTATTCTCTCTTTGCTATTGTACATGCATCCTTTTTCACTTTGGCTGCCAGGAGGCTGAAAGATAGATAGATAGAGAGAGAATTTTTTTTTCAATCGTACCAGTCATATGACCCATGGTTTGCGTGTGTGTGTGTATATATATGTGTGTGTGTGTGTGTGTGTGTGTGTGTGTAAAAATATATATAATTTAAAATGTATTTTGAATTTACTATTTCTATTATCTATTTAGGCTTACATATTCCTGGCCCCATTTATTTACCTCATTCTGTTTAATTTATTTTACTGTAAATGTTTTAAGTCATTCACAAAAATTTTTGGAAAGCATAGGATGTAGAAAAAAAAAATTAAACTTTCCTGCTTTCATTTAGAATATAGTATGCCAGGTCTCATAAGAGCATTGGTTCTATACAAGAACCCACAGATCCCAAATGAGAAGCATAAAGAATGCTGAAGTTTCAACACAATGTGGGAAATTTGACTTCAGAAATATGACTTGGAGCAACAGGGCTGTAATGTAGATTGGTCAGAGCATGGGAGTACCATGTCAACAAGATATGAACATGTTAGAAGGGGTAGAGAGTATGGTGATAAGTGTCATTATATTATAGGCCTTTGGAAAATGCACAAAGTTCTGGGGTGAAAGCATTTTGATATAATGAAAGAGATCTCTGAATCTAGATAGCCTGAGTTAGAATGTCAGCTTCCTCCCTTATGAATTGTGTATACATTTTTGGCAAGTTCTTGGACATCCTAGGGTCTCAGTTTCCTTATCTGTCAAATGGGGATAACGGTAGATATTGCCCAATGCTGTTTTTATGAGGACGAAAGGAGTTAATACACATCAAGTGGTAAGAACGATCAATGGTATTAACACTCAATAAATGTTTACTGCTGTTAGTGTTATTATTCTCTTGATTGGCAGCATACACTTTATTTTATTTCCCTCCCCCAGAATTATATGAAGAGGACATTTTTATTCCCCCATCAAAAATGAGTCTCAGACTAAGCAAGTTGGACAACTTGCTTGGGCAATGCCAGAGCCAGGTCCTACAAGTCCAACACAGGGCTGGTCAAATTGAAAGGCCATAGTGCTCCCCTCTGATGTACATAACACATCCAACAAGATGGAGGCCATTGAAAACCTCTTACAGATATAGGCTGCAAGCTGGATGGAAGCAAGTTACAGTAATGATTCATTCATTTAAAAATTATGTATGATAAATGCTTTAGTTTGGACCAATCATACTGCAAACAAAGATAAGACTCCTTGCAGTCTCTGTCCTCAGGTAACATATCTAGACTAGTGGAAAAGATGAATAAATCAAAATAGAGTACAGTGTGGAAAAATGCCAAATCAAGGTACATAAAATGACATAAGAGAATTAAGAGATAGGGCATCTAATCCAACCTACTGGAACTGGAATCTAGAAGGATGGCTATTAGTCCAGAACACTTTCCACTATCCTACCAGCCCTTCATTTGAGAAGCTGTATTTAGCAGTGAGAACACAGAACAATAATTCTCTCCCTTTAAGAATCTCCATCTCTTTATCACTATCCTTCCTCCTTCCTACCCGATCCTTAGGCAAGAGAAGCAAACCAACTGCCAAAAGGGAATGTTGCCTGGATCTCCACTGATATATTCAGGTTAAACCTTAAATTATTAAGACTTTTGCAAGCTTGCTGTTAAACAGCCATTATTAAAAATTAAACTAGATGAAAGTATATTTAAATAAATCATATTGAAAGCAAAGGTAATTCATACTCAAAATGTATCACTTCTTTGTTATTTTACTACTTTTTATGACTATGCACTTGAGGTTATATTGTGTTATAATTTTTTGCATCTGGTGGAAAAGTCATAACATGGGTAGCTACTCAGAGCTCCTCCCAACTTCACATTTGGCAACCTCACGTTGGTAGCGTGGAACCAGTCATGGTGGGATTTTGTATTGATACACTGCAGGAATAAGAAAGTGCTACAGATTAGAGCCGGAGAAGGCAATGGCACCCCACTCCAGTACTCTTGCCTGGAAAATCCCATGGGCGGAAGAGCCTGGTAGGCTACAGTCCATGGGGTCTCGAAGAGTCGGACACGACTGAAGCGACTTAGCAGCAGCAGCAGCAGCAGCAGCAGCAGCACAGATTAGAGCAGGTTAAGCATTTACTCCTGCATCACTGGCCTTCAGCCCACCTCTTCTTCCATGCATCCCACTTCCTTTAACAGCCACTTCATTTCTTTCCCCTTTCAATTTGTCCACACCAGCTCCCTGATTGGTCTATACTTTCATATTTCAACTTTACTATTTCCCTGATGACATCACTCCTTTCTCACAGAAAAGTTTTTTTGGCCTAGAACATTTTCTGCCTTGTCTTGGAAGCTGATTTGCCAGTGGATAAACTTCCTTTGGAGTAAGGGGGTCTCCCATCACCTAGCTGAGTAGGTTTGAAGGGACTGCTAGGCAGTTTTTCTGACTGCTGTCATGGTGTGAGCATCTAGTGATAGAGGTCAGTGAAAGGTCCCCTAGTCATCAGGAAACTGGAAACCTGTACTTGAGCCTGGACCCCAGCTCCCTGCCTTTGCCGTTTCCTGTTACCAAGGCACTCTCCATGGCACTCTTTAGTGCTTTTTTAATGCCTTCTTTGAATTATTTAATTGGATTGCAGCACACTAAACATTTGAAAAGAATTCAAGCACAAGTTGCCAGGCTCTTTCTTAATGAACATTCTGTATGACATTGTTTGCCAAGAAAGTCGTTCAGTGGATAGAGGAGGTTGGATAGGAGGTTGAATGAAGAAATCAAAACACCTATTTTTCTCTTGCTCTTCACAATGTAACTACTTGTTTCCAGAAGCAGTATTTCTGTCTCTCCATCTCTAGTCATGGTAGACTTTTTTTTTTTACCAAGCATAGAAGAAATTAGCTGAATGGCTCTCCACTTACAATATTAATATATTTAATTTCTTGCTACCACATGCATGCTATCATGTACTAATGAGTGCAAGATCCCTCTGATTTCCATTATAAACTAAATTCTTCACAAATCCTTTCGCTCAAATGTGCAGATGGCATATATTCTGTCCATAAAATCCATGTTGGTTCATGTGCCCAAAGTGATGATAGGCACCACGGATCCTGGAGGGAACTGGTCTCCTGCATGCCACAGTTTACATATGGCAACAGAGAGAGGGGAGAAAACAGGAACACAGACTGCTAATCTCTTCCTTTACACAAAAGAAAGCTGAGACCCAGAGAGACTGATATGGCAAATGTTGCACAGTGAGTTATTTTTAAAGTAAATTTTAATAGCGATATCTTTAGCCTTGTAGTACTCAATATAGTGTTGCTTTCCTAGCAACTTGTGCCACAATATTTGTACATACCTATTATTATATATGGGCTTCCCTGATAGCTCTGCTGGTAAAGAATCTGCCTGCAATGCAAGAGACCATGGTTCAATTCCTGGGTCAGGAAGTTCCCCTGGAGAGGGGATAGGCTACCCACGCCAGTATTCTTGGGCTTCCCTAGTGGTTCAGCTGCCTGCCATGCGGGAGACCTGGGTTCGATCCCTGGGTTGAGAAGATCCCCTGGAGAAGGGAACGGCTACCCACTCCAGTATTCTTGCCTGTAGAATTCCATGGACAGAGGAGCGTGACAGGCTACAGACCATGGGGTCCCAAAGAGTTGGACACAATTGTCTTTCGTGTGTCACTGAGCGGACAGACAGCCGTGTCTGAGCAGCTTTCACTTTCACTTTTCACTGTTATATACATCTCGGGACATAACATCGTAGGTTTATTCTGGGTTGTCTACTAATATATGTATGCTTAACAATATAAGGGACTGTGCTCATTACTTATTTCTCCCTAGCAGCTGACAAAGTTCATGACATAAAATAGATACTCTATACACTCATATGTCTAATAAGCACTTAGTAAGTGTGTATTGAATTGGTTTCCCAGGTGGCGCAGTGGTAAAGAATCTACCTGTCAGTGCAGGAGATGGGTGTTCCATCCTGGGGTCTGGAAGATCCCATGGAGTAGGAAATGGTAACCCACTCCAGGATTCTGGCTTAGAAAATTCCATGGACAAAGGAGCCTGGCAGGCTATATAGAGTTGCAAAGAGTCAGACATGACTGAGTGTGCAGCACACAGCACACGTTGAATGAATAGATGGTTGTGCATCTGTTTCCCAGAAAAAGACATGAGGAAATGTAGCTAGAGATACCCAAACATTGATCTATAAAAATGTTTTTATGTCTCAGCGAATGAATAAAAAGGAAGAGAGAGAGTTACCATCACAAATGCAGCTTTGATTCTTTATTTGGTGGTTAGATTTTACAGGGGAGCAGGATAAACTTGGGCTTTCCTGGTGGCTCAGATGGTAAAGAATCCGCTTGCAATGTGGGATACCCAGGTTCAATCCCTGGGTTGGTAAGATCCCATGGAGGAGGGCATGGCAACCTATTCCAGTATTCCTGTCTGGAGAATTCCGTGGACAGAGGAGCCTGATGGGCTCTGGGGTTGCAAAGAGTCAAACATGACTGAGTGACTAAGCACAGGATAAACTCCAGAGTCGGTCTGTCTGGGTTTCCTATTGAAACATGTATATTTAGGCTTCCCTGGTGGCTCAGTGGTAAAGAATTCACCTGCCAATGCAGAAGACATGAGTTTGATCCCTCATTTGTGAAGATCCTCTAGAGAAAGAAATAGCAACCCATTCCAGTATTCTTGCCTGGGAAATCTTATGGACAGAGCAGCCTGGTGGGCTACAGTCCACGGGGTCTCAAAAGAGTTGGACACAACTTAGTGACTGACACAACAATAGCATATATATTTAAGACTGTCTTATCATTCTGATACATTGACCTTTTTAATTATTTTTATGAGATGCCTATCTCTGTTAATACTGTTTATCTTGAAGTAAACTGCATCAGATGTTTATATAATTGCACCAAGTTTCTTATACATTATATATCTTGTTTCCTTTCTTCCACTTTTCCACTTGTCTATGTCATTATATATAAAGTGCAATTTTTTAAATTTTATTTTATTTTTTAACTTTACAATATTGTATTTGTTTTGACTTTTTAAAAAGTGACTAACAGATGTTGCCTCATTACCCAGTCTGGCAATCTTCGCTTTTTACATGGTGTTTAGTCTACTTATATTTAATAAAATTAAGGTAGAGTTGGATTTAAATCTATCATCTTGGTATTTGTTTTCTATTGTTCTATCTATTCTTTGTTCTTTATTTCTCCTAGACTGACTTGCTTTTGGTTAACCAAGCGCTGTTAATATTTCATTTTTATCGCTTCTATTGACATTGTCTCTACTTTTTCTATTAATTTTAGAGCTTGTTGTAGAAATTGCCTATGCACGTTGATTTATCACATGCTACTTTCAAATAGTATTATATTACTTATATGTTATTTTATCCGTAATGTAAGACCCTACAACTGAATAATGCTATTCATCCTCCCTCTCCTTTTTATCATCATATATTTTACTTCTATGTATGTTATAGAATTTGCAGTATATCCTCTTTATTTTTCATATATGAAGTTAATAGTTCTTTAAAGAATTATGTGTATGTGTATTTTAGTATGTCATGTATCAAATGATAATTCTCTTCAACATGAAGAACTTTTTTAGCATTTTATGTCACGTGATTCTGTTAGCTAAAGTTGTCTCTGTTTATATTTATCTTAAAGTGTATTTATTTTCTTTCATCTTTGAAAAATACTTTTACTGAATATAGAGTTTTAGGTTGACAGTATCTTTTTGTTTGTTTGGAAGCATTTTGAAGTATCCCATTGCCATCTGATCTCTCATGGTTCCCTTGTGAGGTCTGCTGTTAATCATATTATATTTCCTTTGTATGTAATGTGATGTTTTGGTTTTTTCTCCATTTGCTGCTTTTAAGATTTTTCTAGTTTTCAAGAATTTAGCTAAGACTGCCAAGATGTAGTTTTATTTCTATTTATTTTACTTGGAATTCACTGGACTTCTTGGAACAATGGTTTACCTTTTAAAAAGTCAAATTTAGAAAATATTTCAGCTAATAATTCTTCATTTTTTTTCCTGTCTCATTCTTTCCCGCAGAAATTATAAATGGAGCTTTGTAAGAGCAGGAACTTTATCTTTCTTGTTTACCACTGATTCTACAATAGTAGATGGTTAGTAAATATTTTCTGATCAATCAATGAATCACTTGAGTTACAGAGTTCCTAACTGGTTTTCCCTCAGCATTATGATGCTTTGGAAGTTTTTCCAGGTTCTTCTGGTATAGGTTTGATGCTTAATTTGGTGCAAAAGCTAAATACAAATAAATGTGGGTAAGCATAGACTTTATTGGATAGATTCTAAAGAGCTCAAAATCTGATTTTTTGCCAGAAAGTCCAATCTGACAGCATCCTTCAATGCAGTGCTTTCAAATACTTCAGCCTTTGATTTTTGCATTTTCCAAAAATCTTAAAAAATTAACAGATTCCCTCCCCCCAAAAACAAATTTCATCCATGACCTTTACAAGAATTTTAGATATATGTATAACATACTAGCTATGTCAGAGTGGTGGTTTTACCTCTTTCTAAAAAAGTGTTGTTTGAAAAAATTTAATCAGTACATTTCCATGTTTATGGCTTCAAACAATTAGCAGGATGAAATAACTTTCAATGAAATGCAGAGTTCCTTCCCCAGTCTGCCCTGAACCCCTATGTTTCACTCCTCTAATGCAACAACTTTTTGCCCTTTTGGTTTTTTTCTGATATGTATATTTCATGTGTCTTGATGTTATGCTTATACTATTATTTTTTGATTTGACCTTTTTAAAATTATCCATTTACATTTTGTTTCTGTTTCTAAAGATTCAGTTTTCATCCATCACTGTTTCTACATCCTACCTTCTATCCTCCCAATAAATTTATTACACAATTTGGAGTTATATCAAGTTAGTTTTACATTATTATAACTGTGTTGCAACTGTTGTTTATCTCAGAGCCACTTCATGTTCATGATTGTATTTCCTTTCTCTTACAAATTTGTCTTTTTTTTTCTGAATTTAATATTTGCTTCCTTTTCCCATTTGCCTACCTTTCTGTTTTTTTCTCTCTTTTTCAAATGCTTCAACAGATATCTCAAGTACTTAATGTTATCCAAATAATTGCATGCAATTTCAAACTTTCTTTCTGCTCTTTTGATCTCTTATTGACTTACCTCCTGCAGCCCTCCATTCTCCTGCTTCAGTATGGATCAGTTGATTAATAGGCCTGATGCATGGCTGTTTGTTCTGGAATTTCCCATTACCACTCTTCTCTGCAGAATTTTCTGTTTCCTTGATTCTATATACTCCTGTTTCTTGGTTTACTGTTTTCATTTTCCAGAAACACATACTCCTGTCTGTTTCAATGTCTTTATGCCCAGGAGGTAAAGTTTTTGAGTCCTCGAATGTTTGGACATTTCTTTCTTTTCTTATTTTATTTTTGCTATACTGGGTCTTCATTGCTGCATTGGTTTTCTCTTTGCAGCAAGCAGGGGCTACTCTAGTTGTGATGCCCAAGCCTTAGAGCATGCAGGTTTCAGTAGTTGCAGTGCCCTGGCTCAATACTTACGGCATGTGGGCTCTAGAATGCCAGCTCAGCAGTTGTCTTGCACAGACAGTTTCCCCACAGCATGCGGAATCTTCTCCGATCAGGGACTGAACATACGTCCCCTGCATTGGCAGGTGGATTAACCCCTGGACCACCAAGGAAGTCCTCAGCTCAGTTCAGTTCAGCCACTCAGCCATGTCCGACTCTTTGTGACCCCATGAATTGCAGCACACCAGGCCTCCCTGTCCATCACCAACTCCTGGAGTTCACCCAAACTCAAGTTCATCAAGTCAGTGATGCCATCCAGCCATCTCATCCTCTGTCGTCCCCTTCTCCTGCTGCCCCCAATCCCTCCCAGCATCAGAGTCTTTTCCAATGAGTCAACTCTTTGCATGAGGTGGCCAAAGTAACGGAATTTCAGCTTTAGCATCATTCCTTCCAAAGAATACCCAGGACTGATCTCCTTTAGAATGGACTTGTTGGATCTCCTTGCAGTCCAAGGGACTCTCAAGAGTCTTCTCCAACACCACAGTTCAAAGGCATCAATTCTTCAGCTCTCAGCTTTCTTCACAGTCCAACTCTCACATCCATACATGACCACTGGAAAAACCATAGCCTTGACTAGATGGACCTTTGTTGGCAAAGTAATGTCTCTGCTTTTCAATATGCTGTCTAGTTTGGTCATAACTTTCCTTCCAAGGAGTAAGCGTCTTTTAATTTCATGGCTGCAGTCACCATCTGCAGTGATTTTGGAGCCCCAAAAAACAAAGTCTGACACTGTTTCCACTGTTTCCCCGTCTATTTCCCATGAAGTGATGGGACTAGATGCCATGATCTTCGTTTTCTGAATGTTGAGCTTTAAGCCAACTTTTTCACTCTCCTCTTTCACTTTCATCAAGAGGCTCTTTAGTTCCTCTTCACTTTCTGCCATAAGGGTGGTGTCATCTGCATATCTGAGGTTATTGATATTTCTCCCAGCAGAAGTCCTAGACCTTTCTTTATTCTACCTTTATACTTTAGTGATGATTTGGCTGGGTGTAGACTTTGGGTTGAAAATGATTCCAAGTGTTGCCTCATTGGCTCTTGGTATTTAATGTTGCCATCCAAGTCTAAGGCCATTTTCTTTCTGTATGCTTTATAGCGAACAACTTTTATATGAATTGTTGGCTTTTTTTTAATCCCTGTTTTTTTATAATTGAAAGATAATTGCTTTATAGAATTTTGCTGTTTTCTGTCAAACCTCAACATGAATCAGCCATAGGTATACATATAGCCCCTCCCTTTTGAAATTCCCTCCCATCTCCCTCCCCATCCCCCGCCTCTAGGTTGGTACAGAACCCCTGTTTGAGTTTCCTGAGCCATACTGCAAATTCCCATTGGCTATCTATTTTATATATGGTAATGAAAGTTTCCATGTTACTCTTTCCATACATCTCACCGTCTCCTCCCCTCTCCCCATGTCCATAAGTCTATTCTCTATGTCTGTTTCTCCATTGTTGCCCTGTAAATAAATTCTTCAGTACTATTTTTCTAAATTCCATATGTATGTGTTAGAATGTGGTATTTATTTTTCTCCTTCTGACATGCCTCACTCTGTATAATAGGATCTAGGTTCATTCACCTTATTCAAACTGACTCACTGTGTTCCTTTTTGTGGCTGAGTAATATTCCATTGTGTATATATACCACAACTTCTTTATCCATTCATCTGTCGATGGACGTCTAGGTTGCTTCCATGTTCTAGCTATTGTAAATAGTGCTGCAATGAACAATGGGATACATGTGTCTCCTTCAATTTTGGTTTCTTCAGGGTATATGCCTAGGAGTGAGATTGCTCTGTCATATGGTGGTTTTATTCTGAGTTTTTAAAGGAATCTCCATACCATCTTCCATAATGGCCGTATCAATTTACATTCCTACCAACAGTGCACGAGCATTTCCCTTTTTCCACACCCTTTCCAGCATTTGTTGTTTGTAGACTTTTCGATGAGAGCCATTCTGACTGGCGTGAGGTGATACCTCATTGTGGTTTTGATTTGCATTTCTCTAATAATGAGCGATGTTGAGCATCTTTTCATGGGTCTGTTAGCCATCTGTATGTCTTCTTTGGAGAAATGTCTGTTTAGGTCTTTTTCCCACTTTTTGATTGGGTTGTTTGTTTTTCTGGTATTGAGTTGTATGAGCTGCTTGTATATTTTGGAAATTAATCCTTTGTCAGTTGTTTCACTTGCTATTGTTTTCTCCCATTCTGAGGGTTGTCTTTTCACCTTGCTTATAGTTTCCTTTGCTGTGAAAAAGCTTTTAAGTTTAA
Source organism: Bubalus kerabau (assembly GCF_029407905.1). Lineage (NCBI taxonomy): Eukaryota > Metazoa > Chordata > Mammalia > Artiodactyla > Bovidae > Bubalus > Bubalus kerabau. The sequence continues at coordinate 89,074,661 of NC_073629.1, forward strand.
CCAGGTCCCACTTGTTTACTTTTGTTTTTATTTCCATTAGTCTAGGAGGTGGGTCATAGAGGATCTTGCTTTGATTTATGTCGAGTGTTCTGCCTATGTTTTCCTCTAACAGTTTTATAGTTTCTGGTCTTACATTTAGGTCTTTAATGTATTTTGAGTTTATCTTTGTGTATGGTGTTAAGAGGGGGCATTGTATATTCTTGCCTCCTTTGTCAAAAATAAGGTACCCATAGGTGCATGGTTTATTTCTGGGCATTCAGTCTTATTTCATTGGTCTATATTTCTGTTTTTGTGCCAGTAGTGCCAGTAGCCTTGTAGTATAACGTGAAGTCAGGAAGCTTGATTCCTCCAGCTCCATTCTTCTTTCTCAAGATTGCTTTGGCTATTTAGGGTCTTTTGTGTTTTCATATGAATTGTGAAATTTTTTGTTCTAGTTCTGTGAAAAATGCCATTGGTAATTTGATATGGATTGCATTAAGTCTGTAGATTGCATTTGGTAGTATAGTCATTTTCACAATATTGATTCTTCCTACCCATGAACATGGAATATCTCTCCATCTGTTTATGTCATCTTTGATTTCTTTCATTAGTGTCTTATAATTTTCTGTGTACAGTTCTTTTGTCTCCTCAGGTAAGTTTATTCCTAGATATTTAATTCTTTTTGTTGCAATGGTGAATGGGATTCCTTAATTGCTCTTTCTGATTTTTCATTGTTAGTATATAGAAATGCAAGTGACTTCTGTGTACTGATTTTGTATCCTGCAACTTTGCTAAATTCACTGATTAGCTCTAGTAATTTTCTCATACTATCTTTAGGCTTTTCTATGTACTGTAGCATGTCATCTGCAAACAGTGAGAGCTTTCCTTCTTTTCTGACCTGGTTTTATTTCTTTTTCTTCTCTGATTGCTATAGCTAGGACTTCCAGAACTATGTTGAATAATAGTGGCAAAAGTGGACACCCTTGTCTTGTTCCTGATCTTAGGGGGAATGCGTTCAGTTTTTCACCATTGAGAATAATGTTTGCTGTAGGCTTATCATATATGCCCTTTACCATGTTGAGGTAGGTTCCTTCTATGCCCATATTTTTAAGGATTTTAATCATAAATTTGCTGAATTTTGTCAAAGGCTTTTTTGGCATCTTTTGAGATGATCATATGGTTTTTATCTTTCAATTTATTAATATAATGTATCACATTGATTGAATTCCATATATTGAAGAATCCTTGCATCCCTGGAATAAACCTGGCTTGATCATGGTGTATGAGTTTTTGTTGTCTTGTTGAATTCTGTTTGCTAAACTTTTGTTCAGGATTTTTGCATCTGTGTTCATCAGTGATATTGGCATGTAGTTTTCTTTTTGTGTGTTGTCTTTGTCTGGTTTTGGTGTCAGGGTGATGGTGGCCTCATAGAATGAGTTTGGAAAGGTTCCTTCCTCTGAAGTTTTTTGAAAGAGTTTTAGAAGGATAGGCATTAGATCGTCTCTAAATGTTTGATAGAATTCTCCTGTGAAGCCATCTGGTCCTGGGCTTTAGTTTTTTGGGAGATTTTTTATCACAGCTTAAATTTTAGTGCTTGTAATTGGATTGTTCATAATTTCTATTTCTTCCTGTTTCAGCCTTGAAAGATTGAACTTTTCTAAGAATCTGTCCATTTCTTCTAGGTTACCTATTTTATTACCATATAGTTGTTCATAGGAGAAGGAAATGGCAACCCACTCCAGTGTTCTTGCCTGGAGAATCCCAGGGACAGGGGAGCCTGGTGGGCCACCATCTGTGGGGGTCACACAGAGTTGGACACGACTGAAGAGACTTAGCAGCAGCAGAAGTTGTTCATAATAGTCTTATAATCCTTTGTATTTCTGCATTGTCTGTTGTAACCTCTCCTTTTTCATTTCTAATTTTGTTGATTTGATTCTTCTCTCTTTTTTGCTTGATGAGTCTGGCTAATGGTTTGTCAATTTTGTTTATCTTCTCAAAGAACCAGCTTTTAGTTTTCTTTACTATTGTTTCTTTCATTTATTTTTCGTTTATTTCTGCTTGGATCTTTATGATTCCTTCTACTAATTTGGGGAGTTTTTTTCTTCTTCTTTTTCCAGTTGCTTTAGGTGTAAAGTTAGCCTGTCTATTCGATGTTTTTCTTGTTTCTTGGGGGAGGATTGTATTGCTATAAACTTCCCTCTTAGAACTGCTTCTGCTGCATCCCATATGTTTTGAGTTGTTGTGTTTTCATTGTCATTTGTTTCTTGAAATTTTTTGATTTCCCCGTTGATGTCTTTAGTAACCTGTTGGTTATTTAGAAACATGTTGTTTAATCTCCATATTGTTCATGTTTCTTACAGTTTATTTTTTCTTGTAATTGATATCTAGTCTCATAGCATTGTGGTTGGAGAAAATGCTTGATATGATTTCAATTTTCTTAAATTTACCGAGGTTTCATTTGTGACCCAAGATGTGATCTATCCTGGAGAATGTTCCATGTGCACTTGCAAAGAAGATGTATTCATTTGCATTTGGATGGAATGTCCTGAAGATATCGATGAGATCTATCTCATCTAATGTATCATTTAAGACGTGTTTCCTTATTAATTTTCAGTTTTGATGATCTGTCCATTGGTGTGAGTAGGGTGTTAAAGTCTCCTACAATTATTGTGTTACTGTCAATTTTTCCTTTTATGTCTGTTAGTGTTTGTCTTATGTATTGAGGTGCTCCTATGTTGGGTTCATAGATATTTACAAATGTTATGTCTTATTCGTGGATTGATCCCTTGATCATTATGTAGTGTCCTTCCTTATCTCTTGTAATCTTCTTTATTTTAAGGTCTATTTTGTCTGATATGAGGATTGCTACTCCAGCCTTCTTTCGCTTCCCATTTGAATGGAATATATTTTTCCATCCTCTCACTTTCAGTCTATATGTGTCTTTAGGTCTGCAGTGGGTTTCTTGTAGACAGCACATATTTGGGTCTTGCTTTTTTATCCATTCAGCCAGTCTGTGTCTCTTGAGTGGAGCATTTAATCCATTTACATTTAAAGTAATTATCGATATATATGTTCCTAGTGCCATTTTCTAATTGTTTGGGGTTGATTTTGTAGATCTTTTTTCTATTGTTTTATTTCTTGACTATATAAGTCCGTTTAACATTTGTTGTAAAGCTGGTTTGGTGATACCAAATTCTCTTCACTTTTGTTTGTCTGAAAAGCTTTTAATTTCTCCATCAATTTTGAATGAGATCCTTGCTGGGTACAGTAATCTTGGTTGTAGAGTCTTCCCTTTCAGTACTTTAAATATATCCTGCCTTTCCCTTCTGGCCTGCAGGGTTTCTGCTGAAAGATCCGCTGTTAAGCATATGGGGTTTCCCTTATATGTTACTTGTTGCTTCTTCCTTGCTGCTTTAAATATTCTTTCTTTGTATTTAGTCTTTGTTAGTTTGATTAGTATGTGTCTTGGTGTGTTTCTCCTTGGGTTTATCCTGTATGGGACTCTTTGTGCCTCTTGGACTTGATTGGCTATTTCCTTTTCCATGTTGGGGAAATTTTCAACTATAACCTCTTCAAACCTTTTGTCATACCCTTTCTTTTTCTCTTCTTCTTCTGGGACCCCTATAATTTGAATGTTGGTGTGTTTGATATTGTCCCAGAGGTCTCTGAGACTGTCCTCAGCTCTTCTCATTCTTTTTACTTTATTCTGCTCTTCAGAAGTTTTTTCCACCATTTTATCTTCCAGCTCACTGATTCATTCTTCTGCTTCAGATATTCTGCTATTGATTCCTTCTAGAGTATTGTTAATTTCAGTAATTGTGTTGTTTGTCTCTGTATGCTTATTCTTTAATTCTTCTAGGTCTTTGTTCATTGATTCTTGCATTTTCTCCATTTTGTTTTCAAGGTTTTTTTATCATCTTTGCTATCATTATTGTGAATTCTTTTTTCAGGTAATTTTCCTATTTCCTCTTCATTTATTTGGACTTCAGTGTTTCTAGTTTGTTCCTTCATTTGTGCAGTATTTCTCTGCCTTTTCATTTTTTTTTTTAAGTTATTGTGTTTGAAGTCTCCTTTTCCCAGGCTTCAAGGAAAGTTGAATTTTTTTCCTTTAAGAAGGTTGAATTCTTTCTTCCTTTTGGTTTCTGCCCTCCTAAGGTTGGTCCAGTGGTTTATGTGAGCTTCGTATAAGGTGAGATTTGTGCTGAGTTTTTGTTTGTTTTTTTTTCCTCTGATGGGCAAAGCTGAGTGAGGTGGCAATCCTGTCTGCTGATGATTTGGTTTGTATTTTTGTTTTGTTTGTTGTTTAGATGAGGCATCCTGCACAGGGTGCTACTGGCGGTTGGGTGATGCCAGGTCTTGTATTCAAGAGGTTTCCTTTGTGTGAGTTCCCACTATTTGATACGCCCTAGGGTTAGTTCTCTGGTAGTCTAGGGTCTTGGAGTCAGTGTTCCCAATCCAAAGTCTCAGGGTTTGATCTCTGGTCAGGTATGAAGATTTCACAAGTGGTTTGTTATGGCATTAAGGAGGAGTAAAACAAATATCCCAAAATGAGAAACCAAAGATGAACCCCAGACAAATGGCAGTTACAAAATCAGGCAAATAATGATTAAAATAATGGAATATGTACATATACATATACACCCATGAGCAAAGTAAAAAAAGTCCAACAAAAATGAAGTACAGTAGATTGACCTGGTGAACAAAGGAAATCAAAAATTATATTTTCCAGTTAAGAACAAATCTAACTTAAGCACAAACTGGAAAACAAAACTAAAGCAAGGTGCCAAGTGGGGAATAAAGCAATGAAAACAAAACTAATAAATATGTTGAGAGGAAAGAAAAGAAAGAAAGAATAGACATACAAAGTTAAATACAGTTAGATGAAGAAGATTTATGTACATTGAAGATTAACTGCAAGGGGAAAAGAACAGTAGGAAAGGTAAATGAAGGAATAAATGTAGAAAAAATATAATAGGTTTTTTAAAATTAAGATTTTAAAAAGAGAAAAGAAAATAAAAAGAGGAAAACTCCAAAGAACTGCAAAACCCCAACATAGAGGCAGAGGTTCATAACAACAACAAAAAAAAAATGTGACTGAGGAAAAAGAAAAAGAAAGTTTAAAAGCTCAATTCGATTTCTTAGTGCCAATAAAATTGACAAATACAACACAGGGGGGAAAAAGGCGGGGAGGGAATCCAAAGAATGTATAGAACAAGTCAAAAAGTAAGAATAGTACATGTTTTTCTTGAGTCACTGCTGTCAGAGTCCTTTCCCATGCTGGGAATCACAGTCCACCTCACCTCCCTAGGATGCCCTCCAACACTGTACTGATCTCTGGACCTGCTGTGGGGGCTGCTCAGATTCTAATCTGGTCCTACTACTGTGTATTCTTGCCTCCAATGTCCACAGCTATCGGAGCTAGTGTGTTTTCTTTTGTGGGAGCTCTCAATGGCCTTTTATATGCTCCATAGACACAGAGTCTGCTTAGTTGATCTTACAGATTTAATCTGCAGCTTGTACAGCTGGTGGGAAGATTTTGGGTCTTCTTTCTTAGCCACACTGCCCCTGGGTTTCAATTGTGGTTGTATTTCCACCTCTACCTGTGGGTTGTCCGCTGGGGTTTAGCTCCTGAGGCTGCGCTGGAGGGCTTGGGTTTGCCCCTTTGAGGGCCAGGTGTGGAAGTGGTACAGCTGCTTGGGTCACAGGGGTTCTGGCAGCACCAGGTACTCAGGGGAGTTGGCGGCTAGGGCAGCATGAAATATAGTGCTCTAGAAGGGTATGGCAACCAATATTGGCCAATACACTCCAGTATTCTTGCCTGGAGAACCCCCTCTCCGACAGAGAAGCCTGGCAGGCCGTAGTCTACAGGGTCACAAACAGTCAGACAGGACCAAAGTGACCCTCCACGCATAAACACAAGAGTTGTTTGTTTGTTTGTTTTTTGCCTGTGGCAGCTCTGCCCCAGTGAGGGTTGAGCGTGAAGGTGGTGCAACTGCTTGGCTTGCAGAGACCCTGGCAGCACCAAGTGTTCAGGGATACAAACTACCTCCGGGGTAGGAGTTATGGCTCTATCAGAATATTTCTTCGAGCCTCTTGTCGCTGGAGATCAGAAGGCCTCTTTGGCCAGTCTTTCTCAGTAGCTCTGCCCATTCAGGCACTTAGAGGGATCCCTTGCCTGGGGTCCTTCTCTGTTGTTCAGCAAGTCAGGCACTTAAAGGGGCACCCGGGGTGGGGTCCTACTCTGTAGTTCAGTGCGTCAGGCATTTGATGGGCCAGACTCTTTATTCTTCAGCTACGGATGCTGGCAGTGTGGAGAGAGGGGCTATGGTGATGGTTCCACTTGGTACATGTGACTCAGCAGTATCGCCTTGCTTCCATGGCTGCCTGGCTTTCCTTCACAGGCATTTCCCACCACGATCTCCTCCCTCACATTCCCTCAATCCGTCTCTCCGTAGTCAACAGCAGCCCTTGAGATTGCTCCATAATCCCTAAGCCCCAGCTCCCAGCTCCAGCCCCTTCCAGGAGACCTGTGCTTTCCTGCCCAGCATATGTATGGCTGCAGCAAGGACTGTCTGATTCTCATTCCATTTAGGCTGCCACACATCAGCTGTTTCACTCTCAGCAGACAATTGCCCCACTGTGGGGACTGGACTCCTGCTTCAGTTCCCCCACCCGCCAAGGGTATATTCAGTGCTACTAATACTCCTGTTTCCCCGCCCCTCCCTGCCCCTCGCCCAGTTCCTTCATCCTACCTCCTACCAAATTTTGCATGGTTCTATATATTCTTTTCCACTGGTCAAGTCCTCCAGTCTGCTCTCAGCTGGTGTTCTGTATGCACTTCTGTGTCTGAAGCTGTATTCTGATGTATCCATGGAGAAAGATGTATTCCACGCCCACCTACTCTTCTGCCATCTTGTTTTCCTCCCTGTTTTTACGTTTTATTTCTTATCCCTATTATTCTGAGATTTAACAACAATATGCTTTGGTGTAAGTCTTTTTTCTTTCAAGTCATTGTATTGGATGCCCATTGGGTAGTTTTAATTTAGAAATTCATATCTTTAATTCAGGGCAATTTCCTACAGAATTCTATGGATCATTCTCTTACTATATTTTCTCTCTGTTTCTCTCACTCCCTCCCCTCATATACTTCCATCAGGTTTTTGGTTTTATTTTTCCTCCTGTATTTTCTGATTTTTAACCTCCTCTCTTCTACTACCATTCCTTTGCTCTTTGTTTATTTTTCCCCTGTGATAGTTTCTAAACGTGACCTTTAAAGTTTTTAATGATAATTTTTCAAATTTCAGAGATTATACTTTTTCATGTCATAGAACTTTTCTTGTTCTGTGGTTCTGCCTTTTCTATAGATGTCGTATCTTCTCATCCAAGCATATAATAAACTTATCCTTTTAAATTTATTCTTCTCATCCAAGCATATAATAAACTTATCCTTTTAAATTTATTCTTTTCTAATGCTCCTTGAAATATCTTTGCTTTTATGAATATGTTTTCAGTTTAAAATGGACTAAGAATTTCCTGTTGGAGGCTTTCTTCAGTGTCTAGTTCTCATTGGCTGTTGGTTCATAAATAAATAAATATATATATATATATATATATATATACACACACACACACACACACACACACACACACACACTTGTGTGTTTGCGCTCAGTTGCTCAGTTTTTTCCAACACTTTTTGACCCCATGGACTGTAGCCAGCCAGGCTCCTCTGTCCATAGAATTTCCTAGGCAAGAATACCAGAGTGAGTTGCCATTTTCTACTCCAGGATATATTTCTGACCCAGGGATAGAACCTGAATCTCTGGTGTCTCCTGAATTAGCGGGTGAATTCTTTGTCACTAAGCCACCTGGAAATTACTAGGCAATAAAAACTGATTGGAAACTATGTGGGTTGGGTTGGGCGGGAGAGAAGAGAAGCTTATTAACAAGTAGACTTCACTCTTGCAAGCTAGCTTTTTCTTTGGAAGTTATATGCTTCTCTCCTTCTTCCCAAATATTACTATCTGTTGTTTTTTTCTCTGGAACCAATCCATTTCTCTATAGAATATTCTCAAATCTCTCGCCTGGGAAAAGCCAGAGTGAGTTAATGGTATTCTCAGAACATACAGGCAATGGGAGTTAGGGGTGGAGTTCCCAAATATTATTTAGTCCCCACTTTTGGTAGAGCTTCTCCCCCTGCTTTTCACCATGCCTGCTGTCCCCGAGTCTAGAACTTCTAGGGTACAAGTGGGCTTCCCTGGTGGCTCAGATGGTAAAGAATCCGCCTGCAATGCAGGAGACCTGGGTTCGATCCCTGGGTTGGGAAGATCCCCTGAAGGAGGCCATGGCAAACCACTCCAGTATTTTTGCCTGGAGAATCCCATGGACAGAGGAGCCTGGCGGGCTACAGTCCATGGAGTCACGAAGAGCTGGGCACGACTGAACATAGTATAGGTGCGAGTGCTTTTCCAAATATACCTTTAAGTCCTACAAGGGTGAGAGTGTAATAGTCACCTGACTTCAAAGGGCAGCGAAGGATCTCTGGTTGTCTAACTTTCTGCATACAGTCTTGAAAAAAGGTGAAAGTGTTAGTTGCTCATTCGTGTCCGACTCTTTGCAACCCTGTGGACAGTAGCCCGCCAGGCTCCTCTGTCCATGGAATTCTTCAGGGAAGAATTCTGAAGTGGGTAGCCATTCCCTTCTCCAGGGGATCTTCCCAACCCAAGGACAGAACCCAGGTCTCCAGCATTGCAGGCAGATTCTTTACTGTCTGAGCCACCCATCTTAATCAGACCCCTTTTTACTGTCAAGCTTCATTCAGGGCCTCCAAATCCCAGCCTTTTCTAGGGTGCTTTGGGTTAATGGCCCATCTTCACTTTGCTGTCCCTTCTGCAGGCATTCTGGGTTTGGCTCCTGCACTGTTGGCCCATTTCTAATCCATCTTCCAAAAATATGATGCTATTCCCTGTACCAGCTAATTCCTCTTCTCCTGTTCTCTTTCTCTATATGTGCTTGTTCTTTGTATATACTATGGTTGTCATTTTGGGCCCGTGTTTTGGGAAGGATTGGAGATAAATGCACCCATATTTGGTCCACTAGGTCTGCCTGAAAATACCTACCAGAATAATTTTCTAAAATGAAGGTTTGACCCTTATTTCATTTCTGTGCTCCAGATCCTTCAGAGCCTGCTTATAACCTTCAGTATGAGATGAATATGGTTTAGCCTACCAGACAAAAAACTTTGTGATAAGATACCTGCCTGACTCTCAAGATTTATCACCGATTGCCTGCATAGATGAGCCCAGTGGGGTTGTCTGCCTGCTACCTTCTTTTGTGGAATTACTCTTCTGTGCAATGCTCCCATCAGCATGCTTGTAAGCAGATCTGTGTTTTCCCTAAAATTGACCTTGTTACCCTCTTCACTGCTGACTGACTCAAGCTGAGCCAGTTAATCCATTCCCTCTGCATTTTGAGAATATACAAAATTCAGGACTGTTGTAGCTATACTGTATATTCTGTAAATCTGCAAAGCTGAGAAAGCTTGTCTGGAGAGACAGAGAGAAAGCTGTTGCCAATGAGAACCTTGATTTTCTGGTTCTGGCTCACTTCTGAGTCCTAGTTCTGCTTCTGCCCTTTGGTTTTTGGGCCTCTGACTATCCCTGTAGTAAATTCCCTGTGAATGCAGAGCTCATAGTTAGTACTCAATATGTATTATCTGCTTTTATCCTTTCTAGCCTCACTGAATGATTGTGATTTCTTCCAGTTTCTGGAAAACAGCAACACATTTTATTCCCATATATATTCCCAATGTTCTCTGCCTGAACGTCCTTCTCCCCTACTTTTTCTTTTTCCTGCTAGATGTTTCTTATGCATATAACAAAACTCAGCACAAAGGCTTATTCTATAAAGCTTTTCTTGAATCCCCAGCCTGCTTATGCATCTTTTACTGAGAATCTATTATAACATTCGTTACCAAAATTTGCCAAACTTATTCATTTACTCTTCTCTCTTGATTGTGAGCTCCTTAGCAAGAGGAGCTATAGTTACTTTGACCTTGTTTCCTCAATATATGCAGATAGAGAAAAACTAAATCTGTTAAGAAAACATGCTACCTGCTTTTAATTGATAGCAGTAGTCAATGTCTGATATACTCCTGAAATAATTTCCTTATTCTGATTATTCTTTCCCATGTGAGAGTTAACACTGAAAACTGGTATAATTTTCACTTATTTTCCCTAATATTTTAATAAAACTTAAGAATAATAGATTTTTAAAAAGTATCCTCGGATTTTCCTGGAGGAAAATGAACTTATAAAATGAACCATATTAGAATAAGAAGCTGGTGGATTAGTGGTAAACATGTGTAGAACAAGAGAGAGGACGTATGTATTGTCTTTACTCTTTTTTTTTTTTAATTGGAGGCTAATTACTTTACAATATTGTGGTGGTTTTTGCCATACGTTCACATGAATCAGCCATGGGTATACATGTGTTCCCCATCCTGACCCTCCCTCCCACCTCCCTCCCATCCCATCCCTCAGGATCATCCCAGTGCACCAGCCCTGAGCACCCTGCTTCATGCATAGAACCTGGACTGGCGATCTATTTCACATATGATAATATACATGTTTCAATGCTATTCTCTCAAATCATCCCACCCTCGCCTTCTCCCACAGAGTCCAACAGTCTGTTCTTTACATCTGTGTCTCTTTTGCTGTCTCGCATATAGGGTCATCATTACCATCTTTCTAAATTCCATATATATGTCTTTACTCTTTAAAAGAAATGTGGGACTAAGAGTTAGGAAGAAAGGAAATAAAACCATAAGGTTAACCTTTTGGGGGGACCTAATATGCCCTACTCATCATGCTAAGTGTTTCCATATATACTGGGTTGACCAAAATGTTCATTCAAATTTTAAATCTGAATGAACTTTTTGTCCAACCCAATACTTGTTTTTTGAACTCACAAATCATCTTGACATGGCAAATAGATGGGGAAACAGTGGAAACAGTGACAGACTTTATTTTGGGGGGCTCCAAAATCACTGCAGATGGTGACTGCAGCCATAAAATTAAAAGAGGCTTCCTCCTTGGAAGAAAAGTTATGACCAACCTAGACAGATTGTTAAAAAGCAGAGACATTACTTTGCCAACAAAGGTCCATCTAGTCAAAGCTATGGTTTTTCCAGTAGTCCTGTATGGATGTGGATGTTGGGCTATAAAGAAGGCTGAGCACTGAAGAATTGATACTTTTAAACTGTGGTGTTGGAGAAGACTCTTGAGAGTTGCTTGGACAGCAAGGAGATCCAACCAGTCCATCCTAAAGGAAATCAGTACTGAATATTCATTGGAAAGATTGATGATGAAGCTGAAACTCCAATAGTTTGATGCGAAGAACTGACTCATTGGAAAAGACCCTGATACTGGGAAAGATTGAAGGCAGGAGAAGAAGGGGATGACAGAGGATGAGATGAGTGGATGGCATCACTGACCCAATGGACATGAGTCTGAGTAAACTCCGGGAGTTGGTGATCTACAGGGAGGCCTGGTGTGCTGAAGTCCATGAGGTCACAGAGTCGGACATGACTGAGAGACTGAACTGAACTGATTTCATACAAAGAAACTAATACTCAACAAGATTAAAAAAAAAAAAAAAAACTTCTAAATACAGGTAGTTAGAAGCAAAATCAGAATTTAACTTAAGGTCGTGACATGCTTTTGTGAATTGGTCTTTCTCAATATTACATCTTTAAATTATCTTTTCCTTAATAAATAGTTACAACTGGATGATAGGACTATGTGTTATTTATAGTCTTCTCATAATTTTCTTGGTTTTCTACAGTGAGTATATGTAACTATTACAATTAAAAATTACATTTAAAAAAAAGGAACAATTCCTTTAGGTCAATAGAGGTGCCGAGGGATTATAGTCCTTTGAAAACCTAAGTGTTAATTAGAAGGATCCTTATTTTTTAACATGCAAGAGGATATAGGACTCAAGCAATTTTTCCAAATCTTTACTATAAGTCAAACAAGCCTCCTAGGCAACCTGTTTCTCAGCACAGATGTCTGTTCTTCTGTGCTTCTCATTCCATGTCCTTAAAGCTCACTGGGGGTTGCAGGGTGATCTACAACCAGCCTCCCTTGTCTAGGGGAGCCTGCTGACTCTCTGAGCTACAGTTTCCTCGTCCACAATTGAAGGTTAGGGTACGCACCTTGGAGCTTGTGGGAGAATTTAAGGAGTTGATTATGGGTCCAGCGCATGGCGAGGAGCCACAGCTGAGCAGAAGTGGAAGATGGTCCAGCAAGATGCTTGGGAGCATGTTTGGGGCTTTAGCATCTGCATGCCCTTTCCAGCTCTGCCATTTGTCGTGTGTGTGCTCAGTCACTTCAGTCGTGTCTGACTCTTTGCAACCCTATGAACTGTAGCCCATCAGGCTCCTCTGTCCATGGGATTCTCCAGGCAAGAATACTGGAGTGGGTTGCCATGCCTCCTCCAGGGGATCTTCCTGACCCAGGGATCGAACCCACGACTCATGCCTCCTGCATTGGCAGGCAGGTTCTTTACCACTAGTGCCATCTGGGAAGCCCTATTTGTCATGCAAACTTGAGAAAATGACTTAACTTCCCTGTGCCTCTGCTTCCTTGTCTCTAAAATGGAGATAAGTATTTATACAGTTGATATAAGGAATAAAGGAAGTAATCCAAATAAAGCATTAAGAGCAGTGTCTGGCAGCTAGTTCACTGGCAGTAACTATTAATAGTAGAAGTAAAATTATAGTAGTCATTATTTGGACTGTTATAATGAGAACTAGTATAGGAATGTCAGAGTCATTCCTTCTGCAATAAATTATTCAGTTTCTGGGTCACCCACCTGGCAGGTAGGCAATATGATTATACTGCAAGTGCACCATGCCTACCATCTTGTTGTGGTTGTCTTTGGATGTAGAATATCTTTTTTGGTAGGTTCCAGTCTCTTTATTCGGAGAAGGCAATGGCAACCCACTCCAGTACTCTTACCTGGAAAATCCCATGGATGGAGGAGCTGGTAGGCTGCAGTCCGTGGGGTCGCGAGCAGTCGGACACTACTGAAGCGATTTAGCAGCAGCACCAGCAGCAGCAGCAGTCTCTTTATCGATGGTTGTTCAGAAAATAGTTGTGATTTTGTTGTTCTCATGCAAGGAGGTGAGTTCACGGTCCTTCTACTCTGCCATCTTGTCCCGCAGCCAAAAAATAATTTTCTGATAATCAGATATTTAAATTTTCCACTCATTCTGGGATGAACTGGAACCACTCTGGAGAGATGTCTCCAGAGTCATTTCTTTACTCAGTGTATATTTACTTCAGACAGACATCTACCTCTCTGTGCCCAGCATAGATGGTAGAAAACCATAGCTTTCATTACAGTAAGAAAGAAAGATACCAGAGAGATGAACAACTAACAAATCAATAAACTAGACATTAGCCCTTATTCAGAAACAATGGATTCCTACCCAAAAGTTTGTTCTGATGTTGAAACTGATGATGCCACATGTATACCAACAAGGTATGAAATGATTTATTATTCATGTAATAAGGCTTTCTGGGGAGATTAGAGCAATGTCCCAGGATGGTCTGAAATGGTTTCAGAAGGTCATAAAATGAGATTGGTTTGCAGTTTTCATAGTGGGTAGGGAGTAGGCTTCCCAGGTGGCACTCGTGGTAAAGAACCTGCCTGCCAATGCAGGAGACATAAGAGATGCGGGTTCAATCCTTGGGATCCTTCGATCCCCTGGAGAAGGAAATGGCAACCCACTCCAGTGTTTTTGCCTGGAAAATCCCATGGACAGAGGAGCCTGGTGGGCTACAGTCTGTGGGGTCACAAATAGTCAGACATGACTAAAGCAACTTAACATGTATGCACTCAGGGAGTAGGCATGGGATGAGGATTTCTGCACATAGGTAGAGGTTTACATGGTTTGAAACTCTGACCAACCAAAGGAGGGCACACCCAGGCTTTCTCATCAGCTTGCCTAGAAGTGGGACAGAAGTGGGAGGGGTGAGGCTTAAAAGTTGTCAGCCTATGAGAAAAAATGGAGTTGGACTCTTTATTACATCAGGCAGTTTCAGAGAGTTGTGAGTTCTGTTTTTAAAATACAGACTAATGCAGTAAAGATGGCCTAACATACCTAATGGTATGTAGGAAAAGCTGGCATGAGGAGAGTTTGATACCAGTCATGGCATCTCTGAAGAGGGCACATTAGAACTGAGTCCTGCATGATAAGATCAAAAGCTAGTCATTCAGAAGGGAGTGGCATGCAAAAGTCATGGAGTGGGACATGGGCTCAGCAGAGTCAAGTGAAGAGGAATGACGATGTAAGAGAATGGAGTGAGATAGTGGAGAATCAGTAAAAGTGCTATTGCTGGTGGTGACCATGATGACTAGTATTGTGTTTATGATATATCAGATTGCTATGTTCAAATGTCTGGTCTGCTGTTTTATGGAAGAGAGGAATCTGTTTGGCTCTGGAAGAAATGGCACTCAAAGAAATTAATTTCTTGTATTCAATACGAGCATGTCTTTGTGGACAGTGAGAGCACCTTTAAGAGGTTATGAGTTCCCTGTTGCTGATGGTGTGTGCCTAGAACCTGGATACCACTGGCAGAGGAGAGCCATCTGAGGGCTGGGAGAGCAGGGCTAAATGGCCTGTAAGGCCAACATATTGATGTCAGCTCTGAGAGTCTGTTCTTCAAGGAAAGAGATCCTGGAAGAGGTAGACAGGAAACATCAGAGAAGAAAACATGTCCTTCTCTCATTGTTACCCAGGCTGGCTGATGCTGGCTTGTTTCTAAGAACAGATCTCGATCTCAATAGCTAAGGGATTTCTGTTTAAACACTGCCAATTGAAGCCCAGCTCTAGTTAGTGGCTTATTTGCATGTCAAATTAGGGTTCAAAGAAATGCAAATATAAAAGCTTATTTGCTCACATAAATTTGTTTTAGTAACCTGGATGAAATTGTAGGGTTTAAAATTCTCTAACTGAAATTAATGGATGACTTTGGCCTCTCAGGGCCTTTGGCTCTCCTTTCCCTCACCTTTGGCCTTTTCTTTTCCCTGTTTCAATTCACTTATATTCCACGGACACTTAGGATACCTCCTGTGTGGAAGACACTGTGAGCAGAAGCATGAGAAGCAGTTAAGTCAAGACCTCTGCCTTCTGCTAGAGGAACTGGGCAAAAGAGATAAAGGTATAGTAATAGAGATACAAATAAATAACATAATTAAGCAAACAAGTAAGTAAGTAAATGCTAAGTGTGGTAATAGAGATACAGAAATACAGCAAAATAATTATGCAAATAAGAAAATGTAAAAAGTAAACAAGACAATAAGTAAATGGCACTTACTGTATGTCTGTCCCTGTGCCAGGGACTTTGGAGGCAAAGATTTATTTTGACAACCTGGAGAAATCAGAGAAATAATTAACCAAACTTGTATTTGCTTCCTCCCCTCCTCCACTTTTGACTAAGGCTGCAAATTCCTTAAGCAGGAAATCATATCTCATTCATCTTGCTATTACCAAGGATTGATACTTAGTAGGGTTCTCAATAAATACTTATTGAATAGATGGATGAATAGATAAGTGAGTAGCATTTGAGATCGACTCCAACTGGGGTTAGCATATCAATAGGATGAGGTGTTGGGAAAAGTGTTCTGATGAAAATGACTCCATGAGCTAAGAATCAGATGTGCAGAAATAGAAGCTGGCATTTACAGCAGCCCAAACAGTCCAATGTAGTACTTTATTAGCTGCATGAAAGGAGCAGCGGGAGAAAGAGAAAAAAAAAAAATACTGAAGCCTTCTTGAGGGACTTGGAAAATTATGGCAAAGAGTTTGAACTCCATTCTGTAGGAGACTGGCAGTCTTTAGAAGTTTTTGAGCAATCAGATGACAAGATCAGAGGAGTATGGCTTTATTGTTCTCTACTTGTCATTGTAGAAGCAGTAGCTGTCATTAGTGATTAAAGGACCATCTAGTGAGAGATCAAGTTTTAGAGAAAGTCAAAACAGCAGTTACCTTGCCGAGTGTGAACACACCTTAATGTATTTACAAATTTGGAGGTTCAAGAAAGTCTTAGGTCTCGTTAATATTGCCGGTATAATCTTTTTCTCTCCTTTCCTCTCATATCCTATATAGCTTTTCTTTAGACTCTTTGGTGTTAATGTGTACATCTTAAATTTTCATCTGGGGAAGTCTAACCTCACACCATATCTGATGATAAGTTTTCCTTGTTGGTCCTGATATCCAGTCTCCAGTGTTTGCCTGAAGTCCCACTTTATCTTAAAATGGTCCCCTTCAGGGTTCAAGAGGGAGGGTACATATTCATGTTATTGTTTGGCAGAAACAAACACAATTCTGTAAAGCAATTATCCTTCAATTAAAAAATAAATTAGTTAAAAAAGTTTTTTATGGTCCTCTTCCATGTGCTCCACCCCAAAGCCTCACAGCTGTGTGAACTGTAAAACTCTAACTCATTGATCTATTTGTGTGAATTCTCTCCGTCTTATGTTGTTTGTGGAGCAAGACAGACTTCATGTTTTAATATTTATTTATATATTTTATTTGACTCTGCCATGTCTCTGTTGTGGCATGCGGGATCTTTCATTGACGTGCATGGACTCTCTAGTTGTGGTGAGCAGGCTTTTTGTCCCGTGGCATATAGGATCTTAGTTCCCCCACCAGGAATGGAACCTGTGTCCCTTGCATTGCAAAGTGAATTCTTAACCACTGGGCCACCAGGGAAGTCCTCAGACAACATATTAATGAAATAACTTATACAGTCAACTGTAATCCTTTGCACCTAGCAGCAGGACATGGCATGTTGTGTTCAGCAAGTCTTCCATGGATAGATGGATGACAAGATGAAAGGCAGGGACAGAAGGAAAGAGAGAGAGAGGATTACATTTCCTGCTAGAAAACTGAGTACAAGAAAATCCCATCCCATCATTTCAGTTAGCACAAGAGCCTGTTAGATCGTAAATCCCATGAGGACAGGGATTATGTCCTTCTTATGACCTCTGTGACCCCAGTACTTTGCTCAGGACCTGTTATGATAAAGGTGACCCATGCATATTTGTTGAAGGAAAGAGCAAAGGAGTGAATGAATGGTAACAGATAATCCAATTCAGATGCTTATGTCAGGCAACCCTTGGGCTGGTCACTTCCCAGGAACAATCGGGTTAATCATTCAGCTCTCCCTGCCTTCAAGAAGGAGAAGACTAGTGACCTCCAAGATCCAGCCAGTACCATGACTTTGCTTCAGATTTTATGTGTATTGCTTTGAGGCTTGAACACTAGCCACATCCTTGGTTCCCAGGAAATGAAGGGGATCGCTGTGGTGGTCATGAGCTTACAAGGCTCACTTTCTCCCCAAATAAGTCAAATTATTCCAATATCATTGTGCTAATATTTCTTTGACTATTTCAGGGAAAATCTAAATTGCCTCTTAAAACCAGTGTCTAAAGTGTTGAAGTTTTAGGAGCTCAGTTGTGTCCAACTCTTTGCGACCCTATGGACTGTAGCCCTCCAGGCTCCTGTGTCCATGGAATTCTCCAGGCAAGAATTCTGGCGTGGGTTGCCATTCCCTCCTCCAGGGGATTGCACCCAGGTTTTCTGCATTGCTGGCAGATTCTTTACCACTAAGCCACCAGGGAAGCCCAATGTCTAGATGTCTGAACATGTTGCTACAGGGTTTGATTTTAACCCAGAGCTGATAAGAAAACCAAGGTTTTTTTGTTTGGTTTTGGTTGTTTTCTGCTTTATTTTGTTTTGTGCTTTTCTTTTCTTTCTCACAATAATCTCAGCATGGTTGGGTGATTTTCTTGTGCCTGAAGAGAGAGAAACCTTGGTTTACAGCCTTTCATGGGAAAATTTTATATCATGATACTTCAAGGGAACTGATAGTTAACTAGATGATAATAAAAGTAAAAAATTATGTATGTTACAATGTGGCAGACTCTGCCTTAAATGCCTTATACATAATCATTTGATCTTTAAAACCCCTACATAAGAAATATTTTTATCATACCTATTTTACAAATGAGGAAACTGAGGCATGGAGAGTCTGGTTCCTCATCCAAGGTGATAGACTAGTAGGGATGAGACTAGCATTTGCGCTCAGACAGTCTGGCTCTAGCATACTCTTCTCTGTGCTATGCAGTACTGCCAGCTCTTTGATCTTTTACTGTCTCAGAAACCTCCCCCCAGAAACATAAACTTCACACTGATGTACTTGGTCTGCTTATGTCCAAAGTGTTTGAAGTTCAAATTATTCCTTTAGTCAGTGCACATTTAATGAATGTTAGCTATGCATCAGGCACTATTTTAGGCTCTAGCTATCCATCAATGAACAAAAGACAGTTTCACTGATTCCATGGGGGTTACATTCCAGTTTTGGGGGAAAGACAGCAAACACAAACCACAACAAAAGCAAATGTAGATCTATATTAGGTCAGATGGTAATAAGTTTGATGGAGAAAAGCCAAGAAAGGAAGAAGATGGGGAGTGACAGATGCAGAGGGTCTCACTGAGAAAGTGATGTTGTGTTAGGACATAAAGGTAGGAATGGAGTGGCATGAAAGGGATCTGAGGGAGAGATAATCAGGCATAAGTAAGAGCAAGTATGAAGGTTCTAGAGCAGGGCCAGGGGAGGGTTGAGGAACAACAAGTCCACCAGGATGCCAGGAGGGAAGTGAGAACTTCGCTGATAACAGGATGGAAAAATGAGCCCAGACTTTACAGACAGACAAACCAGCCCTCACACTTGATGTCAGCCACTGGTTGTATCATCTTGATAGGTCATGAATGCTTTGAGCTTTAGTTTTCTCATCTGTACAATGGGAATACCATGTTGCCAGTGGGAACAAATGAGAAAGTCTAATAAGCCCAGCACAGAAATGGGAGATGCAGCCCTGGTCTGTCCTGTCTTTGTGGGTGTTCCCAAGCTGTCCCCAGAGAGAATGCCTGTTTTGCCAACCACAAAGATGGGTTGTATCCCAAGAGGCAGAAACATGCAGGCTCCATTGTCTCATGATGCTGTCCAAACATGACACCCCAGGCACAAACCAGGCATCTCATTTACTTCCTCATTTGCTTCCAACAGTCCACAGTGAAAGCTGGGGTCCAGGCAGTGCTTCCAGCAAGACTGTGCCACTGGCTGCCAAGCAAATACTGCCTTGAGCTGTTACAAACAAACAAAGAAAAACAGTTTCCAAGATGTAGGCCTTTTGTCTGTGTGAGCAGGGCCATGAGCAAACACCGGCATGTTTCAGTTTGCGGTAGCTTCTGGAGTAATGGCTGGCACTGTGTTCCCTAATTACATAATGTCTGTCTTCTTTGGCAGTGACCTTGGTATTGTCTTTGGTGTGAAAAACATCCAGTCTGAGACTCCACACACTTTGTGCGCTTAGCTATTTTGTGTACCTCCTTCTTGGAAGCATCCAACTCAATTTGTTTTGCTCTTTTCCTTCTTGGCTGTTAATATGTATTATTAGGTTCAGGAAGTGTTGGGATAAACTTGTGGATGACAGATTTATTTTTTCCACAAATGTTTCTTAAACACCAGTTCTGTTCCTAGTGGGGTTCTAGGTTCTGGGGATGTTCAGAACTGTAGGAAACCCTGCCCTAGGAAGGCTGCGAGAGGCAGCTGTGTAAGAAGTTACAGTGTAATAAGATACATGCTATATGTGTTAATATGCATTTGTTTCTCTGTTTCTGACATTTCACTCTGTATGAGAGATTCTGGGTCCATCAGCATCTCTACAAATGACCCAATTTCATTCCTTTTTATGGGTGAGTAATATTTCATTATGTATTTAATACATATATGTGAAATCTAGAAAAATGGTACAGATGAACCTATTTTCAGGGCAGGAATAGAGACACAGATGGGCACGAGGGGTGGGAAGGGGGGTAGGAGGAATTGCGAGATTGGGATTGACATATATACACTACCACGTGTAGAACAAATAGCTGGTGGGAACCTGCTGCAGAGCGCAGGGAGCTTAGTTCAGTCCCCTGTGGTGACCTACGTGGGTGGGATGGGTAGGGGGTGGGAGGGAGGCTTAAGAGGGAGGGGATACATGTCTACAAAAAGCTGATTCACTTCATCGTGCAGCAGAAACCAACACAACACTGTAAAGCAACTATGTGTGCGTGTGTGCTACGTCGCTTCAGTCCTGTCTGACTCTTTGCAACACTAAGGACTGTAGCCCGCCAGGCTTCTCTATCTGTGGGGATTCTCCAGGCAAGAATACTCGAGGGGGTTGCCATGTCCTACTCCAGGGGGTCTTCCTGACCCAGGGGTTGAACCCATGTCTGTCTCCTGCATTGGCTTCTCTATCTGTGGGGATTCTCCAGGCAAGAATACTCGAGGGGGTTGCCATGTCCTACTCCAGGGGGTCTTCCTGACCCAGGGGTTGAACCCATGTCTGTCTCCTGCATTGGCAGGTGGGCTCTTTACTGCTAGGGTCACCTGGGAAGCCCCTCAAATACCCCAATTTAAATATATATATATATATATATATATACTATAGCTCGGTGCTGAAGAATATGACCTTTGAAATTAGACAGATTTAGGTTTGAACTCTTTAGTTTGTGGCCTTGGACAAGTTGCTTGAATTCTCTGGACTCAGTTGCATCATCTACATAATGGAGAGCATAATTTCTATCTCCCAGTGTGTTTGTATAGGTTGGCAATAGTTTTAAAACACTTGGCTCTGCATAAGGAACAGACTGATGCTCAATACACCGCACGGATTGTAATTATAGAGGTAGGGACAATAAGCATGAAGGTGCAGAAGGAGGAATGACCACCTCCTGCAGGACTAGAAACACAGAGGGATGCTTTTCAGGATGCATCTGGATGATAAAGTTTGCTTTGCCAAATAAAGAGGCATTTCAAGAGGTGGAGTAGAGGTCTGGAGATAAGAGTACATCATTAGTTCATTTTAAAAAGTAATAAATAGCAATGCCTGCTACCATGTGCTGGGCATTGGACTCAGTTTCAGAAACATACAAGCATTATGGCAAAGTCTTTCCCTCATGAAAGTTACATTCCTCAATGGAAGATAGACCGTAAACTAGAAAGAAAAATCAAGACAATTAATAAACAATGGATAGCTTGTTGTGATCATGTCTCCGAAGGAACTAAGCAGAGGAATATCAAATAGAGCACTTGCATGCTGTGATATTATTTTAGCCAAGGTGGTCATGAGAGGGCTCTCTGAAGAAGGGACAGTTATGTTGATCCCTGAACGATAGAAGGGGGAAACAGTGGAAAGAGCTGATGCAGAGCATTTCAGGCAGAGGAAACAGCAAATACCATGGTCCAAAGGTGGTAGGGGAACTTTCTGATTTTAATCAAAGATAAGAAGATCTTTATGGGTGAAACATTAGGGGCCGGAAGAGTGGCATTTTGGGGGGCCAGGGAAGCTTTTGTTATTTTGCTTTTGTTTTTGTTTTTACTGATGGCAAGCAATGGTAAGCATTTCCAGCATGGAAGGGACACAATCAGATTCATATTTATTCCGTGGGCCTTCTGGCTGACAAGTGGAGCATAGGTTGTAGGGGAGTCGAGTTATGCAGAAAACCAGATAGGGAGTATTGCAGTCATCTGTGGCTTTTACTTTGCTTTTAAGAGACGTAGGAGAGCAAGTTTGCTGGACAATGGTAATGAACTAGTAGAATGTGAGGTTAATGATGCAAGAGGAAAAGACTAGGTCTAAAGATTGTTAACAACCAATCGAATTATTAATAGGTTGGTTACTGGAGTTGAAGTGGAGATAGATTCGGGAAGTTCAACCAATATAGTTTGATTATAGATTCGATTGGGGCAGAGAGAGTGTGGGAAAAGGGAGAAATCAAGCATGACTCCAAGGGGGTTTTGCTGAAGCAAGAAGGTGCCATGTACTCGATGTGGAAGAGCTGGAGAACAACTGGCAAGGGTGACTATGAAGAGCTTCACTGAAGACATATTAAATTTAAGATATCTAGTAGAGAGCTCGATGATATTTAAGGCTCAGGACATTATTGTGTGCTGGAAGTAGAAACTTGGGAGTCATTAGCATTTAGATGGTACTTACAGCCATGGTGAGCTCACTCAGGGTGGATATGTAGACACAGAAGACACAAGAGCCCCAGGATTCAGGAGAGGAAGAGAGGAACCAGCCAAGGAGATGAAGAAAGAGAGGCCAGTGAAGTAGGAAGGAAACCAGAATACTGAAACTGTGAGCAAAGAGAGGAGAGCAATACAAGCAGGCAGTGGTTGGGTCTGGAGTCACACTCAAAGGGAAAATGAGGAGAGAGAGGTGTCCATTGCATTGGGCAACATGGAGGCTTCTGGTGGCCTTGGGGGTGGTGAAGGTAGAGACCACCTTGGCCTGGACTAGAAATATGAATGAGAAAGGGAACTTCACCTGTGTCTTCACAGCTTTTGTTGTAAGTTTAAAAGTCTAAATTAAAAAGACAAAGTATCATCATTATGAGTTATGAAGCTATATATATATGAATGTTTCTTTGTCTTTGTATATTTCTATTCTTGGTTTGCTTTTATTTTCTGAAAAATGAGAAGAGTAACGGAAGTGACACGATGAAAACAATAACACTAGACAAGTTATTGGAGTAATTTGGTAGTAAAAGTTGGAAAGACCTGGAGCAATACCCAGGAGTCAGGCATGGGGTTCAGGAGAGGTTTTGTTTGTTGTTTCTGCTTTTAAATGGGAGATGTGACAGTATGTTTGGTGGCTGATTTATGATACAATGAAAGATTATGGGTAAAAGACCAAAGTCCTTGGAAAGGAGAAGGGAGGGGACTCAGAGGTGGGTGAGGGTCCTGGCTTTGATAGCTGTAGGGACACTGCACCATGAGAACAGGGGGAAGGGCGCAGAGCATAGGTGCAGAGTGGAGGTGCAGCATCGCGGTGCAGCGGTGACAGGAGGCCATGGCAACGTCTCTGCAGTGAAGTATGAGGCGAGGGCATCAGCTAAGAGGGTCTGGGCATAAGTGGGGACTCTGGAAAGGGAGGAGAATGAAAAGGTGTGGAATGGCCGTCTCCAAGAATGGGAAAGTCAGTGTGCTGGGGAAAGTGTGGGTAGAGTTGGGACTACACCCCACTCTGACTGCTGATCCAGAATGGATTCTACTCACTCAGGACTCTTCACCTTCAACCTCAGAATCACACCAAGTTCTGAGCATGGTCCTTTGACATTGTAGGCCCACAATACATGTGTTGCTGAGTGCATTGTATAGGAGACGGTGGTACAGTTTTAAGGAAAATGAAGAGGACAGTAAGACTTATTGAGCATGTGTCATTAAGCACTGTCAGGCAGTTCATCTCTAGTTTCCTAGAATGAGGTCTTAGTGATGAGAAACTGAGGATCAAACTTAAATAACATGTTCACAATCACTTCATATGTGCTTTGTATGTATGTCTACATATATAAATGCATATATGTGTGTGAACATATATGCACACAGACACACATGCACAGTGTGCACACACACACACATACACACATTTATTTCCCAATAAGATTCCGTCTTTGTCTCAAGAAACTTATAATCTAGGAATCTAGCCAAAGAGAGGAATTTTGTACACAAATGAATACAGTATCAGTCATCACAATACAGTCCATAGGTCAAATCCAGTTCACCATCTGCCTGTTTTTTTTACAAATAAAGTTTTATTGGCATACAACCATGCCCATTTGTTTCCATATTGTTTTTGACTGCTTCTGCACTACACCTGCAGAGCTGAGTGGTTGCAGTAGTATCTGTATGTCCCACAAAGTCTAAAATATTTATCTGATCTTTTATAGAAAAGAGTTTGCCAACCCATAGGATCAAGTGCAAAGGAAAAGGTGCTTGATTGAGACTTTGTAATCATTTTTTGTGCGTGTGATCAAGAATTGCTTCAAGGAAGCAGTGATCCTTGAATTTTCTCTTAGAAGATTCATTCCTTCCTTCCACAAAGAGTTTTTAGCATCTCCTATGTGCCAGGCACTATTCTAGGTGCTGAGGATACAACAGTGAACACCATGGATAAGCAGCCCTATCCTTGTGAGTCATGCATTCCTGTGGGATAGGACAGGGCTTTGAGAGATGGGGTTAGAAGGAAAGTCATTGCTCTGAAGCAAACCTGGAGCAAAGGGCACAATGGTTGGAATGTTTCAGGAAAGTTTCAGAAATAAAAAATGGTCCAGATTGACCCAAAGGATGGAAAAGCAGCAGAAATAAAGGGCCAGAATATTTAATAGTGATTTTCAAAGCGTGGTTCTTAGACCATCAGTAGAATCAGCCGGGGAGCTCATTAAAAATATGTGTTCTTGGGAATTCTCTGGAAGTCCACTGGTTGGGACTTGGTGCTTTCACTGCTGGGGCTTAGGGTTCAATCCCTGGTCAGGGAACTGGAATTCTGCCCAGCATGGCAGAACATGTGTTTTGGGGTCACAATCCAGACCTACTCAATCTTAATATCTAGGGGCAGGACATAGGCTAAATATTTAACAAGTTCTTTAGGGCTTCCCTGGTAGCTCAGTTGGTAAAGAATCCGCCTGCAATGTGGGAGACCTGGGTTCGATTCCTGGGTTGGGAAGAACCCCTGGAGAAGGGAAAGGCTACACACTTCAGTATTCTGGCCTAGAGAATTCCATGGACTGTATAGTCTATGGGGTTGCAAACAGTTGGACATGGCTGAGTGACTTTCACTTTTCAGAGGATTCTTAGGCTTTATGTTTTTGAATCACTGTGATAGAAGTTCACTGAAATCAGACTCAAGAGAGTGTGTGTGTGTTGTGGTAGGGTGTCAGCAGAGGGAAGGAGGCAGGAAAGGGATGAAAACCCCTCCCTTTCAAGATGACTTAAGAGTCTCAAAATGGAATTCAGATATCTCAGAGCACCTTTTGGAAACCAGTGGATAAGGGCACTTGTAGATGTGGAAGCCTGTTTACAAAGCAGACCATGAAGCTTCCTGGAGGAGAGCTGAACCTTCAGGACAGAAGGAAAGAGGACTTGGTTGCTGCAGAGCCCTGCTGGGCAGAGGGAAAGGACAATGCAGAGTACACTGTGAGGACAGCTGCCAGATTTAGCTTATAACTCAGGCCCTCATGCCTTTCAAGACAAGGCTGTTAGAGAGCCAGCTCACTCGATCACATTACTACCCTTGAGAGGTTCAGAGTTGAGGTACAAACAGAACATGCACTAAAATGATAAACAGAAAAGGTGAAATTAATGGGACAGGTAATTAGGTGGGGTTGGGTAGCCAGAAATAATGTTGTGGGTTAGGTGGGTTATAACCTTTAATGACAAACAGAGAGGAATGAATAAGCCTATCCAGATAGCAAAGTTCCCTTGAGCAGAGAGTCCCATAATCAGAGACAGCACAGGCATGCAGTAATTAGTGGGTCTATTTGGCTGGAATAGAAAATTCATGTAGGGCAGTAATAGGAGATAAGTCTGGAAAGGTTGTTTAGGGCCAGATGGGGAAGGACCTTGAATGCCAAGATAAGGATTTTGGCATTTATCCTGGAGGCAGTGGGGAGCCATTTAACTTTTTTAGCAGTGGGGTTACAGGCTTAGAGTTGCACTTTCGGGAAATTAAAACAGTGGGAGGATGGAAAGAAGATAGGATGTGGATTGGAGAGCCTGGAGGTGAGGAAACTAATTTGGAGGTCATTGAAAAGACCCACGTGAGAAATAATGAGGACCTGGGTTAGATAGATGCAACAGGACCAGAGAGGAGAGGGAGGAGTTTGCAGTTAAATAGAGATGTGGAGTGTGCCATGGAAAGAGTCCAAGACCACTCTCAGCTTCCCACCTGGATAACTGTGGTGCCGTTGGTGCCGTTTATAGAAACTGGGAGAGCAGGGATAGACAAGAGGGACAGTGAGGAGCCTGTTAGTTTGAAATGCAAGAGAGCCAGCAGAACAAGTAGTTTAAAAGGCAGGAATTCCAGGAGGCGGTCAGTGGGGAAGAGTTCAGCGTGGGCAGGGGTTCCCTTCCCTTGAGGTTGAATATAAAGCCATTGGTTGGACTCAACGTGGTATATCAATTGGATGTTGTTATTCTTTCTCTCTGTACACACACACATACACACACACTCATGGGAAGTGAAAGAGTCATATACTGATTCGATAAATATATTTTTGAAAAAAAGAGTTGTATGTATGTATAGAGACTAATTTTGTTTGCTTCACCCCATGTGGTGAAACTTATGCCAGAAGCCCAGAAACAGGGACAAAAAACAGCCCTGATGATAAAACAGTGTGAGTCCACCAGAAAAGAATAATCAAAACTTATTAGAAACTAATTTCTTTTTCCAAGATTCATTTTTAAAGACTTAAAAATGACTGATCAATGCTCCAATAGAAATAATATAAACGAAGTTGGATATTGATGTAAAACTTTCCCACTTTCTTCCATTTTTCCCCTTATTTTATTTCTGAATGGTACAATGCAAAATCAAACAGTTTCAGCAGCCCTGCTAGACTCAGGAGCATTCTGGCACATTGAGAAGGGCTTCCCCTAAGCAAAAGTTACCAAGCCCAAAATACAGTGAAAGGCTTAGAGTGAAAGATGAAATGTTCAAAACTTTTTTCTTAGAGTGGATGAGGAAATTCGTTTACCAAATAAAGTTGTCATTTCTAAAGCAAAATCTTTGAAATACAAAATGTTACTTGGTCAAGAAACCTAGCAGCGCAATAATTCTGGAAAGAAATTCAAAAGTTTTGAACACATAGGCTATGCCAGT
The DNA here is from genome assembly GCF_029407905.1 of Bubalus kerabau. Classification (NCBI taxonomy): domain Eukaryota; kingdom Metazoa; phylum Chordata; class Mammalia; order Artiodactyla; family Bovidae; genus Bubalus; species Bubalus kerabau. The sequence goes on from NC_073629.1 coordinate 89,101,427, forward strand.
CACTTACTCTTTAATCCTCGTGTTGCCTGATGACACCCTCTGGCTTCTCTGGCCACTTGAACTCCTCAGGGAGAATCCTTCTTGTCTGAGAGTCTCCATACAGTGTCATCAAATGATCATGAGGTTTGGAGGCAGATACTCTCAGGCATGAGTCCTGGTTCTGAGATTTATTAGTTGTGTGATCTCAGGTAAATCTCTTAGTTTCTTTGAGACTCAATATTCTCATCTGTTTCTGTAAGAATTAACTTCACTAATGAGTAGTGGCTCAGAGATAGAGTCAGCCTATAATGCAGGAGACTTGGGTTTAATCCCTGGGTTGGGAAGATCCCCTGAAGAAGGACATGGCAACCCACTCCAGTATTCTTGCCTGGGAAATCCCATGGACAGAGGATACTGGTGGGCTACATGTGCTCCATGGCTACATGTACTCCATGTACTCCGAGTCACAAGAGTCGGACACAGCCTACTAAACCACCACCAATGAATGAAATAGGACTTTCCTGGTGGCTTTCCTGGTGGCTCTCCTGCCTGTTAGGACTTACCTGGTAGCTTTCCAGGTAGCTCTCCTGCCTGCCAAGCAGGAAACTTGGGTTCAATCCCTGGGTCTAGGAAGATCCCCTGGAGAAGGGAATGACAACCCACTCCAATGGGAAATCCCATTGACAGAGGAGCCTGGTGGAGCCATGGGGTTACAAAAGTGTTGGACTCGACTTAGCAACTAAACAGCAATAAGTGAAATACACCTTGCAGAGTGCCTGGAATGTAATGGAGACTTAAAAAAAAAAGTAAACTTATTTTAGGATAGTTTTATATTTACAAAAAGATTGTACAGAGAATTCCCAAATAACCCATACGCAGTTTGTTCTACCATTAACATCTTATGCTACTTTGGTACATTTGTCATGATCAATGAACCAATTAATACATCATCATTAACAAAGTCTGTACTTTAGTCAGATATCTCTAGGTTTTACCCAATGTCCTTTTTCTGTTTCAGAATCCTGTCCAGGATACTATGTCACATTTGCTCCTCAGGTCTCCTTAGGGTTCTCTTAACTGTGACAGTTTCATCAGACTTTCCATGGTTTTAATGGTTTTAGCAGTTTTGAGGAATACTGGTCAGGTATTTTGCAGAATGTTTCCCAGTCCCTTAATTAGGGTTTGTCTGATATTTTTTTCACAATTAAACTCATATTATAGATTTTGAGTGCTTCCCTGCTGGCTCAGACAGTAAAGGATCCACCTGCCATGCAGGAGACCCAGGTTCAATCCCTGGGTTGAGAAGATCCTCTGGAGAAGGGAATGGTAACACACTCCAGTGCTCTTGTCTGGAGAGTTCCATGGACAGAGGAGCCTGGCGGGCTGCAGTCCATATACATTTTGAGAAGAAAGACCACAAAGGTGACCAAGTGACATGCCATTTTCATCACAGGTGGATATTCTCAAGACTTAGCCTAGTTAATGTTGGCCATGATCACCTGGCTGAGATGGCTTTTGCTTGGCTGCTCCACTGTGAAGTCAATCCTGTTTGCTCCCTTCCCATACTGTACTCTACAGAAGGAAATCACCATGCTCACCCCAGACTTAAGGAGTATGGAGCTTTGCTCCACCTCTTTGAGGGCAAAGTAGTCACAGTAATTATTTGAAATTCTTCTGCACAAGAGATTTCTCTAGTCTATCTCATTTATTTACATATTCAATCTTCTATATGTCGGTAAGGACTCATGGATATTGTATATTTTGTCTTAAAATCTAACACTCTTATTTATTTTTGTTGATTAAATTTTGAGGTTTGGACCAATGAAAGCTCTTTCAGTTGGCTTTTATGTCCCTTTGATCCCGCATCATTGTGTGTGTTTTCCTTTGTCTTCTTTGAGTACTTCTTTATGTTCTGGCACTGTGAGTAGTTCAGGCTTATCTTGTACACTGCCTGCCCCAGACAGAAATCAGCTATTCCTCCAAAGAATCCTGTTTTGTTTTTTTTTTGAAATGGATAGTTTTTTCAATGTCATATTTTCTGAGTTTAAGGACACACAGTGCAGATGCGAAGAATTCATTATAAGACTGTTAACATTGGCAGTGTAGACAGTTTGGTGCCTCAAAGTCAGCAGAGATTTGCTTTAGTGCCTCCTCTGTGCCGATTGTGGTACAGGTTTCTGAAAAGTTAAGATGATGCCAAGCACTCAATGACTGCTTCCCACGAGGACTGTCTCTCTATACACTGTTCTAAGCTTTTATGTGTGCTGGGTCATTTCACCCTTGTAACAATCCTGCTAAGTGTAGGTTCCATTATCTCTCTCATTTCATGGACAACAATGACAGGATTCCTTTGCTGTCCTGGGACTCACCTTCTGGTGATGAAATAGACAAGCAGAGGTGTTAGGAGCAGGAGAGGGACACCCAATTCATCTGTGGAACTGAGGAGAGCTTCCTGGATGAGGCGATGCCTAAGCCGAGTCCTGGTGGCTGGAAGGGAAGTATGAGTAGAGTTGGTGGGAATTCAACACACCAGAAAGGGAAATAGCCCTGAGAGGGGGGGGATGGTAAGCTGTCAATCAGACATTGCCAGGCAGGGAATGAGTAGCACGGGGTTGACAACAAAGAAAAGTGACCTGGTTTTTGAGTGTTGTGTTTATTATGCTAGGTTGCTTGAACTTCGTTGTAAATGATAGGAAAGAGGGAGTGACATGGTAAGGTCAGAGTTGCAGGTCATTTTGATATAGTGTGGATGACAGGTGGGAGAGGTGAGACAAGAGGCAAAATGACTCATTAAGAGGGAACAGCAGGGATTTCCCTAGTGGTCCTGTGGTTAGGACGTCGCCTTCCAGAGCAGGTGGTGCAGGGTCGATCCCTGGTCAGGGAGCTAAGAGCCCTGTGGCCAAAAAACCAAAACATAAAATAAAAGCGATATGGTAACAAATTCAGTAAAGACTTTAAAAATAGTCCACATAAAAAATATTTTTTAAAAGAGGGAACAGCAAAGGTTCAGGGGAGAGGTTTTAGGACCACAACCAGGGCAGTGTCAGTGAGAGAAATAAGTATGTATTTAACTGGTAGGACCTAGGGATTTAGAAACAGTATGGCTCTTGCACTTCTTTTCTTTCTAGAATGTACAGTCTGAGTTCCAGCACAATAAAAGAGAGGGAACCAAAGAAAGTGATCCAAGGAGAAGCTCAGGAATTTGATAGAGCATCCTAAGTCTTGGGAATCTGAGTTTGTCAGAAAAGGAGCAAAGAGAGAAGAATCATAACATTCTTCTATTACTGTGGTAGCATTTATCTGCAAGAGTTATCAAATGCAATTATTATTATTATATTAGAACGAGTATGTGATTTGGACCCAACCAAGGCAATGGCACCCCACTCCAGTACTCTTGCCTGGAAAATCCCATGGACAGAGGAGCCTGGTAGGCTGTAGTCCATGGGGTCGCTAGGAATCCTACACGACTTAAACGACTTCACTTTCACTTTTCACTTTCACACAATGGAGAAGGCAATGGCAACCCACTCCAGTGTTCTTGCCTGGAGAATCCGAGGGATGGGGGAGCCTGATGGACTGCCGTCTATGGGGTTGCACAGAGTAGGACACGACTGAAGCGACTTAGCAGCAGCAGCAGCAGCAGCAGCAGCAAGGAACTCTACCAAGGTTGAATTCTACCTCTTCTTCTTAGCTGATCTATCTTAAGTCTCTGTGAGGCTTAGTTTCCTTATCTGTAAAGTGAAAAACAGCACTATCTACATCCCACAGCAATAAGGACGACAGTTAACGTATGTAATACTCTTGACACACAGACGAGTGCCACCTATTATTATTAGTTTCAAATTGTCCCTGATTTATTGTCATTTCTCGTAAATTTCCCTTACTCTTTAAGCTATCTTTTGAGAGTAAAATTTAGCATTCTCTCTTCACGTCAAGAAATTGAGTCTCAGAGAAGTGAGAGGATTTGTCGAAAATTAAAAGCCCCGGAATAGATTTTTGAACTCCCGAGTCTAGGATTCTCACTGTGAGGTTTTTATCTGACAGAGACAAAGCCAGTCTTTGGTCAATTATTTTGTTTATTCATTTAATGGACATTTATTCTGTGACCAGAATATAGCAGGAATCAGATAAATAAAATTCCACTCCATGGACTTAACATTTGAGGTGGAGAAATGTACAAACAGACAGATAGAAAACCTGACATCAAAGAAAGCTAAGGGCTATGAAGGAAACCAAACTAGAATATGCCTAAGCTGTAACATGTTCTTTATTGATCCTACTCTAACTACTTTGCCCAGATTAAATTTTCCACAGGTGACTGTCCTACCTTAGTGGGTTTCTTTCATTTTAAGACCCACGTTTCCCATTGACACGGTGGGAAGAAAAGGAGCTGTGAGAGGAGGCGTTTTGGCAGAACAGTATAAATATTGGCAAGAATCTTTCTTAAAAACACTAGCAAAAGTTCTACCTCAATTTGGGACACAATATTTTTTTAAAGCACTTATGACTGTTGGCTTGAATAAAGGGAGGAAGCAGAAATACAAGTAAAAACAGCTGTCTAGGAGAAAAACACAAGTTAAAAGATATAATTGATTTCATCATTAGTAGCCTTTGAAATATTCTGGTATCTTTTCTCCAGCCATTTTCTCTGTTGTTTAATGACAGCCCAGGGTATATAACATTTTTCATATTGCTTTTCATTAAACATTGTAACACAAGCACATTCACAAACCACCAAAGGCTCTCTGCCAACATAATTTGTAATATCTGCATGATATTCCTTCATGTGAGTATAGAATAATTCATTTAACCTTTCCGTTATTGTTTATTATTTCTTTTTTTTTTTCCTTTGGTATGTCCAGTTTCCATCATCTAATTCTTTGAGAGTATCATCCTAAAACTTCACTGCCCTAAAGCAACATTTCTTTATTATTTCTCATGCTTCTGTTGGGTGGCTAGGTGGATCTACTGGTTTCCTTTGGACTCACTCAAGCAGTTGCTGTTGGCTAGAGGCTCAGCTGAGTTTGCAGGTTCAAGATGGCCATAATCCTATGCCTGGCATTTGGTGCTGGCTGAACACTGGCCGACCCTTTTCTCCGCAGTGCTTCTGTCCTCTTATAAGCCAGACTGACTTCCTACAGGGAGGTCTCAGGGTGGCATGCTAAGAGGGGCCAGCGAAAGTCCAAGACCTCTTGAGGTCTAAGTTCTCAAACTAGGGAAACTTCACTTCCATCCCATTCCTTTGGTCAAGACAAGTCCCACAGTCAGTCCAAAATCAAGGGATAGAAAAATAGATGCCACCTCTGGATGACAGGAGCACTGAAGTCACTTTATGAGGGAACACGCACGCCGGGATGTAAGGGATCTGAGGCTATTGATCTTACGAGAGATTAGCACAGGACATGCTATGATGAATGCTTCCATAAGTAAAGCTTTATGTTTTAGAGTCAAAAATATGACTTCCTTTGAATCAACCCATAGATTTTTATTTATTAGGGAAAATATTAAGATGCATTTTTAAGGCTCTTCATACAAAGGCAATATTGCTTCCCAGAATATACTTGGATAACCATTCACTGTCTCTGCTTTCTAAGAGAGAAGAAATTCAATTGATCAAGCTCAAATAAAAAATGTTAATTATTATGTTCCATCAGAATTAAAAGTAGGATTCTTTTCTAAAGGAATAAAGCAGCTCAGTGGCAATGAGTTCGATTTTTCTATCTCTGATTATGGATAACATTCTCCTTGGCATAAATGAAATCTTGGGTGAGGAGTTGGAGGCAGACCAGATTTCAGATCCATCTACCAAACAAATCCCTTGTGATTTGAATGTATGAATTTGTTGAGATTTCCTGATGGCTAACAATATGCCTTCATGTTAGCAATGACAAAAAACTAATAGCTGGGCATGGTATTAAAAAAAAGGCCTCTTTTTCGTGTAATTGAATTCTTCAATCTTCCACTGCATTCATTGAGAAGAACTCTTGGGATGAATTTCTTTGAAATCTCTGCCACTGATTTTATTTTCTGATATGTTGACCTTCCTCATCTTGAGACATGTTGCAAGATTGGCAGGCTTCGTTTTCTGAGCATCAGATACAGTGAAAGCTGTGTTAAGGCTCCTGCCATTGAAATTTATTCAGTGTGGATGCTAATGAAGAATTTTAAAGCGATCTAGTCTGCTTCGCTCCTCTTTTTCTCATTTATCTAGAAGGGGGAGAAATAACATCTCCTTAGCAAACAGAACTGAAAAAATAATGACCACGTCTCTCTTTCACAAGTTAGTCAGGTTTTCAGCTCACACTGTGTATTTTATTTTGAGAGGCAAGCCATAAATCTGTATCAAGGATAGTGGTGATTATTATTTTTATTATTAAAGAATAGATAAGAGTCTTATTAGTAATTTCCCTGCCTAAATTCCCTCCACATGCATCAATTTATTCAATGTACTTAGTTACCATTTATCAGGCATCCACAACATGAAAAATACCTAACCAAGCTTAGGCAATGCAGATGTGAATTAGTTATGGCCCCTTCCTTGAAAGCAGTTCACAGTCAAGTATAAAGTGTGGACATGAACCAAATTTACCCAGATAAGCCTAAAACCTCACCTAAAAACAGTGCTCAAAATAAGAATGTGTAAAAGAGAAAATATCTTCTCTCCAACCAGTAAACATAACAATAAATGCATGCTTTATTCAACATAATGTCTACAACACGTTTGTCACAATCTGTAACTTCCTTGCTTCTTCTTTCTCATTGCATGCATCTAGGAAAAAACCCAATCTGGAATAAACTGAGCCCATCTTTTCTTGTGTTCATGACAGCACAGGTGACTGGAGGGTCACTTCAGTGGGCAGACTGGCATGAACACCAACTTCAAAAGGATCAGCCTTTCCATATTTTCTTACTCTCTACGATAAATTTTCCCTCCTGCCCTTTTTCCCTCCTAGTACAACAGAGAAGAGTGGTCTCAGTTCCTTTGCCCAGACTAGGTTATTTACATAGGCTTTCAAATGTGTCCTTTGGAATGAAGTTCCTTCCCATCATCATGTCAACATGCTCAAGTCTTCAGTTTTTAAATCAACGGATATATAATCTTCCAGAAACCCCATCCATTCCCCCCCCAACTAAAACCTTTTTATTTTTCTGTCTCTTAACTTCCCACCTATTCTCAAAAGTTCTGGCTTTTATTGCCCTCTCCATTACAAATGCTATTATTTTCCCTTTGGCCTCTTCTAATCTGGTTTCTTTCGGACTGTTTCATTTGAATGGCCCTCCCTAGTCAACAGGTGGCTCTGATGTCATCGACCGCAAAGGCCTCACAGCAGCACCCACTTCCTCCACCTCCCTGCAATGTGTGCCATTGCTGATCACACCTCTCTCCACTGAATACCTCTGCCTTCCTGATCAATGGGACACATTTCTCCTGGTTTTCTCATTTCTGATCACTCCTCTGTGCCCTTTTGGGTCCACCTTTTTTGACTTGGCCATTAAATTATGGAGTTTCATAAAGCACCACTGTAGGCCTCTTCTCAGACTGTCCTCTACCCCTTATACACCTGTAGCCTCAAGGACCACCTAAAAGCACCCATGTGCATCTCCAGCGTGGAGAGACAGCTTTCCTGAGCTCCAGATGTTTGTTCCTTGCTACTTCATATCTGCATTTAGATGCCTCAAGAGCATCTGCACGTCCAAAATAGCATTCATGACCTTGTCTTCTTCCAAGATTCCCCATCTCTATGTCACCACCTTTCACTGAATTTCACAGTAAATTAAAAAAAAAAAAAAGACTAAAACCTGAGAGTTATCTTTGACACATTCTTCCTCAATCCTGATCCCAGACCAAATCCAATTAAATATAACTCTGAGATCTTGGACCATTCATTTCTTTTCTTTTTAATTGAACTATAGTTGTGTTCGTTTCTACTGTACAGCAAAGTGAATCAGCTCTAGGTCCATACACATGTCTCCTCTTTGTTGGATTTCCTTCCCATTTAGGTCACACAGAACATTGAGTGGTGTTCCCTGTGCCATACAGTGGCTTCTCACTAGTTATCTATTTTATGCATAGTATGTGTGAATCCCACTCTCCCATTTCATCCAAGTTCTCCACTTCCCCCTTGACATTCATAGCGTTGTTCTCTACGTCTGTCTCTATGTCTACATTTCTTCCCCCTTTCCCAGTCTCTGCCCTGGTATGAGCTACTGTCACTTCCTCTCAAGGTCTATTGCAGTGACCTCTAACTAGTCATTCTGATTCCCCGCTTACCCTCTTCTGCATCAATCTTCAAGCAACCACCAAATCGATCATTAAAAATGCAGAACTGAATTATCACCTTCGTGATTAAAATCCTCCAGTGGCTCTTCATGACTCAAAAGATAAAGGTCAAAATCTTTAATGTGTCCTGAAAAGTCTCCCATAGTCTGATTTCTTCACACTTCCCCATCCTTCTGATACCTGCCCTCCATCATTACCCCTTCTCCCTGCTAGAGTGTATTATCAGTGGTTTCTCTGTTGGAAACCCTGTCTTCCACTCTCTTTACCTAGTTTACACCCATTTATCCATCAGACGTGTATGCAGAAATTTACCTCCTGGGAAAAGTTTTCCCAGAATCTCAAGACTGGTTCACATCTCCTGATTGTATACTCTTACAATACACTTCAGTAATTATTTAATTAATATCTGTGTCCCTCACTACACTAGAAACTGCAGAGAGGCTGTCTTTTGGACTTACAGTTGTTTTTCCCAGGGTGAATCCCAGAGCTTGGAACATAGTAGACATTCAACAACTGTTTTCGTGGAGCACAGGTTATGTGCCAGTCGTAGCTCTGGTGGTAACATGAGGATGAACAAAACAAAACCAGTCACTGCTTTTATGAACCCTACGTTGTAGTGGAAGAGGCATAGCATTAAACAAGTAAAATACATTACATTAGGAAATAATAAATTAGGCATTTGGGATTAACATCTACACACTACAATATATAACATAGATAACCAACAAGGAACTATGATATAGTATAGGGAACTATAGCCAATATTTTACAATAACCTATAAGGAAAAAGAATCTGAATATAACTAAATCACCTTGCTGTATACCTGAAACTAACACAACATTGTAACTAAATTATGATTAAATTTCTTAAAAAAGCAAATAATAAATGCTATAAGAAAAAGCAGAGCAAAGGAATTGAGAATATTAGGTGGTGGTGAATTGGGGCTCTTTCATTTAGGGTCTACAGGCTAATTGGGATAGAGAATTCCTCTATGGAGAGGTGGCGTTTAAGAAGAGACTTGAGTTCAGTGATGAAGCAGACATGGAAAGGAGCAGGAGAAGAGCTCTCTGTACAGAAAGCAAGGACATGGTGGAATGAGTATATGTGAGGGATAACTAAAACATGAGTGTGGGGGAGAGGGGAGAGCCATGCCAGTAGAAAGTGAGGTTGGAGAGGAGGCAAGGGCAGACCACGGAGCAGTGAAATTGTTCTCAATGAAGGATGCAGTCCACAGAGCTGGACACCCTGTTGGGGGGAAAATATTGAAACAAGCATGTTTTCAGAGTCCAGATCTATGGGCTCCAGTCCCAGTTCTGCCATCAGCAGCTGAGTGGTGCTGAAAGCAAGCTTGGTCTCTCTGCTCCTCACTTCCTCATGTGATAAATGGGAGTTTGGGACTAGACCATCTCTAGTGTTCTCTCAAGGTTGAAAATCCTTTTTGAAAAATAAACATCATTTGATCAGAACTGAATCAAAGGTCTTGGTCTGCCACTGTGATTTTCTTCTGAGTCTTAATTTTACTGTTTAAAACAGAAATAGAAGAGCCTTCCCTCAGGTTTGGCATGCCAACCAGCAGACATGGTAGGATCGAGAGCTCTTTTGCTTTCTAAACCTGTAGCTAAAACTTTCTGAGAATTTATGCAATAGCAGACAGTTATAGGTGCTGTCTACCGGGCATTTCATCCTCAAGTCAATCTCAAGAGGTAGATCTCTTTAACAGAGACCAGGAGAGAATAAAAACCTCAAGTTCCCTCAGGCAGTTAAATGGCAGAGTTAGTTTTGCACCCAGAGCTGCTTGACATCAAGTTTGAGGACCCTCATTAGAACACAGGGTCTATACATGTGAGTGCAGAGCTGGTATAGGGAAGTGAGGAACTGTCTGAAATTCAGTCCCAGGGGCATTGTTGATGTATAAGAAATTCCGTGAAGAGTGACACCACCTTTGTATTCCAGTAAATAAGACTGCTTGAGCATCATTTAATCACAATAATTTTTTCCAAATTCTTAGGAGAGAAATCCATTTTGTGAGCCAGAGTTCATCACAACACAATATTCATTCCTTCTTTTATTTGTTCTTTTATCCCTTGAGCCCCTTACTATGTATTAGGTCACACCTAGTTACTTGTTGTTCAGTCGCTCAGTTGTGTCCTACTCTTTGCAACCCCATGGACTGCAGCACACCAGCCTTCCTTGTCCTTCACTATTTCCCAGAGTTAGCTCAAACTGATGTCCATTAATTCGGTGATGCTATCCAACTATTTCATTCTCTGTTCCCCTCTTCTCCTCCTGCTCTCGATCATTCCCATCATTAGGGTCTTGTCCAATGAGTCAGTTCTTTGCATCAGATGGCCAAAGTATTAGAGCTTCAGCTTCAGCATCAGTCTTTCCAATGTATATTCAGGGTTGATTTTCTTTAGGATGGACTGGTCTGGTCTCCTTGCTGTCCAAGAACTCTCAAGAGTCTTCTCCAGCACTATGGTTCAAAAGCATCAATTCTTCAGAGTTTTATGGTCCAACTTTCACATCCATACATGACCACTGGAAAAACCATAACCTTGACTATATGGACCTTTGTTGGCACCTAGTTACTAATAGGACAGAAGTGAAGAAGACTCCCTTGACCTTCATACAGTGTCTAAAGGACTATACAGTTTCTAAAGCAAATATAGAAGAGACTTCCCTGGTGGTTCATGAGATAGGGTAGCTTATCCCTTTTCCAGGGAATCTTCCCAACCCAGGAATTGAATCAAGGTCTCCTGCATTGCAGGCAGATTATTTACCAGCTAAACTACCAGGAAAGCCACAATCTGTACATGACTACTTGAAAAACCAAAACTTTAACTATGTGGACCTTTGTCAGCCAAGTAATGTCTTTTCTTTTTAATATGCTATCTAGGTTTGTCATAGCTTTTCTTCCAAGGAGCAAGCATCATTTATTCTCAAGGCTGCAGTCACTGTCTGCAGTGATTTTGGAGCCTAAGAATATAAAATAAATAATAGTAAACCTTATCACCAGTACCTCTTGGATTGGATGAGATGTTGCTAATACTCCATGCTCCCAATGCAGGGGGTCTGGGATCAAACCCTGGTCAGGGAACTAGATTCCACATACTGCAACTCAGGCCCAACACACCCAAATAAATACATACATAAATATTAAATAAATAAGACAAACATGAGAATAAAAATGACATCACACTTCAACCATTGGTGTAAGCAGAGCACTATGCAATGTTGAGTGAGAACAGAGGGGAAGCTATATGGAAATCCAAAAGAACTTTGCACAGAAAATGTTGCACAGAGCTCAGATGCTTCATCAAGATACAGAACTCACCAGCACTAAAGAGCAGGATTATCACCTCTCTTGCTTTGCACCCTATGCTATCCTGCATAAACCCTTACATACACATTTATTCCACATTTTAATATCTGGGAAATGAGGTTCCATCCTCAAGTTGCTGACATCTTATCATTCCCCCTGGCCAGCAGGAAGTCATCGCTACCTCTGCTCACATACCTGGTCAGAGCTCATTCCGCCATCATTTCTGCTGAGTTATGCACATTGCTGGTACTACATGTGATGAGTTGGACTGACAGTTAAAGGATTTTCAAAAAGATTATAGTATGATTCAGCTTTGAAGTGAAATGTTATTTCTACTCAGGAAAGCACAGGAACAGAGTTGCAAGATAGAGATCACATATGTGTCCAAGAAATCTCTTGGTCAATAGAAAATTCAAATTCTAAATGACATGGAAGTATTGTCATAACTTTTAATTGGCAGAATCATTTTTTCCTGTTGTTGTTGTTCAGTAGCTCAGTCATGTCCGACTCTTTGTGATCCCATGGACTGCAGGGTGCCAGATTTCCCTATCCTCCACTATCTCCCAGAGTTTGCTCAATCTCAAGTCTATTGAGTTGGTGATGCCATCCAACAGTCTCATCCTCTGCCACTTCCTTTATCCTCCTGCCTTCAGTCTTTCCTAGCATCAGGGTCTTTTCCAATGAGTCAACTCTTTGCATTAGGTGGCCAAAGTAGTAGAACTTCAGGTTCATCATCAGTCCTTCCAATAAATACTCAGGGTTGATTTCCTTTAGGATTGACTGGTTTGAACTCCTCACTGTCCAAGGGATTCTCAAGATTCTTCTCCAGCAGTATAATTCAAAAGCATCAATTCTTCAGCGCTCAACCTTTTTTATGATCCAACTCTCACAGTTGTACATGCTGTGCTGTGCTTAGTCACTCAGTCGTGTCTGACTTTGCAACCCCATGGACTGTACCCCACCAGGCTCCTCTGTCCATGGGGATTCTCCAGGCAAGAATACTGGAGTGGATTGCCATGCCCTCCTCCAGGGGGTCTTCCCAACCCAGGTCTCCTGCATTGCAGGCGGATTCTTTACCACCTGAACCACCAGGGAAGCCCAAGAATACTGGAGTGGGTAGCCTATCCCTTCTCCAGGGGATCTTCCTGACCCAGGAATCAAACTGGGGTTTCCTGCATTGCAGGCAGATTATTTACTAGCTGAACTACCAAGGAAGACCCAATCCATACATGACTACTGGAAAAATCAAAACTTTAACTATATGGAACTTTGTCAGCCAAGTAATGTCTTTTCTTTTTAATATGCTCTCTAGGTTTGTCATAGCTTTTCTTCTAAGGAGCAAGCATCTTTTAATCCCAAGGCTGCAGACACTGTCTGCAGCGATTTTTGAGCCTAAGAAAATAAAATAAATAATAGTATACCTTATCACCAGTACCTCTTAGATTAGATGAGATATTGAATTTCAGTTAAGCTAAGCATATCTTGTAATTTTGCAGGGAGGGGGCATGTGGAATCTTAGTTCCCCGACCAAGGATCAAATGTGCGTCCCCTACAGTAGAAGCATGGAGTCTTAATCACTGGACTACCAGGAAAGTCCCTGTATCTTATATTTTTAAAAGTCCTATGGATTCACATTAAACTTGGGGCCCACTTTGTATAATTCAGGCTGTTTGGGTAACTCCTACGATCCTATCTCTGTGCAGTTAATCTTTTTAACCCACATTCAAGACTTCACATATTTTCCATAGTGTGATAGCACTGTGTTAAAATCAGCTTGGTGTTTCAGGCTGTTGCAAAGGTCTCTAATTGTGATTCAGTTATCCTGTATATTAGCCACAGTCTGTGTCATCTATGTTGACGGTTCCTGGTCACCCAAGGATGATCTTATTATCTAAGCACGTTATGTCTAAGGAATTTCACAGCTAAAGCAAGGTACAGAATGACCTACTCTAAAACAAGAGTGATTAACAAGTTTGGAGCCGAGCCAAACGTGAGAACAAGGTTGTTATTGGCATGATTTTAATCATGATAGACAATTAGCCAAGCTTAATTATATTGAGACAGAAAACCAGAATGAGTGGCAGTAATGAATTTCTCTGGGAACTCTCCGGTGTCTCCAACACAAACTGGCTGACCTGTAAAGAGTGGAAAATGATAAAAGATGTTTGCCCACATGTACAAGCTGTGTTTATCTCGAGCAGCTATCTGCATGGGGAAGAAGTCTGGAGGATGCCCCTTTTTGCCGGAACTCAACACGGAACCCAAATGGAATTCTCAAGTTCTACTGGCATTTTTGCTTCAGGAAGGAGATGCAGAAGAGAGGAAACACATTTTAGCTGAATGCGGGCACATTAAATGTTAATGTGATTATGTAGCTGGGAATTCTTTAAATGTCGCCTGTGGCTGAAGTATGACTGTAGTTGTATGTTAGCACTTTTTGGTGTTATAAAAGCTTAATATTTTCACTGACTGTGTCAAGCCCAAATAGAAAACTTGAAACTTCAATAGGGTCAGAAAGTGATTAGAATGTAAAATTTTTTTAACAATTTGATACTCCTCGCCTCTAGGTTTAGAAATGGAATTTAATATGAAATTCCCCCTAAGTCTCCAGTCTCTTTTTCCATTATGGATTTTAATTGACTTCTTATAATTAAAACACAGAAGAAAGAAAAGTTGTGGAGAAAACTCAAAATCTCTATAGTTCATATAGTTCTTTAGAGTTCACAGAGGATACCAATCTTTCATCCTCACACCAAACACACACATATACACACACACAGGCACAGACCTGGGGAGATGAACTTGTCTCACTGTGAAGATGAAGAAGCTAAGCCCCAGGGGAGTGTAACTTATCTCAGTCATATGGCAAATGTATACACAGGGGTTCTGATTCTGAGACCCGGTTTTAAAAATGATAAAGAATAAGGAAAAGAAAGGGGGGAAAATGAATGGGAAAGAAAGGAGGAAGGAAGGAAGGAAGAGGTAGGGAAATGAAAGAAAAAAACAAAAAAGGAACAACTTTCAGTTAAAGTTTGAGGCAGGCCTTTCCAGTGTGATGGACATTCTCAATGGGAAAACCAATTCAATTTGTGTGCAGGTCTGAGTTGTGAATAAACCAGCCTGCCTTTCCCTCTCCTTCTCTTTTTTTCTTTCTTTCATCTTTCCCTATCTTAATTCCTTGTTCTCAGTACTTTTTCTGGATACCTCCTGTATTTCCAGAAATAGTACTTGGCAGGAAAATTCTATTTGTATCCTGTGATGATGAAAAAAAAAAAAAAATCTCTTACCATTTTATTCCCTTTGTAGGTCAGCCAGTTTGAGTTTGAGACATAGAAAAATATGATACAAAATTAGATCCCATGCACCATGCTCATAGCCACATTATTCATAATCATAATTTCACTAAAAAGTGGAAGCAACACGTGTCCATTATCAGATGAATGCATAAATAAAATGTGGTAGATACATACAATGTAATATTATCCAGCTTTAAAAAGGAAGTAAATTCTGACACGTGCTACAACATTACAACGTGGATGGGGACGTTATGCTAGGTGAGATGAGGCAGTCATAAAGGGGCAAATACTGTATGTTTCTGATTATATGGAGTGCTTAAAGTAGTCAGATTGGGAGTCAGAAGTAGAATGGTGGTTGCCAGGGCCTGGAGGAGCAGGGGATGGGGAGTTATTGTTTAACGGGTACAGAGTTTGAGTTTGGGGAAGATGAAAATGTGTAGATGGACAATGGTGATACTTAATGCCACTAAATATAGTTAATGCTACTGAACTAGATACTTCAAAAATGGTTAAAATAGCAAAACTTTTGTTACATATAGTTTGCCATAAAAATCATTTGATCCCTAATGTTCAGTGGAGGCCCTGAACTCTGTACTCACAGCCTCTGGAGGGGAGAAAGGCTGCACTGTGACACGTGACTTGTGCTCTGATAGTGAGCCTGAGGACATAACCCAGCCTAAGAATCTCCACAGAGCCTGTGAACCATGTGTGGCAGATGCCTGAATTAAGCCTGAAAGGAGCTCTAATTTCTCCAAGCAAAGTCAAGGGGCCAAGGTAGATGGTTGTTCCATACAGACAGCCTCACAGAGGCTCTCGAGAGCCTGGTGTGGTCTGGGAGACTCAAGAAGTGTTGGTGGCTAGAGCCCACAGTTCAAGGACATCTAGCTACTTTGAAAATACATCTGCTCCTCTTCCTCCTGGAGCATTAATGTGACTGGCCCTTTGGGTCAAAAACATGTTTGAAATCTGGGCCATTCTGTTTTGAAAGTCATTTCTCCTACCACTGTCCTAGGCTCTAGAGTTGTGCTGTCCAATATGGTGCCTGCTTATTTTAAATCTAATAGATTAAAATTAATTATTCTATTACTCAGTCACACTAGCCACATTTCAAGGATGACTACTAACATTTCAAGTGTGGCTAGTGACAACCAATATGGCCAGCATAAATATAAAGCATTTTCAACATCTCAGAAAGTTCTGTTGAATAGCCCTGCTTCAAAGTTTACAAAGTAAATGAAATGAACTGTCAATTTCTCAGTTGTGTCCGACTCTTTGCTACCCTATGGAACTGGGGCTCGCCGGGCTCTTCTGTTCATAGGATTCTCCAGGCAAGAATACTGGAGCGGATTGCCATTTCCTTCTCCAAGATTACAAAGTACACTGTCTATTAATTGCCTGTTAATTTATTTATGTGTGTGAACATCACACAAAACCTTGACATTCTTATTCACATTTTGTAGAAAAGGAAATTGCAGCTTAGGGAGGCTGAGTACCTCACCGATGGTTTCACAGCTATCAAGCAGTAATGCTGGAATGTAAAATCCTCTGAGCCCAGCCCCAGGACACCCTGCATTAATCCATAACCGCCTCCCCTCCCCCACACCGCCTTTGGCCTTTTTTTCACTCCTGCTCAACCTTGAGATTATTCTTCCTAAAAGACCGCTTTTCATGAGATCATGCTTCTGACTTTCTTTGTCAACTGGAGGAAACACAGATCTCTTAGTTTGACAATCAA
Organism: Bubalus kerabau; assembly: GCF_029407905.1. Classification (NCBI taxonomy): domain Eukaryota; kingdom Metazoa; phylum Chordata; class Mammalia; order Artiodactyla; family Bovidae; genus Bubalus; species Bubalus kerabau. The sequence goes on from NC_073629.1 coordinate 89,118,041, forward strand.
GCCCTCCCACAAATCAGAATAAATACATTTTGCAGTTTCTTCTTCTCCCTTTCCTCTTTTTCAATACTCATCTCTTCTCCAAGCACAGAATGTATCAGTCACATTCCAGTCTTAGAGCCTTTTCTGTGCAGTTTATCTTCCTGGACTACTAACCTTTTTCTTTCTGCCTATTGGAATCTCACTTAACTTTCAAGCTCTAGTTCATGACTCACCTATTCTAGAAAATCTTACTTGACCAACCTCAGTCTGGGCTGCAAAGAGCTACTGTTCCTCTCTTGCCAGAAAGCATCTAATATGTTACTTCATGGAACACTGTTTCTCTGCTTTAATAAGAAGCCATTCTTTGTTCTCCTGTGTGGTATTGCCATGTAGGACTCATGTAGACCACATTCTTCAGCTTGTTTTTTCCTTTTTCTTTTTTTAAATTTATTTTTAATTGGAGGAAACTGCTGTATAGCACAGGGAGCTCAACTCAGGGCTCTGTGATGACCTAGAGGGGTGGAATGGTAGGGGTTAGGTGGGAAAGAGGCACATTCCTCATCTTTATGAACTATGGTTTCAGGTATGGACCCTTCATGATAACTGTTGTGTACTCTACTGTTATTACTTACTGGATTCATTTTATCCATGTTTTGCATGACTCTGGCCCCACCTACTATGTGCCAGCCATTGTATTGGGCACAGCTACATTTTTCAAAAACTTTTTTATTTTGTATTGGGGTGTAGCAGATCAACAATGTTGTGATAGTTTCAGATGAAGAGCAAAGGGATTCAGCCATACATATACATGTATCCATTCTCCCCTCCCATCCAGGCTGCCATATAGCATTGAGCAGAGTTCCACTCCCTACATAGTAGGTTCTGGTTGGTTATCCATTTGGCACAACTGCATTGCTTCTGTCTTGTCTTCCAACAACCCTATGAGGAGGAAAATATCCTTATCCCAAATTTACCCATGAGGTAACTGAGGCTCAGTGAGAACAGAAGAGTTTCTTATTCACAAATATGTGAAGTGACAAGGTCAGAATTTAAACTTCAGTCCACCTGACTCCAAAGCCCCTCCTTTCTTCTTTGTTGTAGTTCAAGCTTTTCCTGTACTTATTTAGGCTATTATAGTGAGTACATAAATGTTGTGTCCTTCTCAGCTTTGAAAAACTCCTACCTGTAAATTATATTCAACACATAATAAAAAAGAATCTGTTACAGTTGTTACTCCAAAACTCTGCAAGTTCCTATGATATCAACTTTCCACTTTGGATATGGCATCAGACTTGAAATACTATGGGGAGTGGGGGCAGGAGGAACAGACAGTTCAAAGCTCTTGCCTTGGTTTGAAGAAACTCCATAGCTCATTGTTTTGACACCATCCAAATAACAGTGGTTACCAATTTTGACTTTTTATTAAATGAAATTATATTTCTATCAGAAACATGGTAGCCTGTCCAGACATTATTCATGGATTCTCTAGTTTGTAGGCTGAAACCAAAACAAATGTTCTGCTATATAACGTGATGGTTTAAGAGAAAACAATCACAAGGAAAATTTATGGGTTGTGATTTTTTTTTCATAAAAATCTTAGAGAACAAAAATTTCAAGAAGCCCAGTCATGTGTATATATTGAAAATATTGTGGAGAACTATGGCAGCCCACTCCAGTACCCTTGCCTGGAAAATCCCATGGATGGAGGAGCCTGGTGAGCTGCAGTCCATGGGGTCACAAAGAGTCGGACATGACTGAGCGACTTCACTTTCACTTTTCACTTTCATGCATTGGAGAAGGAAATGGCAACCCACTCCAGTGTTCTTGCCTGGAGAATCCCAGGGATGGGGGAGCCTGGTGGGCTGCCATCTATGGGGTCGCACAGAGTCGGACACGACTGAAGTGACTAAGCAGCAGCAGCAGCATGGTGCATAAAATTATAGTCACTAAATTGATGCTTATTGCTGCAACATGGCAAACAATGTGAGCACTAAAATCAGGAATCAGAAAGCCTAAGTCTTGGTCTAAATTGTTCTACCAGCTAACTGTGCACCCTTGAAATTGTCACTTAACTTGGATCTCTTCTAGAAGTTTTCTTTTCTAGAACACAGCAACATTAGTTAAGTAAATGAATAAACTAATAAATAAAGGTATTGGGAGAGATACTCTAAAATTCCTCCCACACTAATGGTTTTTGAGTCATACTTTCAATTTAGCTACATTTCCAAAAGAAATCACTTAGTCATGTCCAACTCTTTGTGTCCCCATGGACTGTAGCCTGCCAGCTTCCTCTATCCATGGAATTCTCCAGGTCAGAATACTGGAGTGAGTAGTCATTTCCTTCTCCAGGGCATTTTCCCAACCCAGGGATGGAACCGAGGTCTCCCACATTGCAGGCAGATTCTTTTTATTGTCTGAGCCACCAGGGAAGCCCATTAAGCACCTAAGGGAGAAGGCTTGTATCTACAATTAAAGTATCCAATCAGTTTAAAAATGTATGGAAAATAATTTCACACTTTAATTCCACTCAGCAAAACTTGGTTAATGCCCCTCTTTATAAGGAGAAAGTTGGATAACCTAGTAGATATGGTATCACAGCTTTGATGTGCCTGCCAACAGTGCAAATCCGGTAGGAGAATATGCTTTCTTTAAGGGCCAACTGTGTTTCTCCATAGTGTATTTAAGGGACTGGCCTGGTACTGTCTGTTTTATTTTACAATTTTGTCTCTGTCTCAGTGCAAATAATTTATGTAGATCTGAAAGACTGATAGCTTTATCCTAATAATGCCCTGGAAACAAAACAACCAATTACAGAAATCATGGAACTACAGAAGAACCTAGAGGTAGCTTTCTCTGATGCCCACTTTCAATAAGGAAAGGCCCTAAAGATTCAAATGATTTGCCCAGGCTTACACCAAATAATGGGAGCAATGGGACTAGCATGAGTCATCCAGTCACATGCCTTTGATTTTATTTTTCTGCTAATTGTAAATTTAGGATTTGCATTTGATAACAAGCAGAATTTTATATATATATATGTATAAACTTACTAAGTGTCATGTATGGGTGTGAGAGTTGGACTATAAAGAAAGATGAGCACTGAAGAATTGATGCTTTTGACCTGTGGTGTTGGAGAAGACTCTTGAGAGTCCCTTGGACTGCAAGGAGATCCAACCAGTCCCTTCTAAAGGAGCTCAGTCCTGGGTGTTCTTTGGAAGGACTGATGCTGAATCTGAAACTCCAATACTTTGGCCACCTGATGTGAAGAACTAACTTATTGAAAAGACCTTGATGCTGGGAAAGATTGAAGGTGAGAGGAGAAGGGGACAACAGAGGATGAAATAGTTGGATGGCATTACGGACTCAATGGACCTGAGTCTGAGTAAACTCTGGGAGTTGGTGATGGACAGGGAGGCCTGGTGTGCTGCAGTCCATGGGGTCACAAAGAGTTGGACACGACTGAGTGACTGAACTGAAGTGTCCAGATTGTGCCAGGTGGCAAACACGTATTATCTTTATACTTCAAAAAATGTATTATTTCCATTTTGTAGATGAGGAAATTGAAGTTCAGAAATCAAAATAATTTGTTCAAAATCACCAAGTAGTGTGTTGAAAGTCTAGCTATAAATTGTATTGTCTTATAATATCTGGTAGTGCAGCACCTATACAATTTTAAATGTGCATACCAGCTGACCCACCGATTAATTCTAAGACATCTTAATTATACCCATGTGCTCATGGACCCATTGGAATAATTAGATATCTTCAATAGAAACAAACTTTGTAACTTGTAAGTGCATCTGTATAAGGGTGCTTATTACAATACTATTTATAACAGTAAAAAGAAGGACACAACTTCAATATTCTTCCATATAATAGTGGTTACATACATTGGGACAGTTTATATTATGGAATATTATTCAGCTATTAAAAGGATGCGTGGATTCTGTATGTATTGATCTAGGGAAATGTTCAGATTAGGGGCTGGTTTCAGCTGGTTCCAGCTGTTTTTATCGCATCCTAAGGACTGGGCCCCTTCTTCATTTTACTAGCAGTTGTCCTGCCCTTTTCCTTCCTGTTTCAGGAGAGCGTTAGCATCAGACTGTTAACAATTTTTTACATGGGATGGGTGAGAGAACGCAACCACGCCTGAGTCCTTGAGTAGATAAACAGGGATTGAGAGCCAGAACCACCAAATACAAAAGCCAAGCACCAGAACCAGAGCAGATCTTTATCCCGAGATAGCAGCAGAGTCTGGAGTGGGATGGGCATCTGTGCAGAGCAAGGGCAGGGCAGAAATTAGTGGGGAGGTCTGGAATGGTTGCCTTGGCCCTACGGGCAGGCAATCCTCAGCTGAAGCTGCAGCCTGTGAGTGAGAGTTTACCTTCAGCCTCCACTGGGTACCTGCCCAGGCCGGAGATGAGGAAGAGGAACCAGCATCTGCACTCTATCCCACATCTTTCTGCCTGGGACCCTCCCAGCATCCCTAAAAGCCGAGTGTCCAGACTTGAGCCCATCTGCAGGCTGGTCTTGCTTTTCTATGCCCCTTCTGAGGAAGCCTGTGATTTTGTGGAGCCTTCTGGCTGCTCAGGCCTCTGGATCCTCCTTGGGATCCTGCCCCTGTCAAAAAATCCCAGAGTAGATTCTTCACAGGTGGTGCAGTGGTAAAGAATCCGCCTGTCAATGCAGGAGACACAAAAGATGCAGGTTCAATCCCCGAGCTAGGAAGATACCCTGGAGTGGGAAATGGCAACCCATTCCAGTATTCTTGCCTAGGAAATCCCATGGACAGAGGAGCCTGGCAGGCTACAGTCCATGGGGTAGCAAGGAGTCGGACATGACTGAGCATGCATGCACACAGAGTACAGAAGGCCCTGACTTCTACTTTTTCCTTCCTTCCCTTACGTGGCTGGGACACAGCCTGTTTTATATTTGTCTTCAGTATTATCACATGAAGATGTATCATCTCTGTTCCCAAGGCTCTTCTTCTCCCAATCTGGCTGTGGAGCCTGCCATTCCCTCCACCTCCCCTTCATTGTCGTATCTGAAGCAAGCCCACTGTCTCCCATCTTTGAAGATTTTACCATAATTGATTAGGAGAGTAACAAAGGAAAAAAATTAAGAAAAAACAATTCTAAAACTATTATCTTGGTCTATGATTCTGTAATCCCTTGTTTTTGGGAGTAAAATTCCCCTCAAACCCCCACTTTTGGTCTATAATTTGCTACCATTCCAGGAAGTTCTTACTTTCCATGCTGCTGCTGCTGCTGCTAAGTCACTTCAGTCGTGTCCGACTCTGTGCGACCCCATAGACCCCATAGACCCATAGACCCCATAGGAAGTAACGGAGAAGGCAATGGCAATCCAGTCCAGTGTTCTTCCCTGGAGAATCCCAGGGAGCCTCCAGGCTCCCCCATCCCTGGGATTCTCCAGGGAAGAACACTGGACTGGATTGCCATTGCCTTCTCCGTTACTTCCCGTAACAGAGACAATTAAGACAGTACAATAGGCGTGAACTATGTGGCTTGTTAAAAATCAGTTGGCAGTCTCCCTGCCTCTGAGTCCCACCTATGACACCCCTTTGGGTTACATCTTCCCTGAAAGTAATAAAAATTAAAGCCAAGATCCTTTTTGTTGGAAATTAATAGTAAATCCTAGAAGAGGCAAAGCTAACTCTGAAGACTAGAGAAACAACATGTAACATACATCCACTAAGTAGCCCAAACTAAATCTGGACCTCAGTGTGGGCAAGAGTGATGTCCCAGAGCCCCTGAGTGTTAATCAAATGTTTGTAAATTGCATGTAGTTGAACAGTGCTTTGGGAGTGCATGATTTAAAACAATCCTGAGGAATCCTCTAGTGCTACAACTAATTAACCCTAATTCACCTGTTTTGTATATCTGAATTTACTTCGAAGGATAGAGTGTTTGGAGAATAAAAGAGGAGACAAAATACAATTAATTAGGGAAGGCTTCCTGGAGGGGGTGAGCCAGCGCCAAATCTTAGAGGAGGCAGTGATCATAGATCCCTGTACAAGATGGAAAGAAGGAATGCAACATTTCAATCAAGGGCAGCCTTATAGCTAGCAGCAATGGACCTTCCTGTGAATAACAATTAAAACATCTCTTTGTGGTTGTATAATCATTTACAGTTTACAAGGACTTTCTTGCACATCACAGAGATGGTGCAACAATGAGAATTTATCTAGTGCATACAGGACAACAGTGCTAAGGACTTTAATTGCATTTTTTCACAGTTATCCTACGAACATCCCATTGGGCTTGGTGTTACTATCCTCTCTTTCCAGAAAAGGAAACTAAAGCTCACGGTGCTAAAAGTTACACACATGGTATCGAAGTCAACTGGTAAAGAGAAGAGCACAGATCTAAATTCAGATCTGCCTGACCCTGTGGTTCTGATCATGTCATCCTCTGGAACTCAGAGCAGGATGGAGAAGGGCAGACAGTGGGTCACAAATGTGTGGCAACACAAGTACATCCAGACCTTGGAGATACTGCAAGTTCGGTTCCAGACTATTACAATAAAGTGAACATTACAGTAAAATGAGGTGCACAAATTTTTTTTAATTTCCCAATGCATTTAAAAATTATGTTCACACTCTACTGTTGTCTATTAAGTGTGTGATAGGAGTATATGTAAAAAACAATCAAAAGTACATACCTTAATTTTAAAATACTTTATTACTAGAAATTGTTAACCATCACTGGAGTCTTCAATGAGTCGTAATGTTTTTACTGGTGGAGGATCTTGCCTTGATGTTAATAGCTGCTGACTGATCAGGGTGGTGGTTGCTGAGGGTTGGGATTGTTGTGGCAATTTCTTAAAATATGACAACAATGAGGTTTGCCACATAATTGACTCTTCCTTTCATGAACAATTTCTCTGTAGCAAATAATGCTATTTGATAGATTTTACCTACATTAGAACGTCTTTCAAAGTTGGAATCAATCTTGTCAAACGCTACCACTGCTTCATCACTAAGTTTATGTAATATTCAAATCGTATGTTGTCATCTCAACGATCTTTACAGCATCTTCACCAGGGGTAGATTTTATCTCAGGAAACCACTTTCTTTGATCATTCACAAGAAGTAATTCCTCATTGGTTAAAGTTTAATCATGAGATTATAGCAGTTTAGTCATATCTTCAGGGTCCCCTTCTAATTCTAGTTCTCTTGCTCTTTCTACCACATCTGCAAGTTACTTCCTCCATGGAAGTCTTGAAACCCTCGAAATCATCCAGGAGGGTTGAAGTCAACTTCTTTCAAACTGCTGTTAGTGCTGATATTTTAACCTCTTCCCATGAATCTCAAATGTACTTGATGGCATCTAGAATAGTGAATCCTTTCTAGAAGGATTTTAGCTTACTTTGTCTGAATCCACCAGAGGAATCACCATCTATGGCAGCTGTAGCCTTACAAATGTATTTCTTAAATAAGAAGACTTGAAAGTTGGGATTACTCGATAATTTGCAGGCTGCAGAATGGATGCTGTGTTAGCAGGCGTGAAAATAGCCTTAATTATTGTACAGCTCTATCAGAGCTCTTGGGTTGACCAGGTGCATTATCAGTGAGCAGTAAAAATTTGAAAGGAATCTTTTTTTCTGAGCAATATATATCAATTGTGGGCTTTAAATGTTTCATAAACCATATTGTCAACAGATGTGCTGTCATCCAGGTTTTGTTATCCCATTTATATCAGGGGCAGAGTAAATCTAGTATAATTCTTAAGGGCTAGGATTTAATTTGGGGATTTTCAGAATGGTAAATAAGCATTGGCTTCAACTTAAAGTCACCAGCTACACTGCTGCTGCTGTTGCTAAGTTGCTTCAGTCGTGTCCAACTCTGTGCGACCCCACAGACGGCAGCCCACCAGGCTCCCCCGTCCCTGGGATTCTCCAGGCAAGAACACTGGAGTGGGTTGCCATTTCCTTCTCCAATGCATGAAAGTGAAAAGTGAAAGCGAAGTCGTTCAGTCATGTCTGACTCTTAGCGACCCCATGGACTGCAGCCTACCTGGCTCCTCCATCCATGGGATTTTCCAGGCAAGAGTACTGGAGTGGGGTGCCATTGCCTTCTCCGACCAGCTACACTAGCCCCTAACAAATGAGTCAGCTGTCCTTTGAAACTTTGAAGCCAAGCATTGACTTCTCCTCTCCAGCTGTGCAAGTCCTAGATAGCATCTTCTTCCAATAGGAGGCTATTTTGTCTGCCTTGAAAATCTGATGGTTAGTGTAGCTATCCTCATTAATTATCTTAGCTACATCTTCTGGATAACTTGCTGCAGCTTCTACATCAACACTTGTTGCTTCATCTTGCAATTTAATGTTCTGGACATGCCTACTTTCCTTAAACCTTATGAACTAACATCTGCTAGCTTCAAACTTTTCTTCTTCAGCATCCTCACCTCTTTCAGCTTTCATAGAATTAAAGAGAGTTAGGGCCTTGCTCTGGATATGGCTTCAGCTTAAGGGAATGTAGTGACTGGTTTGATCTATCCAAAGCATTAGAACCTTCTCCCTATCAGCAATAAGGCTATTTCACTTTTTTATCATTCATGTGTTCACTGGAGGAGCACTTTTAAGTTATTTCAAGAACTTTTCCTTTGCAGTCAGATTGGCGGTTTGGTGCAAGAGGCTTAGCTTTCAGCCTGTCTTGTCTTTCAACATGACTTCTTCACTAATTTTAATAGTTTCCAGTTTTTTAGTTAAAGTGAGAGATGTATGACTCTTCCTTTCACTTGAATACTTATAGTCCATTATAAGATTATTAACTGACCTGGTTTCAATACTGTTTTATCTCCAGAAACAGAGGCACTCGAGAAGAGGGAGAGACAACGGGCATGGCCCGATGGTGGAATAGTCAGAACACACATTTATTGATTGTTGACTGCTTATATGGGTACAGTTTGTGGTTCTTCAAATCAATTACAATAATAACATCAAAGATCTCTGACCACAGCTCACCATAACGAGTATATTAACAATGAAAAAATTTGAAATGTTGTGAGAATTAGCAAAATGTGACACTGAGACACAAAGTGAGCAAATACTCTTGGAAAAATGGTATTGATAGGCTTGCACAATGCAGGGTTGCCACAAACATTCTATTTGATTAAAAAAGTCAGTATCTGTGAAGTGCAACAAAGTAAAGGGCAATAAAACAAGGTGTGCTTGTGCTAATAATGTATCTCCTCCTAGCCAGTACCAAGCACTATAGTAAGCACTTTATATATGTTATCTCCTTGTGATACGGGTGTCAATTCCCATTTAACCACCAGGAAGCTAAGGATCAGAGGATAAGGAATGTGTCCAGTGTTGCACTGCTAGTAAAAATGGTAGAAGTTTCATCCAAAGAGCCAGATCTTGACTCCTCTTCTAGTCCATGCACCAGGCATCACCTGGGACCCAGTGTATATAACACAGTATCCTTGCTCTTAGAGCTCGCTGCCTAGAAGCTAGAGTCAGGTCCGGAAGCAGCATGTTTCAATCCAGTGCAGTGTGGAGGGAAGAGTCACAAGAAGAGGGTGGCACAGAGGACTGTGCTCTGCTAAGCCTGTGGGTTTGCTGTTGGCTTCTGTCATCCCAACTTTACAGAAGATAAGGCCAAGTTGCCTGCAGTTTTGAAGCATTCAAGTTGCAAGAAATAGCACGAGGCATTGGCGGGACTTCATCTCAAATTCCAGCTCTCTGCCCCAGAGGTCAGTACCCAGTTCTTACCCTCTTATGATTTTCAAGGAAATGTTAAAAATTTTTTGAGATAATTTGTATACCAGCAGCATAGAGACATTTTGTGTCTGAAACACCAACCTCTAGAAACGATCCTTTCTCTCTCTTTCTCTCTTATTCTCCAAGAAAACTTAGAGTAGATTCCCAGTTTCCTTCTACCTTTTATCTCATGGCTGCTTATTTACAGTCTTCCCTGTTGGCTGCTGGCTCCTCCTCTTCCAGACCTAAAAATGGTAAATAGATAACTACTGAGAACCTACCATATAATACAGGGAACACTACTCAGTGCTCTGAGGTGATCTAAATGGGAAGGAAATCTAAAAAAGAGGGGATATAAGTATGTGTATGAGCATCACTGTCTCGATGGGCGTGAGTCTCAGTGAACTCCGAGAGTTGATGATGGACAGGGAGGCCTGGCGTGCTGCAATTCATGGGGTCGCAAGAGTCGGACACGACTGAGCGACTGATCTGATCTGATCTGATAACTGATTCACTTTCTTGTACAGGAGAAAGTGACACAGTATTGTAAAGCAACTTTGCTCTGATAAAAAATACTTTAAAATATCCTAGGAAAGGCCAGGGCTCTCTTCTGAGCCCTCTTCTCCAGCTGTTCTCTCCCTGGATGATCTTAGCTAGCCACATGACTTTAAAAGCCATTTATATACCCATGATTCTCAAATATATGCCTGCAGCCCTCACCACTCCCCTAAGCTCCAGACTGCCTCTACCATGTGCCCACTGGGAAATCTAGCATGTCCAAAACAGAACTTTTCAATGTTCTCCCAAAGTTGCTCTTTCCCTGAGCCCCAACCCCCTCTGCCCACCTGGTAGAGGGTAGAATCATTTGAACTCAGACATCGCCCCCCACCCTCAAGAAATATCTCAAACCAAATTAGGCCTATTTAACAAACCAAGCTGTTGTCTTTTCTTACTTGGACTGGACAGTTTGGACAGTTCCCACCAGCTACTCTTTGGTCCCTTTCATTTGCCTCCTCCTTACAAGCTGTTTTCTACATGCAGCCAGATCGATATTTGTAACATGTAAATCAGATCATTCAAAAGTCCCCTACCCAAAACACATACAATACTACCCCCTTACTGATGGTTTCACTTTCTGCAGTTTTAGTTACTCATGATCAACCATAGTCCAAAAATGTTAAATGGAAAATTCCTCAAGTAAACAATTCATCAGTTTAAATTGTACCTTGTGCTAAGTAGCGCAATGAAATATGGCACCATCCCAATTCATCCAGCACAGGGCCTGAATCATCCCTTTGTCCCTTAGTCACTTAAGTCCTCCTGGTTTTCAGGTCGACTGACCTGATATCTCAGTGCTTATATTCAAGTAAACCTCACTTTGCTTAATAATGACCCCAAGCAACAAGAGTAGTGATGTTGGATAGGGCTGAGTCCGTTCACTGTCCACCTGAAATTATCACAACTCCAATATTAAAAAAAAAACCCAAAACTTAAAAAGCAGTGATGCTGGCAATTTGGATATGCCAAAGAGAAACAGTAAGATGTTTCCTTTCATTGAAAAGGTGAAAGTTTTCAATATAGAAAGAAAATTGTATGCCAAGGTTACTACGGTCAAATCTGTTCATGAAAGAGCCTGGCAAGCTCCAGTCCATGAGGTCGTAAGGGTTAGACAGAACTTAGTGGCTGAAGCACCACCACCACTCATGAAATTGTGAAGGAGGAAAAAGAAATCCGTGCTAATATTGCTGTCGCACTTCAACCCACAAAAATTATAGCCACAGTGCATGGAGAGTGCTTAGTTAAAATGGAAAAGGCCTTAAATGTGTGCAGTAAGATATTTTCAGAGAAAGACTATACACATGTAACTTTCATTATAGTGTAGTATTATAATCATTCTATTTTATTATTAGTTCTTATTGTAGATCTCTTACTGTGTCTAATGTCCCTGGTGGCTCACTGGTAAAAGAATCTGCCTGCCAATGCAGGAGACACTGATTCAGTCCCTAGGTTGGGAAGATCCCCCGGAGAAGGAAATGGCAACCCATTCTAGTATTCTTGACTGGGAAATCCCATGGATGGAGGAGCCTGGTGGACTATATAGTCCATGGGGTCACAATGAGTTGAACATGACTTAGCAACTAAATAGCAACAACAACAATGTATAAATTAAACTTTTTCAGAGGTAGGCATGGGTCGACAGTCAGGGGCACTGAATACAACAATCCGGGGAGCCCCAGTGTGCTGGCAGAGGTCCTTTTGAAGGAGGTCACCGTTACCTCTGCCACAGTTTGACCTCAGGCCAAACTACAGGGAGGGAACACAGCCCCACCTATCAGGAGAAAATTGTATTAAAGATTTACTGAGCATAGCCCCATCCACCACAGCAAGACCCTTTACCCCACAGCAAGTCTCTCCCATCAGGAAGCTTCCACAAACCTCTTATCCTAATCCATCAGAGGGCAGTCATACTGAAAACCACAATAACAAAAAACTAACCAAACTGATCACCTGGATCACAGCATTGTCTGACTCAATAAAACTACGAGCCATGCTGTGTAGGGCCACCCAAGATGATGGGTCATGGTGGAGAGTTCTGACAAAATGTGGTCCACTGGAGAAGGGAATGGCACTTCAGCATTCTTTCCTTGAGAACCCCATGAATAGTATGAAAAGACAAAAAGATATGACATGAAAGATGAACTCCCCAACTCGTTAGGTGCCCAATATGCTCCTGGAGAAGAGTGGAGAAATATCTCCAGAAGAATGGAGAGGCTGAGCCAAAGTGGAAACAGCACTCAGGTGTGGATGTGTCTGGTGATGAAAGTAAAGTCTGATGCTGTAAAAAACAATATTGCATAGGAACCTGGAACGTTAGGTCCATAAATCAAGGTAAGTTGGAAGTGTTCAAACAGGAGATGGCAAGAGTGAATATTGACGTTTTAGGAATCAGTCAACTAAAATGGACAGGAATGGGTGAATTTGACCTTTATATAAATGACCTTTATATCTACTACTGTGGGCAAGAATCCCCTAGAAGAAGTGGAGTAGCCTTCATAGTCAACAAAAGAGTCCAAAATGCAGTAATTGGGTACAATCTCAAAAATGACAGAATGACCTCTGTTCGTTTCCAAGGCAAACCATTCAATATCACAGTAATCCAAGTCTATGCCCCAAACACTAATGCCGAAGAAGCTGAAGTTGAACAGTTCTATGAAGACCTACATGACCTTCTAGAACTAACACCAAAAAAAGATGTCCTCTGCATCATAGGGGACTGGAATGCAAAAGTAGGAAGTCAAGTTTGACAATAGGCAAGTTCGACCTTTGAGTACAGAATGAAGCAGGGCAAAGGCTAACAGAGTTTTGCCAAGAGAATGCATTCATCATAGCAAACACCCTCTTCCAACAACACAAGAGATGGCTCTACACATGGACATCACGAGATGGTCAATAATGAAATCAGATTGATTATATTCTTTGCAGCTGAAGATGGGGAAGCTCTATACAGTCAGCAAAAACAAGACCAGGAGCTGACTATGGCTCAGATCATGAACTCCTTATTGCCAAATTCAGACTGAAATTGAGGAAAATAGGGAAAACCACTAGGCCATTCAGGTATGACCTAAATCAAATCCCTTATGATTATACAGTGGAAGTGACAAATAGATCCATGGGATTAGATCTGATAGGCAGAGTGCCTGAAGAACTATGAACAGAGGTTCATAACGTTGTACAGGAGGTGGTGATCAAAACCATCCACAAGAAAAAGAAATGCAAGAAACAAAATATTTATCTGAGGAGGGCTTAGAATAGCTGAGAAAAAATGAGAAGCAAAAGGTAAGGGAGAAAAGGGAGAAAAGTGCCTATCTGAATGCAGTGTTCCAAAGAATAGAAAGGAAAGATAAGAAAGCCTTCCTTAGTGATCAGTGCAAAGAAATAGAGGAAAAAAATATAAAGGGAATGGACTAGAGATCTCTTCAAGAAAATTAGAGATGCCAAGGGAACATTTCATGCAAAGATGGGTGCAGTAAAGGACAGAAACGGTATGGACCTAACAGAAGCAGAAGATATTAAGATGAGGTGGCAAGAATACACAGAAGAACTATACAAAAGAGATCTTAATGACTCAGATAATCATGATGATGGGATCACTCACCTAGAACCAGACATCCTGGCGTCCAAAGTCAAGGGGGTCTTAGGAAGCATCACTACAAACAAAGCTAGTGGAGGTGATGGAATTCCAGCTGAGCTACTTCAAATCCTAAAAGATGATGCTGTGAAAGTGCTGCATTCAATATGTGAGCAAATTTGGAGAACTCAGCAGGGGCCACAGGACTGGAAAACATCAGTTTTCATTCCAAAGAAAGGCAATGCCAAAGAATGTTCAAACTACTGCACAGTTGCACTCATTTTGCACACTAGTAAAATAATGCTCAAAATTCTCCAAGCTAGGCTTCAACAGTATGTGAACTGTGAACTTCCAGATGTTCAAGCTGGATTTAGAAAAGGCATAGGAGCCAGAGATCAAATTGCCAACATCCGCTGGATCATCGAAAAAGCAAGAGAATTCCATAAAAACATCTACTTCTGCTTCATTGACTATGATAAATCATTTGACTGTGTAGATCACAACAAACTGTGGAAAATTCTTAAAGAGATGGAATACCAGACCACTTTACTTGCCTCCTGAGAAACCTGTATGCAGGTCAAGAAGCAACAGTTAGAACCAGACATGAAACAACAGACTAGTTCCAAATTGAGAAAAGACTACATCAAGGCTGCATATTGTCACCCTGCTTATTTAGCTTATATGAAGAGTACATCATGCAAAATACTGGACTGGATGAAGCACAAACGAATCAAGATTGCAGAGAGAAATATCAATAACCTCAGATATGCAGATGACACCACCTTTATGGCAGAAAGCGAAGAGGAACTAAAGAGCCTCTTGATGAAAGTGAAAGAGAAGAGTGAAAAAGCTGGCTTAAAACTCAACATTCAAAAAACTAAGATCATGGCATCTGGTCCCATCACTTCAATGCAAATGGATGGGGAAACAATGGAAACAGTGGCAGACTTTCTTTTCTTGGGCTCCAAAATCACTGCAGATGGTGACTGCAGCCATGAAATTAAAATATGCTTACTCCTTGGAAGAAAAGCTATGACCAACCTAGACAGCATATTTAAAAAGCAGATATTAATTTGCCAACAAACCTCTGTATAGTCAAAGCTATGGTTTTTCTAGTAGTCATGTATGGATGTGAGCGTTGGACTATAAAGAAAGCTCAATACCAAAGAACTGATGCTTTTGAACTGTGGTGTTGGAGAAGACTCTTGAGAGTCCCATGGACTGCAAGGAGATCCAACCAGTCAATCCTAAAGGAAATCAATCCTGAATATTCATTGGACGGACTAATTACGAAGCTGAAGCTCCAATACTTTGGCCACATGATGCAAAGAGCTGACTCATTAGAAAAGACCCTGATGTTGGAAACAATTGAAGGCAGGAGGTGAAGGGGAAGACAGGGGATGAGATGGTTGGATGGCATCACTGACTCAATGGACATGAGTTTGAGCAAGCTCTGAGAAATGGTGAAGGACATAGAAGCCTGGTGTGCTGCAGTCCATGGGGTCACAAAGAGTCGCACACAACTGAAAACAACAACAAGCATAGGTAACAACAGTATACGCAGGGTTTGGTACTGTGGTACCGTATGTGGTTTCAGGCATCCACGGAGGTTCTGGAACGTATCCCCTAGGGTAAGGGAGGACTTGTATTGAAGACATTCTGATGTTACTTGTAACATTTTAATAAAATTCAGACAACTTACACAGCCTGCGAGGCCCATCACAATCTGGCCCCTGACTACGTATTTCCTCTGTCCTCCTCATCTCTGGTTCTTGTGACATTGACCTTTAGACTGTTCCTCCATTTCTTGAAGCTCGTTCCTACCACGGGCTTCTATTCTTGATGTTTCCTGCCCTAACATGCTTCTTTCTGAGACCTTGTACAGGTGTGCTTCTTTAGCGTCCTTCTGGTTATGCTCATGTTTGCCCATCTTTCCCCCACTCGCGTCCTGTGCATTTCTTATCATCTTTTTCCCAGAGTCATCATGGCACTATCACCGCAGGAAATATTCTTGACTGATGGGTGAATTGGTTTTCCTGTCTACTGTCCATTGCGCCTCCAGCACATATGCAACACACGGCAGGGATTGCGGCTCTTTCCACTGCCAAGTTTCAGGGTCTAGAAGAGTACCTGGGTTTTTCTGTTTTTCCTCTGCATGCTTTTAAGTTGAGATGATTAGGTACAACCAGTTTATAGCCTACTTGTTATATTTAACACACCAGAAACAATTCTCCACATTGTGTCCAATAGTTCACATAATAAGCGCTCCATAGACATTAATTTCCTTCTTCCTATCTTGACTTCCTTCCTGAAAAACACTTATACAGGTACCCATGCTGTGCTGTGGTTTTTGTTTAGCTGAGACAGAGCAGGCCATTTGAAAGACTTTGAAAGATGTAAGCAAGTTATTAACCTCTCCAGACCTCAATGTCTTTATCTACAAAATGGGAACAATAAAATCTGCCTTGCCTCATTTACAGCATTGTTCAAGGACCTAATAAGATATTGGAGCAAACATCTCATTAGACATTGGGGTGAATGTCTTTAAAAAAAAAACCATGGCACTGTATAAGGGGAATAAAATTTACAGAAGAGATGACATCAAGTCATTTGTAAAGCAATTTGAAATCCATGAGTAAAAAGCTATTGGCAGTGGTCTCTACTGAGCCAGACATGTCCTAATGTTTGTATTTAATATGCCAAACAGTTGCCAATGCCTAATTCTAGGTTGGTACCCTGCAATAGTTTTTTTTTTTTTTTTTGGTGTTTTTTTTACAACTTTCAGCTGTAAAACTGGGGTCAATTATTTTTAGCCATTTCTTCAGCCTGTCTCATTAGCAAAGTACTTTGAGGTAATGACTTGGGCATATTTGATGATTGTTCATTTTGAAAGATGTCATTTTCAGACTTTTCTGGAAGTTTCAAATCTGCCTGTGGGAGATCTGTTTTATGCCAAAATGTCATTTCAGATTCAAGTCTACATACTGCCTTATGCGAGGCCCTTATAAATGTTTCACAGCACCTGCATTTTTTATCATGGCCCTTGCATGTGAACTTGGATTTCTTGTGCTTCACCTCCACTCTCTGTATGAAATGGAGAAAGTAATATTTTTAAATGGCCTTTTTTCCCATTTGTCAGAGGAGATAAAATCCCCTAATTATTTCCCCTTGTGCATAGATATTTATATTAATATTTTAAGGAATGGGTTCTTTATAGTGTTATTCATGAACCCATGTGTTAAATTTAAAACAAATGTGTCCTAAAATTAATATTTAATCCAAGTTTAATACCTGAAACCAGATTCATGTTGACTTAATTTCTTTGGTCATAAAAGAAATTTATGAAATGATTCCATTTTTTTCATCCATTCAACAAATATTTTAACAGACTTATTGAATATGTCCCACATTATCTCTTTTAATCCTTATGATAACATGGCAATGGAGGTATTATTATTGTCATTGTCATTTTCCTATAATGTGGATGAGAAAGCCGAGATACAAATAGTAGGGCTATAAGTTATATGGCTCTCTGCTGCATTTTAGGGTCTGAGGTGTGGGCTGAAGATACTACCTGATCAAAACCCCTGGGGTAAGCACCTTGGAAGAGAACCAGAGATGCCAAGAACAGTAGCAAAAATGAGCGAGAAAGAGATGGAGAGGCAAGGCTTTGTAGAAACTTGAAAAGGGATTAGATCAGAGAGAATCTGGATTATAGCTCCCTAACTTTGCTTCACTTTGGGATCATCTAAGAATCCCATCTTTGGGATCTTCACTTTTGGATCATCTAAGAATGACTGATGCCTGGCTTCTCCCCACAGACATTGTGATTTCATTGGTATAGGATGCAATGTGGAAATCAGAAATTTTTATAAGTTTTCCCAGATGATTCTAATGTATACCAGAAATTTGGAGACACTAATACAGGTGATGTGTGATGTGCTATGGAACTGAAATAATCCACACTCCATTTTGTCCAACCAGGTTTTTTGATGTCCCATTGGGTTGGGCTGGTTTATAGGTCTTGGGAGGAACATAATGTTTACATATAGAAAACACAAGCTTCATGCCTTATCAGAGGAAGAAATGCAGCAAGTGTTCATGGGGAGAGAGCAGGCTTTAGTCAGACTGTTTCTCTGAGCCTCGGCTTCCTGGTCCCCAGCATGGTGCCCATCTAGTAGGTTTGTTGTAAGAATTAATTCCAATGAAATTCCTTTTATCTAATGGTATCAGGGTCTTTGGGCTTACCAGGTGGTGCTAGTGGTAAAGAACCCACCTGCCAATGCAGGAGACAAAAGAAACACAGGTTCAATCCCTGAGTCGGGAAGATCCCCCAGAGGAGGGCATGGCAACCCACTCCAGTATTCTTGCCTGGAAAATCCCATGGATAGAGAAGCCTGTCAGGCCATAGGGCCACAGAGTCAGACACAACTGAAGTGACTTAGCTTGCATGCATCAGGATTCTTAGCCAGTTATTGGGGAAAAAAAGGATAATAAGTTAAAACTTGTATAGCAGATAGTATTTTCCAAAGATGGCCAACTATTCTCATCCCATGTGGTCTACTGGGAATGTCCATCTGAGGCAGGATCCATGCTGTGTCCTCTTGAACATGGGTGCATATTTGTAAATGCCCTGATGGGTAGGTTACAGTGGAAAGGACACGTGTGAGTTTAGATTGTAAAAGGCAATACAACTTTTACTAGGCTTACTCTTTTTTCTGATCCCTCGGGAGTCCAGAACTGATTTGTAAGAACTCTGGCTCCTCTGAAGCCACCATGCTAGAGAGACCATGTGGAGAAGCCAGGCAGAGAGAGGAAAAGATGCACAACATCCCCTGTTGTGCCAGCTGAGAGCTGTTAGCATCCTCTCACCTTCCCTTGCCAGGTGTGAATGCACAATCCTACACATGACTCCCTGCCCCGACCTTCCAGCTGCCCCAGCTGTCTCGGAGTGCAGCAGAGGTGAGTGTCCCACGCAGAAGGGCCCCAAATGCAGATTCGTTAGCAAAAATGAGTACTAGTGCTACTTCCAGGGCTTCCCTGATGGTTCAGACAGTAGAGAATCTGCCTGCAATGCAGGAGGCCTGGGTCCGATCCCTGGGTTGGGAAGATCACCTGAATAAGAAAATGACTACCTACTCTAGTATTCTGGCCTGGAGAAGTCCATGGACAGAGGAGCCTGGAAGGCCCGTGGGTTTGCAAAGAGTTGGTCACGAATAAAAATAATCTGTACAGACATTAAATAATTTATTTCAAAATAAATATATATATATATATATTTTTTTTTTTTAATCAATCTTCTCATCTACAGCCCAGGGCTTCTCTTGCAGGACATAGCCCATTGACCAGACCCCTGGCATGAATGATATGTATAAAGCATTTTAAAATATTTTTCACTATCAGATTCTTTAAAGTAGAATGCATGTTTTAACAACACTTTAAACATTTACCACTTCCTTCTATCCTTTATAGTGTCCTATTCCAACTTAATTCAACATTTTATTAGGCAGTTCATTTATGTTATCAAGTCTTTCCAAAGCATTCAACTTAGATTTCATAAAAAGAAATACTTCTTTTTGTGAATATATTGCATCACTGTGCATGTTACTTAGTAGATTACAGGATAAAAATAACAAGTATAATTTGAGTAAACAAATACATGGTGAACATATAATTCATCCAGTGTGAATGCAGGTATACGGGTATTCTACAGAAAAGTCTGCAAGCCATTCATGGTCTTTAAAGTTATAGATACTTTAGTAAGTTTAGTTATTAGACTTACTGAAAGAATGGGAATTCTGTTCATCCAACAGTCTTTTTAAGTGATCATAATGTGTATAAAATCACTAGCATTCAGTAGGCACTCATTAAATGCTAGTTTCTTGAACCATTAAATCCTAATTTGCCAAAAACCTTGCTTGCAAATAGTCCCTGGCATCAAATATCAGCAGATAATTTTATCAAAGTAGCCTTGGATAGCCACTTAAATTTCATACTGTTTCAGAAAATGCATTACATTTCTCTTTATGAAAAATCATTTCCCATAGGTTAGAGTTCAGATTAGGTGCATAATATTTTCAAATCACTTGCTAAAAATAAAACTCATCATGACAAGCCTCTCTAATACTGTAACTACCAAATGCTCTTACCCTTGGAAAGCAGATCTACTCATGCAGCCCTGAGACCCTGGACTTTCTCTCAGTTCAGTTCAGTTCAGTTCAGTTCAGTTGCTCAGTCATATCTGACTCTGCCACGCCATGGACTGCAGCACACCAGGCTGCCCTGTCCATCACCAACTCCTGGAGCTTACTCAGACTCATGTCCATCGAGTCAGTGATGACATCCAACCCAGACAAATCTTGAAACAACCGTAAAGAGGATAGAGGTTCCAACATCCTGGAAAAGGCACTGAATTTTAGGAGGAGGTGTGTCATTTACTGCCAAGTTTATCATAATGGAATCGAGCAATCTTTCAGAGCTTTCATCAGTGCATAACTCTGTGACATCCCTCCGGTCCTGGCCCCTCCAAAGCCATCCTGTACACAACCACCAGGGCAATCACCCACACCCTTAAAGCTGATTGTGTCAGAACTCTACAGTGGTTCCTCAGCACCTGCGGATCAAGCTGGGCCTGAGGAACTTGCTTTATGAGGGTCTTCAGTATTTTTTTAATTACACAGGCACACATATATTCTTTTTCACTATGGTTTATCCAGGGTATTGATTCTAGTTCCCTGTGCTGTACAGCAGGGCCTTGCTGTTTATCCATTATATATATAATGGTTTGCAGCTGCTAATCCCAAACTCCCAGTTCTTCCCTCTGCCCCTTCTCTCCCTTGGCAGCCACAAGTCTGTTCTCTGTGTCTGTAGGTCTGTTTCTATTTTGTAGCCTGGTTCCTTTGTGTCATATTTTAGATTCCACATAAAAGTGATATTATATGATATTAGGCATCTGACTTCTCTTCATACTGTAATCTCTAGGTCCATCCATGTTGCTGCAAATGACATCATTTCATTCTTCTTTATGGTTGAGTAATATTCCATTGTGTACATGTACCACATCTTCTTTACCCATTTATCTGTCCATAGACAATTAGATTGTTTCTGTATCATAGCTATCGTAAATAGTTCTATTAACATAGGGGTTTGTGTATCTTTTTGAAAGATAATTTTGTCTGGGTTGATGTGTAGCAGTAAGGGTTGTTGGATCATATGGCAACTGCAGTTTTTTGAGAAAACTCCATTCTGTTTTCCACATGGCTGCAGCAATTTACATTCCCAACAACCCTTTTCTACGAGGATCTTTAGAGTAAGGACCCTGACTTTCTTTTCTACTTCATCTCCAATCACTCTCATTCATATGAGGGCCTCAGGCCAGGACCGATGTGTAGCATAATCAGGTTTATTCCTGTTATGCTCAGCACTTCAGCTGTGTACAACCACAGCACTTACTGTTTTCTAAAATAGATGTCTTCCAGATTGTGGATTTTAACCCACTAAGGGGTCACAAAATTAACTCAATGGACTTCAACCAACATTAAAAAATTTAGAATGGATTGGAATAAATCAGAATATGTTTGACACAGTGAGAGTAAGTTTTGTTTTACTAGACTATAGTTTTAGCTATGTATGTACCAAATTGTGATGTCAAGTGTATTTTTTACCATCTTTTAAAAAATTGAAATACTGAAAGCTTCGCACATCACAACAATTTTGTATTCTGTTTGTTCTGCCTGGAAGGCCTTCTCCATATTATACTTTTTTTTGTTGTTTCTTCAACAAATTCCAATTCACTGTTCAAGACACAACTTTTGTGAAGCCTTAATCAGACTTTTACTATGTGTTAGGGAGTGCTAAATTTGAGATCTTATTTACTATTTTCATCTTCAGAACAAACTTCAGAGGTTGGAGCTATTATTATTCCCATTTTACAGACAGGGAAATGGGAAGAGACCACTGCATTGAGTAAACTGCCTAAGGTCACACAAGGGCAAAGTGGTCAGGCTGAGATTTGACCCCAAGGCTTCAGGTCCAAAGCCTGAGCTCTTAGCCATTACATTGAAGAGATTCTCCCTAAAACCCCAGGGCTGGCCCAGCAGTTCTCTTCTGGGCCCCTGGCACATAGTTTTTAAGATAGCACTTTCTGCACTGCGTCGTAATTATCTGCTTCCATGTCTGTCTCCCCGACTAAGTTATAAAAATATCTGCTTCCATGTCTGTCTCCCCGACTAAGTTATAAAATCTCTGAGAACATGAACCATGTCCTGCTCCTCCTTTTGCTTTTGGACCATGCACATATATACATGCACCCAGAAATCACTCAATACATATTAAATAAGTGGGAGAAAGTGTCACCATTTCACAGATGAAGACTGATCTTCATCCAAGAGAAAGCCTGGTCCATTGTTCTCTTTGGCCTCTTTCTATTGTAATAAATATATTAACAAAGTTTAGTAGAAGGCGTGATCACTTTGGATGAAGGTCAGGGAGATCATCACAAAAGAATGGGAAATTGTATAGACAGATAAAGGCACTATGAGAAATGTTACACATTATATAAAATGTGCATTTTTTTTCCTTTTGTATTCATGATTGCACTGTTTATAGGCATGCCTGAGAACCAAGTGTATCCTATATACAGTTTAATCTAGTCCATTCGTTTATTCAACAAGTATTTTTGAGCCAAGCCCTATGGCTTATCCTAGAATATAGGGATAACAAGACACAGTTCCTCCCATTGAGGAGCTCACAATAGATAAAGGAGCTGAGTGAATAGATAGGTGGTTTATAATATGATGTTGGCCAGTATTACCTAGCAGTTAAGAGCCAGAACTTAGCAGGCAGTCATGGCTCTGTAGGAAAGTATTTAGCTAGAAAGAAATATCCTATTACAAGAGATGAAAGTGTTTGTGTTCATGAAGAAATTCATCATTTGGGCAAAAGTCCTGGGCTCTAACCCTGAGAACTAGTAACACATTGAGTACTTCAGTTAGCTTGTCAGAGACTCAGTTTTCTTGTCTCGTAGAAACTCTGCATAAAACATATGGCACTCTATAGAAATTGCAGTTTGATGGCCCACAGTAATTTTTTTAGTACGTGTGACCTCCAACAAGTTATTTGACATTCCTTTCTCTCTGCCATGATTTCCTTAGCCAAAGATTAGGCCTATGAATCTGAATACTAAATGATTGGGTTGGCTATTTTCCATGGAAAAAAGCTAGGTGGTACCATCTTGTGATGCCTCCTTGCTTCCTAGGCTGGGGGCCCAGGCCACTGTCCTCCTTACTTATCTTTCATTTCCCTACTGAGCACAGGCTACAACCTCCCTTCTCCTAGACCCAATGCTTCCCTTCTTAGTACCCCAACATTTCCAGGTGTCAGAGCATCCAGAATCATTGTAATATATATTCAAGGATATGTTCATGTTCTGGCACTCCCAAATATACCCTAGAGTCCCTTTGTTTTTATCTGCCTCAAACACTAAAGGTTCTGAAGGAGAATTATTTTGTTGGAATGGCACACTTGCCTTATGAAGAGTGCCCACCCTTTTTTTTCTCAACTGTTGAATTCCATCATGAATATAAACACTTTTATATAGGATGTGTCTTTCTGGCTAAATACTTTCCCACAGAGTCATGAAGTTGAACTTCTTCTTCTAAAACTTCTGACCTGAGCTTGTAATATTCTCTGGAACAAACAATGGGACCTGAAAGTTCATACTTCCTAATGGAAACAAACAAAAATAAATAAATAAATAAAATGAAGTGAGGTTTTTATTGTAAAAAAAATAAATAAATATAAATTTGTGATACATCAAAAGAAAAAAAATAAAAAATAAATAAATAAAATACTAAAAAAAAAAGTGAACCCATATTTATAAACTTAGTTCATTATATATTGCCTGTCCTTAAATTAAATAAGGTTTGGTCTATTTAGCAGATATAGATAAAGGGAGAGGAATGAGGGGAGATGGACTTGTTTTCATGGTTGTGTAAATGGAAGCAACCCTGAAGAACTGCTCATTTTCCTGGCAAAAGTATCCCACAAGTTATGACAACTGAATCATCAAGTGTCAGAATCTTGTTTAATTTTATCACGTACTTGCGAGAGCATGCAATTATAAATTTTCAAAATATAGGTTTGGCCCTTTGCATTGCTCAGATTTCTTGGTATTATCAATACGCCAGTATTTTAAGAGGAAAAAAAGCAAGTAAATACTTTAAATAGATCAATATCCCATTAATGTGGTTACTTATAAAACTGTAAACATATAAATACCTTAATGTTTTCTCCTTAAATACTTTCTGAAATCTATTGATGTGCATTGTTCTTTTATGTTGATAGTAAATCTGTGAACACATTTATACTTCTTGAGAATAGAAACTGTATTTTTTCTCTCTCTGCTGTGGACATCTTATCTTTAGGAATACAGTAGGCATTTTTATGGCTAATATGCTTAAAGGAAAATATATAGAAATGGATAGAGGGATAATTGTTATTTGGAGATGATAGAGATCAAGGTCAATACAGACACCTCCATGGATATTCAAGGTATTCAGATCAGATCAGATGGGCTTCCCAGATGGTGCTAGTGGTAAAGAACCTGCCTGCCAGTGCAGGAGACATAAGAGATGCAGGTTCGATCCCTGGGTTAGTAAGATCCCATGGTGAAGGACATGGCAACCCACTCCAATATTCTTGCCTGGAAAATCCCATGAACAGAGGAGCCTGGTGGGCTACAGTCCATAGGGTTGCAAAGAGTTGGACATAACTGAAAGGACTTAGCGTGCACGCATAGATCAAATGCATTGATGGCAAGGCATGATTTCATGTAGCTTCACTTTGTATAATTTACTGAGCACCTCAAAGGGCTGGTTGTGCTGGTAGTAAGAGATGTGGGTTCAATCCCTGGGTCAGGAAGATCTTCTGGAAAAGGAAATGGCAACCCACTCCAGTATTCTTGCCTGGAAAATTCATGAACAGAGCAGACTGGTGGGCTACAGTCCATGGGGTAGCAGAGTTGGACATGACTGAACACACACAGCACACTCAAAGTGTTAGGAATTGTCTTAAAGGTTCCAAATATGTGGCTGATAATATGATAATAGCTACTATTTGGGAATACTTTACCCATGTTGGGCAGTGTGTAGACTGGTTTATCATTTAATCTTCACAACTCTGTCTTTAGTTGATTCCCTAGACTCAAAGGCTTAAGAAGAGGATTGTTACACAAATGATTGATGGGGGTGTGTGCAGCCAACATTCAGGGCAGCTAAGGGAAGGTACCCAGCTCAGGAACCAACAGCATCTACTACACACTCTTTGGTGAAGCTATTGCCCCATTTTTTTTTAATGAGGAAATTATGATGCAAAAGTGTCCAGAGTCATTATTAGTAGATTAGGATTTGATCCCAGATCTGACTACAAGTTCTTGACCACTTTGCCTCCACTATAGATGCAATCTGAGTGGTAACTTCTAACCTAGGTCCTGTACAGAGTTCAAAAGTAACACAGAAAAGCATATGATGAACTTCCCAGAGAGGTCAAGGACTTCAGTGCTTCCTGGAGAAATAAAGCAAACCCTCCTGCTCTATGCAGTAGATAGAGAAGACTGTCCTTAAACCCAAACTCATAAAAGCAAGGAAGAAGGATTTTAGTGTATTTTTTGCTGCAGAATCTAATTCCTTTGTGCACCATAAATATAAATGTATGAACATGCTAAGCAAAATGGTAAGAGGAGGGTATTTTTTCTAAGTAAAAATATGTCCCTAATTAAATCAAGCTGGTAACAGCTTTGCCTCTCTTCCCCTGGAATGACCCTCCACGGGCCTTAGAAGTGAAGAGACCAGTACCGTTTTCCTTATAGCTGACCTGTCCTAAAACTGCATGGGCCAGAACCTGGCTGAGGGTCAACAAAATGTTCTGGGAAGAGAATCAGCAAAGGAGTTCATTCTTAGTTGTCGCCCTGGCTCTGCCACTTACTCACCAGGGGACTCAGACAGCATGTCTCTGGATTTACTGTCTCATCTGTAGAAACGTGTATCTGTAGACATTATTTGCCCTAGTCTCCTGCTTCCTCTGCTTTTAACGACTGTCATCCTTTGTTCTCTGCAATACAAATTTTCTCTTTCACATGACTCTATTTCCCCAGCCTACACTGTAGGCACTTCCTAGCCAAAGTTACATTTCTCAAACATCCACCTTGATGAACATCTGCATTTACATTGAACTCATCTAAAATGGCTTTTAGCTCTGTCTCAAGTGGTATACAGGGGCTTCCCTGGTAACTCAGTGGTAAAGAATCTGCCTGCAATGCAGGAGACCCAGGTTCAATCCCTGGGTTGGGAAGATCTCCTGGAGAAGGAAATGGCAACTCCAGTATTCTTACCTGGAAAATCCCATGGACAGAGGAGCCTGCTGGCCTATAGTCCATGGGCTCGCAAGAGTCAGATACAACTTACTGACTAAACAACAACAAAGTGCTATATTATGCAGAAATGTGACAATTTGGGATGGAAGCAGTCAAATATGTGCATCACAATTCTAATTCCAAACATTAGTGCATTCACTGAATGAAGTGCATTCAGCATTTTGATTGGTACATTAAGGAAATTTTAAGTCATCTTTGGAGAGGACACTCTTATTTTTTAACTACATGGGAAACAGTCATTTCACAGAGCACCTACCTCTCTTTGTCCCCATTTGGAAAGGATGGCTTTGTTTTACATGTAATTTGAGTCATCACCATCTCAGATAGTGTTGAATTTGGATGATAGATCCTATCACCTTGTAAAATGAAACTACATGCTGATCTTTCCTTTTGGAATTTTATGCATCACCTTCTCCTTAAATATCTAGGGGGGAAACAGTAAAAGTATGAGAAACTAGGGAACTCTCTGCTCCTTTGATTCAGCTTTAGTATTGTGATTAGATGAGTGTTTGCCTTGTCACAGATCAATTATTTTGAGGACTCAGAATGTCTTGCTGTGTCGTGAATTGTGCTGATGGTTTTTAAGTAGGCCATAAAAATTCCTGCGAATGATTTGTTTAATTATTGTCTTGCTCCTCATTTACATTTTTATCTAAAACTCTGAGAACTGAAATCTGTATTCAATTCCATTTCCTGTGAGCTACAATTCGCCTTGTGGAGAGAAATATCTGGACTGTGCTTTGTGGATGGAATAATATCAGCCAAGGAGAGTGGTGGCCAGAGACACAGCTCTTTCTTGCTGGATTTTCTAGGATTTAGGAAGCTATTTGATGCCTTGATTCTAACATCATTAGAGTCATCATCAAGAGTTTAAATGTGTTCAGGCATTGCTTTTCTGAATTAGACCATATGAGAATGAAGGATTCTTCTTTTTTTTTTTTTTTTTTTTTTTAGGAAGGCCACAAAAGCACCTCTTTATTAATTAATTTATTGGTTGCAGTAGGTCTTTGATGTTGCCTGAGGACATTCTCTTGTTGTGGTGAGTTAAAGCTGCTCTCTAATTAACAATGTGCAGGGTTCTCACTGCAGTGGCTTCTCTGGTTTCGGAGCATGAGCTCTGGGTGTGCAGGCTTCAATAGTTGCTGCACACAGGCTCAATAGTTGTGGTGCACATGGGCCTTGTTGCCCTGCGGCATGTGGGATCTTCCTGGACCAGGGATCAAACCCCTGTCCCTTGCACTGGCAGGCAGGTTCTTTACCGTTGAACCACCAGGGTAGTCTGAGAGTTAGGGATTCTGACTCACTGTATTACAAAACTCTTTGGGGAGCTCTCCCCTCTCTGATGCATAAGTAACCAATGATAAGTAGTACTTTCAGCTCATCATAAGACCTTACTGGAGAAACCTTCAGTCCCTTTTCTGTTGCAGAAACTGTAGTGTGCAAGACTGGAAAGAACGTTAAAAAATGGTGGAACACTGCTTTATAAACATTTCTGTGTAGTTTGATACAAGTGCTTCTGAAATTCTGGAGTCTTGACTGATACGAAAACTGTGAAGAAGTAAAATTCTAGGGGGTGAAAAGCTGCAGTTGCAAAAGAAACAAAGCAAAACATGCCTGAGATACGTCTGTCCCAACTGCCAAGATTGCTCTTGTTGATGAAAACATTATGAGTGTGCACTGGAGTCAGATTTGTAGGAGGGAAAAAATACAGATCATTTCTCCAGCCTTGCCATGGAGACTGAGTTTCAGTGCGGTGTCTGCCCAAGGACTTCCATGAGTCAGTAGCAGATCCAGGACAAGAGGTAGCAAATCTTGATTCCAAATCCAATGTTCTTTTGCCCTCAAACCGCTATAAATGTGACAAATTATCTTATTAGTTTAGCCTAGTTCAGCATTTCCTCAAGTGTGGGATGTTAATAGGTGTTACATGAAATAATAGTTTCATGGTCAAATGAGTATAGAAAATGCTGTTAAATAAAATTAAACACATTTCTTCATTTCAGGCTTCTCTGAACTTTTAATATGTTAATATATATTGTGACTCTCAAAGAAGGAGATCAAATATACAGCATTTCCAAACTTATTTGACCATAGTAACCTCTTTTCCACAGAATAACTCATGAAAGACACTTTAAGAAGTTGTGGCCTTGCTGGTAAAATTTAATATCTTTGTACTAGTCAAAATACTGATAGGAATTATAATTCAACCTAGATGGTTTAAATGATGAGGCTAACAAAGGGACTTACAGAGATCTGAGGAGAGTTAAAGAAACCAATAGTGGATAGTGAAGGACCCAGGCAGCGGTAAGCAACACAGGAAACATTGCCACTGCTTTACGGAGTAAGGAGAGGAACCTCGTGCATGTTCCAGAGTGGAGCTGGGGCTGTTGGTAGGACCTAGCCTCTCACAGGAATGTGGCTACTACCAGGGGTGCAGTGATAAAGTGGGGAGGGAGCATGAAAGAAATGGGGAAAACACATCCCAACTTCTTTCTCCTTTTCCCCTGTGATTCTGTTGGTGTCCCACCATTGGCCAAATGTGACTAGAAGCCAGTCAGCGATGTAGCCTGGATGTTGCAGTTTGTAGGTACATCCTCTCAGACCCAGAGATGTGCCATGTACTTACCTAGGCACTTCACATATGTTGATCATTTCTTTTAAGTTTTATAGCAGTCCTGTAGTGTAGGAATCATACCCACTTACAAATGAAGAAACTGACATAAACTCAGGTAGTTAGTAACAGATGGATTCAGCACCAGGTTTATCTGTCTGCCTTCCATTTAAACACATTGCTGAGCTAGAAAATATCAGACTTTCAATGAAGCTTAAAGAACGTGCAGAAGGAGTTTTTCATCTTCAATTTCGAGCAATTTCATCTTATCGGTAACACGATTAATCCTCTAACAGTGTGAATAGCTTTAATTTGGAAAGGCTTTTTTTGGAAGGGCTTTTGCAGGAGACGTCATTTTATTCATCGCTGTAATCCCAGACCTTAGCACAGTGCCCAGCATGGAGTTACTATTTGTTGAATAAATGCAAGAATGAATTCATGAGTGAGTGAACTGTATATCAGCATTCCAAGGATGTTTCTCAGAGCTCTGTTGGGATAGAGTTGGCCTATCAATCTATTTTTAACTGTTCTGGCTTGCTTGAAATGGGAATCTTTCCATATTGAGCATCTGCTCATGCTTTTTTCCTTGGACTGCTATGATACCTCTCTCCTTACAACCCTCAAATACACATAGTAAATACGCACATATGTGTGCACACACCTATACATTGTCTTGCTGCCTCCACCTCTGCCACATTAATCTTTTCTGTTTAGGGCCACTTGATCTATGTGATTCACCTTTATAAAGTATTGACACTGAAGATTTCCAAACCATATGTCAAAGTTTCCCTCAATATCCTATAGTATAGCGCCCTGTTGCTCATCAGCTTAATACATATCTGTTGAATTTAATTGGAAAGTACAATTTCCATCCTAAAATTCCATTTTTTCTGTAGTCTAGTTCCAATGAACCTTTCTCCATCAACTGTTCCAGGATGAACCCTCAGATCAGATCAGGTTGGAATTCTTTCTGTAAAAAGCTGTGGGCATGCTTCCCTCCACACCTTTATCCATGCATGTTCCTCACAGAAATGCCCCTTCTCCTTCTTGTAGTCATTCATCTATTCATTCATTCATTCACTCACTGAGCTCTTTACCAAATGTCAAGCACTGTCATGTTAAAGTAGATACCAAGAAAAATGTCCCTTGCTCTCTGTGATGTGCAAGATCTTTCATGGGAGCCTGATACACTCAACAAGGACATGTCTGAATGATGCAATAAAAGCATGAGTTCAAAGTAGAGAGCCAGGAAGCCCCTGGAATTCAGGAACAGTGTCTATTCTAAGTGCCCAGTACCTTGTGGGAGCTCAACAAATGTACTTGTAGAATGAATGAACAAATGAAGTAGCATTTGATCTAGGCTTTAAAGAATGTCTACCTCAAGAACCAGCACAAGGTCTTCTCTCTGTCTATTCTGACATAAAATGCTCTTACAATGCTCAAAATGTTCTATAAACCTGCTTCCTTGAATTGTTCTGTATTTTATGCTTCCAATAACAGCATTAGTTAACCATGATCATAACTTACAGTTCTTTTTTTTCTTCATATACCATCTACCACTGTGCTAGGTAAACAATAAATGTGAGAAAATGGTCTGGGATTCAGTTGAATTGATTCTAATAGGACTGAAATGTTTGTATATACACATCCATTTGGAAATAGTAAGTTCAAATGACATTGTAGCATTTCTAATATGGGTCCATTTTAGGAGAACTTCCTAAGGCAATGTGAGATAAGGCCTGGAGATCTTTTTACAATACAGATTCTGAATCTGAGAAGTAATCCCTGTGCTTCTTTATTTCTAAGATATTCCTAAGTGATGGTGATACTGGTCAATGGACCACATTTTTAGTGCCAAGACAGTAGAGGTAAGAGGAACAGGAAGTAACACTTGTTCAGTTCATGTTATATCTCAGGCACTGTACAAGGTTCTCTGAATATATTTGATCAAATATATCTCTGAATATATATAACTCAATGATTTTCATATTATATTCATATACCAGGTAAGTTTAGATTACATGAAGACATTTTAAAATATACAAATTCCCAGGATGCAATTTTAGACATTCTGATTCAGAGGGTCTTCAGTAGAGAAGAATCAATAATTTTTTAAAAGCTCCAAGGTGATTCTGATACACTGTGGTAGTCAGAATTTTAAGCATGGCTTTCAGGAGCACTGCTTTTATGTAATTTCCTCCCCTCTGAATGTGGTTGGAACCTATGAATACAATGAGATGTCATTCTCACAGTTATGTCACTTTATATGGCAAAAGGTGGATTATGTGAGTCTAAGCTAATTACACGGTCTCTTTAAAAGCAGAGTTTTCTCTGGTTTGTGGCAATACAAGAATTTGGAGAGGTTTCGAAAGTCAGAAGTCAGTGCACAACATTGCTGATGTGGAGAGGGTCGTGTGAGAAGGAAGGCACATTGCCTTAGGGACTGAGCTCAGTGCCCGCCGGCAGCCAGCAAGGAGACAGGAACCCCAGTTCTACAACCACAGAGAACTGAACTCTGCCAACAACCTGAAGGGGCGTAGAAGCTGATTCCTCCCAGCGCCTCCGGATAAAACCCAGTCTGGCTGATGCCCTGACTGAGACCCTAAGCAGAGAACTCAGCCAAATCTGCCCAGACTTCTCACCTACAGAACTCTGAGAAAATAAATGGATGTTGCTTTAAGCTGGCAAATGTGGTAAATTGTTATGCAGAAACCAAAAACAAATGCAAAAACACTCAGGCTCAGCAGTGACTATATTATATAACGTGATCCTCCCTGGAGCTCTGATACCTAAATATTATTATCCCCACATCATGGATGACAAGGTGCACTCAGAGAGCTTATCTTCTTTTTCTACATAATTTGAATTTATATATACATGTATATACATATATATACATGTATATATGTATATATATGTATTCTTTTCTCCAAAGTTTCCTAACTCTCATAAAAAAGAGGGGGTGGGGGTGGGAAATCAAGCATATAGGAAACTGGGAGACTGGAAGAAGCTGAAGAAGAAAGACCCCAGTCAGTACACATGGGAAAGGTGAGTCCTGCTTCTTTGATGTGCCCACAGAAATTCTGAACTCCATTCTGCTCTTTCTATAAGATAGTTGACTGGTTTGAAAAGATAAGAGATGACTAGGATATTCTTTCAGCCTTAATGTAGCTGCAGTTCATGGACTGGAGATGACTGGACCATCAGCCTCTCCTGACATTGGTTCTGAAGGTTGGCAGTGAAATCAGTGTATCAGAGGGCTGGGAACAAATAGCTGGGTTTGGTCCTTGACCAGGGTCTTACATCCTCCTTGCTCACTAGAGATAAAGAGAACATATAAGAAAGGCTGTGATGGTGTTTCATCCAAGAAGAGCAATCAAAGTGTGGTGATGATGGCTAGGGTATAAAACGCTGAGACTCCACGAAGTTCTGTCCTCTGGCAATTGAATCAGGAGAATGTAATTCTGCCAAAGGTATGAGGTGTGATGTGAGCTTGCCTCAACCTGGCCTTCTCATTCAGTTTTGCCTCTGTCCTCTCAGACACTGACTAAGGAAAGTGAACAGGAAGATGTATCCATTCACTCATTTATCTGTTATGCCTACTCACATATTAGACTCCCACTCTTGTGTCCAGTTGGATACAGAGGCAATTGGACTTCATCAGACCTCAGTTTAAACCCGAAACAAAAAGTTTCTTCTCTTCAGAAAGAATAAAAAGAAAAATCTATCCCCAATTCTGATCCTATCTTTTGAAAACAGTTTTTGAGCCTATTAATCTGTTTACATAGGTGAATTCCAAAAGTACTTAGTAAAAATTCTGCAAAAACCCTTCCAAGAATGAATTATGTATCTCTTCCAAGTAGGGGCTGCGCTGACTTCACCCACTGAATGTTCATTCATGTCATTCATTCATTTGCTCAGAGAATATACACCCTTGGAAACTTTGATGTGCTACCCAGGGAGGCAGAGGTACAAAGGTGAAAGAAACAAAGTTTTGTCTGAAAAATCTAGCACAGGTGACCAAAAAATGTTAACAGTAATGGCACATTTAATGTGCAGAGTAATCTAATGAAGGGAAACTTACGTCCTTAGCCATGAACTCGTTTGTGAAAATGTAACCTAAAAACCAGAGGACTGTGCAGGGAGATTTTTTTGCTGGAATGAGCTTTTTCTTATTTAATCGTCTTGTAAAGCCCTCACTTTCCATTTCTCCAGCCACTCCATCAGGAATTTTGATGAACTGGGGGACAGAAAGCCTATCTGTATGTAAAAAAGCTGAGGTTTTGCAGAGTGCCTTTTGGATTTTTCCTCTGACAAGTGTTTGGCATCTGCTAACAACACTTCTTTTCTTGAGCTTTGTAACGTTGCCAGACTGAGAACTGAGCTTTGAAAAAGGAGAAGGAGCTGTTAACAAATGCCTTTGTTATCTCTGGAATTGATTATTGTACAGTGGTTCACAGGGAAAAGAAAAAAAAAAAAACTTGATGTGTATCTTGTCTCAATATTTACCTGCTCCTCCCAGGAAATATTGTGCTAAGAGAAATCCCCTGCAGTACAACAAATGTCAACTTGCCTAAGATAACTGATGCAATCCACCAATCGACTGTCCTTTTCCCATCTGTGGAAACAGTATGATAAGACACCAGGAAGAATTTCTTATTAAGTGCTTGGAGATCTTTTGAATTTGATGGCTGCCTGAAATGTTGTGTATATGTGCTCCCCCTTCTTTCATTTAAGAAATATTTTTTGAAACCTTCTACATGCCAAGCCCTTTTCTGGACTCTTGGAAAATACGAGTGAAAGAAACAAACCCAAACCAGAAGGGCCTTTGTGGAGATTATGGCTGGTAAAGGAGAGGAAGATTCTACAAGCAATTCTGGTACCTGATGATAAGCCAAGATTGCAGAGTACCTGTGCTATGAGAAAGTGGTGTTGGAGATCAAAAATAGCTATTTTGAGAAAGCGATATTCAAACTAAAATCAGAAACATAGGTGGGAGTTAGGTTTATCTAGTCATTTGGGGAGGGGTGAGTGAGGGGACCAGTGAAAAATAAGGAGATGGCATTTTCAAAACAAAGGATATATATAGCACATAAAAAAGAGTTCTATGTGAAAGAGAGCATGCAAGTTGCTCAACTTCTCTAAGCCTCAGTGTCCTCATCTTTAAAATGGGGATAATGATAAAACCCATATTTATAGTGTCGTAAGGGTTAATTGGATAGTCCGTTAAAGCATTTAGTTCAGTGTTTATTAGTAACATGAAATGTTAGCTAGTATTTATTCAATTTTTTGAGGAACCAAGAAAAATTCAAGTTCAGGATAGTGGGGCTTCTTGAGTTTTCTCCCAGTATTGTACACCAGGCTTCCTCTACAGCTAGAGCATAGGCTATGTTGTTCATAAGAAACTCTCCAATGTAGAGATATAGCAAATATTTGTTGTTTATATGTCTGCATCTGACTTAAATGATCAGCTCTTTGTAGACATGTGTTATGTCTTATTTATGCCATATCAAGACACATAATAGAGTGCCTGGCACAAAATACTTTCTCAATAAATATTTCATGAGTAAATGAATAAATAGAAGAGATTAGAAACAATAGGATAGGATAAGATAGAATCCTATTGAATCTTGGGGCTGAGCTAAGTGTTGTAGGAAATTCAAAGAATAGCTCTTTAATTCAATCACTAGGGTGTTTATTTTGCAGTGGTTATTAGAAAACTCTGCTGCTTCAGGCCACTAAAAGTTTGAAACAGCAGAAAAGTCAGAAGCACACTCATCCTAGAACTCTTCCTTCTTGTCTCTTAGAATAAATTTGGGGCGTTATATTTCTTCTCTATACCTCCCTTGAGGCAAAAATGTACAGCTAGAATGTATTGCATGTTCAGTCATTCAGCCATGTCTGACTCTTTGCGACCCTCTGGACTGTAGTCCACCAGGCTCCTCTCTCCATGGGATTTTTCAGGCAAGAATACCAGAGTGGGCTGCCATTTCCTTCTCCAGGGGATCTTTCTGACCCATGGATCAAACACATATCTCCTGTGCCTCTTGCATTGCAGGTGGATTCTTTACCTGTTGAGCCATCAGGGAAGCCTAGAGTGTTATTACATGACAATAAAAATCTAAGACCTCCAAAATAGAAACCCTTATTATATTCCTACTTCAAGAATTATATGTATACAATTTTTGCAATAAGCATATTGAAGATAGTTAAAATATGCCCATAGTAATAACCTTGGTGCCTTTGTACTTTGTTGTAACTATACATCTATCATGTACAATCCACTATCATTAACTTTGTTCTAAACATGGGAAGATTGAGGCCCATCATAGCCAAGGAAACTGTCCAGGGTAGCACAGTTTGTTAGTTGTAGCTGCTACTTGGATCCTGACTGTGCTGTGCTTAGCCTCTCAGTAGTGTTGGACTCTTTGCAACCCCATGGACTGTAGCCCCCCAGGCTCCTCTGTCCAGGCAAGAATACTTGAGTGGGTTGCCATGCCCTCCTCCAGGGGATCTTCCCAACCCAGGGATCAAACCCAGGTCTCCCGCATTGCAGGTGGATTCTTTACCATCTGAGCCAGCAGGGAAGCCCAAATAGGACCTGTGGGTGCAGGGACAAGAAGGAATGAATGCCTTTTAGAGATAAACTATGAAGCCCTTGTTACCTTGTGTGTGTGTGTGTGTGTGTGTGTGTGTGTTTGTTAGTCGCTCAGTCATGTCCAACTCTTTGCAACCCCACAGCCTGGTGGGCTGCCGTCTATGGGGTCACACAGAGTTGGACATGACTGAAGCGACTTAGCAGCAGCAGGAGCAGGACTGTAGCCCGCCAGGCTCCTCTGTCCATGAAATTCTCTAGGCAAGAATCCTGGAATGGGTTGTCAGTTCCTGCTCCTTGCTACCTTTGGGTTTGTTAAACATCTTCACTTTATGCTTTAGATTAGATTCTATTGCCTTTCTCCTAGATGTAATAGTTCTCCCTCACTTGTCCATTTATCTGAATCCCGCTATCTGCTAGAGTTTTACCTCCTGCAAGCTCCCTTCCTGAATAAGCCAAGCCAGATGATTACACCATCCTCTGGACCCTGCTTTTCAGCCATTAGATTTGCATCACTGGCTTAGTGCTTTGCAAATACTATATTATGTACATAGTTATGTGTTTTATTTATCTCCTCAGCTCAATATAAAACCACCAAGTATTAGTCCTGAAAGGCCCCTTACTCTGAGTTCAAATCTTAACTCCATCACTCTTTAGTTGTATGTCCATTTGTACATTATTTGCTTTCTCTTGTGCTTCAGTTCCTCTTTTAAAATACGAAAACAGTACTACCCTCTCATAGGGTTATTATTGTAAGGAGGAAGTGAGTTAGTAGATATCAAACATCATGGGAGGTTGCAGTAGTTGCTAACTACTTTCTCAGGCCAATAGTTTCAGACATAGAGCTCATTCTTCAAATTAAGCTGAATCTGAGGAAAGAAGGTACTAGAGTTTTATCTGTTTTACCTACCTGCCCGGGGACAACCCTCACCCCACCAGAATCCTTTGAGCTCCAAAGATCATCCAACATTCTTTATAGAATGAAAGACAGAGGCTTAAATGGGTGAACTGACTTATCTAAGCTGACACAGCTAATCATTGGCAATGAGGTCTGGCCTCGGGGCTTCCCTGGTGGATTAGATCAGATCAGTCACTCAGTCGTGTCCGACTCTTTGTGACCCCATGAATCGCAGCACGCCAGGCCTCCCTGTCCATCACCAACTCCCGGAGTTCACTGAGACTCACGTCCATCGAGTCAGTGATGCCATCCAGCCATCTCATCCTCTGTCGGCCCCTTCTCCTCCTGCCCCCAATCCCTCCCAGCATCAGGGTCTTTTCCAATGAATCAACTCTGCGCATGAGGTAGCCAAAGTACTGGAGTTTCAGCTTTAGCATCATTCCTTCCAAAGAAATCCCAGGGCTGATCTCCTTCAGAATGGACTTAGTCGGTAAAGAGTCTGCATGCAATGCAGGAGACCTGGGTTCAATCCCTGGGTTGGGAAGATCCCCTGGAGAAGGAAATGGCAATCCACTCCAGTATTCTTTCCTGGAGAATTCTTTCCTGGAAAGAGGAGCCTGGTGGGCTACCGTCCATAGAGTCACAAAGAGTAGGACACAACTGAGTGGCTAACTTTCACTTTAACTGGCCTTGTGGCCAGTGTTCCCATCTACACCACTGAAGTTCAGGTCTCACCATCTTTATATATTTCTTTCTCCTCTACCTGCATCTCCCTTCAGCAGAAAGCTGCACCTGGCTTTATTCATTTACTTTGGTTAAACATGACTAAGACCAGTCCCTACATTTCTGGAGCCCACATTCCTGGGGAGGTGGTGGTAAAAGATAGAAATATAACAGGTAGTTATAATAATAGGGGATAGATGTAATGACAGAGGTGGGCACAGGGAACACAGATGAGGGATAATTAATCCAGTCTTGAGCAAAATGTCTAGGATGAAGAAGAGGTAACAAGGCTCACTGAGCAGTTCAGGGCATTTGTGGCAGAGGACACAGCCTGGGCAAACACACGGGGGCAGGTAACAGCATAATATCCATGAGGAATTGCCACCAGTTTCCTTTTCCTCCTAGAGCATGAAACACAAAACAGAAAGTGGGAGAGACTGGGTTGGAGAGGAAGTCAGGGTCACATGCTGGGGGAGGATGGGGGAGGGGTGTGATGTACACCATATTGGAACATCTGTAGGTTGATATTGGCTTCCAGAACTTTTTTTTTTAGTTTGAAGTTGAGTGAGCTATGTTTGAGTGGTGAATAAAGAAAAATAAGCCATGTTTTAGAATAAGCAGTAAAACAAAGCATTAGCAAACATACACAGATATCTTCTCAAGTGATAGAAAAGGGAAAATTCTCTCTAGGCCAGCACAGAAGTGCTGAGAGTCAACAAAGTAAAGACGTTGACCAATCACTCTGTGGGCTGCTGTGGAACAGATCCGCTGATAAATAGAGATTTATTTATCTGTGATAAATAGAGATTCAGCCATGGGGAGAGTTCCCACAGCCTAAACAAAGCAACCTCAGTTAGCAACAGTCATGCTCCACGTCTTCAGTTCAGTTCAGTTCAGTTGCTCAGTCGTGTCCAACTCTTTGCAATCCCATGGACTGCCACACAGCAGGCTTCCCTGTCTATCACCAACTCCTGGAGTTTACTCAA
Organism: Bubalus kerabau; assembly: GCF_029407905.1. Lineage (NCBI taxonomy): Eukaryota > Metazoa > Chordata > Mammalia > Artiodactyla > Bovidae > Bubalus > Bubalus kerabau. The sequence continues at coordinate 89,156,118 of NC_073629.1, forward strand.
ACTCATGTCCATTGACTCAGTGATGCCATCCAATCATCTCATCTTCTGCCACCCCCTTCTCCTCTCACCTTCAATCTTTCCCAGCAACAGGGTCTTTTCCAATGAGTCAACTCTTTGGATTAGGTGGCCAAATTACTGGTGTTTCAGCTTCAGCATCAGTCCTTCCAATAAATATTCAGGACTGATTTCCTTTAGGATTGACTGACTGGATCTCCTTGCAGTTCAAGGGACTCTCAAGAGTCTTCTCCAACACCACAGTTCAAAAGCATCATTTCTTCAGCACTCAGCTTTCTTTATAGTCCAATGCTCACATCCATACATGACTACTGGAAAAGCCATAGCTTTGACTAGATGGACCTTTGTTGGCAAAGTAATGTCTGTTTTTCAATATGTTGTCTAGGTTAGTCATAGCTTTTCTTCCAAAGAGCAAGCGTCTTTGAATTTTATGGCTGCAGTCACCATCTGCAGTGATTTTGGAGCCCAGGAAAATAAAGTCTGACACTGTTTCCATTGTTTCCCCATCTATTTGTCATGAAGTGATGGGACCGGATGCCATGATTTTAGTTTTCTGAATGTTGTATTTTAAGCCAACCTTTTCACTCTCCACTTTCACTTTCATCAAGAGGCTCTTTAGTTCTATCTGAGAACACATTTTTTTAATTGGATAAGGTGGAAATTCTACAGAGCTTGAGAAAAGACAGTTCACTGATGCGCTTAGCTCTGGCCAAATGCAGGACTGAAGAGTGTGAGATCCACTGTCCCTGCAGTATACAGGACCTTCCCAGTGTAGCCAGGGCCAGAGAGCGGGAGGAGAGAAGAATGCAGGTCCTCCACGGCTGCAACAAGGGGTGCTGGCAGCTAACATCTATTTATTAGTGTTTCTGCTCCTCCCCTGCTGTTATATTAATATAATGAATTGTTCACAGGTGCATCAAATGAGGTTTAGATGATCACTGGGAGCTTTGTTACCCAAACAGGCCAAATTAGAAAGAGCAGATGCATCAGGCAAACTGTGGTCCCTTAGCAGAAGTACAAAGCTTGAATGAATGAAGGTCAGTTCTCTCATTTGGCCTTGATGGCCTTCAGAGCAGTGGGATTTAGCCCTCTGTTAACTCTCGCTTGCCAGGAAGTAATCTCTGCGTTCACTGTTGTAGGGCTAGAGTACATGGAGTCAGTGTCCTAAGGAAATTGTCCTCCCCACCTCCCCAAATAATAATGAGAATAAGAATGATGACCCACGGGTTGGGCCTCACTATGTGGTTCAACACGAAGGCTCTAGGACAAGGATGAATAAGAGCTGGCAGCATCTTGTGTTATGCTCCGCACACCCTGTTAGGCTCTGCTTCCCCTGGAAGGGACACATTTTCTAACTGGCTCAAGGCTTCTGTCTGCTCATAAAATGGTGCATTCTAGCCCTTGCACACATCTTCAGAGGGAGTGATTCTTTCTAACCTTTGCAAAGCACCATATGACCTAATGATGGCTCCGCAAACACTGTCTCTAACCCTTACAACAACCCTGTAAAGTGGGCATGGTATAAGGATCTCCATATTATAGTTAGAAAACTGAGGGCCAGAAAAATTAAGCAGCATGGTGAGAATTACAAGTGCCAGATCAAGGATTTGATCTGAAGCAAATTCTTGCTTCCTCTACTGCCTTAAGCTAAAATAAAAGTTTTCTTCCTTTGACTCCAGGAAGAGGATTGAGAAAAGGGGGAGAGAGAATAAGTTGGTGCAGCGATGTGAGAGGAGCTCTATAGTCAAGAGGTCTAAATTTGATCTTTGTTCTGTATGAAACTCATCTTGGATCTGGGAACCAGTGACTACTCTCGATTCCTATTTCTTCCTCTAAAAGTAGAATTGACCATTCAACTGATTGCCAGCGCCTGTTCTAGTTTCACAGTCAACAAGCCCAATGGGTTTTTCCTTCTGTTCATTTTTTTCCTGTAAGAGAATATTAAGGATATAGAAACTCCATAAATTTTAGAGGGCAATCTGGCAACATATAACAAAAGCCATAAAAATGCTCATGCATTCCCTTATGCACAAAAATTATAATTCTGGAGAATAGCCAAGAAAGTTATAAAAAGGAGAAAAGAACTCTTAGTGTAAAGTTGTGGCATTTGTCATCATGACAAACCACCTACATCTAAATGCCCAACAATAGGAAAATGTTTCTATAAACCACAGTGTATATGTGTGATGGGATGGCTTACCATCATAACATACCAAGTGCGCTGTCTCTCCAAGTAGAAACATGCATATGTGTTTTTGTAGTAAAACTGAGTATAAAATAGGGACTTTAAAATTGTATATGAACTGTAATACAGATACAAAAACCCTTTACAGACTGATTGAAAGAGAACAAAATATAAAATAGTGTATTTTGGTGATAGGTTTGCAAGTAGCTTACAAAAATTAATTAAAAAATAAAATCTCACTATCAATTTGCTCAAAGGTATTTCACCAAAACATATTGAATTATGCATTTCTCTTGTGATTTTTAAAAGTGTTGCTCTTTACACGATTTCTGGAAGTTCAAAAAAAGTATGAAAAAGGGAAAATATTCAAGTTCTACTGATCACAGTTGGGTTTCCATGGTGGCTCAGAAGGTAAAGAGACCTGAGTTCAGTCCCTGGGTCAGGAAGAGCCCCCGAAGAAGGAAATGGCTACTCTATTATTCTTGCTTGGAAAATTCCACAGACAGAGGAGCCTGGAGGGCTACAGTCCATGGGATCACAAAGAGTCGGACACGACTGAGAGACTAACACTTTCACAGTTTATGGAGAAGGAAATGGTAACCCACTCCAGTGTTCTTGCCTGGGAAATCCCATGGACAGAGAACCTGGAAGCTACAATCCACGGGGTTGCAAAGAGTCAGACACAACTTATCGACCGCATCACCACCACTGATCACAGTCAACCTATAAGATTTTGGTCTTTTTCTAGTCTTTTAAACATTGATTTTGGTTTTTCTTTATATAGGCAGATCATCCTCCATACAAACTAAAATTACTTTTTTTCTATGAGTTTATGTCATATTTTTCTACATCATTAAAAACATATTACGTTTATATGTGTTTATAAACACATATTATATTATTTTATCTCATTCAGTTTTGTAAAGGTAGAGCAAAAAGAGGTTTTATTTCACATGATTCATGAAGACAACTAGCTTTTGTAAAATCTATTATAAGAAAATTATTAGGTGTACACATAACATCTTAAGATTACATGACTGTATTTGTAATCATTCTTTTTTAAATTCCTAAAACATTTTTAATTGAACTATATAATTTTTAAATATTATAAATTATTATAAGATATTGAATATAGTTCTCTGTGCTGTACAATAGGTCCTTGTTTTTTATCTGTTTTATATATAGGAATGTGTGTATCTAACAATCCCAAACTCCTATTCCCACCACTTTTCCCATGGTAACCATAAGTTTCTTTTTTCTGTCTGTGAGTCTATTTCTGTTTTGGAAATAAGTTCATTTGTGTCATATTTATATTATATATATATAAATGATATCATATTGTATTTGTCTTTCTCTGATTTACTTAGTTTGATCATCTCTGGATCCATCCATGTTACTACAAATGACATGATTTCATTCTTTTTATGGCTGAGTAATATTCCATTACTTCTTTATCAGGAATTTTTAATAACACCTATCCTACTCAAACTCTTCCAGAAAATTGCAGAGGAAGGTAAACTTCCAAACTCATTCTATGAAGCCACCATCACCCTAATATCAAAACCTGACAAAGATGCCACAAAAAAAGAAAACTACAGGCCAATATCACTGATGAACATAGATGCAAAAATCCTTAATAAAATTTTAGCAATCAGAATCCAACAACACATTAAAAAGATCATACACCATGACCAAGTGGGCTTTATCCCAGGAATGCAAGGATTCTTCAATATCCACAAATCAATCAATGTAATACACCACATTAACAAATTGAAAAATAAAAACCATATGATTATCTCAATAGATGCAGAGAAAGCCTTTGACAAAATTCAACATCCATTTATGATAAAAACTCTCCAGAAAGCAGGAATAGAAGGAACATACCTCAACATAATAAAAGCTATATATGACAAACCCACAGCAAACATTATCCTCAATGGTGAAAAATTGAAAGCATTTCCTCTAAAGTCAGGAACAAGACAAGGGTGCCCACTTTCACCATTACTATTCAACATAGTTTTGGAAGTTTTGGCCACAGCAATCAGAGCAGAAAAAGAAATAAAAGGAATCCAAATTGGAAAAGAAGAAGTAAAACTCTCACTGTTTGCAGATGACATGATCCTCTATATAGAAAACCCTAAAGACTCCACCAGAAAATTACTAGAACTAATCAATGATTATAGTAAAGTTGCAGGATATAAAATCAACACACAGAAATCCCTTGCACTCCTATACACTAATGATGAGAAAACAGAAAGAGAAATTAAGGAAACAATTACATTCACCATTGCAACGGAAAGAATAAAATACTTAGGAATATATCTACCTAAAGAAACTAAAGACCTATATATAGAAAACTATAAAACACTGGTGAAAGAAATCAAAGAAATATACCATGTTCATGGATTGGAAGAATCAATATAGTGAAAATGAGTATACTCCCCAAAGCAATTTATAGATTCAATGCAATCCCTATCAAGCTACCAATGGTATTCTTCACAGAGCTAGAACAAATAATTTCACAGTTTGTATGGAAATACAAAAAACCTTGAATAGCCAAAGCAATCTTGAGAAAGAAAAATGGAACTGGAGGAATCAACCTGCCTGACTTCAGGCTCTACTACAAAGCCACAGTCATCAAGACAGTATGGTACTGGCACAAAGACAGAAATATAGATCAATGGAACAAAATAGAAAGCCCAGAGATAAATCCACACACATATGGACACCTTATCTTTGACAAAGGAGGCAGGAATATGCAATGGATTAAAAACAATCTCTTTAACAAGTGGTGCTGGGAAAACTGGTAAACCACTTGCAAAAGAATGAAACTAGAACACTTTCTAACACCATACACAAAAATAAACTCAAAATGGATTAAAGATCTAAACGTAAGACCAGAAACTATAAAACTCCTAGAGGAGAACATAGGCAAAACACTCTCTGACATACATCACAGCAGGATCCTCTATGACCCACCTCCCAGAATATTGGAAATAAAAGCAAAAATAAACAAATGGGACCTAATTAAACTTAAAAGCTTCTGCACAACAGAAGAAACTATAAGCAAGGTGAAAAGACAGACTTCAGAATGGGAGAAAATAATAGCAAATGAAGCAACTGACAAACAACTAATCTCAAAAATATACAAGCAACTCCTACAGCTCAATTCCAGAAAAATAAATGACCCAATCAAAAAATGGGCCAAAGAACTAGACATTTCTCCAAAGAAGACATACAGATGGCTAACAAACACATGAAAAGATGCTCAACACCACTCATTATCAGAGAAATGCAAATCAAAACCACTATGAGGTACCATTTCACGCCAGTCAGAATGGCTGCGATGCAAAAGTCTACAAGCAATAAATGCTGGAGAGGGTGTGGAGAAAAGGGAACCCTCTTACACTGTTGGTGGGAATGCAAACTAGTACAGCCACTATGGAGAACAGTGTGGATATTCCTTAAAAAACTGGAAATAGAACTGCCTTATGATCCAGCAATCCCACTGCTGGGCATACACACCGAGGAAACCAGAATTGAAAGAGACACGTGTACCCCAATGTTCATCGCAGCACTGTTTATAATAGCCAGGACATGGAAACAACCTAGATGTCCATCATCAGATGAATGGATAAGAAAGCTGTGGTACATATACACAATGGAGCATTATTCAGCCATTAAAAAGAATACATTTGAATCAGTTCTAACGAGGTGGATCAAACTGGAGCCTATTATACAGAGTGAAGTAAGCCAGAAAGAAAAACACCAATACAGTATACTAACGCATATATATGGAATTTAGAAAGATGGTAATAATAACCTTGTATAGGAGACAGCAAAAGAGACACTAATGTATAGAACAGTCTTTTGGACTCTGTGGGAGAGGGAGAGGGTGGATGATTTGGGAGAATGGCATTGAAACATATATAATATCATATATGAAACGAGTCGCCAGTCCAGGTTTGATTCACGATACTGGATGCTTGGGGCCGGTGCACTGGGATGACCCAGCGTTATAGTATGGGGAGGGAGGAGGGTTCAGGATAGGGAACACATGTATACCTGTGGCGGGTTCATTTTGATATATGGGAAAACCAATACAATATTGTAAAGTTAAAAAATAAAATTAAATTAAATTAAAAAAAAAGAATTTTTAATAGGGGTATATAAGAGGCATATAATTTGAACTCTTGCACATTTTCCTTTTGCCTTTACACATGAAGATAGCTTAGCTGAGGATGAATATCTTGTGTTACAACTTTTTATTCTGAGAAGACTTTGGGCTTTTCCTTACTGACTTCCGGTTGAAGTATTAAAGAGAAGTTTTAGGCTATTTGGAGGTGATAATCTCAAAGGAAATAGGAGTCTTCTGTCTGGTCAGAGACTACTTCATATTTCTAAATTTATAATTTAAAATTATTTATTTTTTTTCTGTATTGTTTAATCCAGCAGTTTAAGCTTGACAAATTCACCTCGTAGGATAAACAGAAATGTGGTTGTTTAAAGTTTATAATACAGCTGTATATATAATCATGAAATTTAAAATGACTTAAAAACATTACAGGACAGAAGTGGTATGGACCTAGCAGAAGCAGAAGATATTAAGAAGAGGTGGCAAGAACACACAGAAAAACTATACAAAAAAGATCTTCATGACCCAGATAACCATGATGGTGTGATGATGTGATCACTCACCTAGAGCCAGACATCCTGGAATGTGAAGTCAAGTGGGCCTTAGGAAGCATCACTACAAACAAAGCTAGTGGATGTGATGGAATTCCAGTTGAGCTATTTCAAATCCTAAAAGATGATGCTGTGAAAGTTCTGTGCTCAATATGCCAGCAAATTAGGAAAGCTCAGCAGTGGCCACAGGACTGGAAAACATCAGTTTTCATTCCAATCCCAAAGAAAGGCAATGTCAAAGAATGTTCAAACTACCATACAATTGCACTCACCTCACACACTAGGAAACTAATGCTCAACATTCTCCAAGCTAGGCTTCAACAGTACATGAACTATGAACTTCCAGATGTCCAAGCTGGATTTAGAAAAGGCAGAGGAACCAGAGATCAAGTTGTCAACATCTGTTGGATCATAGAAAAAGCAAGAGAATTCCAGAGAAAACATTTACTTCATTGATTACGCCAAAGCCTTTGACTGTGTAGATCACAACAAACTGTGGAAAACTCTTCAGGAGATGGGAATACCAGAGCACCTGACCTGCCTCCTGAGAACCTGTATGCAGGTCAAGAAGCAACGAAACTGAACACGGAACAATAGACTGGTTCCAAATTGGGAAAGGAGTACGTCAGGCTGCATACTGTCATGCTGCTTATTTAACTTCTATGCAGAGTACATCATGCGAAATGCTGGGCTGGATAAAGCACAAGCTGGGATCAAGATTGCTGGAAGAAATATCAATAACCTCAGATTCACAGATGATACTACCTTTATGGCAGAAAGTGAAGAAGAACTAAGGAGGCCCTTGATGAAAGTGAAAGAGGAGAGTGAAAAAGTTGGCTTAAAACTTAACATTCAGAAAACTAAGATCATGGCATCTGGGCCCAACACTTCATGGGAAATAGATGGGGAAACAATGGAAATAGTGAGAGACTTTATTTTCTTGGGCTGAAAAATCTGTGCAGTCAGTGACTGCAGCCATAAAAGATGCTTGCTCCTTAGAAGAAAAGCTTTGATCAACCTAGAGAGCATATTAAAAGGCAAAGACATTACTTTGCCAAAAAGGGTCCATCTAGTCAAGGCTATGGTTTTTCCAGTAGTCATGTATGGATGTGACAGCTGGGCTAAAAAGAAAGCTGAGTGCTGAAGAATTGATGCTTTTGAACTATGGTGTTGGAGAAGACTCTTGAGAGTCCCTTGGACTGCAAGGAGATCTAACCAGTCCATCCTAAAGGAAATCAGTCCTGAATATTCATTGGAAGGACTGATGCTGAAGCTGAAACTCCAATACTTTGGCCACCTGATGCAAAGAACTGACTCATTGGAAAAGACCCTCATGCTGGGAACAATTGAAAGCAGAAGGAGAAGGGGATGACAGAGGATGAGATGGTTGGATGGCATCACTGACTCGATGCACATGAGTTTGAGCAAGCTCTGGGAGTTGGTGATGGACAGGGAAGCCTGGCTTGCTGCAGTCCTTGGGGTCGCAAAGAGTCGGACTGACTGAATGACTGAACTGAACTGAAAAACATTAAGTAACTCATGATGTGATGGACTACTATAAAAATAGTTTAGAATCCTTAAGGGAACTAGAAAATGTTTGTGACTGTTAATTGAAAAAGGAAAGTTACAAAATATATGTATGTTACATGTACATATAAATGTATACACATTTCATACTTTTATCTATGTTTCACATAGATATACTTATGTATTAACTATCTTACTGGAAGGGAATCACACAAAGACACACACACACAAGCACCATAGTATTTATCACAATTTATTAGTAAGACAGTATACACTACCATTCTTTCCAAGTTCTACGTAGATATGGATCTGTTGTTAGCTGATTTTACTAAAAATGAAGCAAACTTTTGTAGTTTGTAGGTAACAAACTTGTTGTTATTTTGCTCTTTGTTTTTCTCTCAAGGAAGTTTTCCTCAATTATATTTTAAATTATTACATCTGTTTCAGTTGTTCTCATTTGCTTTTGTTTTTATGAATTTTTGGCTTTTTGTCTTTATCGGAAGGTTGACAGAGGTTTTCTTCAACTACTTTCTAATACCATTTTAAACCAGAAGTCTCTGACTATTAAGATTCATATAATAATTTCATTTTGATCTTGATAATCCTGTGACAATCCTATAATTCTTACATGAGATTTTCTCTACTGTTCTCCATTTTTCTCATCTTCTAATTATTTTGATTGGCCTTCGTCCTTTTTCTACCTCTGAAAGTTTTTCAAATTTGTCCTCATCATCACAAATCCCATTTTTCTCAAAATTTCTTCTGTTCTTTACTGCTTCAAATGTAGGCTTTAATTTTAGCATTTTAAATTTACTTCTGCCCTTCTTTCTTGTGCCTTTGGTTCTGGTTCATGAAGATCATACTTTCCTGCATACATTGAGGATGCCAAATAGTGTTCTAAAATTATTCTTTCTAGAGTTCCTGCAATAGACAATTTTCATAAGTCTTCTGAATGTATAATCAGAAGATTATACATTTCTCTTACTCTATAGTCCTTTTTTTTTTTTTTTTTACAGTCTCCACGTTCATATTGTAGTTTTCTATTTACACATCCTTTAACAGAAGAGATCTATTCAGACCTACTGTTTGCCAACAAATGTGATATGTGGATTGCCCTTGACCCCAATTTCTGTCCACTGACATGCTGGTCTATTCCTTTAACAGATGTGCCACAGATGGCAGATTGATGCAGAGTTCTTAGTGCAACTCTTGTGCTTAGCACACATCTGTCTAGTTGTACAGAGACAGGGTCTTTCTTCTTTGCCCTCCTCTCCAGGATCCCAGATGAAGTGTATGTGAACTGCAGTCCCCAGGATTCACTGCTATAGGACTACATGTTTCTTCTTCCCTCATCTCTGGCAATTTTACAGTTTTACTTTTGGAAATCATGCCTCCTTGGATTCATTGCACTACCATTAACATTTTGTCTTTCTTCCTGATTCTAATTTTGTCTTTTTCATTCTGGGAATTATGGTTTGGAGTGGTTATAAAAAGAATTCTAATAAGGAAAGTTGGGAAGGACACTCTGGGCTCAACTTTTCTCTTTCAAAAGTGGAACCCATTAGGAAAAGAATGTCTGCCCAGTTTTCAAGTTGAAACAGATTTTACTTTTTGGAATCAGAGTGGAAATAACTGGGAAGGGCTGAAGAAGCATCCTGTCTAAGATCGGATGGGAATGATATGATTGGAACATTGATTACATTTTAAACAGTTCAATGCTTATACTTAATGAGAAACTCTTGAATAATTTGTCACTATCTTGACACTGGTTATTGGTGGGTTTTTATGAGTTTTGGATTTTCTGTGTTTATTGGAAGATTGACAGGTTTTCTCTAACTACATTTCTAATACTATTTTAAACCAGAAGCCTCTGACTATTAAGATTTATATAGTAACTTCATTTTAATCTTGAGTATAAGTGAAAGTATATTAAGGTATTTTTATTTTAAATTTACTCTGTAATTTAAAGTCTAATACAGCTCCCTGCATGATCCTGGTGATCCGATACCTCAAAGCCACCAACATCTGAAATCTTTCTAATTATATCTGATTGGATTTTTCCATCAGTCTTGGACTCTGCTAATAGTGAGAGGTGCTGTATTTTTTTCAGTAATGTTTGGCAATTTCTTCATTATAAACCAAGCAGTCATTAGCAGATCTGACTGCCTTATATGAAAAACTGTTGAAGAAACTGAATGTTCAGCTTGGAAAAGAGAAAAAGAAACACTTAAGAGCTCTCAAATCTTTCCGTATTTGAAATGCTGCCAGGCGTAAGAGAATAAGATTACTATGTATAATTCTAGGGTGTAAAATTAGCAACAATAAGTAGATATTAGAGGGGAATGACTTTTAGTATTAGATTGCAAGCTTCTAAAGGATCTTATTGGGTTTCGTTCATTGTCTCTACAGCCTTAACTACAATAGATGCTAGATAAATGTTCATCGAGTGAATGTTATTAATCATTTGAAAGACATTTTGCGTAATGAATTCAGATACAGAATGGATCATCACCTGACGATGATGTTCTATAAGGAATTCCTGATTGGAGAAGACAAATATACTGAATCAACCTAAGTTTCTTTCAACTCTAAGTTCTGTGACTCAGGGCCCCACCTGCAGATTAGAACAGATGGTCTTTTAATTCCGTATTTAATAAGATTGTTGAATGATCCAGTATGGTGATCTGAGTCCAGACTCTGCTTTCTTGTCCAAACTTAGCTGGTTATGGTGCTTTGGGGTAAATCACTTTGCTGTGATGTAAATCACTTTACTGTGATGCAGTAGTTTAGGTCTTTGTTATACTGCTTTGATGATGAACACTGATCTCCTAACTGGTTTTCTTCTATAGTCCATTAACCACATTCTGGATTGTGGATCTTTGTAAAAACCTGCTTTTACCATGACACTGGGCTTCCCAGGTGGCACAGTGGTAAAGAATCCACCCGGCAGTGTAGGAGATGGAAGATACTCCGGTTCAATCCTTGGGCCTAGAAGATCCTTTGGAGTAGGAAATGACAACCCACTCTAGTGTTCTTGCTGGAAATTCCCATGGACAGAGGAGCCTGGTGGGCTATAGTCCATGGGGTCTCAAAGAGTTAGGCATTACTGAGCATGCCAGCATGCACACACACACGCACATACCATAACACTTTTCTTTTTGAAACTCTTCCTCATGCCTTAACTGTAAAGTCCAAACTCTCAAGTAGTGATGAAGAGCATGACTCTAAGATTAGACTCCATGTATTTGTACTTTGATGCTGTTAATTTCCAGCTATGTGTCTTTGGATATCCAGATGTGTCTCAGCTTTCTTATTTGTAAATTTCAGATAATGAATATTATTATGTTGATTATGAGAATTAAATATACCATACATACACAAGATAGATACTTAGACAGATGAATAAGTAAATAGATCTGATATACATATACCACACACACAGGGTAAAGGTTGGTTGCTCTATGAGCTGACCCATCCCTGCCTATCCAATCTAGTCACAGTTACCCCTTAGAAACTACTTACAGTCCCCTACACATACAAACAATAGTCCTTAATTTAAAACATGTACCTGAAATCTCCTTGGTTCTTCTAGATTGTCATGCCTTTTTTGCATTTCCTCCTCTTTCCCTGATTGTCCCCCACCCCCACTAGATGAAGTTGTCCTCTCTTTCCTTTGTGTCAATTACTGTTCCTTTCACATATCTTTATTAAAGCATTTGCAACACAGTATTGACATAATTTGATTATATTCTGCCTTCTCTGCCAGACTGATCTCTTTGAAGATAGAGAAATTTTGTTTGTTCATTTTAGAATTCCCAGTGCTCAACTTAATTCTTAGTGCATGACAGGCATACAGTAAAGGTTTATGAAATGAGTGAAAGAATGAACAGAGTTTCATATTCTGGCATGCTGCTGCTAAGTCGCTTCAGTCGTGTCCGACTCTGTGCCACCCCATAGACGGCAGCCCACCAGGCTCCCCCGTCCCTGGGATTCTCCAGGCAAGAACACTGGAGTGGGTCACCATTTCCCTCTCCAATGCATGAAAGTGAAAAGTAAAAATGAAGTCACTCAGTCGTGCCCGACTCTTAGCGACCCCACGGACTGCAGCCTACCAGGCTCCTCCGTCCATGGGATTTTCAGGCAAGAGTACTGGAGTGGGTTGCCATTGCCTTCTCCAAATATTCTGGCATCTCTAGCCGTAAAAGGGACTTTTCCTCCCATCTCAGCAGCTAGCTATCGTCCTCAACTAATTATCATCTTGGTTATGGAAAGTTGTCTCATTCTCCCTTATAACTGCACTTTCTAGGAAAGTTAGGAATGAGCCCTGTGATTATAAAGCAGGAAAGGATAGGAACCACATTCACTGTTAGTCATGAGAGTCTGAAGAATTGTCGTTAAGAGTGGACACAGTAAGCCTAACCCAGAAGCACCTTACCAAAGGTGTGCAATCATTCAGGTAGCTGGTTCTTAGGCATCTCTCTTTTAAGCTGCAAAGGAGATTAGATATAGAGGGTGACTCTTGCAAGAATCGGAGATGCTGCCTTAGCAAAGATTCAAGAACCAGCAGAGTTAAAAAGATTATCTTCTTCCTAAAGACACTATTTCCTAAACTAATCAGTAGGATTTTGTTTTTCTTCTTTTATGAGTTTGGAGAAATAAAGAAGTCATGTCTACCATAAGCAGCTATAACTTTTTTTTTAATGCGATAAACTAAAAATACATACAATGCCACATAATACACTTACATCTTAGGTTGTAATTAATGCAAATTATGCGAGATTCATATACAATGTGATTAGACTCCTCTAGCACATAATTTATGGTTGAATTCACAAAGAAGCTGATTAAATGAGAAAATTGATTTCTGTCGCTATACTTTTTTTTCTGGTGATGTTTTCAGTAAGAACATGTCTGAGGACTTAAAGAAATTAGATTATGGAGTTGGAGTTGTGGTTCAAAGTATTCATGTCATTCTTTGACCTTCTTCTTACAGATCAGTTAACCTGCAAAACCACATGATATTTTCTGACAATCTGCTGTGGGATAAGTTTCAGTAAAACAACACAAGGCTCTTGTAGCTTCAAAATACCAACACATGGATCATTCAGCAACTCACAGAGGAGATTTTTCCGCCCCCCTGGCTTATTGATTGGCTAGGGGCATTTTCTTGAATCTTATTCAAAAGCATTTCAGCAGATTTTCTCAGATATGAATACAGAAAGTACATATGTGTTTAAATCATTTCCTTGCTTGTAATTCAAGTGGCAGAACTGAATATAAACTTCAGAATAAAAAAAATAATTGGTACACTTTCTCATTTATTAAAAGAACATACTCTGTGAACTGATGATAAATATTCACAGACATAACTCTCATCTCCTAGACAATAAGATTCTTGATGGCCCATGTCTGCATCTTATTGGTTTCTCTCCCTTCTCTCTAACTCTTTCCCAGGTAATCAATTCCCAAATTCTACCAGTTTACTTTTACATGTACTTTTCCTTCCTTCCTTCCTCCTCCCTCTCTCCCTCCATTTCTTCTTCCTTTCTCCTTCCTACCCTCTGTTCCACATTTATTGAGTGGGCCAGGCATTGAATACAGTGATGCATAGATCAGACAACGTATGGCCTCTAGTCATAAGATGCTTAAACAGGTCCTTTACATTTTGTATTTTCCTCAGAAGTGCAATGGAATGTTCACATTGTACCAGGTAGAGCTTGGAGCATAGGCTACTATGAACTTAGAGCCAGGAAGAGGACTGGCTAGAAACAGCGGCTCTATCATGAAACCTTTTTAACCTTTATAGCAGTTTTACATATCTGAAAATGTACCTGCTCAAGCTAAGTCAATAGAGGATGTGACTGCTAGGAATATGGGGGAGAGTAGTGTTGCCATGAAAACTTGGCTCCAGTGTTTATAAGCCGTGTGACTCCTTGCTTGTTGCTTAGCTGTCTTCAGTTTCTTCATCTGTAGAAAGAGGCGGAGCTGTAGTACCTAGCTCACAGGGTTATTGCGAGGAGTCTGGGGAATAATGAATGTGCTTGGCCCATCCTAGAGGCACAGGAAATGTTCAGTCCTGACCCTCTTACCTAACCCTCCCCTTCCTGCAAGTTAACAGCATCTTTCCAAAGCAGAGAAATACCTATTTGGGTCTCTTCTATTAACAGTAACTGCCTGCTCTGGCTCCTGAGCTGTCAGCTCAATATTGTGGCCAAGGAGTAATTGGATTAGGGCTTCTCGGGAATGGCATTTCAAAAACAAACACTCAGAAAACTCTTGAAATGCTCCCCGCATTCTGTTTGCTAAACACAGAATATTCTGGCTTTTGATAGTCTGGTTCAGTTACAGATTTTAAGTCTTTACATCTAGGAAAGTGACACCTTCGGGAGGTGGGGCTATGAACTGTTTATGTCCTGGGAGTAATCATGCTCTGGAGGGAGAACAGTGGTTTTGAAATCAGACAGACCAGAGTTTGAATTCTTATTTCTGCCCCGTGAGCTGTGTAGTGGTGCAAACGTCACTTCACTCTCTGTGTTCTCAACAATGAGTGGGTTGGATGGATGTGAGAATCCGAGAACATAGATACTAGTTTTCTCCTTCTTGTTTCGGATCCTTGGATTCAGAAGCTGAGCTTCCTCTCCTTCCTTGGCAGGGTCTCCTCCGTGCAGTGTAATTTCATTCACAAAACCTTCATCTCGTCAGATGTTCCATTACACTGTTATGTAAGTAATTAATGAGTCACTTTGCATTTTTAGAATAGAGGTCTAGGAGGTCTAGATAGACCTTCTAGAAACCAGAATGAGGCCCCAGTGTCAGAGTTTAGCAACGGTCCGTAGATGAGCAAAGGATGTTCAGCCAAGCCAAGACCTTCCCTCATTCCCTGAAACCCCACACCACAGCAGTCTTCTCTCTTCCACTTGTGAGGATGCGGATAAGAGCACAGCCTCTGGAACCAGACTGACTTTAAGTCCTGGCTCTACTATATACTCACTGTGTGCCCTTGAACTAGTCAGTTGGTGTCTCTGCCCCACCAGTTTATCACTGATAAAATAGAAATAATAATAGTTGCTGTGAAGATCATATGAATTAGTGCATTTAAGATGTTTACAACAGTGGTCCATGAATATTATGATTATTGCCGCCCATAGGCATTGTGATGTAGTAGAAAGAGCACATGACCTGAAGCCTGAGGTATGGACTCAGGTCTGGAACCTATGCTTACGAGCTGTAGGATCTTTGCTGAGTTGTAGAAATTCTCTGAATCCCCAGTTCCTCAAACGAAAAATGGGGATGATAATTCCCACCCCATCTACTAGAAAGAGTTAATATATGTTGTTAAACAGAACTAGTTGTAGGGTGCCAGCCTAGCCTAGGCAATGGCACCTCACTCCAGTACTCTTGCCTGGAAAATCCCATGGGCGGAGGAACCTGGTAGGCTGCCGTCCATGGTGTCGCGAAGAGTCGAACACGACTGAGCGACTTCACTTTCACTTTTCACTTTCACGCATTGGAGAGGGAAATGGCAACCCACTCCAGTGTTCTTGCCTGGAGAATCCCAGGGACGGGGGAGCCTGGTGGGCTGCCATCTATGGGGTCGCACAGAGTTGGACACGACTGAAGTGACTTAGCTTAGCTTAATTTAGCTTAGCCTAGCCTAGTACTCTTGCTTGGAAAATCCTATGGACAGAGGAGCCTATTAGGCTGCAATCCATGGGGTCGCTAAGAGTCGGACATGACTGAGTGACTTCAGTTTCACTTTTCACTTTCATGCATTGGAGAAGGAAATGGCAACCCACTCCAGTGTTCTTGCCTGGAGAATCCCAGGGACGGGGGAGCCTGGTGGGCTGCCGTCTATGGGGTGGCACAGAGTCGGACATGACTGAAGTCACTTAGCATAGCATAGCCTAGGACTTAAGCAAACTGCCTGAAGAGTTGGAAGTAGCCTTCCAACTCTAAGCTAGCACCTGTCAGATGGAAGCAGAAATATACAAAGTTGCCTTAATGTAACAGAATCTCCCTCCCAAGCCAGAACAAAACTAAAGTTATACTTTACTGATTCAGGGCCATTTTATTGTTGTTCAGTTGCTAAGCAATGTCTGACTCTTTTCAGCCCCCATGGGCCGCAGCACGCCAGGCTCCTCTGTCCTTCATTATTTCCCAGGGTTTGCTCAAATTCACACCCGTTGAGTCAGTGATGCCATCTAACCATTTGGATCAGTCAAATAAAGACTAAAGGGAGAGACAGGAGGATAAGCATCCATGATGCCCATCTAAGCACTAACCAGTAAGAAGATGGGGACCTAGTGCAAGGATCACCACAAGCCTCCCTGACCCCCCCACCCCAGTTCAGTCCTGGTGCTGGTGCTATCCCCGGAGTGAGATGAAGAGTTCAAGTTGTTTTCTCCCCTTACCAGCTAGATTATTTATGGCAACTTGTTTCATCTCTCTGAGCTTTAGCTTTCCCATCTTGAAAAATCAATGACCTTCAGATAACTTGTCTGTCCTGGAACAAAATGCCCTGATTATGCTGATTTAATAATTACTACCCACTGACAGTTCTGTTTCTCATCCTAAAATCTTAAGCTGGAATTTAAGCGTATTCATCAGCCTCTTGTGAGGCTTGTTACTGTGATTACTCTTCCCAAGCCTGCTCACTTTTAAGATACAACAAGATTTTGTTTATGACTTTAAGTCTTAGGGTCAGATGTTAGCTTAGGATGGAAGGTATTATCCATGGTAGATACTCCCTGATGAGGCCTGTTGGCAGCCTGCCACTTTCTCTCTTGATGTAGAAGCATGTGTCTTCATTCAAGGCTCTGCAGGTGGATCTGAGGGTCACATGCCATAATGAATGGAAAGGGCTTTGTAGACTAGTAAGTGCTTTGTACACATGAGGCGTGGCTGTGAAGGGAGGGTACCGCTGCTGATAGGGGCCTCAGTTTCAGGGTGCAAAGTGGCCTGGATCTCCCAGTGGATGATATATGCCAAAGTGAGGTGATCGCTTAGAAAGAGTTCCAGTGGACAGTTCCACCATTCCCCCCACCCTGAGGATTTGGAAAAAAGAGAGAGAGAGATACCCTCATTTTTAATATCAAATCCTCCCTGCTGATTTCAGGAAGGCCTGGAAACAGCAGGTAACAATGTGTAAGTGACTTTGAATTAAGACTAAACTCTCTGTGTCCTTCGCCTCTCCCTCGAATGTGGAATGGTTTTCTAAGAATTTAATTATCTAAGAACACAGCATCAAAGCTGTTAGACCCTTGTTAGTGTTAATTCAAACTTAATGTGCATGAGATTTAGAGATCTTGGATACTAGGAAAATGATTTCAATTTAAATAGCCCTCTTTGTCTTACACATCACAAAACATCTTTTAATATAGTTTTTTTTTTTAAATAGAATACTGTAACCCAGGTCTCTCCCACGAAAAAAAAATTATTCTCACTATGGAGAAATCAGATGTTCTGAAAATCAGCGGGATGTGGTAGGAAGAACAAATATGGGCTTTGGTCCCTTAGAAACCTGAGTTCAAATCTTATAGGCTCACCTTTTTCTATGTGTCTGTGGACAGATGCTTAACTTCTTTGAGCCTCGCTAAATTAACCTCTCAGCAAGGATGGGGAGCTGACAAGACTATGGAGAGTTGCCCACGTGGGACAAATGCAGAGGCGTGTCTGGAAGCTGGTGGTCTTGGTGGAGTCTGGGATATAGAATTAGCTGATCCATCCCAAGGCAAGGAGGAAACATGTAATGCACGCTGGCCTGATTGACTTTTGTCCTTTAGGTCTCATGACCCTCAATTAAATCATGGCTAATGTAAAACAAGAAACATGTCTTCTTAGGAAAACAAAACTCTTTCAAAAGTATTATGGTACTTTCATTTCAATCTATATCACATGTGTTAACTGCAGGATAATTGGATGACAGAAACCAGCCAATCCTACTGGAACACATTTTAAAATGCAAGCTAAGCCCTGTGGCACAATAATTCTTTTGAAAGACATAAAGGAATCATCTGCTATTGTAATCAGAAGCATAGCTTTAGGCAAACTAAAGTTCATTATTTTAAAGTTTGAAAGTAGACTTATATATGTAAATTAATTTTAAATCGGTGCTCCCAGGTTACACTGCTCTCATTCATGTTTTGGAAATAATTTGCTATATTGAATCTGATGGAACAGTGTTCCTGCCTTATTAACACCTTACATTTCTATGGCCTATGGTCAGTATAGTTGCTTTTCAGTTGCTCAGTCGTGTCTGACTCTTTGTGACCCCCATGGACTGAAGCATGCCAGGCTTCGCTGTCCTTCATCATCTTCCGGAGCTTGCTCAAAAAAATGTCCATTCAGGAGGTTATACTATCCAACCATCTTGTCCTCTGTCACCCCCTTCTCCTCCTGCCTTCAATCTTTCCTAGTTTCAGAGTCTTTTCTAATGAGTCAGCTCTTTGCATCAGGTGGCCAAAGTATTGGAGCTTCAGCTTCATAATCAGTCCTTCCATGAATATTCAGGATTGATTTCATTTAGGATTGACTGATTTGACCTCCTTGCAGTCCAAGGGACTCTCAAGAGTCTTCTCCAACACCACAGTTCAAAAGCATCAATTCTTCAATGCTCTGCCTTCTTTATGGCCCAACTCTCATATATATACATGACTACTGGAAAAGCCATAGCTTTGACTAGGCGAACCTTTGTCAGCAAAGTAATATTTCTGCTTTTTAATATGCTGTCTAGGTTGGTCATAGCTTTTCTTCTAAGGAGCAAGTGGCTTTTAATTTCATGGCTGCAGTCACCATCTGCAGTGATTTTGGAGCCCAAGAAAATAAATTCTGTCACTGTTTTCATTGTTTCCCCATCTATTTGCCACGAAGTGATGGGACCAGATGCCATGATCTTAGTTTTCTGAATGTTGAGTTTTAAGCCAGCTTTTTCACTCTCCCCTTTCACCTTCAGCAAGAGGCTTTTTAGTTCCTCTTCACTTTCTGCCATAAGGGTGGTGTCATCTGCATATCTGAGGTTATTGATATTTCTCTGACAATCTTGATTCCAGCTTGGCCTTCTTCCAGCCCAACATTTCGCATGATGTACTCTGCATATAAGTTAAATAAGCAGCGTGACAATATACAGCCTTGATGTACTCCTTTCCCAGTTTTGAACCAGTCTGTTCTTCCATGTCTGGTTTAAACTTGCTTCTTGACCTGCATATAGGTTTCTCAGGAGACAGGTCAGGTGGTCTGGTATTCCCACTTCTTTAAGAATTTTCCACAGTTTGTTGTGAGCCACACAGTCAAAGGCTTTAGTGTAGTCAATAAAGCAGAAGTAGATGTTTTTCTGAAATTCTCTTACTTTTTCTATGATCCTATGGATGTTGGCAATTTGATCTCTGGTTCCTCTGCCTTTTTGAAATCTAGATTGAATATCTGAAAGTTCTCAGTTCATGTACTGTTGAAGCCTAGCTTGGAGAATGTTGAGCAGTAATTTTCTAGTGTGTGAAATTGTGCAGTTGTTTGAATGTTCTTTGTCATTGTCTTTCTTTGGAATTGGAATGAAACTGAACTTTTCCAGTCCTATGGCCACTGCTGAATTTTCCAAATTTGCTGGCATATTGAGTGCAGCACTTTCACAGCATCATCTTTTAGGATTTGAAATAGCTCAACTGGAATTCCATCACCTTCACTAGCTTTGTTCGTAGTGATGCTTCCTAAGGCCCACTTGACTTCACATTCCAGGATGTCTGGCTGTAGGTGAGTGATCACACCATCATGATTATCTGGGTCATGAAGATCTTTTTTGTATAGTTCTTCTGTGTATTCTTGCCACCTCTTCTTAATATCTTCTGCTTCTATTAGGTCCATACCAGTTCTGTCCTTCACTGTGTCCATTTTTGCATGAAATATTCCCTTGGTATCTCTGATTTTCTTGAAGAGATCTCTAGTCTTCCCCATCCTATTGTTTTCCTCAATTTCTTTGCATTGTTCACTTAGGAAGGCTTTCTTATCTCTCCTTGCTATTCTTTGGAACTCTACATTCAGGTGGATATATCTTTCCTTTTCTCCTTTACTTTTAGCTTCTCTTCTTTCCTCAGCTATTTGTAAGCTTTCCTCAGACAACAGTTTTGCCTTTTTACATTTTTTTAACCTTCCCAATAAATTTATGAGGTTGCAGGGCTTCTCCAATGGCTCAGTTGGTAAAGAATCCACCTGCAATGCAGGAGACGCCAGAAACACTGGTTTGATTCCTGGGTCGAGACGATCCCCTGGAAGAGAAAATGGCAACCCTCTCCAGTATTCTTGCCAGGAGGATCCCATGGAGAGGAGCCTGGCAGATTGCAATCCATGGGATTGCAGAGTCTGGACATGACTGAGTACAGGGAAGAAAATCTTATCCAGTTTTATAAACAAGTAACTTCAATCCCAGAGAGAATAGGGGCCTTTTTCAGAGCCACTAAGTGGAGTAGTAGAGCCCAAACAGGAACACAGGAACCCAGAACTTCTGATTCCAAGTTTAGTATTCTTTTCAGAAAAAAAAAATAATACAATGGACCCACCACAAGCTGGATTATTTGGTAGACTGTTTCTCTCCTCATAACATCAAGTTTCTCTTTGCCGTAATTCCTCAAATTTGGAACCTAGTGTACCCTCCTCTTTGGTTCTCTCCCATCAAGAGTTTTATTCATAAAATAATATCCAATATTAGTCATTTACAGTTTAGTATGAATTTAAGTCAATATACATTTCAGTCATTATCTTCCAGTGGAATAATAGCAAGGCTGTTTCTCCTATTAAAATAATTCCAGGAGCATAAGACACTCTGGTAGTTTTCTTTTAAGGATGTTTTTTTGGAGCCCCTAGAGAAAAACAACCTGCAGTGTATTCACTCCCCTAATGTGTAAAGTGTCTTTTAACACAGCATTGTGAGCTCCCTAAAGGCAAGGATCATCGCTGTCTTGTGGGTTATTGTATACCCAGGGTTGGACACAGAGCCTTTCATATATTTAATACTAAATAATTCAAGAATAAGTATATTCAGCTTAACATATATAGCAAGTCGTGTCAAATATGTTGCATTTTCATAAGCTGAGGAAAATGATACTAAATGACATACTTGGAAAAAGTTTCACAGCCACTGATAAGATTGGAAAAAGGGTCTTTAAGGCACCTAAATAGTCCACTCTTTGACTACAAGCCACTTAGGAAATCAAGTCAAAAAGAGACTAAAACAGTAAAACTGAAAATGGGATGTAGATTCTGATATGGTGGCAAAAGGGATCTTTATAATATGGCAGATCTAGAGTTTCTTGGTTTTTAGTCACTATTTTAATGTAATATTTGTGTTTTTACACTGCTGTATGGCAAGTAGAATCCTGACTTACATTCATGCTCTATCATATTTCTTACATTTACACATTTCTTCTTTGAAATGTGAAGTGGTTATGTGGGGCTGTCTGATAGGGACTTTTTATAACATGGTGAGTGGGTTGGGGAGTTGTCCCTCCCCTCCACCCAGAACTGGACAATGGCCTCTGACCCCCAGATCAGAGAGCAAAATATTTATCCAAGACAAGTTCAGGTGGTGTTTCTCAGGAAGAATCAAACCCAAGTTGAGCAAAAATCAAAGTGTGAATAAAATGTCCTATTAAAAAATGAGCCTTAAGGTCAGAAGTGCAAAGGTAAGGACCTGCCAACATTTAGAGCATAAGGTAGGTGAGATTCAGTGATTTAGAATTGGAATCAATAACAACATAAGCCCAATTGTTGTTGTTTTTTTTTAAACTTTACATAATTGTATTAGTTTTGCCAAATATCAAAATGAATCCACCACAGGTATACATGTGTTCCCCACCTTGAACCCTCCTCCCTCCTCCCTCCCCATACCATCCCTCTGGGTCGTTCCAGTGCACTAGCCCCAAGCATCCAGTATTGTGCATCGAACCTGGACTGGCAAGAGGAGCCTGGTGGGCTACAGTCCATGGGGTCGCAAGCAGTCAGACATAACTGAGTGACTGAGCGCATAGCACCTTCCTTTATACTATCAAGACCACCCGTATACACACACACACAGTATTTTGAAAACACTGATTCATTGTTTTCAAAATACTGTGTGTGTGTGTGTGTGTATACGGGTGGTCTTGATAGTATAAAGGAAGGTGCTGTGCGCTCAGTCACTCAGTTATGTCTGACTGCTTGCGACCCCATGGACTGTAGCCCACCAGGCTCCTCTGTCCATGGAATTTTCCAGGCAAGAATACTGGAATGGGCTGCCATTTCCTACTCCAGGGGATTTTCCTGACCTGGGGATCAAACCTGCACCTCTTGCATCGCCCACATTGGCAGGCAGATTCTTCACCTTTGTGCCACTTAGGAAGCCCAGTATGAAGGAATGCATTCTCAGTCACTTCAATCGCGTCCGACTCTTTGTGACCCTGTGGACTGTAGCCCGCCAAACTTCTCTGTCCAAGGGATTCTCTAGCCAATAATATTGCTGTGGGTTCCTGTGCCCTCCTCTTGGGGATCTTCCCAACCCAGGGATTGAACCTGTGTCTCTTTGGTCTCCTGCATTGGCAGGCAGATTCTTTACCACTAGTGCGACCTAGGAAGCCCCAGTATGAAGGAATAGGATTTAGCAAATTGTGTCCTCTATTGGTTTTGATTTCTTACTACTGCATCCTCAAAATAAATGGAAATACTGTGCTCCTTGAAGGCAAGGATAATATCTTGGACAACCATTTGGTTTTTAGTGTGTCTTAATAGATGCTCAATAAATATTTATGCAATTAATTAATCCACCAAAGAAGACAAATTCAGTGATTGCTTGTTCAATATAATAATATAATGCTCAAATATTATTAAAGAACAAGTTACTTTGAATCTAACTTTCAAGTTGCTGTAGGGTTTTTTCCCTATAATTAGTTTATTGCCCAGTAGAGTAAAACGGTTGTAAATCTCTTAACTGGTTTTATTTGTGTGTATGTGTTTTGTATTTTATTTTTTTCAAAAAAGAAAAAAAGTAAAATCAATATCTGAATTCAAATGCAGTTCAAAATATGAGTGCATTAAAGTAACTAAACACAACAATTCACATGTAAACCCCCATATACCTGTGCAAAACAGTTGGGACATAAAGAGTGCTATTCTTACATACTATTGGGTGATTCATGATTTGTCAAAATTCTCAGTTATCTGAGAACACTTAATGGGTTATCACTGGCATAATTCAGGGAGGCTGTCTGCAAACCTTCAGCCTGACATCTTTGCAGAAGTAATAGTAAATATCATGGAGATCCTTTATAGTTGTATTTTTTATAAAAGTTTATATGAACATTTTTGTTATTTATTTTCTTTCTTTGTAATGTGCTTCCTAATTTGTGGTCTGCCTGATTCCAAAATGGTAATGAGGAAGTAAGTTGAATTATATATGGATTTTCAGTTGCTTCATTCAGGGAATGTAGAACAAGCTTCTGAAAGTGTAGCCCAGCTCTTATCACTTCTCCACTAAGCCCTTCAATGACTCCTACAACCTGAAAGAGTTCCGCCTGGTGCCTTCCAACACCTTAGGGAATCTTAATAAGAGATTCAGCTGCAGCCAGGGCAGGTGCTCACCATGGAAGTCCTGTAACACCGGATTAAAGACACTGGGTTTTATCCTGCAGCCACTTGGGAGCCATTAAATTATTTTAAATAAGGCCATGGTATAATCACATTTGGGTTTTGCATTATATAACCATCATACAGCATTTTTCTCTGGGAATCTAGTTCTTCATTGACCTTTCTGAAAATAAAGCCCACAGAAGGGGTAAATCTTCCTCTAAAAACTATGGAATATATTGAGGTAGTAACAAACCGTGTGCAAGTGTGAGCACAAATAAAGGTACAGCAGTCATATCTCATCTGGGCACTGGCCACATGGTTGCCCAGAGAGAGATAAATCTTCACAAGGATTTCTCTCTTTGGAACTTCTGTGAGAATTTGATCATTGTCACTGGAAAGAAATTAGTTGGAGAGGCTCTTTGAGTAGTAAAGAATCTGGTGGGTGAGTGGCTAAGGGAGGGATGACCTTTGTCCTGACAGACTCACAGTGTCTGCTTCTTTTGAAGCCTTGCTGATCACTCTCACACCCTAAATAACTCCAGGGACATAGGGAGGCATTTCACGCACTTAGTATTTACCTGTATTGTAGTACTAAGTACATTATTGTACAGAACTGCCTGTTTACTTATCTTCTCTTCCATTATTCTGTGAGTTACTTTGGAACAGACTAGCCTTTCATTACTTTATCCTCAGTGGCTAGCCCAGTGCATCATTCACAAGGGAGACACTCAGGAATTTTTTTTGAGTAAATGAATGTATGAATGATAAAAATATGGGCTTTATAAATGAAACCAGACGTGGTTGTTCAGAAGAATAGATTTCAAGGGAGATTATGAAGGCTCCATCTCCAAGGGTACTTGGGGATATAATGGATAAATTTACATTGATGTGCATAATTAAGAACTGATCTGCAGCTGGGAATGGAACTAAATGACTTTCTGGATTCCTCTAACTCTAACTAGATTCTCCAAATTTAGTCACACATAATAGACTCAAAAGACATAATATGCTAGTTTCTAGAAACATCATCTTTTAGTTTATTTTATAGGCAGGTATTAATGGTGCATCTACACAGGGATGGCTTGACTGGGGACACAGTAATGAAAAAGAACATAAGTTTTTAAATTAAATGATGTAGCTTGGCATCCATACTTTGTGAATTCATGCATGAGTGGCTGGATAGGTGGGGGATGGGTGAGTGACACATAAATAGGTTATATTAGTTGCCTAAAATCATAAAATTAGACTGGTGAAATAAACAGAGAAATTCTGATTTCTGGAGCTATGTTGTGTTCCAATGCAGAGGAAGAAGAAGAGAAGAAGGACTGATTCAAGATTTTTTTTATATTGATAGAAACAGATGCAGTATATTCTGCTATGTACCAGGTGCTCTGAAGGAAAGCTTTAAATTTAAACTGTAATCATTAGAGACCCTGGGGTCGCAGAGTCGGACATAACTGAAGCGACTTAGTAGCAGCAGCAAGTGGAGTTACACCTAGGTCAAAAATTAAGTTGGAAAGACCTTGTTCTGAAATGAGTTGGTTTATTCCATGCTTTTTAATATATTTGGGGTTCAATTCACAAATGAAGAGATAATCCTTGATAAACTCTTAAATATTTGAATACCAGCAATGAAATCATATGCTGGGAAAGATTGAAGGCAAAAGCAGAAAAGGGCAACAGAGGATGAGATGGTTGGATGACATCACTGGGTCACGAACTTGGGCAAATTCCAGGAGATGGTGAGGGACAGGGAAACCTGGCATGCTGTAGGCCATGCAGTTGCAAAGAGTTGGGCATGACTTGGCTACTGAACAATAACAAATGAAATCATAATTAAATCAAGTAAAATGTAATAGTAAATGTCTACCTAGTATTGATATCCCTTCCTGGATTCCTTGGAATTTGAATGGGGATAAAACTTTTTAAACTTACAGTTCTTGGATTTTATTTCAATATTTATTTCAATTTCAGTGTAGATCTACACACACTAACTAGTTTAATGACAATGAATGCTAGCATTTCTATCTAACAACATGGAAAAGTATTTTAATGAGAATGATGTAGTTGTACTTAGGAAAGATACTCTAGTAGTTGTTGGTATGTGAATTATACAAATAACTGCAATTTCCTGCACCCTGAGCCTGCTGTGTGGCCACAGGTAGGTCAGATAGCCTTTCTCAACTGTATTGTTTGAATTTATAAAAGAAGAAATTTGCCTAAGCTTTATATTTAAATTTCTTTTTCATATTTAAGCTCTAAAATATATTATATGCCTATTTATCTACAAAATAAGATCCAACTTGATAAAATATAATAAATAATTTGAACATTTCAGTTCAGTTCAGTCCAGTTCAGTCACTCAGTCATGTCTGACTCTCTGCGACCCCATGGACTACAGCACGCCTGGCTTCCTTGTCCATCACCAACTCCCAGAGCTTGCTCAAACTCATGTCCTTTTGAACATTTACTGTGCTCTCTTTATCGTGGCAAGTTCTGGTATATAATGATGAATGTATATGACATTTGTTCAATGAATGCTCATCTGTTCATTCATCCAACACATAGTTACTGCTCAGCACTAGGAACACATAACTTACTTTATTAGACTCCCAGAGTGGCTGTAACAAATTACCACAAACGTGGTGACTTAAAACAATGGATATTTATTTTCTCATAGTTCAGGAGGCCTGAAGTGCAAAATCAACTGTATACTTAGGGAAGTATCTGTTCCTTACTTCTTCTAGTCTCCTGTGGCTGCAGGCATTCCTTGGCTTGTGGCCACATCATTCTAGTCTCTGCCTATGTGGTCACACTGCCTCCTCCTCATCACTGTCTCTTCTCTATGTGTGTTTTATAAGGACACTTGTATTTGGATTTAGGACCCATTTGTATAATCCAGGATTGTCTTCTCATCTCAAGATCCTAATCTGAGTGTCAAGACTGCAAAAATTCTTTCCAAATAAGGTCACATTCGGGCTTCCCATGTGGCAATAGTGGTAAAGAACTTGCCTGCTAATGTAGGTTAGATGTAACAGATGAGGTTTTGATCCCTGGATTGGGAAGACCCCCTGAAGGAGGGCACGGCAACCCACTCCAGTATTCTTGCCTGGAGAATCTCATGGAGAGAGGAGTCTGGCAGGTTACTGTCCATAGGATTGCACAGAGTCAGACATGACTGAAGAGACTGAGCATACATGTAAGGTCACATTCACAGATTCCTGGGATTAGGATGTGGACATATATTTTCAGGAGCCACCGTGGAATATACTACAGTGACCAAACATACACAAAAACAACAAGCAAACAAAAATATTTCTTTGCCCTCATGGAGTTTATAGTTTACTTGGGGAAATAGACATTAAATCAAGACATAATTATAAAACATATATTATAGTTATAAATAATAGTTATATATTATAATTAGGTCTATGAAGGGAAGTTACAGGGTGCTTTGAAAGATTTTAACAAGGGAACATCATTAAGGATAGAGGTCAGGTCAGACCTCTGAACAAGTGACATTTAAGCTGACCATTAATGACTATGTCAGAGCTGAGGCATGGGGAGGGGCTGTTAGAGAGGTTGGAAGAGACTATTCTAACAAACAGAACATTAATTGCAAAGGCCTTGAGATGGGGATTTGTGAATGAAGTGAAATGAATGAAGGTCATTGTGGCTGGAGTGTACTGAGCAGGGGAGAGTGGAGTGAGGTGAGACTGGGTCACATCAGGGAAGGACTTGAGAGCCATTTTTAGGACTTACGGAAACCTAAGTACAATGAGGAACCAGTGATGTATTTTAAACAGGAGGATTTGAATTGGTTTTTTAAATGTTACTGCAGCTAATATTTGGAACTTGTGTTCTTGGGAAACAAGGTTGAAAGCAGAAGAAAAGGAAATTCTAGGTAAGAGGTAGCTAAAGCTTGGTCCAGGGTAATAGCAGGAGAGATGAGGGAAGTGAAAGGATTCGAGTTACACATTGCAGGTAGAGTTGACATGGTTTGGGGAAAGACTGGCTATAGAGAAACGAGGCAGGGGGAAGCTTTGAGGATGGCTTTCAGTCTGTTGGAGGAACAGGCACTAAACAAATGACCATAATAGAGGGATTCATAAGGTGATTAAACAATACAGAGAGAACTTCTGATAGTGCCTGGAACAAGGTGCGGTTGGTAGTGGGTAGAATGCCAAAGGCCTCAAAGAATGCTTGTTAGGTAAAGTGGTGGAGAAGAGCATTTCTTACAGAGGAGGAGCATGAGGAAAAATATCCAGAGACACGAAGGTGCATGGTATGTTCAGGGAGCAGGGAGGATCCCTTGGAGGAAGCAGGCAAGCGAATGTTTGTGTTCCCAACAGCATCTCTTTTTAATGTTTATCGTGGTCCTTTGGGCACAGTAGTATCTTAATTCTTCTTGCGACCTGGCCTTCCTACCATAAAACTATTCAAACTGAGTGTAACCATCTCAGACAATGTCATTTAACCAAGAACTACAGACTCACAAGTTCCTAAACTGAGTAAACATCGAGTTCAGTTCAGTCACTCAGTCGTGTCTGACTCTTTGCGACCCCATGGACTGCAGCATGCAAGGCTTCCATGTCCTTCACCAACTCCCGGAGCTTGCTCAAACCCATGTCCATCAAGTTGGTGATGTCACACAACCATCTCATCCTGTGTTGTCCCCTTCTCCTCCTGCCTTAATCATTCCCAGCATCAGGGTCTTTTCTAAGGAGTCAGTCCTTCATATCAGGTGGCCAAAGTATTGGAGCTTCAGCTTCAGTCCTTCCAATGAATAGTCAAGAATAATTTCCTTTAGGATTGACTGGTTTGATCTCCTTGCAGTTCAAGGGACTCTTAAGAGTCTTCTCCAGCACCACAGTTCAAAAGCATCAGTTCTTCAGTGCTCAGCTTTCTTTATGGTCCAACTCTCACATCTATACATGAGTACTAGAACAACCATAGTTTTGACTAGGCAGACCTTTGTTGGCAAAGTAATGTCTGCTTTTTAATATGCTTTCTAGGTTTGTCATAGCTTTTGATTTATTTAATCCAGATACGTTGGTTGATGGTTTAGTCACCAACTTGTGTCTGATTCTTTCGACCCTATGGACTATAGCCTGCCATGCTCCTCTGTCCATGGGATTTCCCAAGCAAGAATACTGGACTGGGTTGCCATTTCCTTCTCCAGGGGATCTTCTCAACCCAGGGATTGAACCAGGACCTCCTGCACTGCAGGTGGTCTCCTGCATTGCAGGCAGATTCTTTACCAACTGAGACACCAGGGAAGCCCAGATGTGGAAGATGCCCAATGACTAAGTGTCACTTTTTAGAATTTGGCAGGAAATGTGAACTTTCTTCTGGAAGTATCACCATGTGTGCATGATAGACTTGTTTGGTTTTTAAGTGAATAGCCAAAATTTTAGGCTCTTTTATTCTCAGTGTACATGAGTAGTTGTAATTAGATAGTGGTGTGATGCAGCAAAAAGTAGGGGATGGAGTGGAAGGAAATACATGAAGTCAGGGTGGGTTGGATACATCACACAATCTTCTTTCTGCTATCAGCATAATGTGTTTACATCATAAATTTGACCCTTTCCCTTAAGTTTTCAAAGCCTTTTGACAGTTCCATTCACCTGTATCAATAGTTTCCAAAATAGTTTCCACTGATACACACGTGGCAAATTACAATTATGGGGTGGCACTATTCTGCAGAGTAAGACCCAGGGTCACTGACACTTCTGGGCATGCCAGCTGTATTTCTACCCTTTATCTTGCATGCAGGAAAATGTATGGGAATGCAAGAGCCTGAGAGTGACATTTTTTTAATAGGGATAACTTTGATGTGCTTTCATATACTGCCCAAGTAAATGTTTGCAAATATGGAGAATTTTAAGGTCAACGATTATTGGTTTTTGAGAAAAGAAGCTCACTCAAATTAAAAGTATATATATACCAATACAACTGATGCAAAGAGCCGACGACCATTGGAAAAGACCCTGATAACTGGGAAAGATTGAAGGCAGGAGGGGAAAGATTCAAGGCAGGCGGAGAAAGGGGTGACAGAGGATGAGATGGTGGGATGGTATCACCAACTCAATGGACATGAGTTTGAGTAAACTCCAGGAGCTGGTGATGGACAGGGAGGCCTGGCATGCTGCAGTCCATGAGGTCGCAAAGAGTCGGACAAGAGGGAGGACTGAACGCCAACAACAAATGTCTTAATTTTATTTAGCTTATTGTGCTCGTGCCTGGAAAATCCCGTGGACGGAGGAGCCTGGTAGGCTACAGTCCATGGGGTCTCGAAGAGTTCGACAGGACTGAGCGACTTCACTTTCACTTTTCACTTTCATTCATTGGAGAAGGAAATGGCAACCCACTCCAGTGTTCTTGCCTGGAGAATCCCATGGACGGGGGAGCCTGGTGGGCTGCTGTCTATGGGCTTCCACAGAGTCGCACACGACTGAAGTGACTTAGCAGCAGCAGCAGCAGCAGCTTAGCATGACTAGGGGCATTTTTAAGGGACTGAATACCAGGATTGGAAGTGGTGTTACCAAAGTTTTTCATGGCTATACTCTGGAATATGGGTGCTTATCCCAAGGGTCCCTTTTCTAGAGATGACTGAGTAAAAAAAAAAAAAAGAGAGCCATGTGCAAATTAATTCTTTCTACTGCAACCTCTACTACTGATAACCACTGATTTATTAAGTTTCTTACCATATACTAGGTAGAATGACAAAGGTTTACAAACATTATTTAATAATTAAAATAAATACTAGACTCGTTGATCATTATCCCCATTTTACAGGAGAGATAAGTGCAAGTGAGAGTTAAAGAACGCACTCAAATTCAAATCCTTGTTGTATCAGAACTAATATCAGAAAGGAAGGTCTAGTTTAAAATTATATGAGCTTAATGAGTAGTGACTCTATATGAGTCTATATGACACTATATGAGTAGTGACTCATATTTTATTCTATATTTATAAATATACAAGAAAATTGCTACCCAGGACACATATAGAAGAGACTCTGTATTTCTAATCACCCTGGAGATATCCCTTAGAGAATAGTCTTGGGTAACAGGAGCCTCTGAAGGTACTTTTTTCTCCCCAAGGCATAGGAAGGCAGACAGAAGCCATGGAGAACTTTGCCTTGGCACCCTTTGACAACATTCCACAAACCATACTCCTTCCTTCCTTTCTTTCGTTCTTCCTTCCTCCCTCTCTCTTGTTTCCCCTCAGTCCCTTCCCTCCCTCCCTCGAGCTCCCTCTTTCTCTCCATTCTACCCTCCCTCTATCTTTCCCTCCCCACTCCTTTCTTCCTCCCTCCCCACTTCCTCCCTTCTTTGGTCATCCATTCTCCTGTCTTCCTTCACAATTCCCAGTTAGACTGTGATCTAAGCACTCTTAATTATAAGGCATTCTCATCTCTTCATAGGTGCTCCTTATATGTTTTGATTGATGACTGCTCAGTGGTGGAATTACAACCACATCAGCTGAATCACCTTCAACATTAGCACAGTGACAGATGTTACATATGTCTTTTTGTCTCTGCCATTTAGAAGGAGCTTAGCATCTACTCTAAGAGATTACAGTCTCTATGGGGGATCCAGATATGTGGAAAATGGCTCCAACACATGGCAGGGATCAGGATTATAAGTAGGCACAACATATAAAGGGAGTGAAAAGAGAATGACTGGGGAGGGGTGGAGGCACTTCATTTAAACAAGATCCTGCAGATGGGGAAGGGTTTCAATAAATGAGAATGGGATGGAGTAATCCTGAAGGAGGGCATAGCATGAGCAAAGTGATGGATGTAGACATATAGAAGTTGTGGTCAGGAAAAGATCCATCATCAGTTGTGGTTTGATCAGGGATATAAATATATGTTGCCAGAATATTTTAAGATGAATTATGGGAAAATAGAGGAATGAACTATTTTTTTAAATCATGGAGAGAAGCTTTTGCTCTACGTGAAATGTTGGTGCCATATTTGTTGAAAGGCATTCATTTCCTTTTTTACTTCCATCATCATTTTCATTGTTGTCATAATCACCATTATTAAACTTTATGACTGTGCAGCTTTTTACAAGTTCTCATTCATGGCTTCATTACATATTTAATACCTCTCCATTGAGTTGATGGCATGGTTTCGGTGGAAAGTAATGAAAACTGCAAATGATGCTGGCTAATACAATAAAAAAGGATATGTTGTCGCATGGTATTGTTCAGGTAATGTTGGCTTTAAGAAGATATGCCACGATGGGGCAGGATGGGATTTCTTTTGCTCTCTCTGCTTTGACCTCTTTGGGTCCAACTTTATCATTAGGGCTGCTCCCTTTAGGCATCCACACTGTTGCTTTCTGGCTCTTTTTGTCTCAGTATTTCTAGCAGAAGTCTGGATGAACAAGGTTAAGTTTTCTTCTAGTTCCTGAATCAATTAGTCTGGTCAAAGGGATGGAGTGTGATGAAGAGTGTTTACTGGCTTAGCTTGGGTCCTGTGTTCTAATCCAGAACTGTAGATATTGTCAGCTTCTGAGAAATCATATTCTTCTCCAAATGGGAATTGAGGGTTTTAGGAAGGAAGAAAGGGAGTGGGTGTGGATGGGATGAATGCTAAAGAGGGCCTTAAAGAATATCCTTTAGAGAAATATAGGCACTTTTATGCTGTTTTGTAGCTGAAGAGTGGACATTTATAGTCCTGTTAGTTGTGCAAAGATGAAATAGTTCCCTTTTTTTTGGAAGGTTATATACATGGAGAGAAAAAAAATATTATATGCTATTATGTGAATTCAGAAGTGGAAGAATGCTACTATCCCCTCTGGAAAGACAGGGCAGACAAGTGTCTTGTGATCCTGAGCAAGTTAGTAAACTCTGGTGTTGTTCAGTTGCTAAGTAGTGTCTGACTCTGTGACCCCATGGACTGTAGCATGCCCGGCTCCTCTGTCCTCCACTATCTCCCAGAGTTTGCTCAGATTCATGTCCATTGAGTTGGTGATGCTATCCTCTGCTGTCCCCATCTCCTCCTGCCTTCAATTTTTCCCAGCATCAGGGTCTTTCCCAATTAGTCAGCTCTTTGCATCAGATGGCCAATGTATTGGAGCTTCAGCTTTAGCAAGAGTCCTTCCAGTGAATATTCAGCATTGATTCCCTTTAAGATTGACTGATTTGATCTCCTCGCAGTCCAAGGAACTCTCAAGAGTCTTCTCCAGTTCCTCAATTTGAAAGCATCAATTCTTCCGTGCTCAGCCTTCTTTATCGACCAAAGTTCTCTTACCTTCTGTTTTTTTCTTGGGGGTGGGGTGGGGAGGAGGGGTGAAAAATGAGAAAATAGTAGCACCTACTTCACAGAGTTATTGAGGGGATGAAATGGGACATTTACTGATCCAGGTGACCAAATGCCTTTCCATTCATTATGCATTTAATTTTTACAATTTCCAGGAAAGTAACTAAGAACATCCAATCTAAGAGACAACATTCCTTAGGTTGATGAATTTCCTCTGGTTATTAGCCACAGGAAACACTAGACCCATCCAAGTCTTGTGATTCCAAGCCTTACCCATTCTCTTTCCACTACACTGTGCTGCTACTTAATGAGATCCCCAGCTCTCTGTGTCTTTGCCTTGCCTTTAACAGGATCCGCATTGAGGGAACTACACATGCAAATTATTATTAGCATGAAAACGGGTAATTATTATTTTTTACATTTGCATCATCACAGATAATCTTTTTGTTATACATTCTTTAGCAGTGAATGCCTGAACGAGAGGGCTTTCGGTTCATTCAGATGGTCATTAATTCTAAATAAGAAATTCATTTACTGTCACTCATGTTGCTTAAACAATGCAAAGCAAAGAGTGAGTGCAGAGCAATTTCAGACTGTAAAGGCTGGGACTGAAGCTGGAAATCACCTAGCCCAACCTTTTAATTTACATATGAGCGAAATGAAGGCCTGAATAGAGAAGGTCATACAATTAATTAGTGGCAGAGCTGGGACTAGCATGCAATTTCTTTACCTCTATGCCAAAGTCTTGCCATTAAAGCATGAATGCTGATCATCAGAATGCTATTTGGTTAGGAATTCCCTGATTACTTAAAACACTTTGAGGGCTTTAGGATAGAGACACTTAATGTGCTAAAGGTTCCAAAATGAAAATATATGAAGAATCTTTGACAAATTCCCTTGTGTTGTATTAATTTTAATCTTCATTATTTCTACAAGGCACTTGTAGAGGGGAAAAATAAGTATCTGTATCTACTAAATGGTCTCATTTGAGTCCTGCCAATGTAAAGGTATGAACTAAAAACATTTTATATTAAAACAGAGCAAATTGCTTATGGTAACCATTGCATAATGAAGGAACACAATGAAGAATTAAGTTCAAATTACTTATCAGGTCTCTTCCATTTTCTAAGTTTTTAAAGTAGAAAATTGCACAGTATAATTACAGTAAGTTAATTTGCATTCATATTACAATTCAATGAGCAATTACATTCTTTTTTATTTAAAAAAATATTTTATAAAGTATGATTTGCATCAGTATGTTTCCAGGAAAGAGTGGCAACTTTTCCCTTGTGAGGTTTTCATACACATTCAACCTTGAAGCTTATATCTTCTGGTATAGAGTTATAGCTTCTTATTGGCTTTTTGGGACAGGAGAGGAGAGAACCATTTGAAGTATGACTATGGTTTTTGACAAGAACTCTTCAAGGCATCATTGAATATCAGGGTTTAGAAGGAGAATTTAAAGGTCTTATTGCTTAAGAGTTCTTTCTCCCCTTCACTTCCTCCATCTTCAGGTTGAATTTCTCCATCGAATTCCTGCCAAGCTATCAGCCAACCTATATTTGATTAACTCCTGTGCTAGGAAATTCTTTGCCTCTGATGACACCCGTATCATCACTGGTCAGTGCTTTCATTTTGTGAAAGATGCTCCATTTTGGCCTAACTATCCTTTTATTAATGTACTTTAAAGGATGCTTTTTTAAAAGAAAAAACACTCATTGCTTTGGCAGGGCTATGCACAACATACAGCACTCTTTTTATGTTGAGAGCAGAACATTTTATTCATGACTTGAAGCATTAGCATGAATATCTGTGTTGGGCCATCGTAATGTTATTGTTCAATTGCTAAGTTGTGTCTGACTCTTTGTGACCCCATAGACTGCAGCACACCAGTGTTCCCTGTCATTCACTCTCTCCTGGAGTTTGTTCAAACTCATGTCCATTGAGTCAGTGATGCCATCCAACCATCTCATCCTCTTTCTCCCCCTTCTCCTGCCTTCAGTTTTTTCCAGCATCAGGGGCTTTTCCAAGGAGTCAGTTCTCTTCTTAAAGTGGCCAAAGTACTGGAGCTTCAGCTTCAGAAGCAGCCCTTCCAATGATTATTCAGAACTGATTTCTTTTAGGATTGACTGGTTTGATCTCCTTGCTGTCCAAGGCACTCCTAAGAGTTTTCTGCAGCACCAGTTTGAAAGCATCAGTTCTTTGGTGCTCAACCTGCTGTATCGTCCAATTTTCACATCCATACATGACTACTGGAAAAACCTAGCTTTGACTATGTGGACCTTTGTTGGCAATGTGATTTCTCTGCTTTTTAACATGCTGTCTAGGTTTGTCATAGCTTTTCTTTCAAGGAACAAGTGTCTTTTAATTTCATGGCTGGGTCACCATACATAGTGATTTTGGAGACAAAATAAAATCTGCCACTGTTTCCATTTTTTCCCCATCCTTTTGCCATGAAGTGATGGGATTAGATGCCATGATCTTAGTTTTTTGAATGTTGTTTTAAGTAATGTGGTTCCCATAAAGATATGGAGTCTGACTGGCTGCTCCACTTTCTCTGTGACTACTCGTTTTAAAATTGTTTAAATTAAGATAAAATAGACATATATTGAAATACATAGATCATTAGAGTAGCTGGATCAGTTTCAAAAAATGTATTTGCTTATGTAAAACAACTCCATATTAAAGATATAGTATATTCCATTATCCCAGAAAGCACCTTTTTTCCCTTTCCAGGCAATTTCCCTCCACAGAGGCCTAATTTTATTTTTTTTTAATTTTATAAATGATGGCATTTACTTATTTTTTAAAGATCAAACCACTGAAAATAATTAAACACTGACTAATTTAGTTTTTTAAAAAAATTTTATCGGAATATAGTTGCTTTACAATGTTGTTTGGTTTCTACCTTATAGCAAAGCAAATCAGCTATATGTATATGTATATCCCCTCTCTTTTGGATTTTCTTCCCATTTAGGTCACCACAGAGCACTCAGTAGGCTTCCCTGAGCTATTCTGTAGTTTCTCATTAGTTATGTATTTTATACATAGTATCCACAGTGTATATATGTCAATTCCCATCTCCCAATTTATCTCATCCTCCCTTTCTCCGTGGTGTCCATACATTTATTCTCTAAGTCTGTGTCTCTATTTCTATTTTGCAAATAAGATCATCTCTACCATTTTTCTAGATTCCACATATATGCATTAATAAACAATATTTGTTTTTCTTATCATATCATAATTTTTCTTATCATACATTTATTTTTCTGTTTTTGATCCTCATATAGATGGAATAATAGTAATGTCCTTTTTTGAATCTGGTTTGTTTTATTCAATTCTTTAAAAAACATTTATCCATGTTGCTGTACCTATCGATAGTTTATTTTGTTCTTGCTTAGTACTGTTCTACGGTATGGATAGTCTATAGTTTGTTTACTCATTCTACTGTGGAAAAAGATATGTGTTGTCTTCAGTTTGAGCTATTATGAAAAAAAATGCTGCTATAAACTTTCTAGTATATATGTTTGTGTGTGTGTATATACATGTTTTATTTCTCTGGGGTATATAACTATGAGTAGATGCCTACAAGTGCCCAGAGTAAATGTACACTTATTGTTTGTTGTTTAATCACTAAGTCCTGTCCAAATCTTTTGAGACTCTGTGGATTCTAGCCTGCCAGGCTCCTCTATCCATGGGATTTCCCAGACAAGAATACTGGAGTGGGTTGCTATTTCCTTCTCCAAGGGATCTTCCCAACCCAAGGCTTGACCCCACGTCTCCTGAATTGGCAGGTAGATATTTTTACCATTAAGCCACCTGGGAAGCACAGATGTACCCTTAATTTGATTTTTAAAAAAGTGCCAGGCAGTTTTTCAAAATTGTGATACCATTCCTTATGATTAATGGTATACATCTTTCTGTTCAGTTCAGTCACTCAGTCATGTCTGACTCTTTGTGACCCCATGGACTGCAGCATATCAGGCTTCCCTGTCTATCACCCATTCCTGGAGCTTACTCAAACTCATGTCCATCGAATCAGTGATGCAATCCAACCATCTCATCTTATATTGTCCCCTTCTCCTCATGCATCTTTACATATGCCTATTGGCTATTCAGTTTATCTCAGTCTGTAAAGTGTCTGTTCAAGTATTCTGTTCATTTTAACTAGGTTGTCTTTTTACTGTTAAATAAGAATAGTCATATTTTCTGGATTTAAGTCCTTTGTCAGATATATGTTTTGTGAATATTTTCTCCAGGTTTATAGTTTACCATTCATTTTCTTAAATGTTGTCTTTTGATCAGCACATGTTTTAAACTTTGATAAGGTTCAATTGATTTTTTTTCATTTATGTTTAGTGATTTTCTGTCTTCTCTAGGAAATCTGTGCATCCCTCCACATCATGATGATACTCTGTAATGTTCTCCTTTAGAACTTTTACCATTTTAGCAATTATATTTTGGTCTATGTATGGTATGAGAAGGGTTTCGAGGTTAATTTTTTCCCCATATGTTTAAACAGTTGTTCTAATACCCTGTTTTAAAGACTTTTCTTTCGTTAATGAGTAATCGTCGCACCTTTGTAAAAAAAAAAAAAAAGTCAATTGATGGCCTATATGTTGGTCTATTTCTGATTCTCTATTCTGTTCCACTGATCAACTTATCTATCCTTAATGCCAGTACCATACTGTTTTGACTATCATAGCTTTATAGTAAGTCTTGAAGTCAGATAGGATAAGCTCTCTAATTTTGCTCTTCTTTATCAGATTATTATAGTTATTGTAAGTCCCTTTGCATTTCCATATATATTTTAGTATTAGTTCATCAATTTCTTGAAAAAATATGCTGAGATTTCTATTGCAATTGTGCTAAGTTTACAGTTCAACTTGGGGAGAAGTTGACATCAACACGAAGCTTCCCAAACCGTGAGCGTGGCATGCCTCTCCATGTATTTGGGTCGCCTGTAATTGTTTTCATCAACATTTTGTAAGTTTTGGTGGAGAAAACTTGCACAACTTTTATTCAATCTACTCCTAAGTGTTTTGTGAGGTGCTGTCATAAATGGCATCTACTTTTTTTCATTTTCCAGCTGTCTGACTGACTGTATAACTTTGGATAAGGTATTTATCCTCTTTGAGTTTATTTCTGACCTATAAAATGTGAGTTCATGTTCTTCTTAGAAGAAGGTCAGGTGTAAATATGCACAAATAGTTTTTAGGGGTTCTTTTATTATTGATATTAAAAAGGATCACTTAGAAAGTTCATAATGAAGTTCTTGGTATATTAGAAATTATTCTTTGGCTCAAAAGTGAAAAACAAACAAAAAAAAACAACTCAAACTGGCCTAAGTAATAGAGGGAATATTTTGGCTCACATAAATGAAAAATCTGGAAGGGGATCTGTTAGTTGGGCTGAGGCATGACTAAACCAAAGCCCTTCAACAATGCCCTCATAAAGCTCTATTTTCCCATCTTTTAGTCCTGTATTCTTCTGGTGCAGTTTCATTCTCCAAAGGCTTGTCTTATGAAATGGGTTTCTGCAGCTACAGGCTTTTCAGTGTCCAGTCCAACGGTGGAGAGAAAACATTCTTCCTAGTTGCTCTGTCACAAGTAAAGAGGTCACCCATTTGACCATCTCTGAATTGTGGCCAAGAAATGTGTGGCACCTGTCCATCCCTCCAGCTACAGGTAGACTCAGCTCTCCTATAACTAAATAGAAGAAAATATTATTGAGTAGGGGCATGGTCTCCCAGGAGAAGAAAGAGGAATGGCCCCAAAGAGGCAAACAACAAATATTTGTCATATCTTTAACCCAGTAGCCACAAAATACATGGCAGCTGTATCATATGGTGGGCATATTCTTCTCTGCCTCTGATACTCTCTAGGCATCAGAGACTCAATCATTTTTCTGATAGCATTCAGTCTACTTCTGTTTCAAGCACTAATATCACCTTAAGCTCTACTTTATGAGTGAGAAAATTGGGGGTTTGTATTGGAACTTAAGAGCCTTTCGACAATCACTTTAGCTCTCCTTGTTGTTTCTACTGTGCATTTAGCTAAAAAGAGCAGATTGGTGGCATAAATACAATTGCAGTGTGGCTACTCTTCTCCACCCCCTCCTTGGAAAAATAAAAGGGGTGCTATTTATAGTGACTGCAGACCAAAGTCAAGTTTAGTAATATTGCCACACAACCTTCCCCTGGAATCAAGCAAGGCTAGTATCATGAAAGAAGGGAACTTCTGTTTTGATGAAGTCATACAGAAAATTTTTTTCATTGGTTTTGAATGTTTTACTTGTATGTCTAGAACACACAAGAACAGTATCTGAAGTATGGTTAATGAAAGATTTTACAAAATACTTTCTTTTCTGCTTAAAAACAAAACAAAACAAAACCTGGACCTCTTCACTTTCACACTAAATTCCAAAGTCCTGAACACGGCAAACAAGACCCTTTGCAGTCTATGTTGCTTCTCTGGAGTCAAATATATGTGTGTGTGTTTGTGTGTGCATGTGCACCCTACTCTTCACAACCCTGTGGACTGTGGCCCCCCCAGGCTCTTCTGTCCATGGAATTTTCCAGGCAAGAATACTGGAGTGGGTTGCCTTTTCCTACTCCAGGGCATCTTCTCAACCTAGGGATCGAACTCAGGTCTTGCTTCTCCTGCCTTGGCAGACAAATTCTTTACTGTGAGCGCCACCTGGGAAGCCCTAGAGTCAATTATAGCCACAAACAGAGAACAATCTCTGCTATGATTTTGTATATTCTCTTTTCTTTGTCTGAAATACCTTTCCTTGCTTCACATGCTTATTCAGTTTTCTTTCAAGATGATATCACTTCCTTCATGAAATCTCAGCATCCTGCTCTGGGTTAAATGCCCAGATTTGATGCTTACCTAGCATCCCATACTTAGCATTACCACTATATAGCATTTATTGTGATGCAGTACAATGGTGCATTTCTTTCATGAGCCTATAAGTTGTTTAAGAGTAAATTTTTTTTCTTTTTGTTTTCTTTCTCAGCCAATGCCCAACAGTGTGCCTAGTATAAAGTAAGCAATCAGTAAATATTTTTTGAAAAAATGAATAAAATCTGAGTGTGAACGTGAGTTTAAATGAAAAGGATGAGAAGCTTATATACCTTTGGTATTAAGCTTTGAAAATTTTGTGCATTCTGTGTATTAGCATACTTTGAACACATGATATTTCTAATAAGCTGGGTAGAAGTGCTCCTATTGAATGTTATTCAAAATTTTATTAATTTGAGAGTTTTATGTGTAGAGAAATATTAGCATATTCCTGGCATGTGTAAGCATTACAAACTATTTAATAAACAGTGGCCATGGAATAATTTGTGTTTCAAACCCTTAGAGCTTACAGCACAAATTCATTTTATTATACTTCATCCAATGAGAGGTATATTTGAAATGATTGTAGGAATAAACAGAATTTTAAATAATGTATAATACATAAAATGAACTACTTTTTATCTCTTTCTTTGGAGGAGTGATTATTGCTGATTGGATTTATTATTTCTGACATTTGATTTTGCCTTCAATTGCGGATCAGTCTCAAACAGTACTTATATAGGCTGCCCCTCTGGGTGTCTGAAGAATCATGTGCATAGGGATGAATTACGTGAATTTCAATAAAGCTCCTTTCTGTCCATATGCATGCTACTCATGCCCATGTTTTTTATTCAGTTGACTCAGGGCTCTGTAAAGGCAGGATATGTTTCTGATTTATCATCATTATTTCCAATGCCTCCCACAATGCCTGATATATAACATGGACTCTACAAATGCTGGTTGATTTAAAGTGAACTATTTTGGAATTGTTCTGGAATGAGAATCGATGTTTACTGAGTGACTTATTCAGTGCTAGCCATGTTCAATATATTTTTCCATTTAAAGCTTGCACAATGTCCTGAAGCAGGTATCACTGCTATAGAACTGAGACTTTTGAAGCTCAGAGAGGTAAGTAACTTATCAAAGATGACTCAGGATACAGTACACACAAGAGGAGTACTTCCCTACCTGGACTGTCATGAAGGTTAAATGCATTAATGAATGGAGAGCACCCAGAATGCTGCCTGGAATCCTGGCATATAATAAGCAATGCACACATTTTTGCTGTTCTTATTACTTTGCTATTTATCAGGGTAGATGATAAAAGAATGTTTATTGTTTTTTACGCCACACATAATACAAACTGTATTGTTATTTAAAAGAGAATTAAAGAAATACCCTAATATTTATGTGAGTTGTTTCTTGACACATTTGGCATAAAAACTTAAAATGGTACTTTAAGATGTGATTTGGTTTAACCTTGAAGACTATTAGGTGTTTGGTGGGCAGCTTGTTTGCTATTAGAATCTGTATAACTTTCCTTCAGCCTGGAGCTGGGAACAGCTGTAGCTTGTTGCCCCTGTTAGATTTAAAAGGAATTTTCTGAGTTTCCCTGGTGGACATTCTCCAAGGCTGAAAAGAGAGTTTTACAAGAGTGCCTTCCATTTTTA
Source organism: Bubalus kerabau (assembly GCF_029407905.1). Lineage (NCBI taxonomy): Eukaryota > Metazoa > Chordata > Mammalia > Artiodactyla > Bovidae > Bubalus > Bubalus kerabau. Next base: position 89,197,908 of record NC_073629.1, read on the forward strand.
TCACTCCACCACTCAAGTGTCAGGTATTATCCCAAAGTCTGTAATCATAACCTCATTTGAAAATAGAACCAGAAGGAAGAGGGGTGAAGTCCACAGCTCTCAAAGGCAAGGCCTTAAAATGTATGTAAATAGTTTTGATGTTTCACAGCTGTCTCACGCATTGAGAAACTTCAGTGCTTTGGGGAGAGTCGATGAAGTTACACCTATGTTCACTCACCTAAGGTTTGACATTTGTCCCAGTTGTTTGAAGTGCATGATGGTTTTCTACACCCACTTTCCCTATTTCAATGAGGTCTTGGGAAATTTGTCAATGTCCCCTGGTTTTCTTCGTATTGAGTTCAGACTCTGGAGGTCTGTCTGTATGGAAGAGAAAACTCAAGTGTTTTATTAATAGAGTTCTCTGGTGAGCCTGAACTTCCTACTGATGTATCTTAAGTGTTCTGTAATCTTAAGTGTTCTGTAATAATTCTAGCCACTTTCTAGAACTTTAGAAAAGTTGGAGAGGCTTGAGCCACTTTCTCTGGGCCCCACCATTAGGCGGGCTAGTCATACCCAGAAGTAAATAGAAAGAATTGTATCCACCACCCACGGGTGGGACCTCCCTCCCACCTTGTTGGGAGTTCTCTTCCACCAACTTTTCTCCCAAGATTGCATCCTGCCAGTGACCTCACACTTTTTTCCTGTCTCCATGTAAATTGCTATCTTTTCAGGAGGTGCATGACAGCCTCTGTTTGCTGGGGCCTCCATTTGTACAGAGGCTGTTATTATGGAATAAGTTTAATGGGTCGTGAATTTTGTGGAGGCAGGGAGGGTCTCTCGATGACTTTGTATGTACCAGCCATGGACCTACTGGCTCTGCAAGGAGTGCATTAGGCTATATATTTTTAGCCCATTGACTCTGGAAGTAATAACCCTAAATGCTTCATTAAATTTTCATGGGTGAGTGATGGAAACTATGGGAGGGGGGGGATGCAAAACCCAAATCAGCCACATTGGCTTCATTATTACCCAGCTGGAGGACAGGAGTGTGGCCCTTAAAAAGAGTAAAAATAAACTTTGAAGAACTGTGGCCAGTATCTTCTTTTCCTTCCCTGCTCCAACAGCGCAGGACTGGACTTGATTTTTTTTTTTTTTTTCCTTTCACACCTGGCATTCAGGACTCTGAAGATGGGTGTGCAAACAGGCATTCACTGGAGTTAAATCCAGTCTCAGGGTTGAAGAATTTATTTTCTGACAGACACACTATTTTCTGCAGTTTGGCGGATCTGGGTAAGCTAGGGCCAGAAGTAGGGAGCCACTGATTACATCCTGCCTGGGCCTTCTCCTGCGCCTGTTCTAATCTGGGGATTGTTTACCCCAGGACATTCCGAGAACCAGAGTTGCCGGGAAGAAGGCAAGGGGAAGCACTGGGTGTTAACTGGGCCCTGAGTCTCTCCCTGGGACTCACGAAAGCGTGACAGATGCGTGCCTCCTCCCTCTCCCTCGCCCAACTTTGCTGGGAAGCCTCAATGAAGACGGGCGCACAGACGAGGGTTGGCTGCTGGGAACTAGCGCCCCCTCCTGCGAAGGGGAGTTGGGGCCACACGCCCGCCCCGGACCGGCCCTGTACTTTTGAGCAGGGGCGCTCTTTTCAATTTGGGTCTGCGCGGGTTTAGAGGCCTGGGATGTTAAGAGTCGACTAGAGAAAAATGAAGGAGGCCACGCGGAGGCGGCCGGTGGCGATGCTGAATGGCAAAAACTGGATACTTCGTGGAAAAACCCGAGTCTAGTGGCTTTTACCCCATCTCGCCCTCACTCCCCTTCTCCGCCCACGTAGCCGGGGCGGGGACCCAGCGCTCTGGGCTCAGCTCTCCCCCTTCTACGCCGGGATGGGGAGTGAGCGCCAGGGCTCCAGAGGCTCGACTGCGAACCGCGGCGCCCCCGCTCGCCCGCTCTCCCTCCTCCTCGTCACCACCTCGACTCCGCTAAGCTTTCGGAGCGCGCTCGGGCGGCGCACAGAAACACCCGGGAGGGAGCGGGAGCCGGAGCCCGTGAGGCCAGGGCGCGCGGCGGGCAGGCAGGCGGCGGCGACGGCGTCCGGGGAGCGGGCAGGTGAGCGGCGCTTGGCGGGCGCGGGGCTGGCGGGGCGGGGGCGCGGGAGGAGGCGGGTCTGAGCGCCGGGCGGTCTCCTCCCCCTGCTCTGACGCTGGGCCCGTGGCTCCCCGGGAGGATGGACCCAGTTCGGCGCTCGCCCGGGCTTCCCCGGGCTGGAGAGCGCGCCTGAGTGCCGCCGCCCGCCGGGCATGGGGAGCCGCTTCCTGGGCGGCTGCGGCTGCGGAGGAGGATGCTTTCGGCGAGCAGAGGTGAGGCACGGCGGGAGGCTCGCGGCCGCCGCGGAGTTCAGCACCGAGAGGTGTCAGGCGGGGACGCGGCGCCTGGATGCCCGGGAGGCTCCTCTGGGGCTCCCGGGCGCGGAGGAGGGCTCCAGGGGCGCCCCTCTCGGGAGTTTGGCTAGAAGTGCGGAGGGGATAGAGACTGCAGTTTTCTTTCCTCTTCCTCCACTTGCTGGGGGGAAAGGCGACTCTGCTCCTTCCTTCTGGGTCTCCCCTTACCATCCCCAGTGTCACTTCTGACCACGCTCAGTTCTCTTTCCAGTCTTGCTCATCTAATACACTTGTCTCTCTACTGGATCCCTTGCGCCCTCCTCCCTCCTGCGTCCCCGGCTGCAGCCATCCACGAGCCTTCCTTCTCCCGTTCCAAAACCTAGCCGGTACTTCCAAGCCCTTCCCCAGCCGCTCTGCCAGCGCCCCCAGGTCCGACCCTCTTCCATGCTCAGCCAAACCCGGTTTTCACTTCCCTACTCTTTGGCTGCGCTGCGGTTCCGCTACGACCTGTGGAAAAACCAGATCTATCCCAGCAACCCCTACCATTTTGCAAACACCATCGGAGCTGTACCCCGCGTCTCCTCGGAACCCATCTCTTCCCGAGACCCCATAGACTCCGTTCTTTGCTGCCGCCCTCTCCGTTCCACTCCCCAGCCCCCCGCCCTCCTCTCTCTTCCCCACTCGCCCCTCTTGCTTCTCTGCTCCAGACTCGACGCTCTGTTTCGGCCGCAGAGCTCAGCCTACCCCCGCCCCACCCCCTCAATGGGTAAACTTTAAAATCCGCGTGGTTCGGTTCATAAAGGAGCCCTGAAAAGAGAACTCAACCGCCGAGAGCGCCTTGGAGTCAGGGAGTCTAGAATGGGGGAGGTTGAGTCTCGGCGTCGTCGGAAAGGAGCTGAAGGCTGAGTATCCTAAATCAATTTCAAAACACTGGTAGCTGTAGCCGGGACTCTCCGCCCCAAGCTGGCTAGTCCCGCGAAGTATTATTGTGACCCCTGGTGGGAGGGCGCGTGTATTCTGTACACTTTTTAAAGCACTTTTAAAAAAACATAAGTACTGGTGGACGGGACGAGACGGGCACCGGGGAAGGTTGCCTGAGGTTGATGCCACTTTGCTCCTGCGTTGCTCCCTGCCGGACCCGATGTTTCACTCCACGTAAACTACCCTCCACCCCCAACGGCAGCACACAAGTCCTCATTGTTGGGGGTCTGCCTGGGCACTTCCGCCTGGGCTGAGAGAATCTGGAGGAATGGGGTGGGGGTGGGGAGGCGCGGGGCGCCGGGCGACCGCGGTCTGGATTTCGGCGGCGGCGGGTGGAGTGAAGAGCGCCGCTGCGTGGGCTTCCCTGCGCCCGGGCGCGGGTCTCGGCGGGTGGGGTGTGCGCCGGCGTGGGTCGGTGTCTGCGTGTGCGTTTGGAGGCTAGGGCACACCTGGGCTTTTAGTTCGTTTAGAAAGAAGAGCGAGTGGAGAGGCTGTGGAAGCGAGTGCGTGTTTCGCTGCCCGGAGCTGGGCTGACGGGCGAGTCCTCCGAGAAAGATGCTACAATGCAGCTCCTAACACGGCGGCGGGGGCTGGAGCAAGGATCCACTGCTATCGGTTCTTACTCCCTCCTGCTCCCCTCCCGCTGGCCCGTTCAACGCACTTTCAAAATGTTGATGGTTTTGAATAAAGCCCTTGTGGGGATTCTACTGAAACTTTATCACACTTAACATGTTTTCGACTAATCATATAAATTAAAGGTGGCTTGCGTTCAGAACCCCCTAATTATCCGGTTCACGTTCGTACGTTTATGTGCCAATTATAGGTCTTCGGGAAATCCATAGAATTATAAACCATCCCCACCCCCTGAATTAGCACTCATTGTTTTTATTATCTCAACGATGAGTGATTCTGGATAGAACCCTGAATTGCACAGGCAAGATAAAGGAGGAGGGGGAGGTGGAGAGGGTGAACGGAAAAGGGAAGCTTCGCAGCTTCTCCCCAACCCTCCCTACCCCCCATCTCCTTTAACCACTATCCCGACAAGGCTTGGTGACAATTCTGGAATCTGAAAGGGATCAAAGATTTTCTTGATTTCCCATTGAGAAGAGAGATCTAATCAAAGCTGTATAAAAAAGTCAACTTCTAAGCAATCAGAATTTGTCTGCTGATGTCCTTGATTGAAACCCCAGCATTCATGAATGGAGTATTGAAGAACTCGCAGAAATGGGTTTTGAAGCGCTATTGTTCTTTTCCATACACAGAGGCCCTCTTAAAGGTTTAGGAAGTTCAAAATGCGGTGATTTGAAAGACAGACATTGTATCTATTTGGCGACGCTGGGAGGATCTCATCTGCGGGGATTGGAGAAGAGGCCGAGTTGGGGAGTACAAACGCGTTGTTACCATCTTCTTGGGAACCGCCGGCTATCAAGTGGGGATTCAGTTCTTTCTACACATCAAGCTGACAATTAAATATCTTCCTAAAGCAGATTTAGAAGATGATTTTTAGTGATTTTTGTTTTGTTTTCTCTTTTGGGTGGTGGTTTACTTAAAGTCTAAACAGGCATATCTGGAACATTTAATCATGTTCATTGTATTCAACAATAAAATCTGAATAAAAATTACTTATTGTTGATGAAGCTCATCTCACAAGCTGTTTCTCAGTATGTTTCATTTGCAAGACAGACCATTGTGTGAGGCTGCAGGGAGGAGATGCTATCACTTATTGTTCATTTTCTCCCAAAGCCAGAGAGGAATCCACTGCTTCTGCTCCCCTCTGCCCTCTTAAGACATGTTTCTTAAATGGTGGGTGTCTGGCTTCGTCCCTGATAGTACCCTCTTAAAAATTACCTTTGGTGGATTTCTGATGCCTGGAGCCACACTGAAGGCAGGGGAAGAATCTTAATTGAGGCTGCATTATTTTTTATAATTCACTTAAGTCAAACATTTTGTTTTTGCTGGGGTTTAATCCTTCTCTCAAGCTGATAAAGCTAACAAAGCAAGAAAATCACAGTTTATATCTTTTAAATGGCACTTTACAAAATTTCATAAATTGAAGGCAGTTGTCAGGAACTATAAGTGTTACTCAGGGCTAACAAAAAATGTTCACTGGTTGAGTTAAGTGATTGAGGATGAATCACTTGACCTCTCAGAAGCTCGGTTTCATCATTTGCACAACAGGGACAATATTCTGTACTTCGTAGGCCTGCGAGCAATTCTATGGGGAAAAATGTCTCATGGGGCACTTTGGCATGTAGCAGGATTTTAGGAGAATGGGAAATTTTAGTAATAGCATGGAGTTCTGCTAAGGAGAGAGGATCGTATTTGGAATTGAAAGGGCAGGATGGAATCCAGGTACTGGACTGGCAAATCACCTCTTTAATAAAAACAGGAATAATTAACCTTTGTGGAGCTTTTACTAAGAACCAGATACTGTCTTAAGCATTTGGCATTCATTTATTTAATCCTTCACTAACCTTAGGAAGCAAATACTCGTATTTGATTGATACTGAAAGTGATAATTCAGAGAGCTGGGCACAGAGAGAGTTGGTAACTGGCCCAAGGTCACACAGCAACTAATACAATTTAAATCCAAGCATTCAGTCCTGACTGTGTCATGTTATTTCTGAGTGTGGAGGTCGTCTCAGCTCTCTCCCAAGGTGGCTGTCCCATTTAATGGGGAATAATGGAAAAGGTGGCTCTTCAGGAGGCGCAGTGGTAAAGAATTCACTTGCCAGTGCAGGAGACACAAGAAACTCGGGTTCAATCCCTGGATTTGGAAGATCCCTTGGAGTGGGAAATGGCAACCCACTCCAGTATTCCTGCCTGGAAATTTCCATGGACAGAGGAACCTGGTGGGCTGCAGTCCATGGGGTCGCAAAGAATTGGACAGTACTGAATACAGCACAGTTACTGTTAGTTTTAATGGAATAGTTAGACTTCCTGTAGGAGCAAGCTACAGGGTGTTTTCCTGCTGCCAACAGGGCATTAGGCTGATGGTGGACATTTTGAACACTTCTGACATTGTGATAGGTATTGGTTCATATACATCTACTGGGTTAGCATATTCAGTAACTGGATGTGCAGAGATTGCATTAGTGCTATTGTTGGTTACCAGAGGAGATAAGCAGAGATTCTCAAAATTAAAAGAAGGTATAACAGATGGTTAGAAGTCTGGACTTAGGTGCTAGGTTCAAACATCAGTTCCCCTAGCTCTGCTGCTGTGTGGCTTTGACCAGCTTATCAAACTTCTCTGTTCTTCAGTTACCTTTATAATAAGATAACTACCTGCCACATAAGATTGTTGTGAGGATTATAGGAATTATAACACTAGATGCTTAGAATAGTACGCAGTGGGTGATGTTATTTAACAGTTAATGTTATCCTTCAGAGGAAAGAAAAATTCTTTCCCTTGATAATAAAAAGTTTTCTGTTTGTCACTGATATTCTAAGACTTAAATATCCTTAGAGTATTTGGACTTTTTTTTTTTTTTCTTGCTAACCAGAGGTAGAGAGGAAGAGCGATATTTAAGGATTTCAGGCAAAGGTTTTGTTCTGTGTAGCTTATTGGAAATGTTTTCTCCAACATTTTTCCTCTTTGTGAAGGGGATGGAGAGATTTTCATAATGCTAAAATACCCCCATTTCATTGCACTTTTCAGCAGTTATTTTCTTTAAAAAAAAAATACTTATTTTGAGGATAATTACTCTACAGTATTGTGGTGGTTTTCCCCATACCTCAGTGTAAATCCGTCACAGGCATACTTGTGTCCCCTTCATTCTGAATTCCCCTCCCCCTAGCAGCTTGTCAGAGAGCACCAGCTCTGAGTGCCCTGTTTCATGCACTGGTTATCTATTTTGCATATGGTAGTGTATATATTTCAGGGCTATTCTCTCAATCATCCAACCCTCTTCTTTGCCCACTGAGTCCAAAAGTCTCTTCTTTATATCTGTGTCTCCTTTGCTGCCCTGTACATAGGATCGTCGGTACCATCAGTCGAGATTTCATATATGTGTGTGTTAATGTACAGTATTTGTTTTTTTTTTTTCTGACTTACTTCACTCTCTATAATAGCCTTTAGGATCATCCATCTCATTTGAACGGACTCAAATGTGTTCCTTTTTATAGCTGAGTGATACTCCATTGTATGTACATACCACAACTTCCTTATCCATTCATCTGTTGATGGACATCTAGGTTGCTTCCATGTCCTAGTCAGCAGTTATTTTCAAGGAGATAAAACAACTGTGGATAGATTGAACTCTTAGAGTAGTCAGTTCTTCCCAATCTACAGATTGGAAACCAATTTAGACTTGGGGTGATAACAAAACTGCATAGCTGAGAGGCACTGTCAGAACCCAGAATGCTTTGTTCAGTGCTCCTTCTTCTAGACCAGACTGTCTCCTATACCAGGATAGAGTTGTTTCCTGAGATATAAATAGAACTGAAGCAGAAAGAGAGGGCAAATGGGTGAGTGTTACCAGTGAAGAGCAGAAGCCTGCCAGATGTTCTGTACTGAAAAAATGTGTCCAGTAAGAGAAAGAAAATCCGTCCTCTGGGGTTATATCCATGAAAAACTAGCACAGAACTCAATCTATGAGATGTGTATCTGGACTTAGTTTGAAGAGCAAATGATCAGGTTTCTTTCGCTGTGAGATACTCTTTGTATTTTTGTTTGAGTCCTTAGATAATGGGAGGACTTTGATTTGGGAATCGTAAAACTCCTCTGGCTTCTGTTTCACGAAATATGCAACATATTCTATTGCAAAGAAATTGCCAACTTGCTTTTATTATTATTATTTTATTTTAACTTGATATATAATTGATCTCTAATCCCAGTGAGGGATTCTCATAGAGAACAGGCAATAGAAATAAAATGGTACTGAAGTGAAGAACTCACAGCTTATAATGGTAAAAGTTTGTGGTAGCAAAGATGGGTTGTTTGGCTTAGGGGATAAAGTTAGAGGAGATAATGTAGCAGACAGGTATGACGTTCAGAGTGAATCCAGGTCAGCTGTGTTGACCTCCTAGAGTGAGTCTTGGGAAATTACCAATGCTTTGCATCAGCTGTGAGCCTCGTACCAATTTCTGACTTCTCTGTTGGTCTGTTCCTCAATTTGATCTATCCATTCACCTACTCTTCATCAGTTAAGCATCTTTTTCTTTTCCTTTGACTCTCTTTATGTTATCCCAGTCTTTGTCTCCTTTTCATTCTTTATGTCTATTTGTTCCTGTTCTTGTTAGTGTCATAATCAACCATAACAACTGAAAATGATAAATATGCATGAGGAGTATCTGGGAAATTGAGGCCATTCATGTCCTGATATGGACGTCACCCCTCTGTCCATTCAACACATCTTACTAGTACCTACTTGGTACCTGGCTTTGGCTGAGTGTTAGACACTGTGGACAGTTCCAATATCCAAAGATGCAGTCTCTGCCATCTGGGCACCTGGCCTCATGCATGCATCAGTACAGCATGAGATGTGGTGCAGAGAATATCCATACAGCAGCACTGGAAGCTTCCAGAGGAGAAATTATTTCTACCTGGAAAAAGGAAAGGATAGTTAAGGCTTCGCAGAAGAGGGAATTTCATTTCAGCAGGAAACTGAAGGTTGACCAGGAGCTTCTGGGGAGTTGAAGGCATTCCAGATTGAACGAACTGAATGGGCAAAGACAGGTGGGCAGGAAGCTTCGTCACTGGTTTGGGGATAGGCATCCTGCTGAGAGTGGCTCTCATGCAGCATATGTGGCAGACATGGATTATTCTGTAGAGCATTTTCCAAATCTGGTTCTGGGGCACTGTCTTCTAGGATGGTGATGAGTGTTTCAAATAAAAGTGTTTACAGGGAAAAACAGCCCATGCTCAAAAATATTTGGAAAGCACTGAATTCTGTATTGTACTCTTAGTAAGACACAATATTTACTGACATAGTAAAGCTTCAAAGATTCCCTATAGTAAAGAAACTCAGGTACTTCATTAAGAATTTTCCAGACTTATTTGCTGTAGAATCTTTGATTTCCAGGAGCCTCTCTCAGTGTCTCATGAGATAGATTGTAGAAAAGATTTGTGGCTAAGCACGTATGATATTTAAGCAGAACAGTTAATTTGATCGAGGAAGTAATGTTTTGTTTGAAATATAGTATATTTAAGACATGAAAATGTGTAAATAACTGGCAGTAGAAAACTGTGTCCCTACCACTCAGCTTCAGAAAGCGAGCCATGTAAATGTAGTTGAGGCCTTTTAGTAACCTCTTGCCCATCAGATCTTCTTCCCTCCTGCCAGAGGTAACCACTATTCCACATTTGGTATTTATCATTCCATATAATTCTTTCAAATGTGCTTTTCAGAAGGACAGACTTAAAAAGAATTACATTGAATTACAATCCAGTTTCTAGCTAGTCACTACAGAGATAGTACTTTGTCCAATAAATGTCCAGCATTTATAAACTGTTTAGGGGGAAGAAATATAGCTTCTCCTTTTAACAGCTGTGCCTGGAATGTAGTAGATGCTCAGTAAGTTTATGTTGAATTGAATGTGTGTATTGTCATGTGGTTCATGAAGCTCATGGGGATAAAAAGTTTGGGGTAAATTGTTTTCCATTGACAACACTATTGAAATTCTTTATGATCAATGATCTTGAAAACACATTTTTTTTTTTCGGTGGAAGTTCTTTGTTTTGTAATCTGAATTTGGAAATGAATAATAATAATCAACTACTGAAAGTTATCTCTGTTTTCTTAACAGCGTTTGGAATCATTAACAGAAAAAACTTATTCAGATTTGTCCTATGAAAAGAGCTGACTCGGTAAAACTACCTGCTTTCATTATAGGACCAATGATAACTAGAAATGTTTTCAATCAAAAAAGGACTTTTATCAATTAACACTAAATGAGTGTTCAGTATCTGGACAGTGGATACTTTGAAGGTTTATAAGGTTCTCCGAGAAGTAGCTTATTTTCAGTAACAAAGTTTTGTTATTAGGCACCATCTTGCCAATTAAACATCCTTCTTGATATAAGTGAGGGACTTCCTCTTGAAAAAGCTCACATTACCTAAAACATATATCATATTTGGATGACATTTTCCTTCTTTATTATCCTAGCCTATATTCATATATTACTGTCATATACATGTCAACATGTGGAGCAAATGTTAGAACATTGCCGAAGGATGTATGGTAGAAAGAATGGAAGGGGAAAGGAAGTGGGAGACTTACAGGTTCCCTGGGAGAGGCTTTTTGCACTCGATCGTGGTTTTATGAAAGATAGTAGATTAGCTTTTCCCATAGGGTTCAATGTTGATTATAGCTATAAATCCACCCCTAGGATTTTCTGTCTTTGACTTGGCTGGAAAAATCCCAGCAGGTGGCAGGATGAGAGTCAACTTGTGTGAATGATCATAAATGATGCCGACACTGCCCATAGAGCAAGGAAGAGAAGTCACGTGATGCTGTTCCCTCGTGATTGCCTGGTGATGCCCATGCACTCTGACCATGGCATGTGGTGGTGCTTGTCTTCAGTCCTAGCACATGTTATTTTGACATGTTATGTTTATTACATGCATGCTTACAAAAGTTCTAAATATAAAACACAACCATTCAAACATACTCAAGTTAGACCAGAGTGCCGGTAATGCAATTGTGGATGAAGTCAAAGATAGGCCAGCCATATGCTGAATCCGAGACACAGCCTGTATTGTTAGAACTTAGTTCCAATGAATGCAAAAAGGTTACTGTAATTTATTCCTTTGGGAAGCTGAATAGATTTATAGGCCACATAGAAGTTGGATTCTTGCCAACCTTCTGCTATCTAACTTCTTAATTTTAATGTGGTTGAATTTATCAATCTTTTCTTTTATGGTTGGTACTTTTTATGTCTTAAGTTTAAGAAAGCCTTTTTAAAAACCTTGATGTCATAAAGATATTCTCCTTTATTATCTTCTAAAAGCTTTATTGTTTTGCCTTTCACATTTAAGTTCTATAATCTGTGGTGTATGTATGTGTGTGTGTGTGTGATGTGAGGTAGGAATTTATTCTGTTTATTCTAATTTTCTTCCACATGGGGGAAAATCATCCTGGCATTTAGGATTAGTTTCTAGACATAATTTGGTATACTCTTTTGCCCAAACTGCATTTCTTTATTATTATAACTTTATAACAAGCCTTGGTGTTTGGCAGGACAAATCCCCAACAGTGTCCTTCTTCAAAAGTAAGTTGGCCTTTTGTGTTCCATGTACATCTTTTAAAATTTTTTATTGGCATATAATTGATTTACAATGTTGTGTTAGTTTCAGGTATATGGCAAAGTGAATCAGTTGTACGTATACATAAGCCCACTCTTCTTTTTCAGATTCTTTGTCCATATAGGCCATTACAGAGTATTGGGTAGACTTCCTTGTATTATACAGTATGTTCTTCTTAACCTAGTTTATATGTAGTAGTGCATTTATGTCAGTCCAATATCCCATTTTATCCCTCCCCTTATAATCCCCTGGCAACCATGTGTTTTTTAAATTCATTTATTTATTTTCGTTGGAGGCTAATTACTTTACAATATTGTGGGTTTTGCCTTACATTGACATGAATCAGCCACGGCTGTACATGTGTTCCACATCCTGAACCCCCCTCCCACCTCCCTCCCCATCCCATCCCTCAGGGTCATGTGTTTGTTTTCTGCATCTGTGACTGTACTTCTATTTTGTAAAAAAGTTCATTTGTACCTTTTTTTCTTAGACTCCCCATATAAATGATATTGTATTGTCTCTCTCTGCTGACTTCACTCAGTATGACAATCTCTAGGTCCATCCATGTTGCTGCAAATTACATTATTTTGTTCCTTTTTATGGCTGATGTATACATTTTATCATTACCTTTTAAACTTACATTAGAATAGTTCTTGAGATTTGATTGAAATTATTGCTTGAATTCATAGATTAATTCAGGGAAATGACATCATTATGATATTGTGAAAGTTGTTCAGTCGTGTCCAACTCTTTGCAACCCCATAGACTATACAGTCCATGGAATTCTCTAGGCCAGAATACTGGAGTGCATAGCCTTTCCCTTCTCCAGAGGATCTTCCCAACCCAGGGATTGAACCCAGGTCTCCCACATTGCAGACAGATTCTTTACCATCTAAGCCACAAGGAAAGCCCGTTCTTCCCATAAATATTCTTCATTTATTTAGTTCTTATTTAATGTATTTGCACACAAATTATAATTTTCTTCGTAAAGGTATGCACTCTTTCATTAGATTTATTTCCAGATGCTTTGTATTTTTGCAGTTGCTATTGTAAATGAAATTTTTAAAATATGCTTTCTAGTTATACATTAGTTTTCATCCTACTCAATGGAATATGCATTAGTTTTCATCCTACTCAACGGAATTTCTTATTCTGGATGATGGGGGCTAAAGGGGAGGAGAAAAATCTGGTGGCTATGAGTGCTTTACTAAACACAGGATTCTTTTTGTTTAAATTAATTCTTATTGTAGTATAGTTGCTTTTCAGTGTTGTGTTAGTTTCTCCTGTACAGCAAAATGAATCAGCCATATATGTATATATGTATGTGTATGTATATATATGTATATATCTCCCCTCCTAGCACTCAGAATCAACACTAGGTTCTTCACATACACTGATTTGATAGCAGAACAGCCTCAGGGGAAGGGTTCTAGGTGGCTTAGCACTGCCCTTGACTGGGTCACTGCCGTCCTTTGCAAACCTGTGTAGTGCAGGGGTTTCCTTTGTCCGGGTGGGTCAGTGGACTGGGGAAGTGAGATCTGTGGCTGATGAGGGGTGATCACCTTTAGTATCAGCAGCTCTCCTGATTCAGGCCGCAGAGGTCTTTAAAAGACAGACATCTCCTGTGTTCCCTAGGAGAATGAGGGATAGTGAAGAGAATGGCACCACTCTGTCCTGGGTAGCCCCCCGCCCACATGATAACGGGACCTGGGGCCCCAGGGGTCAGAGTCTGGCTCCTGACACACTGGTCTGGCATTTCAGGCAGGTTGGAGTCATCTGGCTGCCCAGGGGACACAGTTTGGCCAGTAGCTACAGTCTCCTTTGACTTTTCAGGTCAGTGAATATTATTCCCATTTTCAATCAGGGGTCCAGGGAAATGAAAAGACGTGTGCAAGCCATCTAGCTGAGCTGGAGTGAAGACCCAGGTCTCCCTCCACCTGTGTTAGTGCCCTTTCATTTCATCGCAGTGTCTTAAGATCCACAAGTATTTGATGATGATATAGTGAAATCTTGAAGCATCTTTCATTTGCGGAAACATGACTATACATGGGAAGTGTAATTTACACCTGCCCAAAGAGGGCTAATGAGAGAGCTGTCTACCTATAGCCCCATGTGGTAGTTGTTACCTGCCAGTTGTTATCCTGTCTCTGTTGCTCTGTTTCTCTCTCTCTGGATTCCCTTATGCTATTAGTTCTTTCATAAGCCTCACTTCCACTCATTTCTCCCCATTCAAATAATATTTGTATTTTAGGACCTAGGGAAAATATCCATTTCACTTTGAAATTTACCCCTTGGACGTCAGTGTCCATAAAATTTCAAATTCCTCTCCTCCCCTTGCCAGGTACTGCAGCTCTTTTCCCTCTTCTCTCACATCCTGTCATCAGCACGTTTCTTTGTATTTTCTGGAATGAAGATAATACATACCCCCACTAGGTTAGATTGATATAAAAGAGGATGTCTCAAAGAAAGCAGGATTATAGGACCAAAAATCTGACCACTTGGTTCACCTGCTAACCCTATAAATTTTCTCCCTACTCTGTTTGTGGGGTTATAGGAGTGAGGTCCGGAGAAGGCAACGGCAATCCACTCCAGTACTCTTGCCTGGAAAATCCCATGGATGGAGGAGCCTGGAAGGCTGTAGTCCATGGGGTCGCTAAGAGTTGGGCACGACTGAGCGACTTCACTTTCACTTTTCACTTTCATGCATTGGAGAAGGAAATGGCAACCCACTCCAGTATTCTTGCCTGGAGAATCCCAGGGACAGGGGAGCCTGGTGGGCTGCCGTCTATGGGGTTGCACAGAGTCGGACACGACTGAAGCGACTTAGCAGCAGCAGCAGCAACAGCAGGAGTGAGGTCAGGTATCATTCTCTATGTGTTTGACTGCTCCAGATGGATAAGGGGAGAGGAAAGTCTTGACTTGTTTGAGTAACTGTAAGTCAGCATGGGCTGGGAGGAAGAGGACTGGGCACTGGACTGACGTTGCCCTCTTCAGAAATACAAAGGTCATTGACATATACACACAAGGACCTACTGTATAACACGGGGAACACTGCTCAGTATTCGGTAATAACCTAAATGAGAGAAATTGAATAATAATAGATACATGTATATGTGTAACTGAATCATTTCACTGTACACTTGAAACTAATACAATACTGCTAATCAACTATGCTTCAGTATGAAATAAAAAATTTTAAATACATAAAGATCCTATACCATGGACTCAATCTAAGTTCGATGCTTCCTTCTGTCTGCCTTTCCCAGGCAAGGGTATCCTTATTTGGCTTCCCAAGCCCTGGATTCTACCAAGTACCACACTTCATTACGTCAGTTGTTCTGCTCCATGTCTGTTGATCTGGGGTCCTCTAAAGTTGAGAGTTTCTCAAGGATACTCTCAATTGGATTTCACGCCCCATTGTTGTCATCCAGTCATTCAGTTGTGTCTGACTCTGTGACTGCAGTCCATGGGGTCATGCCAGGCCTCCCTGTCACTCACCATCTCCTAAAGTTTGCCCAAGTTCATGTCCATTGTATCGGTGATGCCATCTAGCCATCTCATCCTCTAACAACCTCTTCTACTCCTGCCTTCAATCCTTCCCAGCATCAGAGACTTTTCCAATGAGTTGGTTGTTCACATCAGGTGACCAGAATACTGGAGCTTCAGCATCAGTCCTTCCAATGAGTATTCAGGGTTGATTTCCCTTAAGTTTGACTGGTTTGATCTCCTTGCTGTCCAGAGGACTCTCAGGAGTCTTCTCCAGCACCACAGTTCAAAGACATCAATTATTTGGCACTCTGCCTTATTTACCGTACAGCTCTCACAGCTGTGCGTGATCACTAGGAAGACCATCCTCTTGACTGTACGGACCTTTGTTGGCGGAGTAACGTCTCTGCTTTTCAGCACGCCGTCTAGGTTTGCCATGGCTTTCCTGCTGAGATGCAGTCTTCCGATTTTATGCCTGCAGTCACCATCGGCAGTGATTTTAAAGCCCAAGAAGAGGAAATCTGTCATTACTTCCATATGCTTGGCCTACTGAGGAAGTTCACCTTAAATATTTGCTACCTTTAATTTTTAAAAGCTACCATAGTGCTAGCTGTGGAGGGAAACATATCTGTTTAGTGAACTATTTTGAGTTTATGAAGACAAAACAGAGCTTTCTGTTGCAATTCTGAACAGTTTCTTTTGGGACATGTCTTTTATTCCAAAACTTTTGCCTATCCTGTTCTTTCCTGTCCTAACTCCTCCTCTTTCTTTCCTTTCTTCCTTTTTTCCTTCTATTTTTTAAAAAATCAAATCAAAGAAGTTTCATGAAATCAACAACAAAGGCTTCTCAACCTCCAAGTCTGCAGTGTCATTTCATGGTTACCGAAATGGTCAATATTCCCTCTCTTTCTTAGATACGTTATTTCAGTGGAGGAGGAAGAATTTGGAGAGTAGTTGGGAAGTGGACTTTGTAGTTCCTTGTCAAATCCCATGGTAGTGTAAATATTTCACATGGGTGATTGGCCACTTTGTGAATTATCTGTAGCCAGTTTAAAATGACAGCATAAAGACTGAAACTCTGCCAACCAGTATGTGTCAGGGCTGAAGAGTACCTCTCTGTGCTATCCCCAAACACCCAAAACAACATCAGCTGGAGCTAGGGAAGAGACTCTGCTACGGCAGCCACCTTGAAGCAGAAAGAGAGGGAGGGGGGACTTCCCTCACAGTCTGGTGGTTAATACTTAGCCTTCCAATGCCGGGGGTGTGGGTTTGATCCCTGGTCAGGAAACTAAGAGGCTTATCAGGTGATGCTAGAAGTAAAGTATCTGCCTACCAATAAAGGAGATTCCAGTTCAGTCTCTGGGTTGGGAAGATTCCCTGGAGTAGGAAATGGCAAACCCACTCCAGTGTTCTTGCCTGGAAAACTCCATGGCAGACGAGCCTGGTTGGCTACACTCCATGGGGTCGCAAAGAGTCACATGACTGAGCACACACACACACACACACACACACACACACAGGGAACTAAGATCCTCACATGCCTCACAGCCAAAAAGCTAAAACGTAAAACAGAAGCAATAAGGACTTTAAAATGTATGTGTGTTCTAAGTCTCTTTGGTCATGTGCAACCCTTTGTGACCCTATGGATGGTAGCCTGCTCAACTCCTCTGTCCACAGGATTCTCCAGGCAAGAATACTGGAGTGGGTTTCCATGCCCTCCTCCAGGGGATCTTCCCAACCCAGGGATCAAACCCACGTCTCTTTATGTCTTCTGCATTGGCAGTTGGGATCTTGACTAGTAGTGCCACTTGGGAAGCCCAGACTTTAAAATGGTCTGCATCAAAAAAAACTTTAAAAAAAGAGAGGGAGACCCTTGTTCCTCCTCCTCCTCCTCCCCCCTTCCTTCCCGTCTTCCTCCTATGGTTACCATTCAGTGAGCCCCACTGGAAGTTAGTTGCCCAGAAAACCTGGGAGATGTAGTTGGGACCAGCTTTCCACCACACTCAACAGTGTGGGGAGGGGAATGGCCAAGAGTGGATCTGAGAGAAACAGGCAAAGGACTAGTTCATACGCTAGGGAAATAAATCTCTTATAGTGGCATTTATTAATATTTCAGAGCTAAAGGGAAACAACGTAGTTCCTTCTCTTTCCCCTCCTCCCACCCTACCCCATCCAGCCTCCCTTGTAGAAAATTGAGAGTGACTCCACTGGCAGCTGAGTCTCTGTCTTGCCAGGGTGAACTGTGTTAGTGCTGGGTGTTTGGCGGCCTACGGAGCAGGACAGCAGAGTAGGACTACAGGGCTCTAAAAAAAAAAACTCAGATTTTTTTGTTGTTAAATAATTCATTTAGTGACAAAATCTGACCTGACCTGAAGTGTCCTGAAGATCCTTAGAATCTTTAGTGATCTGTCTGTGAATAGTCTTACTGTGAATGGCTCTAGAAGCATCAATGAATTTGATTACAGGGTATCACCCCAAACCCAGCTAGGGGTATTATAGATAAAAGGTAAATGTATGGTATAATAAAGTCTGCCTTTCTAGAAAGCAAAATAAAATCTGTGTTATGAATGTAGTAGACCCCAGGGTATTTGGATAAGGTACTGTGACCCTGTATTTTAACATGGCAGAGGGAGACTGAATGACAATGTGGCCCAATAACATGCAGTTCTTAGTGCTGATGGCAGGCAGCGCAGCCCCTCTGGAGTCATCAAATGCCCAGGCTGGATGTGTTCCTGAAGTTCAGAACTGCCCACTCATTCTGTGGATGAGATATCTATTGCTTATCTCTTCAGAGATCTTCACTGATCTTCACTTTGATCTTCAGAGCAGTCCTATCTGATAGACAGGAAGGCTCTTACTGTCCCCATTTTATAGATGGTCAAACCAAGGAGACTTGGCCAATGATTAGCTCTGTGGCCACAGACAAGACCATGAACTGTCTGAGCTTCAGTGGAAAAAATGGGTTCCTACAGGGCTGTTTTGTAAATCAAAAGAACTGACACTTTGGGGAATTGCCTGGTAGTCCAGTGATTAGGACTCTGTCTATGCTTTCACTTATTGAGGGTGGGTCCGAGTTCAATCCCAGGTAGGGGAATAAAGATCCCACAAGTCACATGGCACACCTCCCCCTCTGCCCCCCAAAAAGAGAGTGCCACCTACACCACCATTAGGACTGTACCTGAGGCTGCCAACCGCCGTAGTTCCATTCTGCCTCCCCCTCAGACAAATGAAATAGATGGCATGGCCCCATAGCCACTGCCTTTGAAAAGGGCCTGCTTCAGTGTAATGAAGGGAGTTCAGTGGCTGAATGACAATAGACCTGCTCTCTCTGTGCCTTCTTTCTTTTTCTTCAGCTCTCAGAAGAGAGGCTTGAAATTAGTCATGGTTTGCTGTGACCTTGGTGGCGCCTATCATCTTCACAGGTCAGGAGACAATTTGATATTTTGTTTCCTCCAAATCCAACTGGAAGGGAAGCCACCATGGCCACAAACACACTTTGCTGCAGAAAGCAACGTTCTTATCAGCACACGTGGGGCTTGATCATAATTCACGTTAGATGGCATAATAAAATATTTTCCCTTTTTTCCGAGTATTTTGCAAGATTAATAAAGCAGCATTCTTTGGGAATGTTTATTAATCCATAACTTACAGAAAACTCTAGAGAAAGGAGATATGTAATATGTTCTATAGGTGAAGACGTCATGCATGCCACCACTAGGATTGGACTAGGCATACAGTATTCAGCTAGCTAGCTTCTGGGTGCGTTCTGGTTGCCAGTGTGATGGTGGCTTTGTCTTGGAGATGATCTAAACAAGCAGTTGTTCCCTTTTCTTTTTTAAATCTGGAGGGTGTGGAAGAGGAAGTGGCAGCCTGTAGAATAATCCCAGTCCTCAGGGTAGGATCCTTCCTGTCCCCTTGCCTGCACTTCAGCTACACTAGTCACAAAAGCATGCTTTTGAGCCCCGGCTCTTTTGCTGCATGCAGTGGCTTTCTGCTGTTTTTTCAAATGGAGATGGTGGTGCTGGCACCAGTGGTGATGGTGACGGTGAGGATGATGGGGATGAAGAGAATAATGGCTCCTTCTCTGTCCATGACAAGGAGTGATGGCTTATGGGAAAGCGTCGTAGTACTCGGTCACTTCATCCATTTACTCAGCATGTGTGAGCCCTTGCAAGATAGTGGTTGACTCTTTTTTTTTAGTCATAAAAAAGATAAGTTTCTTTCTTAAGATCTGAGATTAGTCCTGAAAGTACAAATAAATGGATAACAATATGGCTAAGTATGGCCACCAATAGTATTAGCTGTGGTGAAAAATAAGAGAAGGATGGATTTTGCCAGGGTAGGGAAGGATCAGTATTTAAGCGAAGCATTCTGAAGGTGATCTGGAATTTGCTGATGAGTCTTTGGTGCAATAATTATGTTCTGAGTTCCATTCTGGGCCTATAGGGTGAACACAACAGAAACTCCAGTGGCCCACATTGCATGTACAGTCCACTGGGAAAACGTAAAACCAACAGGGGGCCATGGCTAAGGTAGAGTGGGCACTGTATATACATTGGTACAGATGGATCACAAAGTGATGGGTAGGAGGAGTCAGGGAAAGTCAGTCTGGTCAGGTAAACATGGCAGTTCATGGAGCATCTTTTCACCAGCTGTTGGTTGGGAGGCTGTGGTTGGGTCAATTCACTCACTCAGTCATGTCCAACTCTTTGTGACCCCATGGACTGCAGCACACCAGGCTTTCTTCTCCACCACCAACTCCCAGAGGTTGCTCAAACTCAAGTCCATCAAGTTGGTGATGCCATCCAACCATCTCTTCCTCTGTCGTCCCCTTCTCCTCCTGTGGTTCAGTGAAGTGAAGTGAAGTCGCTCAGTTGTGTCCGACTCTTTTCGACCCCATGGACTCTAGCCGACCAGGCTCCTCTGTCCATGGGATTTTCCAGGCAACAGTCCTGGAGTGGATTGCCATTTCCTTCTCAAGGGGATCTTCCCAACCCAGGGATCAAACCCGGGTCTCCTGCATTGTAGACAGAAGCTTTACTGTCTGAGCCACCAGGGAAATCCAAGGACGACCAGTAGATGGTTCGGTAGATGGTAACAAAATAGACTTCACTTGCAGAAAGGATGCTTCTCTGTATCTCTCACTTCTCCTGTTGCCTGGATTCAAAGAGCAGTGCTTGGAGAAATATGGTGATGTTCATTTAGGTGAAACAAGGACTGTCAGGTGTGGTGTATTTTAATAGTCTTTCAGGTGTCACTGTTAGAAGCACTTCATGCTCAGGTGCCTCCAAGAGTCATGCAGTTGACATTAGCTGGTAGAATAGTCTGGAGTGGCGAGAGGGGATGCTAGGTAAGCCATTATTCAGCTCCAACTGATGGTTGCAATAAGAGAGTGCTGGACTAATGTAGCCTGGTCTTCAGTTTTTCCAAAAAAATCTAGAAACTTTTTTTTTTTAAATGAAAAGTACTTCTGTCCAAAAATTTGGCACTAAATCAGTTAAAACAAATAACAAAAAAAATGTGTGTAGGCAGAAGATAACCGGCCTATGGGCTTTTTGCTCATGAATTACCCATTGGTAAGTTTTGGCCTATTCTTTATTAACCTGTTATAGCTACATAAATCTCCCTCAGGTGGAAGTTCTGTCAATATACCAAGGAGTAAATTGGGTTTTTTTTTTTTTTTTTTTTGGTAAAGGAAAGTTTCTGCAAGACAGTTGAACAGAGGATATTGGTTCTCATTTATTTCTGTGTGTTCCCTCAGTCTCCTTGTTTGTTGTTCTTGATCAGATGCTTCTGATACATGGTGAGGCTTTGTAAAACCAGTGTCCATGGCAATTCTGGTGTTTTCTTAGCTGTTCGTTGGGCAGCACTGGGCTTTGTATCTGTCTGTGTCTATAGCTGCCTTAATTAAGCTTGTTGTGTGCTGCTACCAAGGCAAATTCCTGTAGTGAGTCAAATGAGTAGTTTTAGGGTCTGAAAATGACAGTGTTCTGTGGCTTTCTCATTGAGGGTTGAGACTCCCAGCCACTGAAATATGCACATTTCAAACCAGAGTGAGAACATGAGCAACTTAGTAGTTATTGTGGAATTGAGTGAATGTCATAAATATTTATTTATCTTTTTCATAACTGGCATAAAAATGTTAGGATATAAAAAAGTTGTTCACTATAAAAACAACAGAAAATTCATTGGCTATATATCTCCTGAATGCGTGTATCTCTTTGGGTTTTCATTAGCGTCTAGCAATATACTTTGAGAAATTAGATTTGAACAGAAGCTTCAGCAGAATATGAAAGCTCCTTGTGTTTGTAATTATCCCGTTTTCAGTGAGGATCCATTGCATACAGCAGTCTTCTTTAACCATATCATGGCTGTGGTCAACTTTAATGAATG
The DNA here is from genome assembly GCF_029407905.1 of Bubalus kerabau. Classification (NCBI taxonomy): domain Eukaryota; kingdom Metazoa; phylum Chordata; class Mammalia; order Artiodactyla; family Bovidae; genus Bubalus; species Bubalus kerabau. The sequence continues at coordinate 89,219,376 of NC_073629.1, forward strand.
TTTCTTTCAAAAAAAATTTTTTTAAAGAAGCAATCTGTGTTTATTGGATTTGAAAAAAGCAAAAAAGTGTAAAAGAGAAAAACTGGAGTGGGTAGCCTATCTCTTCTCTGGGATCTTCCTGACCCAGGAATCAAACTGGGGTCTCCTGCATTGCAGGTGGATTCTTTACCAGCTGAGCTACCAGGGAAGCCCAAAAGAGAAAAAAGTCACATATAATATTTCTATCCAGAGGCAATCACTGTTAGTGTTTTTGAGTTGAAGATAAAGAGGCTGTGGTGTGAGGTCAGACCAGCATGGATTTTGATCCAGTTTCCTCCATATCTTTAATCTTGCAACCTCTTATTTTTCTCATCTGTGAAATAGAAATAAAAATTGCATCTGTTTTATCTGAAATGTTGATTATTAAACCAAATAATACCTATTAAGCATTTAGCACATTACTTGGCACATAGACAACACTTAAAAGTGAGCTGTACCATTTTCTGTTCTTATTGCTGTAAACATTTTACCTTGTGGAGTTCATTAAAAATAATCATCAAAACAGCGTTTTTTCCTTGCAAAATAAAACATCCAGTGTTCCCATATCTCTTCAAAATATATTAAATGTCCTTCCCTCGAGTGGTACACAGTAGGTTCTGTGTTTTTATATTATTTTATAAATACAGTTTATTTATAATGTGTTATCCTCAGGTGTATAGCAAATTAATTCAGTTATGTGTATATACACATATATATACACACATATATGTATATATGTATACATATATTTGTATGTTCTTTTTCAGATTCTGTTCCATTATAGGTTTATTTCAAGATACTGAATATAGATTCCTGTGATATACAGTCCTTGCTGTTCATATATTTTAGACATAGTTGTATCTATCTGCTAAACCCAAATTCCTGATTTACCTCCACTCTATCCCCTCTGTTAACAAGTTTGTTTTCTAGTCTGTGAGTTTTTTTCTGTGTTGGAAGTAAGTTCATTTATATCATTTTTTAGACTCCACATATAAATTGTGTTATATGATATTTGTCATTCCCTGCTGATTTCACTTAATATTCTAATCTCTAGGTCCATCCACATTGCTGCAAATGGCGTTATTTCATTCTTTTTCATGGCTGAGTAATATTCCTTTGTATACACGCACCACATCTTCTTTATCCACTCCTCTGTCGATGAACGTTTAGGTTGCTTCCTTGTCCTAGCGATTGTAAGTAGTGCTGCTATGAACTTTGGATGCATGTATTTTTTCAGTTTAGAATTCTCTCTGGATATATGCCCAGAAGTGGGATTGCTGGATCACATGGCAACTCTAGTTTTTAAGGAACCTCCATGTTGTTCTCCATAGTGGCTGTACCAGTTTACATTCCCTCCAGCAGTGGCAGAGGGTGCCCTTTTCTCCACATCTGCTCCAGCATTTATTATTTGTAGACTTTTTAATGACGCCCATTCTGACTGGTATGAGGTGATAACCTCATTGTAGTTTTAATTTGCATTTCTGCAATAATGAGTGCTATTGAATACCTTTTCACATGCCTGTTGCCCATCTGTATGTTTTCTTGGGAGAAATGTCTATCCAAATGTCCTCTTTAAGCTATATAATATTTCATTAACATGCCTGTATCAACATTTAGCTTTTCTCCTTGTATATTTAAGTTGTTGCTCACTCTTTTTAAACATAAATAACTCTTTGATGAGTATCTTCTTTCATCAAGCTTTTGCAGCAGCTTGATTTTCTCATTAGCATAGTGACTGCCTCTGGAAATGGGCAGAATTCCTGCCAGCATTCTCCATTGAAACTGTTGGTGATGAGGGAGATGGTCTTTGCACTGTCCAGTATAGTAGCTGCAAGGTACACATGGCTCTGGGCATTTGAAATGTAACTAGCATGACTGAGAAACTGAATTGAAAATTTTAACATTATTTAATTTTAGTTTATCTTATAGAGTGGGTGGCTGCCATATTGGACCCTGTGGACTTACACTGCTCTGATTCAAAGAGTAGAGTGTATTTAGGCTGGGATTTTGTTTTTCAGACAGACATACATAGACTAGCTTTGTTTTTTGATCTCTGGTACAGTCTCAAGATACGGTGTTTTCCCTCTCTATGTGTCTCTATTTTGACAGGGAATGGTGTAGGGTGCCTCACATGCCTGTTGCCACATTAAGTTAGAAGTCTGAGTTGATACTTAAATATGGACTGCTTATAGTGACTTCCTTCTAAACAATACAATGTAGAAAGGGGATAAAAAAGAGTGACTTTATGGTGGCAAAACCTGACAGACAGTACATCAACCAGGTGATTGAGGTTAATACCAACCAGAATGAGTTGTGTTGATTGTATTTACCCTTGATATGATGTGATGAAGATGGTACTTCACCTCTTCAGTCTTCCTTGCCAGAACACATAATCCCAGTCTTAATTATGACAAATCCCACTTGAGGGACGTTCTGTAAAATACTCAACCAGTACTTCCTAAAGCTGTCAGGGTCATCATAAATAAGCAAAGTCTGAGAACTGTCAAAGTCACAAGTTATAATGGCTAAGTGTTACATGATACCATGGGTGAGATCCTAGAACAAGGAGTAAGAAAAAGGACATTACATAGCAACTAAGGAAATAATAAAAGGTGGACTTTCGTTAATAATAATGTACTGCTTCACCAGTTGGTTCATTAATTGCAACAAATGTACTAGTGTAAGTTAGTTGAAAATGTTGACTCTGTGAAGACTCCTCAGGTTGCCAGTGACAGGAATCTAGCTTAGTGTGACTTCAGTCTAAAAGGGAGTTTCTCTGCTCTCATAACCAAGAGGAGGTGTGGTCTGGCCTCAGACATGGTTAGAGCTGAGTGCCCCGATGGCTCTGTTTCTCCATTGCCAGCTTGACTTTTTCTGCGTTGGCTTTGTTAGAAGCCTCCTCCTCAGCAGTGGCAGAGATGGCCCCTCGCCATCCAGACTTACATCCTTCTGGCTTAGCAACCCCGACTCAAGGGAAGAAGGCTTTTCCCCAGTAGAGCGGCAGAACAGGCTGGGGTTGGTACACAAGGGACTTGTTCTGATTCCTGAATTCATCTCTGTGGTCAGGGCTGGGGAGGTCAAATTTCTGCCCATTGGCCAGTCCTGGGCCTGAGGCCCACCTATAAAGCCAGAGGGTGGGGTGGGTCAGGCCCACCAAACCGTTGGGTTGGCCAAAAGGTTCTTTTCGTGTTTTTTGATAACATCTTACAGAAAAACCTGAACAAACTTCTTGGCCAGCTCAATACATGAACTGAAATTGAGATGAGTGGATGCAGACACAGGTACTCACTTGCTGCTCACTGCACTGTTCTTTTGGAGAAGGCAATGGCACCCCACTCCAGTACTCTTGCCTGGAAAATCCCAGGGACGGAGGAGCCTGGTAGGCTGCAGTCCATGGGGTTGCTAAGAGTCGGACATGACTGAGCGACTGCACTTTGACTTTTCACTTTCACGCATTGGAGAAGGAAATGGCAACCCACTCTAGTATTCTTGCCTAGAGAATCGCAGGGATGGGGCAGCCTGGTGGCCTGCCGTCAATGGGGTCGTACAGAGTCGGACACGACTGAAGCGACTTAGCAGCAGCAGCAGCACCAGCACTGTTCTTTGAAGCATTTTTAGTTCCCCTGATTCTCTTCTTAGGAAAAGCCAGTTTGTCAGGGAGAGTGAAGGTTTTCTGTCCTGTGAGTTCCTGTCAATTCACCTAGCTGGCTTCTGTCACTTAATGGGACCATTCCCCTACCCAGAGGAGGGTTCGTAGATGCCTTCCAATTATGAAAGCACTGCGATGTTGGGATTCTGTCTGGTCTTGCTCTGCCTGTGTTTATGACAGTGTGCTCACTAGTTAATTCTTCCCCTCTCAAAAGTAGGTAACTATGCCCCAGAGAGTTAACAAGGTAAGTAAATCGATGCATCTATTGTGATTATTCTTCTTTATGAATAAGACAAAAGATATATTGCCTAAGTCCCTTCCTAGAAGTATCTGAATCAAAGCTGATGGGATTTGCATGTCAGACTCCAGATAATCTAGGAATCTGGTAGCAAGTGGGCACCTCAGTCCCCAGCTGGTATATTGAAGCAATATCTTGGGACTTATGAGTGTAATTAAACCATGCCTATTAGTAATTACAAAAAGGGAGACTCACTGCCCTTAAACGTGAGTGTAACATATTAGATCTTCATAAAAGCAGGAAGCTATTTATTTTCATCTGTGAAGTCCATGTAGAAAATATTTTATTAATACTCCAATTTTCTGATTCAGCCTTTGTATCATAAAACTATGGTGACTCAAAACAGTTTCCTTTTTATTGCTTGTGCTCAGCCTCATAAGAGACGTTGAAATTTTGTAGCACCATTCATGGCAATTTTCCTTTAAACTATACAGCATAAAGCATATCAGCAAATTAATATTCCCTGCCTGTAAGATGAGATTGACCTCATAGGTATAAGTTCATTTCTTGTCCTAACATCTACTGTACCGTGAAATTAGGGGTCTTTATCTATCTATATATTTTTACTTCATTTTCATTGTGGCAAAAGTGGCAGTAAGGACCTCAATCCAGATATTGTGGCACTCTAACATATTATCCATTTTTAACTAGTTAGTCATTATTGTGTAAAGATGCAGGCAGTGTCAGGAGCACAATTTGTTTTTCTTTTTTTTATTTTTTAGTGCTTTTTCATTCCAGGTGGAATCATAGACAAGCTCTCTATATGTCAAAGGGGCTGAAAGCATGGAGCCCAGTCTTAGGAAAATTCTGTGGGCACCTTCACCGAGGCAGCTGTGCTGAGTTGAGTTACCTGTGCAGGTAAAAGAAATGAGGTGCGAACAGGCTGTGTAGGGCATGACGGGACACATGGATTATGTTATTAGGTGCATTTGATGATCTGATGTCGTTGAACTATACTTACTTCTCTGGACCTGCATATTCTCAGTTGAGAAAGAAGGCTTTGATGATTCATCTCTAAGATCCACTGGAAATCTCTGATTTTATACACCCTGAATCTTCGTTTATGTGGAATAATACCTAATGATTCTTGGGGTAGTTTAGGAACACACAGAGTCTCGTTCTCTGCCTCAAATCTCTTCCAGATTCCCTTGACAGAGGCTCTGTCCTTCTCTGTTCTTACTGTACTTTCACACATGAGATTGTATGTCTCAGACTGAGTGGGTTTTGGTATCTTGGCTTCCCTACAAGGCTCTGATTTTCTTGAGGGAAGGTGCTTTTTTAAAAATCTGTCTTCTCATATATGAAAAGTATTTTGCAATGAGACAGTCAATAAATATTTTGCAACCGTATCTTAGAGATCATACAGGGAAAGACAAAAACAAATACAGATATGCCTGAAACAGCAAAGGGTTCCTATACAGTTGTAAAATTGCTTAGATATTAATACTTAGGCCATGTAAAGTAAATTCAGTAGTTTCTCTGGCAGATTTCATTTTAATGTGTATGAAATGCCAAATGTTTGCAGTCTGGTGGAGAGGTAAATCATTTCATTCCTATAATAGAATCCTTTTATACATTTCCGATTACTCAGCGTCTTATGGTGGGGCCATGCTATGTTACTTCCCATCTTGTCAAAATGCGGCCTTTTGGGTGGTAAGGTCATTCTTGTGCTTTTAAGAAAGAAAAGAGAGCTCCCACCGTCCTCACCAGGGTTTTGATGTTTAGAGATTGTTTTTGCATGGAGAGCCAGTCTGCAGAGCAAGACAATGTGAATACATCTCCTCAAATCAATGAGAATTGCGCTGTCCTCTAGAAAATTAGGTTTGAGCCACATCAACGTCAGTGCCTGAGACTGAATAAATCCCATTTCGTGATTGCCCCATGTATGAATTGTGTAATGTGTCTAGATGGGCACAGCTATGATTGCCTCTCTTTCCCCGGCGTTACTAAATGGTAATGCAGTGGATTCATGTGACTAGAAGTGTCTCAAATAAACAGCCCCAGCTACATGAGATAATTTAGGGCCCGCACTCAGGAAGTCTCCATGGACCAGTATAAGAGGTGACTGTTAACCAGAGACAATAGGAAAAAGTCTCTGTGGCTTCTTTTCTTTTCTGTTTTTTTTAAGGCAGATTTTGGCATGGAGTACTTCAGTAGTCTTGTTTAATACAGAGTCATAGGTACGTTGACCATCTTTTTGGATAGAACCTTTGGTTTGCTGCCTCCAGCTGGGGAGTCCATGGGCAAATCAGGTGAACTTTCATAACTTTTGTACATTCAGCTGCTTGAAATAAATGCCAGCTATGTTCCAAGCACTATTTTACATAGAAAGGGTGGGAGGGTGAGGTGTTTAGAAAGAAAACAGTTCTACAGACTGAAAGCCTGCTGTTTTTGTTTTTTCATTCTTTCCACCTTGGGTGTTAAAAAATTAACCTGAAAAATAAATGCTCCAACACTGAGGCGCAGTCCTGATTTCTTGCACAGGTTTGCAGACACTGAGAGGTGGTGTTTCAGGTGATGGTCATTCCAGGAGGGGAGCTCTTGCAGGGACGGGACCCTTCTAGCTGTCAAACACTAGTGTTATTTTAAGTTTGAAAGAAATTTAAATGGTCATTCCCAAGGCCCTCTTGGCTCCTAATCGGGTAAAAACTACCCATACAGTGAGTGCTGGGCAAAGGCAGACGTGTGGGCAGTGGGCGAGTACCCCAAGCACTGGGGAAGTAAGGCAGGCTGTTGCAGTCCCACACTGTCTATTTTAAAGCAGTTATCTTTTTTCAGTTTGACTCTAGCTCCTGACATCTTAGACTTGCTGCTGAGTTTTCATAACAAGGCAGGAACCTTGGAGTTAATTGAGTCCATTTGGTTTATTATGGCTTGAACTGATGTATATTATTTTTCTACCTTGAATATGAATGATGAGCTTTCCTGGGGAAGCAACAATAAATTCATTCCAAGTTATGCAGCTTACTAGCTAAGTGACCTTGGGCGAGTTTTTTTTTTTTTTACTTTTCTTGGCCTCACTTTTTTTATCTGTAAAATGGAGTATTCTCATCTTTCACATTCTGGGATATCTGGATAGGATTCTCCTACTTCCGTGATTGCTAGACCAGTGAGCTGAGGGAGAGGCATTTGAGTCATGGGTGCTTTATAGATTACTGGTATTCTCAGACTTGGCCCACTTCTAAAGCATATGCATATTACCCGAGTAAATATGCCTGTCAGTGTTCTGATTTATTTCACAAAATGACATAAGCCTAGAATATCAGGCTTGAATTAATATTAAAATGTTATTTAATTAGGACATTCCCCTTTGGAGAGCAGGAAACTATGCTGTCTGTCCATTTATCATGTTATTCTCTTAACTCAGCATTTATTAATCTTAAGCACCTGTAGGCTTGTTGCTATTCATTGAGCTAAGAAAACAAAGATAAGATTCAGTCTCTGTCTATAAATCTCTCCTCATCCTCCAAGAAGGAAAAAGAATTTTGCACTCGAAGCCAATCACTCTTCATTTTATTGCCTTTTGGATTTTGTGTGGCTGGAAAGATGTTTATGTTGTGTTGGTGATCCCAGTAGAAAAGAAGAGAGGAAAAGATTTCTCAACTCTGCCTGTTGCATACAGCTTTAATTATCTCAAGCTTAAACTAAGGATGGAACTGGAGGAAAGAATTGTGAGAAAGCTTCTTTATAAACAAAAGCCCCACCAGGAGGCGGACAGCATTTTCCAGGATAAAGGACTTCAACATTGGATGAGCACATTCAAAACTATGACGCACCTTCAAGTCAGTGTTCAAAGGAAGTAAAAGGCCACACAGAAAATGAGATGTAATTGGGCACCCCACGGGGAGGGGACAGAACCCAGGAAGCCTTGAAAAGCCTCAGTGTGGCCAGTCCCCCAGCCCAGAGCCAACGTCTCCAGCTTTCCTGACAGAAGCAGGCATATGTGTAGTTAAGACATTCACAGTTGTGAGACAAAGGCGAGAGGCTTTTGCCTCTGACTTGTAAACATGGGGTGTTTTGCTTTGCATTTTAAGATAGAAAAGAAGTTTTCTTAACAATTCCCAAGTCAAATGTTGGGAGTGCAAAGGGCCATTCATAGTTGAGGAGAAGTATGTGAGATGTCAGTTAACATACTGACTGTTTTTCAGAAAGGCTTCCAGAAAGGAGAAAAATTCCAAAACAAACAAACAAAAGATAGTTATATCACTTGCATCATTAAAAACCCATTTTCTACTGGTTTCTGTTATCTTCTTTTTCCCTACCACTGCCTACCGAGCTCCTTGTCATCCATCAAAGCCCTGGTTCATTGCCCTCCCCTCTCTGAGGCCTTCCTAGGTTTTCTCAATCTGAACAGATGGCTCTCCTGATCACGCTCCATGGCACCAGCATTAGGTCTTATATTCTAGTTGTTCAGATACATGACGGTCACCTCCATAAGACTCTGTGTCTCAAGCACAGTAACCATGTCTCTTTCTCTTCATAATCTTCTCCCCTGCCTTAGGATCCTACTCAAAGAGGGCACTTGGTAATGTTCATGGAATGAATGAATGAATGTAAAACCTTCAATATCCAGTGCTTCTGGTAAACGTGGAGAGTCACCACATAGAAGTGGTTTTTTGTGTGAACAGTTTAAGCAGGGATTGAGAAAAGGTGGACCAAGTATGCCAGCCAGTTTGGCAGATACTACAGAGACCAAAGAGCCAGTGTGACAGGCTTAAAACAGATCTTCAGGCCTGAGAAGGGTTAATTGAGTCAACCAAGGTGAGATTTGAAAGAGCTAAATGCAGAGTCTTGGACTTATGTGCAAATCATTAATATTAATAGCCAAAGAGAATGTAGTGGATATCTAGCTGTTCTTAAGGAGATGGGGGAGGAGGAATTGATTTAATACATGTACGGATGTGAAAGTTGGACCATAAAGAAGATTGAGCACCAAAGAACTGATGCTTTCAAACTGTGGTGTTGGAGAGAACTCTTTCGAGTCCTTTGGACTGCAAGGAGATCCAACCAGTCAATCCTAAAGGAAATCAACCCCGAATATTCACTGAAAAGACTGGTGCTGAAGCTCTAGTACTTTGGCCTCCTGATGAGAAGAGCTGACTCATTGGAAAAGACCCTGATGCTGGGAAAGATTGAAGGCAGGAGGAGAAGGGGACAACAGAGGATGAGACAGTTGGATGATATCACTGACTCGATGGACATGAATTTGAGCAAGCTCCAGGAGATAGTGAAGGACAGAGAACCTGGTGTGCTATATAGTTCATGGGGTCACAAAAAGTCAGATATGACTGAGTGACTGAAAACCAACAAACAGCAATACATTTCACCAGTAGTCTACTAGAGATGCCTGATCACTCTCAGGGTAGATTAATAGAAGTATTTGGTACCGAAAGAAAAAGTTGAGTTTTTGTCCCTATTCTCTGGAGGGTCAGTTGGAAGTTAAGTGTAGACACATCTGCCTCACATAAACTCCATGAACGTGGCATGGTGTCTTCTGTCTCAGCTGTTTTCCCCAGAGCCCAGCACCAAGCACAGAATGTAGTAGATTAGATAAAGTGTTGGTGGTATGGGAATTGATTACACCAAAGTGTATCTGGAGAAAGAATGTTGAATGATCAAAAAAAAAAAAAAAAAAAAAGAGCTATTCCTCAAAAATTATAAAAATAATAGAAGCAACCAGAGATATTTCTGCTTTGAAACATGTATTTGTTGTCAGGGAGGGGTGTATCGGGGGAGGGTGGAGTGTAATCATGTCTTCAAGTATTTTAAACACTGCTGTGGGGGATGGATATTAGAATTCTTCTGTTTATTATCAAAGAAATGGAGGTTAGAAAAAGCAAGTTTTGGCTCAAGGAATTGTCTAAGTTTGAAATTATTTATATGTGAGCATGTATTTGATCCCTTTCTCAAGTTTTATATGCTGAAAAAATTGAGGTGATGGGGTGCTATAGATGACTGGATAATCCCACATTGGATAGGGGAATTGAAAATAGTGAGGTCTGGATCCTTCTAATTCTAGAATCTTACGATTTCTATACAGTAACAGTCCTTTATGACCTCAGGGGAAAAAATGGGGACAAAAATGGTATCTCTTAGGGATGTTCTAACTGCTTGTATAGACCCAGATAGCAAATACTTGTTTGTAAGTCAAGGACTGGACTCCTCTAATGAACATTTCAGGCACCTTACACCTGAAAATGCCACGTGACACAGTTATGCATTTCTCACCTGGCTTGTTCGGCGTAGAAATATGAGATTAAATGGACTTTTCCAAAACCTGTGTCTAATGTTTTGAGTGTCCAAACTTTTCTTGTGCTTCACTGACAGTAAATAGAATGAGAGACGCATAAGATGGTGTCTCAAAGCCTGCTAAAATGCGGTGGACGTTCTCTGAGTTACCCCAGAGCTCCAGGTGCTTTGTTCTTGCTGTGTCTGTGCCTCACCACCTTGTACCTTATTAACATACTTCAGGTGGTTTGGCCTGACGAGAAGTAAGCCTAGCCCGCTTTCTTCCTTTACCTTGTCTTTTACCTTGCCCACATGTTCTGCTTTCCCTTTACCTTATTTGTCAGTCTACTCCCCCATACCCATTTCCCCTTTGATCCCTGTCCTCAGGATCTGTTGGCTCCTTCATTAGTGACACATGGTAAAACCAGAGGTTGGTAGCAGGAAACTATCTTTCAGAAACTTGATGTTTCTGAAAATTGAGTCGAGGAGACTCTGTATTTAAGAATGCTGTTGTTCTATGCTCTTCCAGTATGATAGGAGAATACCTGTGGTTCTTTAAGTGGGAATTAATTAAAATAAAACATCCAGTTCCTCAGTCTTGCTAGCCACATCTCAAGGGATCAGTTGTGTTATGTGGCTGCTGGCTACCTTTAGTAGGACTAGTGGACAGCACAGTATGTATCATTTCCATCACCACAGAGAATTCTTTTAGCTACACACGACTATATACAAAACAGATAACCAACAATGACTTACTGTATGTCAGCAGGGGCTATACTCAATATTTTGTAATAACCTATAAGGGAAAAGAATCTGAAAAATAATGTGTGTGTGTGTAACTGAATCACTTTGCTATACACCTGAAACTAACACAACATTGTAAATCAATTATATTTCAATAAAAATAAAGTGCTTGCGATAACGGTTATGAGACCCAAGAAAAGATCGAACCAGACATGGGTTCAATGCTGGTTATTTTTTAGTTGGCAAGGTTACTTTCTGGCCTCCCAATTTCTTCATCTGCAAAATGGAAATACTAAAATTTTACATGCAAGGTTGTTCTGGAGATTAAATGCAGTGTCATGTCAAGCAGTTCTTGTCCTGCAGTAATGGCTTAAGGAACATTTATTTATTCCTGCTTTAAGTTACCAGTGATATGTGGTATCCGGTTTGATAGCTGAGAGGCAGTTTTCAAGGATGAGGTTTGGGGATCCTGCTTCCATAGAAGTTGTTTCCCATGGCTTAGTGATAATATAGGGTTTCACTTGTATATTAATAATTATTTTCTCCTTTAACAGGCAGAATGGCAAAAAAACAACCAGTTTTTAATGAGTAACTGTTTTCTAAGAGCGTATCTAAAAGTAGGTCTCATCTTGCAGTAAACTTTTCATTATCTAAAGACCATGTTCCCTAAATTACGTTCCAAGAAAAATCAGACCCATAAAGGCTTTCTTTCATCAAATAAGATTGGGAAACTGCCCATGTGGTCTCCCTCTTGGAGGTTCATAATGCACAAGGTAAGGACTTGAAGAACTCCCACTGGAAAGAAGCATAGAAAACGAAATGCTTTGAGCTTTTATGGACATGGAACCCCTCCCTGTTCTTACAGAATACCTATTAAAAGAGTGTTCACAGAAACCATTTTGAACATACTGCTCTGAGGGCATGGTCAATCCCTGCTTTCCAGAGGCACCTGCAAAGAAGTTTCATTGAAAACCATTTCCTTCTTCTCTAATCTCTAATTCTAAAATAGCAAAAGGGATGAGATTCATCCGGCTCAGTTTCTTTTGTTAAGGAAAGGATAAATCTGAAGCTAGTTCAGGACCTGAAAGTAACCTCTTTTGTCAAGGTTTAAGGTTCAGTAAACAGCGATTGAGATCTCTTGTATTTCAGACAACCACAAAGGCTGTTTTTGTACTTCAAGACTAGAGGCTAATGTAACTGTGTGTTTCTATTGGTTTTTGAAGCTCTCTGCTTTCAGCAGTTTGTCTTTGCAACACAAGGCCCATTGGGTCTGACGTTGGTCTGATAGAAAAAGGGGAAAGTAATTTGACCTGTGTTAGTGAAATGATTGCTTTGAATAAAGCTCTACCTGGGTCGACCTGAACAGTCTGGTAAGATCTAAGGCAAAGGTCTCAATTTTGTTCTTTTTCTGCACCACCTTTGATAAAGGCTGACAGATAAACCCACTCATATAAGCAAATCACAAGAAGGCAGGACATTGAGAACCACTTATCTAAGCTAATAGCCAAAGCAGGAAAGGGTTAGGAGCGAAATCTTGAATCAGGTTTCTGGATTATGGATACATGTGTTTGTTTTGCTCTCATGTACACCTATATGTGGATGTCATCTATATATATCATTCAGCCATCTATCTCAGGGGCCAGCAAACTTTTTCCTAAAGAAACCAGATAGTAGGTATTTTCAGCCTGGCAGCTTATAGGGTCTTTATAGGGGTTTTGTTGCTACTTTTTAACTCTGCCTCTGTAGCTCAAAAGTAGCCACCACATGAATAGTAGAACATGTGAATGAATATGTTCTAATAAGACTTACAGAAACAGACAGCAAACTAGATTAGGTCCACAGGTCAGACATTGCAGACCCCTGATCTATCTTGTTGATAATCAATATAAGCATCAATTACAGGCAGTTTCTGAAATGCTTGCCTGAATCGGATTCTTATGCTGAAGTGGAACTTTGGAAAAACCAAAAATTCTTTTAGTGAATCAGGGGGCAGTAATGGCTTTGGTTTAGATGGATTATTATTGCTAGTATTTAGTCATTAGGCATGATTCTAAAAGTTCATTGAAGTGTTACAGCACCCATTGAGTTAGGTACTATTATTATCATCTGAAGTTTGCAGAAGAAACTGAGGCCTAGGAGTTAGCCTGCCAGAGGTCACACAGGGAGGACCTGGCTGATCCTGACTGTGCAGCCCCAGGGACTCGCTCCAGGGCCTTTGCTCTTCCCCCAGCCCCAGACTGTCTCTAGGAGGAGTATCGGGAAAAACAGGTCTCCTTGGTTTACAGACCAGCACAGTGCTCCCTGGACTTGACAGACCTCCCAGATCGGGAAGATCCCCTGGAGGAGGGCATGGCAGGCCACTCCAGTATTCTTGCCTGGAGAATCCCATGGACAGAGGGCTACTGTCTGTCCATAAGGTTTCAGAGAGTCGGACACGACTGAAATAACTTAGCAGGTGTGCAAGCACCCTGTTGTCTTTACCTCTGCCTCCCCAGGCCCATGTGCACTTTCCTTGAACCACTGGTCTTCTGGCTGCTTCTGGAACATGCCCAAACCCTCTCACACATCTTGGTTTTTACTCCAAATAAAGGGAGTTTGTTATCAAGGAGCAACAAACAGTAAGAGTTGTGATTGGAGTTACTTTTGGCATGAACGCTGTATTTTACTTTATTTCTGACTTTTTTTAAGTTGATATCTTTATTTCCTATTCAGTTTTTTTTTTTAAGCTTATTTCTTTTGGCCTTGCACATACAGATTCACCCACCAGAGATTGAACCCATGACCCTTAGAGTGGAAGCAGAGTCTTAACCACTGGAGCACTTGGGAAGTCCTTGTATTTTACTTTAAAAATGCAGTTTTCCAGTAACATAAAGTTGTATCCTCTTTGTATACATGTGTATATTTTTTTCCTCTGCCTGTGTAGAATACATGGGCTGATTAATGCTTCACTTACTTCAGTTCAGTCATTCAGTTCAGTCGCTCAGTTGTGTCCGACTCTTTGTAACCCCACGGACTGCAGCACGCCGGGCTTCCCTGTCCATTACCAATTCTGGGAGCATGCTCAAACTCATGTCCATTGAGTCGGTGATGCCATCCAACTATCTCATCCTCTGTTGTCCCCTTCTCCTGCCTTCAGTCTTTCCCAGCATCAGGGTCTTTTATAATGAGTCAGTTCTTCACATCAAGTGGCCAAAGTATTGGAGCTTCAGCTTCAGCATCAGTCCTTCCAAAGAATATTCAGGACTGATTTTCTTTGGGATGAACTGGTTTGATCTCCTTGCTGTTCAAGGGACACTCAAGAGTCTTCTCTAACACCCCAGTTCAAAAGCATCAATTCTTCAGTGCTCAGCTTTCTTTATGGTCTGACTCTCAGATGCATACATGATTACTGGAAAAACCATGTCTTATATGAAGTTATTTTTACCTGCTAGCATCAAGACATCTCTGGGGTCATGAACTGTTTCCCAGCATAGTAAATGTTCAGTAAATGATGGTTGTTAAGTAAATGAACCAAGAAACATTCAGTACCCATGCTCATAGAGATTCAAGCTTAGCAAAGTACATGGAAGCATTCATTAATTGATACTTTCAGTGTACCTCCCGTATGCCAAGCTGGAAACTAGATCTTGAAGATACACCGGCCAAGAACACAACTTGATTGTTCCTTTTGATTATCTCACATATGATAGATTCTGTAATAAACTCCTGTGAATTACTGTATACATTAGTGATACATCCTTTTTACACAACAGGTGATACAGAAGTAACAGATGCTTCTGTTGCAGTCTCTTCTTTTGTTAGTGCTTCTCTGTTCATTTTGTATCCCTTTTTTTCTCTTACCAAGCATAGTTCAGTTCAGTTCAGTCCCTCAGTCGTGTGTGACTCTTTGCGACCCCATGAACCGCAGCATGCCAGGCCTCCCTGTCCATCACCAACTCCCAGAGTTTCCCCAAACTCATGTCCGTCGAGTCAGTGATGGCATCCAGCCATCTTATCCCCTGTCGTCCCCTTCTCCTCCTGCCCCCAATCCCTCCAAGCATCAGGGTCTTTCCCAATGAGTCAGTTCTTCACATGAGGTGGCCAAAGTATTGGAGTTTGAGCTTCAGTATCAGTCCTTCCAATGAACACCCAGGACTGATGTCCTTTAGGATGGACTGGTTGGATCTCCTTGCAGTCCAAGGGACTCTCAAGAGTCTTCTCCAACAGCACAGTTCAAAAGCATCAATTCTTCGGTGCTCAACTTTCTTCACAGTCCAACTCTCATATCCATACATGACCACTGGAAAAACCATAGCCTTGACTAGATGGACCTTTGTTGGCAAAGTAATGTCTCTGCTTTTGAATATGCTATCTAGGTTGGTCATAACTTTCCTTCCAAGGAGTAAGCATCTTTTAATTTCATGGCTGCAGTCACTATCTGCAGTGATTTTGGAGCCCAGAAAAATAAAGTCTGCCACTGTTTCCCCATCTATTTCCCATGAAGTGATGGGACCGGATGCCATGATCTTCGTTTTCTGAATGTTGAGCCTTAAGCCAACTTTTTCACTCTCCACTTTCACTTTCATCAAGAGGCTTTTTAGTTCCTCTTCACTTTTTGCCATAAGGGTGGTGTCATCTGCATATCTGAGGTGATTGATATTTCTCCTGGCAATCTTGATTCCAGCTTGTGCTTCTTCCAGCCCAGCATTTCCCATGATGTACTCTGCATATAAGTTAAATAAGCAGACATACTGAAACCAAGCATAGTACTTGGCTATTTACTTGTGAATTACTAAACCGTCTTGAAACTAAAAATGTAGAGCTAATGTGTTATTCTTTTAAAAGTTTTGGTTGTGGTCAAGGAAGCTGGGTTCAGATTCCAGCTCTGTTACTGGCTGTGATCAGTGAGTTTCTCCTGCATGGCTGGAGGAAAAACATGGTCACCAGGAACATGATTGAAGGACTTAAATTAGTTACAGGAAATGATTGTGTGGATGCTTAGAGATGAAAATGATGCTTTGAGAGAGTTATGTGAGCCATGGGGCATGCAGATATGGAAGGGAAAATGGCCACAGCTGGAGAACCAAAGTTGGGTATTTGGATATCCTGAGAGCAGACACCTTTAATGGTATTAGCATGGACTATAGTAAGGTTGGTAAATGTTTGTGAACAGAAAGTTGGGAGAAGAGGGAAAACATAGCAAAATAGTGAAAATTATGAAGGTCACAGTAGGTTGAAAAATGAAATGAAAAGGACCAAAGCTGGCTTTTCTTTCTCTTTCACCTTGATTTCTCCTCACCTCATTCTTGAGGGGAGGGTGAAATCATCTCTGTAGGACCCTTGGAGGGGATAATTTGAAAGGAGAAGTGACTTCATATAGGATAAGACTTTGTGGTCCAGAAAAAGGTTACATTAACAGTAACCAGTGCTCTGATTATTTGCACTGTGAGGATAAATTCAGGACACATGTGCAGAACTTCAGTGTCCAGGAGTTAAGGAGTTGGAGGTGATGTTCACATTAGGAAAATAATCATGGATATTTTGGTGTTTGACGAGAACTGCTAGAATTGAAATGAGTACCTTTGCAATATACTTTTATAGACTTTATCTCATTTATACTCTAGAGCATTCCCACGAGAGTAGGTGTTAATATCTCCATTACAGGTGGAAATTGAAGACCAAGTTAAATGATTTGCCTTAAGGCCACATGACTACTGAGTAATATAGATAGAACTTGAATCCCATCAGGCCTTCTGATTCAAACTCCATATTCTTTTCACTATGATGAGCTTCTGGAAGAATGTTACAGTCTATTTAAGGGGGCCATATGGGACCCAAACCTTCATTGTCTATAGTGAGACTTCTTGAAGAAAGTTTGGTATGTGTTAACAGTACTACTTAAAATAGCAGATCACAGAGGCAGTGTTGGTGTAAGGGTTAAGAACATTGGCTTTGTGGTTTGCACTCTGGCCCTCTATGAAAAGGTGTATGGCTTTGAGCAAATTACTGACGTTTGTTGCCTCCTCTCTTGTTTATTGAGGCATAAGTGAGTTGATGCAGTTAAAGAACTCTGAAGGTTTCTGGATATTATTATTATCAATAGCTAATAATAATAAACTATTGTTTTTCTCGTTCTTATTGCCATGCTGGTTTATCTTGGGACAGCTGGGTATCCAATTGAATGTGTCGGGAAGTATAGGGCTACTACAACCTTCTTTCATTTGAAGAACAATTTAGTTATAATTGATACAGGGTGAGAAGTCATCTGTTGGTCCAGAAATTATCTGAGTGTACTGTGCAGTTGCTTGTTGCCATCTTCCATGTGTTACTTCTCCCTCCCTCCATCTCTTCTTTATTTCTTTGTTGACTTGAGGCTGGAAGGATAATGGGATGAAAGAGAAAAGATAATAGGAATTATTGGGGTGGGCCAAAAGTTTGTTTGGGTTTTTCTAAGATCTTACAGAAAACCCAAACTTCCTGGCCAATCCAATTATCTATCTATCTAAAATGGGCATTCCCAGCACAAGAACATCATATTAGAGGCATGGCAGCAAGAACTACCAGAATGTGTTTCCCCTGGCTGTACCCACAAAGTGGTCCCATATTACTGTCTGTGGTGAGCTTAGATGGTGGTAGGTAGAGGGATGTGAGCTTGCAGTCGGAGGCAGGGAGGGACTAGATCCCGAAGTGCCTTGCATTCTATCCTGGAGAGTTTAGACTCCCTTGAAAGTCACGGGAAGCTGTTGGAGCTTTGTCATCTGGGGAATTAATTGATCACATTTGCTTTTGGAATCAGTCTTGAGCAGAGGGTGTGAAGGGCAGATGGAAATTGACAAGAAAAAAGTCAGAGATGTGGGTGAGGGGCGTCGGAGAGAAATAATTAGGACGAGAGCCAAGATAGTGACAACAGGAGTGGGGAAGAGAGGATGTGCGTGTTTGGGGTGCTCAAAATGAGGTTCCAACTATGCTTCCTATTTAAAACAAGATGAAGGGTTGAGGCATGAATCGACAGTTACCCTTGTGGCGTAATAGAATATCTTTGAAAGTTTTTCTAAAAGAATGACATTAAAAGGAGGCACACACAGCTGGAATGGCTTCAAGGGCCCTGATGGAAAGAGGGAGCAAAGCAGAGCTGGTGACATGTCTTGAAATAATGTTGTTGCACCTTCAGAGTGGGCAAGGGAAGGAGAAGTTTGTGAGAGGGGGCGGGATTCAGTGATAATGCAAGATAAAGGGTCACGGAGAAGGAAAGTGATACAGTAATGAAGGATAAACAAGGAACCTAAGGAGAAAAGCAGAAGGGGAAATGAGCTGTGTGGATGGGGAGCTGGGCACACTTGTTCACTTCACAGAGGGCTATCTTTGTCTGAGATGCACAGAGGAAAGAACAGGGAGGGGAGAAGAGCCTTCAGAGAAAGACAGAGGCTGAGACTAAAGCATGATGGAAGAGGGCAGGCCAGCTGTAGGTAGGACCCCAGCTGCAGAAGGTGGAGGGACTCAGGAGAGGGGCAGGTGCCTGGAGCTTGAAATGGAGCTGGTGGGCAGTCTGAGGCAGCTCGAGAAAGAAGAGGGGGTACAAAGGAGCTTGGAGGAGTTCAAGGAAATCTCACCATTCTAGGAAAGAAAACCTGCGCGTGGACCTGGGAGCACAAATAGCATGAGGTACCGAAGGCCTGAGGAACTCCGGCAGAAGAGGAGCCTGTTACAGTTTTAGCACAAGGAACAAAGCTGTCTAGGGTGATGGCTGATGTTCTGGGTGAATCAGGACTGCTAGGCTGGTCAGTAGGAGAAACATTGTCTAAGGACAGGAATGTTGTTTAACAAACATTGGGTGGATGGGTGGAGGGTCATCTTTGTTGACAGACGTCCGGTCTCAGGGTTTGTTTACTTAGAAGGGGAAACACTCAGACGTATGAATGCACATGTCCCACAGGAAGAAATGTGTGAGGGAAGGTGAGAGGTCTTCCCTGCATGAGGGGTAGGGTTCTGGTTGGGAGGTGCCTCCAGTGGTTCTTTGAGATCCGGGAAATGGACAGCAAGTAAACCTTTGAAGCTTTTGTTCAGAATCATGACATGAGGGAGAGGGTGGAGTGAATATATCAATAGTTGATAAAACGTGGGCTGCTGCTGCTAAGTCGCTTCAGTTGTGTCCGACTCTGTGCGACCCCAGAGACGGCAGCCCACCAGGTTCCCCTGTCCCTGGGATTCTCCAGGCAAGAACATTGGAGTGGGTTGCCATTTCCTTCACCAGTGCATGAAAGTGAAAAGTGAAAGTGAAGTTGCTTAGTCGTGTCTGACTCTTAGCGACCCCATGGACTGCATCCCACCAGGCTCCTCCGTCCATGGGATTTTCCAGGCAAGAGTACTGGAGTGGGGTGCCATTGCGGTCCTTGTAAATACCTCACTTCAAATTTGTTTCTTGCTTTTCTAGCAGAGTGACCTGCTGCCAGATATTTGACCTCTGATCCTTAGTTTCCTCATGGTTTACAGTGTTACTGTGATGTTTAGAAAAGGGATGGTTTTTGTGTGTATGTGTGTATACATGATTTGGTAATAGTACTTTTTATCACTAAATGCAAAGGTATGAAGTTCAAAAGTCAGAGATGGCCCAGTGAGAATTTCTTCTATTTCTTTTGGATAAAGTGTAATTCTGATACTATTTCTGATGCTAACAGAATAATCACTTCCTCCTCCTCCTCCCAGGTACCATTATCGAGGCATTGCCCCTTGCCCAGTCCTGTGCTGCTCCTTTCCACATCCTAGTCAGACCTCATAATTATACCTCAGACTTACAGAAGTGGGTGGTATGATACTCATTTTTCAGATAAGGTAACTCAGATTTGGGGAGGTTAAATGACTTGCCTGAAATCTCACCTAGTAAGTGGAAGAGCCAAGCGCAAACCTTTGTCTGACTAAATTCAGAGCCTTACTCTCAATTTGAAAGGGGTGGAGGGGGTGAATGGAGAGCTGGATAGTATCTTTAGAAAATAGGGTTAGACCATTTATGCTGAGGCCACTGCTGCGATCCCTGTGCCTTCCCAGCCAGGCCACTGGGAAATTTTCTATGGCCTCTGGGAATGATAGAGCCCAGATGATCCAAAGGCAGCTCACAAACTTGCTCCTGAAGGAAGAGAAAGCTGGACTTTTCTCCAGCTTAATGCTATGTGGGCTTCAGGGCTTCAGGTATTAGAAGGTAGAAAGGGGTAGAACCAGCAGACAGTTATTGGTATTCCTTCTTCATTTGAGGACTGGAGATTACATTCTGTCATGATGAAACAGAAAAGTACATGCTTCAGAAGATAATGAGGAATGAGGCTGCATCTGAAGAGGGGAAAGCGCCCCATCTCGGGAGCAAGCACTGAACCAAATGGAGTGACGCTTGGTGACTCGTGTGGTCTTTGTCCATCTGCAAAGGGAAGGAGTGGATTCCTTCGGTCTCTAGGGTCCTTTTTAGTTTTAACAGGCTCTATTCTAGAATATAGGAAATACCGCAAGTTCTAGTCACTCTCTGGTTCTTTTGTCACCAGTTTTTGAGGCTTATCCTTAAAGACCTGTGGACTCTATTGAAGCTGCTAGGACTTCTGTGCCATCGTTTTTATAGAGATAAACTAGTCAGGACCCTTCTTCCAAGGGGCCTAAGTGGTGGAGAGAGGAAACACATTGACATGCTATTGTCCTGTGTAATTATGTCTATCTGACCCACTAGTCTGGAGGCTTTTTGAAGACTGAGAACTCTGCTTTATCTTTAACATGCCCTCTCCCCTCCTGGTCATGTCTGGAAAGTGCCTATTAAATGCCTGATGAAAGAGTGAATGAATGGATGAATACCATCCATACCATTTACAAAGTGCTAACTATGTGCTGAGCACATGACACCGATTTCCTCGTGTAAACTACGCATCAATCCAGGAATGCGGGAGCCGTCCTTTCCCCCTCATTATGCTGTATATACAGACACTAGACACTAGTGTATATACAGTTCTGTATATACAGACGCTAGACAGTTCAGTCAGTCACCCAATACCTCACAGCCAAGGGGTGACAGACACAGTTCAGATCGAAGCCTTGACTGTTGCTGGCTGTAACCCGTGCTCTTAACTCTCTGGAATGTGCACCTCTCAAGAGGAGGCTGAGGATACCGATAAATCCCTCCCAAAGGGAGTGATCAATGAACCACCCATTTCTTTAGAAGCAAAATTAAATCAGAGAAGCATCAGTGGGCCGTCTCCATGGCACCTTGCCATTTTGGGAACATCTTTAATGGGAAACACTGCCATTTGGCTGGAGTTTAATTGCACTGCATTCTAACCCAGTAACTTTTTAGCCCCTTTTTTTTTCTTTTTTGCTGCCATGAAACCTGAATTCCACTCTTACTGAGGTATTTACTCTTTCCCGAAGTATGTCATGCTATCTCCTGCCTCTGGATTCTGCACTTTTGAAATGTAATCACAGGTTTTTGTCTTTGATGCCTCAACTCCATGAGTCTCCTGGAAGGCAGAGACTGCATCTTAATTACCAGCTAGAGCTGGCATATGGTAGTTGCTAAGTGAATGTTTGTTGAATGAATGCATTACAAATGATTCAAAAGGTGATTTTCTCATGCCCAGAGCCTGCACAGAGAAATAAACTTGTAAAGCTCATTTCAGCCACACATCTTGTTGTACGCAGGCTCAGCCAAGTCTGTGACCATGAATTTCTCTGAAATTCAGACAAACTGAAGGGAGCTAACACAAATCTAGGGAAGAATTTATGTGAAACATCTAGACTCAGTGTTGCCCTAATTCTCCTGTTTCAAAACATGGTACCATATTTTACTTGTGTTGATTTGCAGTGTTTGAATAATAGTAATCCATCAGCACTTCATCTGGGCAGGGGGAAGAAGACAGTCTGCCACAGAAACCTTGCAAAATGGTGTCCTGCGACTACTGTGAACCTTGGGCAGTCACGCATTTTGTGTGCTGTATCAGGGAGGATCTGGGAGCGAGGGTGTGCTTCTGTAAAACCCATCACTTCTCATCAAAGAGCATGTCAGAGCACGGGGGTAGTGCTTACAGTTCTAACACGATTTGCAAGCATCCTACATGTGTATTCCTTACTGATCTGACATTACTGTTTTTTAAATTGAAAAATTTTATTATAGCAAATGCACATACTGTAAAATTTACTTTAAAGTGTTGAGGATGTTCACACTCTTGTGCAACCAGTCTCTAGAACTTTTTTTCTTGCAGAATGCAGTGAAGAACTGTGATTTCTCCTACCCCTTAGCCCATGACATCCACCATTTCACTTTCTGTTTCCATGAACTTGACTTCTCTAGGTACCTCATATAAGTACAGTCACACAGTATTTGTTTATTGGGGTCTGGTTTATTTCACTTAGCATAATGTCCTCCAGTTTTATCCATGTTCTATGTCAGAATTTCCTTTTTTTATGGCTAAATGATATTCCATTGTATGTAAGTACCACATTTTGTTTATCCATTCATCCATTATTGGACACTTGGGTTGCTTCCACTGCTTGGCTATTTTGAAAAGTGCTGAGATGAACACAAGTGTACAAATACCTCCTCGAGACTCTGGTTTCAAATCTTTTGGATACATACGTAGAACCCCAATTACTGGGTAATACAGTGATTTTATTTTTAACTTTTTTAAGAAATACCATGCTGTTTTTCCATAGTAACTTAACCATTTTATACTCCCATAATTAGTGCACAAGTGTTCCAGCAGTTTCCTCTACATTCATGCCAATACTTGTTACTTCTTTTTTCTTTTTTTTAACTAGGAGCCATTCCTTTGGATGTCAGGTGGTATTCCATTGTAGTTTTGATTTGTATTTCTTTATTGATGAGTGATATTGAACATCTTTTCATACGCTTGCTAGACATTCATATGTCTTCTTTGGAAAAAAAAAAGTCTGAAGTCCTCTGCTCATTTTAAATTCAGTTATTTGTTTTTTGTTGTTGTTGAGTTATGTGAGTTCTTAATATTTGACCATATATGCAAGGGTTTATTTTTGGCCTCTCTATTCTACTTTTTCAGTCTATAGCTCTGTCTTTATGCTTTTACCACTCTTTTTTGATTACACATACTGATCTTTATTCTCCAAATAGTGTGAAGTTCCCAGGGTAAGTGCCAGTCAATCTAGGAAATCTTTGAGGTCCAGAGAAGGAAATTGATGTTTCCAAGTCTCACAGCCAGTCATTTGTAGAGCTGGACCTCTGCACTCTTCCAGCAAACTTCCAGCATACTTCCACCAGTATGCTACAAAACTTATCACATACTGGGCCAGATACTCCACTCTTAGAAGCAAAGGGACAAACTTTAGGGCTCTTCATAAGAAAATCAGCACTGTTGAAAGGGAAACATCAACGATTATGTGCTAGATCCTTTAACTCTATTTTTGAAAATTAATGGCCTTTTAATTTCCCAATCATTGCAACCCTTTCATGATCTCAGCTTCATGCATTCTACCCATTTCCACCATCTTTAATACTAGAGTCTGTCCCCCGACCCTGATACTCTTTACCTTCTTCTGTTTATATCTGTCCCACAGTACACAGAGCTTCTAACATACTGAATACTTTGCTCTTTTTTTTTTTTTTTAATGTTTGTTGTCTCTCCCCACCCACTAGAATGTTTACTCCCTGAAGTAGGGACTTTCCTTTTGTTCACTGATGTATAAAGAGTGTTCACAGGTGGCTTAGTGGTAAGGATTCCACCTGCCAATGCAGGAGATGTCGGTTTGATCCCTGGGTCAGGTAAATCCCCTGGAAGAGGAGATGGCAACCCAGTCCAGTGTTCTGCCTGGAAAATCCCATAGACAGAGGAGCTTGCTGGGCTACAGTCCATGGGGTCACAAAAGAGTCAGACATGACTGAGCATGCACATATAGAGTGTGAGTTTGTGATAGGCAGAATAAGGACCCCCATAGATTTCCATGCCTTAGTTCTCAGGGCCTGTGAATATGTGGTAAAAGAACTATGCAGATAGAATTAAGATTAGGACCTCGAGAAGAGAGATTATCCTGGGTTATCTAGGTGGGCCCAGTCTAATCACACAGGTCCTTAAAAGCTGACACCGTTCCTGGCTGCAGAGAACCAGAAAGGTGGCAGCATGAGAAGGAATCAACCTGCCATTGCTGGCTTTGCAGTCCATATGAGAAGGGCCACAAGCCAAGGAATCAGTGGCCTCTGGAAGCTACAAAAAGCAAGGAAATGCATTCTCCATTGGAGGCTTCAGAAGGAAAGGTAGCCCTCTTGACAGTTGATTTTAGCCCAGTGAGACTGTTGTTGGACTTCTGCAGCACTAAATGTAGTTACAGTTGTGTTGTTTGAAGCTGGTAAATTTGTGATGATTTGTTAGGGCAGCAGTAGAAAACTAATAGAGTTCTCAGTAAACATTTGTTGAAAGAATGAACAAGCGAGCCTCTTAGCAACACAGAGAGGTAAGTATTCATCCTCATTAAGAGGAAACAGTCTCAGCGAGGGGAAGCCACTTGGCTAGTGGCTCATAGTAGGTGATTAGCAGAGCAGTATCTCTAATCCAGTCCTCAGCCATCTCCATGGGTTTTCTCCTTGCTGATGTGTGAGGATGTTGGTTTGTTATTGATCTTCCCAGCTACACCCAGCACATTGCCTGTTGATGCATCCTGGGATGAGGTGTGCAGCAGTGTGGGTGTGTCTCTGGGCTGAGAGAGCAAAGGAGAATGAAAGCACTATTGCACCCTATATGCTGGAGAGACTTAACTAAACACCTAAGCTCCAGAGCACATGCTCTGTACGTACAAACAAGTAAGAGGGCCATCCAGCAGCTGCTTTGCTGGTACCTGCAAGAAGCAGCCACATCTACCTTCAGCATCCTGTCTTGGGAAAACGCTCGGGGTCAGGACATCCCAGGACCAAGGCTTAGCATTAGATCTGGGAAAGCAGTGAGCTAAAAATCTAATTTCACACCATCAGGTCTGAGAGAAACCTTGAAAGCAGTGCCCGGTTGTTAATATGAAGGGGTTGGTAGGGGCCACAGAACTATAAAGTTGTGTTCTTTGAGAATTGGTTGTACAGACACCACAGATTTATTTCAGTGGATTTTGGAGCCTCTGTGCATGCGGGTGAGCCAAGGCAGATGGTGTGTGCGGGAGAAAATAGTGGGGAGACTGGTTTCCTCATAAAATTTTTCCATTAAAAGCTTTGCTAGGGCACTGGTGGGGATGCTTCTTGGTCCTGAAAAAACAGAGACCAAGCGAGAACCCAGTGAGCAATCTGCAGGAGTGATGTGCGCAACTTCGCCGTACAAAGCAGTACTTAATCTACAGGCGTTGACACATCATCAGTATTTTAAGAGTAACGTCTTCTATATAAAAATACTCAAGAGCCTTATGCTTTATGCTCTGGCCCCCACAGTGATTACACGGTCTCCATGCCTCAGTGTGAGAAGCCTGGATTGATTACCCAAGACTTGTTTCCTGTGGTTCTCTTTCCCTCTCATTTGACAGGTAGCAGTATCCATTTGTTTCATTATCTCCCGAGTTTGAATTGGAAAAATAAGCTAAATCAGAACAGTCTTTCTTGAGTTATAAAACCAACCATGTGAAGATGCTCTGAATGCCGTTCTGCTTGTATGTAACTAAGAGCCAGCTCCTCACGGTAATTTTGCAGGTGATTAGCCTGTCACATGGAAGCATCCCTTTGGGAATGACAAAGGAACACAAAAGTTGTATTTCTTTACAATAAACAGATTACCCCAGAGGTTTTTTTTCTCTTCCTCGTCGTCCTCCTGGAAGTCTCTGGAATGAAAATATTTTAGGAGAGGGGTGAAACAAGCTTGGTTGGGGGGGATATAGGAGATTTGTAGTCATCACCTGTTTACATTTCAGATGTCATCAGCAGACTGTTATGTCTTGCCTGGCTGGGTTATGGAGAAGGACTTAGACACAGCCTCTCTGCTAGGAGTGCCCTTTAATTGTGTATGTGACGAACTCCTCTTCATCTTGCGTGTCATAAATCGAAGGCTGCCTCTTCTATGAAGCCTTTCTTGATTTTTCTCATCAGACACAGACCTTAGCTCCTGCTGTAAAATATTCCATTGTGTGCTTGGTACTGCTTTATGTGTCTCCTTATTAGACTTATACCTGTATGAGCCGAGAGACCTATGCTATTTCACCTTTGTATCTCTATTGCTGGCATGCAATAACAGTAATAGTAAACACGTTGTTGTTGTTATTGTCATTATCATTATGTTCCAGGCTTTGTACCATTCTGTTTTTCTGAATTATCTGAGTTGCTAATCACTTATTAAAAAATATTCAGTATGTAGAATCATTTTGTCTGTATAGTCAAAGCTATGTTTTTTCCAGTAGTCATGTATGGTTGTGAGAGTTGGACGATAAAGAAGACTAAATGCCAAAGAATTGATGCCTTTGAACTGTGGTGCTGGAGAAGACTCTTGAGAGTCCCTTGGCCTGCAAGGAGATCCAACCAGTCCATCCTAAAGGAAATCAATTCTGAATATTCATTGGAAGGACTGATGGCTGAAGCTTCAATAATTTGGCCACCTGATGTGAAGAGCAGACTTATTAGAAAAGACCCTGATGTTGGGAAAGGTTGAAGGCAGGAGGAGAAGGAGATGACAGAGGACGAGATGGTTGGATGGCATCACCGACTTAATGGGCATGAATTTGAGCAAGCTCCAGGAGATGGTGAAGGACAGGGAAGCCTGGCGTGCTGCAGTCCATGGGTTCGCAAAGAGTCAGACATGACTGAGCAACTGAACAACAACAACAATGTAGAATAATATTTTTTTTCTGTAGAGCAGAAATTAACACAACATTATAAATCAACTGTACTTCGATCAAAAAAATTTAGACAAAGTCACTTTACCAGAAGTTAATGTCCGTTGTCATCCTGTTATAGCAACTATTTAAAACATTTTTTTTTACTTATATAGAACATAGCAAAAATAATTTTTAAAAGCTGGAATAACTCATTTCCTCACACCATAGAAACATATGCTGACTGCCCTAAATTTTTTAAGATCAAGAGATAGTTTTTTAGAAGTCTCATGAGGATTTTCTGAGGTGCCAGGATATATGAATAACACAGATATTGTTTTTGAGTGTTATAAAAATTGTTCACCCATTTAATAGTAGTATGAATCTATACCAAATTTTAAAAAATCAATATGAAAAGACAAAGGTGTTAAAATTACAAAGATGGTGTATAATTGACTCATATTAGGGAAAAAGTTTACTAGACAGTATGGTAACATAAATGATTCTGTCAATGACTATTTATTGACAGACTGTTTATTAGGACCTACTCTGGGCTAGCTGATTTATTTGCACAATACCATATCACCTTTACAGCAGCACCAAGGAAAGATAAAGCCTAGGAGATTTGGGTCACACAGTTACAGTCTTTCAGTTCAGTTCAGTTCAGTCACTCAGTCATGTCCGACTCTTTGCGACCCCATGAATTGCAGCACGCCAGGCCTCCCTGTCCATCACCAACTCCCGGAGTTCACTCAGACTCATGTCCATCGAGTCAGTGATGCCATCCAGCCATCTCATCCTCTGTCGTCCCCTTCTCCTCCTGCCCCCAATCCCTCCCAGCATCAGAGTCTTTTCCAATGAGTCAACTCTTTGCATGAGGTGGCCAAAGTACTGGAGTTTCAGCTTTAGCATCATTCCTTCCAAAGAAATTCCAGGGCTGATCTCCTTTAGAATGGACTGGTTGGATCTCCTTGCAGTCCAAGGGACTCTCAAGAGTCTTCTCCAACACCACAGTTCAAAAGCATTTAGTTTGTTGTTAATAATTTCTCTAAGGCTTGATTTTCATATCTGGACAATGGAGACAATAACGCCTACTTCATATTGTTGTAGGATTAAATTAAATAGGAACTGTGTCTAGCCTCTTGTAGTTATTGTTGTTCAGTTGCTAAGTTGTGCTGGACTCTTTGTGACCCCATGGACTGCATCACGCCAGGCTTCCCTGTCTTTCATCATCTCCCTGAGCTTGCTCAAACTCATGTCCATTGAGTCGGTGATGCCATCCAACCATCTCATCCTCTGTCACCCCTTTCTACTCCTGCCCTCAATCTTTCCCAACATCTGGGTGTTTTCCAAGGAGTCAGCTCTTCGCATCAAGTAGACAACGTATTGGAGCTTCAGCTTCAGCATTAGTCCTTCCAATGAATATTCAGGGTGGATTTCCTTTAGGATTGATTGGTTTGATCTCCTTGCTGTCCAAGGGACTCTCAAAAAAGTGTTCTCCAGCACCACCGTTTGAAAGCATCACTTCTTGACACTCAGCCTTCTTTATGATCCAGCTCTCATGTCTGTACATGACTACTGGAAAAACCATAGCTTTGACTAGATGAACATTTGTCTGCAGAGTGATGTCTTTGCTTTTCAATATGCTGTCTAGGTTTGTCATAACTTCCAAGGAGCAAGTGTCCTTGAATTTCATCACTGCAGTCACTGTTTACAGTGATTTTGGAGTCCAAGAAAATAAAATGTGCCACTGTTTCCACTTCTTCCCCATCTATTTGCCATGAAGTGATGAAACAGGATGTCATGATCTTAGTTTTTTTGAATATTGAGTGTTAAGCCAGCTTTTTCACAGTCCTCTTTCACCCTTATCAAGAGGATCTTTAGTTCCTCTTTGCTTTCTGCCATTAGTGTGGTATCATCTGCATATCTGAGGTTATTGACATTGCTCTTGGCAGTCTTGATTTCCAGCTTGTGAGTCATCCAGCCTGGCATTTGCATGATGTACTCTGCATAGAAGTTAAATAGACAGTGTGACAATATACAGTCTGCACATGCTCTTTTCCCAATTTTGAGCCAGTCCATTGTTTCATGTCTGCTTCTAACTGTTGCTTCTTGACTTGTGTACAGCACCTCCTAGGTACTCAGTAAATGTTTGTTGAATGGTCTGTTCAACCTTGACAAAGTGCTTGGCACATTTTAACTTATTGACAAAGATAATGAAAGCAGTAGCTACCATTAACTGAGTGTTTACTATATCCCAAGCACTTTTCTATGAATTTCACGTGGATTTAAAAGTGAAATAATGTCTGTGTTTCCATTTGGCAATTGGAAAAACTGGGGCCAGATTGATGAGGTAACTTACCCACAATCAGTATTCATGAGTGATGGAGTTCTAAAACAAGTCCTTGACCTTCAACACAAGAGTTTCATTTCTTTCTTCCATGTCTCAGCTTCCCTGTTTGCCCAGTGGAGCAAATGGTAAATCATATTTGATGTGTGATTTGGAGATTAAACTTTATCCAGTGAGTGATGCTGAATCTTGTCATCATTTGCATAATTTGGGAGGTGGTTTTTCCAGCTGGTGAACAAGCAGACAGTATTGTTTGCTTCCCCTGGGGGCACTGCTTGGTTGAATGATGGAGGTCATCACGTGTGTTTCCATCCATAGGTAGCAGTTGCTAACAGGTAGTGATCACTCTCACTAAAGCAGCTAAGCTATTCCTGGGGCAGAAGACCCAGTCTGTCTTTATTCCAAAAAAGTATTTATTACAAACCTGCCTGTGAGCCATAGTATTAACTTCATTCTGAGTAGATGATTCTTACTTTGTAGCTCTTTAGGTACATTGGTTCATTCTTTAGACTGGAAGGAAGGTTTGGGAAATACTCCTGGTTCCACAGCTTCAAATGCAATGGGATGTGATGGAGTTCAAAAATCTATCTCATATTTAAGGGATATTAAAGATCCAGTGTTCTTGCCAGGAGAATCCCAGGGACGGCGGAGCCTGGTGGGCTGCCGTCTATGGGGTCACACAGAGTCGTACACAACTGAAGCGACTTAGCAGCAGCAGCACCAAAGATCATATACTTCAAAGTGTTTTCTTTTTGATCATGTGTTTTGTATGTTGAGCATTGAGATTCCACCCATAACTCCACACTGTGAAGTTGGTAAAGGCCTGGAAAGGGGTTTTCAGGTAGCAGCCCCTCACCACTTCCTCATTCTCACCTTCAGGGAACCTCCTGTTAGGCCCTGAGACAACTGCAGAAATCACCCTCAGGCCACCCACATCACAGTTTGAAAATTCCACATTAGCTTCAGCACCCCACAGGTGCAGCTCAGCTGGTGACAGAGCCAGCATTGCAAAGCCAGGGTCTTGGGGCATTTCTTCCAGTGATCTCACTTCCCCACCATTCATTTACGTTAAAAGGGAAACTAATCAAAGGTAGAAAATGCTTCAAGTAGCAGCCATTTCAGTAAGCAGTGATAGCCTCCCTGTTCCCCTTTTGGGTTCATGAAAAAGGCTGTTAAACATATGTTCTTAACCCACCTCCAAGTTGCTGAGGCATGCTGTGCTGCGATGCCAAATTCAGTGCATCCCAGTGACTCTGTCTCCCTAATGCACTGCTAAAAATACGGAAACTCACATGAAAGCATATGTTGCCATTCGCCTTTGATTTGGGCACAGATCATTCAAGTGTGAAAACAAAATGAGTTGCTCCCTCCTCCTCATGCTCAGATTTTGCACATCTGCACTGTACTTAGGGGGGCAATTATAACTTACATTTTATAGGGCTTGGCAATTTCAGGAAGACACTTAATACCCAATATCTCATGTGATGATTAGGGGAGACATTCCAGTGTAGGCAGAGTTACGGGGCTTTATTTATACCCATTTTGGCCTTGAGAAAGACATTCAGACTTGAGGTCCAGTGCCCCAGGATTTTCAACAAGGTCTTCAACTCTAAAACTCCTCTTATTTCTTTGATGGCTGCATCCCTTTCATTTTTAGGCAGAGGTGGAGTGTTCCCAATTTTTGTTTTGTCACCAAACTCACCTCGGGACTGTGCATGATAACTTAATGGCCGTTTCAGTTGTTGAGATTGCCTGGTGGCTCAGACTGTAAAGAATCTGCCTGCAATGAGGGAGACCAGGGTTTGATTCCCTGGCTCAGGAAGATCCCCTGGAGAAGGGACTGGCAAGCCCCTCCAGTATTCTTGTCTAGAGAGTCCCATGGACGATGGAGCCTGGCAGGCTACAGTACACGGGGTTGCGAAGAGTCGGACATGACTGAGTGACTAACCACACACATGTATGTTACTAATTATTGGGAGACACTTGCCCTCTGGCAGAGGAGCTGCAGATATGCAGTGCCAGGATGGAATTCTGTTCAGAGATCTGGGGATTTGTGCTGAACAGCTTCCATTTGTCTCTCTGGGTCCTGCCTCCACCCCACTCTGGGTCCTGGGAGGTGGACCTCTGTGATTCTGTTAGCCTGCTTGTCCTCTGGCTTCTGCTTTGTTTTCCTGGTGGCAACGTGGGCAGGGGGCTGATGGAGGGCCCCGAGTAAAGGTGGGGACTTTTTCTCCATCTCTCTCCCTTCAGGATTACCGCAGGCTGGCTGCTTTTTTCCGCCAGAGGTCACAGACCCATAGAATGGTCTTCTCCACCCAGCCTCTCGGTATTAAGTTCTAATAACCACTCTGCCTGTCCCTTCATGCTTTGGGGTTGTAACAGCTCCCCAGGAATGGCTCCTAGCCCTTCAGTCCTGCCCTGTCCCTTTTGGCTTCTCTGTAACCCTGCCTGTACCTTTGTACCTAGTCATTTTATTAACCTCTGCTATGGTCATCCCAGATTGAGGAGGTCTTCTAGACTTTGCTGGGCCCTGACTGGTAGAAATTTCTGAGGTAACATAGCATCAACTGCTATTTTTGAGTCTTTGAGTCACTAAGAGGGAGGTCTCACTGGACAAAAGACCTCTGTATTATCTTCTAGGTAGTTCCCTTTGCCTAACTTTCAAATACACCCTTTCTTGGTGGTAGCTAAAGTTGAAGACTATATATGTTAATATATAGATGCCTATGAAAAGTGAAAGTGAAAATCAAGTCGCTCAATCATATCCGACTCTTTGCGACCCCATGGGCTGTAGCCTACCAGGCTCTTATGTCCATGGGATTTTCCAGGCAAGAATACTGGAGTGGGTTGCCATTTCCTTCTCCAGGAGATCTTCCCAACCCAGGAATTGAACCCGGGTCTCCCACATTGTAGGCAGACACTTTACCATCTGAGCCACCAGGGAAGTCAGATGTCTATGATTCTCAAATTTTATGTGGGTGCAAATAACCTGGAGAGCTTGTCAAAATTTCCAGTTACTGGATGCCTCTCCCCCAAAACTCTGATTGTGTAGACAGGTAGTGGGGCTGGGATAGCTTCATTTTTAACAAGATTTGTGGGTGAATTTGATGTAGGTAGACCCTAGACCGCTTCTGAGAAATACTTCCTTACATCAATAGACTGCTTATCAGTTTTTGGCCTTTTAAGTTTGTTAGATTCCATAATCAAATTCATGTCTTGAAGGTGGACTTAACATAATTCACTGAGATTCTGTGTTCTTGCAAGTGTGTATGCATGCATGCATGGGCTTAAGGGAAATTTTATTGAAAAGAACATTAAACGAGATAACGCCCTGTCTTGTCCCTTAATAAAACTGGTTGATGATGGTAATTTGTTAGTAAGCTTTGTGCTTTGATGAGTCTCTTTGTCTTAGAACAGTTTTCTGTTTTTCCCTCCACCTGTCCATTCACTCATTCATGACACGTTTATTAAGCATCTATTATATGCCAGGCACTTTGCTAGGTACCAGAGATTAAAAAAAAAAAATCATCCCTGTCTCCAAGAAGCTCACAAGTAGCTGAAAACAAACATGTAAGCAAATAGGTATTCTGTATTCATCCAACAGATATTTACTGAGCGCCCAATATGTTACCAGGGACTGTTTCTGGCCCTGGGGATACAGTGGTGAGTAAAACAGTCCAGTATTCCTGCATTCATGCAGGGTTGAACTTCATGTATGAATTCTTGCAGTTCATAAATCCTCTAGCAGTAGACCGTATGGTGAGAAACAAAGAATCAAGTTTTTCCTTACACCTAGAGGAGGCTAATGGACCTTTCCAAGCTAGAGCAGTGTAGGCATTATTCCACTAGGCAGTACAGGCTTCCCCGTGACAGTTCCCGTCAGTGAGTAAGACCAGACCAGACCAAAGCTGTGTGATACTCTGCCCATTGAGCCAATCACTGTAAATATCTGCTGACGGATTAGAGAAGCCCAGGGCTAGGAGTAGAAGGGGCTCAGCCAGGGACTGCATACTTCAAAACTGCAGTGCTTTGCCATCAGCTCTGGCATAGCTGCCAGTGTTGGGAAATTTTTAAGAAAAGTGGCATATTTTGTGGGTTGGGTGGATATGGAAGACAGGACAGTGGAGTCATGAAGGGGGGACGCTGGGCTTTCTGCATTACTGTTGAATCACTTGTAGTCCATCCCGTCCCATGCCTTGTTTATTTCTCTGTTAGCACACTCATCGTGGTGTGTGACAGCTGTGTCCCTGCCTCCACACTTACATAAACTCCCAAAAGACTGCAATCACAATCGGGTCATTTTTCTATCCCTGGAAGCTACAGAAGGTGGTGCACAAAATGTCCATTGAATGAAGGAATAGATACATGGATAGAACAGCTCCTTATTCAATATGCTGGGTACCGTATTAGATTCAAAGGAGATGGGAGTGAGTACATGCAGGTAGCTTCAGCCTGTGTTGGAAGCAGCCACTTATATCCCTAGTGTGCAGGGTCCTGAGAGAGATGACAGGGCCAGGAGCTGCTGTCACCTCCGGGACAGCCCGGTGTGGTGCTTGACAAGGGGAAGGGGCTGAGTGGTCCAGAGTCTGGACTCTAGAGACAAGCAGCTTGGACTCAATACCTGCCTTGAGCATTGGCTAGCTCTGGGACCTAGCCACATGGCATATTCTTGCCTGTGCCTCAGTCTCCCTGTCTGACCAGCCACATAGGGGTCTAGTAGGATGAAATGTGCAAATCTATATAAAGAACTTAGTGCAGTACCTGGGTCAGAGCAAGCACAAAGGGTTTGGAAGTGTGACTGCTGTAACCAGAATGTTGTGCTCCCCCCTCCCCCGGCCCTAGTTCATATTTGACCCCTAACTCCAATGTAATATTTGGAGGTGGGACTTTTGGAGGTGCTTACTCGGTCATGAAATTAAAAGATGCTTTCTCCTTGGAAAGAAAGTTATGACCAACCTAGACAGCATATTAAAAAGCAGAGACATTACTTTGTCAACAAAGGGCCATCTAGTTAAGGTTGTGGTTTTTCTAGTAGTCATGTATGGATGTGACAGTTGAACTATAAAGAAAGCTGAGCACAGAAGAATTGATACTTTTGAACTGTGGTGTTGGAGAAGATTCTTGAGAGTGCCTTGGACTGCAGGGAGATCCAACCAGTCTATCCTAAAGGAAATCAGTCCTGGGTGTTCATTGGAGGAACTGATGTTGAAGCTGAAACTTCAATATTTTGGCCACATGATGCGAAGAGCTGACTCATTGGCAAAGACCCTGATGTTGGGAAAGATTGAAGGCAGGAGGAGAAGGGGATGACAGAGGATGAGATGGTTAGATGGGATCACTGACTCAATGGACGTGAGTTTGAGTGAACTCCGGGAGCTGGTGATGTACAGGGAGGCCTGGCGTGCTGCTGTTCATGCGCTCACAAAGAGTTGGACATGACTGAGTGACTGAACTGAACTGATTTGGTCATGAGGGTGGAACCCTCATGAATGAGATAAGTGCCCTTAGCAAAGAGGCCCCAGAGAGATGCTCTCCCCCTTCTGGAGGTGAGGACATACTGTAGAGAACTACTTACAGAGTAGAAGGTGGACTCCATCAGACACCACACTGGCTGGTACCTTGAGCTTTCAGCTTCTAGAACTGTGAGAAATAAAATTCTGTTGTTCAAGCCCCGCAGTCTGTAGTGCTGTGTCGTAGCAGCCTGAGCAGACTAGGACAGGTGGCCTCTGTCATCAGAGGTGGGTTCATGTCTCACCTTGGCAGCTTCCTGGCTCTGTGGCCTGAGACAAGGACATCACCTCAGTTTCTCCTACTCCTTTAGTGGTGCTCATAGTGTTGCATGACTTCAAGGGCAGTTCTAGGGGTCAGCAAGCACCTGTGGGTCAACCACTTAACAGGATAGTAAGGGCTCAGCTGTGGTGGAGGAAACAAGTGGGAGAAGAGACAGCTACTTGTTTGCTTGGAGTACGTCTCTTAGGGTAAGCTTGAGACTAAGCCCACAGGAACCCCATTGTCCCCATGTGTGCTTACATGCTCAGTCGTGTCCGACTCTTTGCAACCCCACAGACTGTAGCCTGCCAGGCAGGCCCCTCTGTCCATGGAATCTTCCAGGCTAGAACACTTAAGTGGGTAGCCCTTTCCTACTCCATGGTATCTTCCCAACCCAGGAATTGAACCTTTGTCTCTTGTGTCTCCTGCCCTGGCAGATTGTTTTCCACTAGCACCACCTGGGAAGCCCTGCATTGTCCCTATCAGCTGCCAAATGTGCCATCCTCTGGCACAGCCAAAGATAGACCAAAGGGTCTATCAGGGTGATGAAACAAGCTGTAAATGAAGGTACCATCATTTCAGATTAGTGTCTCCAAAACCAGGCAGAAAGAACCCTGAGACCTGGGACAGATTGGCGAGTCATAGCAGGACCCACCACTAAAAGATGGGATGCTGAGCCCTGTGAAAATTTAGGGAGGACTTTCAGCCTTCCAGCCTTCCAGGGTGGGCTTGTAGCTACACTCCTGGGATGAGGCAGAGCTCCCCAGGTGCTGGCTGTATATTAAAATTTATGGAATAAATACTATGCACAGGCCAGTTCCAAAGCAATTACATCATCATCTCAGGGAATGCAACTTAGGTGATTTATGAAAAGTCCATAAGTAACTATAATGGGCCATCAGGATTGAGACCTACCCAGGCAGAACCTTCAGAGGGCGCCAGGTTGTCCTATATGAGAGCAGAGGCCAAAGAGATGATAGGGGCAGGGACTGTGGAGGGAATCAGCCATGTCTCTCAGAAAGGTTAAATCTCTTTGCAACTTAACACTTTCATTTTTTCCCCCCAAATAATGCAGCTCTGAATTTATCTAGGCAGTTTACTTTGGGATAAATTTCTTTTTATGTCAAATATTGGTAGAATGCTAAATTGTATGGTCATTTCCTTCCATCAAAATTTTGCTTTCCAGGCAAGAATTAATATGTTAATATAGATGTTTAAAATGAGTTAAAAAAGATTTACATGTTCTTGATTTATCAGTGATTCATGCATTGAAATGACAAAACTTTGTACCGTTAGGTGATCCATATTATAATGGCTTTGATGAAAATGCTTATCCATTCTTAGAGCTTTTTTGTTTCTTTTCTTGTTTACTTTCCTGTCAAAATATTTAGCCCTTTCATCAATAATAAAATAATCCATTTGTTCATTCGACAGATGTTTACTGTTAAACTTTTTGTTTGTTAATTGTTTTGTGTGTTTTAATTTGTCACGAGTATACTTAGCATGCCTGTGTCAACAAATTCAGATACCTGCAAAGGGACCTGTCTTTCTGGGCATGCCATAGTAAGGATTTTCAAGCCAGAATTTTACTCAATTAAAAAGCACATACTGCTTTTTCCCCTTTGGGATATGCTTCCTGGAGGGGTCTGAAATAGGCTGGAAAAATTATATCCAGTTCTTTAATAATCCTTTAAGTATCTTCTGATGTGCATTTCAAAATGGTGATGCAGATATAAAATTTGTAGTGGGAAAAAATTGAACTTGAATTTTATAAGACCCAGCGATTATGTTCTTGAAATATGTTCATGTCTGTGCCATTGTCAAGGGGAGCCACCCTTTCTGATTTATTCCACTTGGACCAGAATTTGCGACTGCTGATTTCCTTTCATCCACTTTTGCTAATAGATTCAGGAAGTAATTTCCAGATGTGGAAACAGTAGCTCATAGATGATAAAATGTAGAGCCTGAGCAATTTGGAAAGGAGATAAACTCATTTAGTTTGAGAAGTTGAGATCTCTTCAGACCACTCCACCTTGCTTTGCACTTGCACGGTTCTCTTATTTTCCAGAAGGCAATGGCACCCCACTCCAGTACTCTTGCCTGGAAAATCCCATGGATGGAGGAGCCTGGTAGACAGTCCATGGAGTCGCAAGAAGTCAGATATGACTGAGCGACTTCACTTCACTCACTTCATACTTTGTCACTGGAGAAGGAAATGGCTACCCACTCCAGTATTCTTGCCTGGAGAATCCCATGGACGGAGAAGCCTGGTGGGCCATGGTACATGGGGTCGCAGACAGTTGGACACGACGGAAGTGACTAAGCACGCACGCTTTTATTTTCCATTAAATACAGGTGTTTGCAGCTAGGCCTGGAGGGTTGTACCAGGACTGTTTCTGTTAAACACACACACACACACACACACACACACACTCTCTCTCTCTCTCTCTCTCTCTCTCCCCTTTCTCCATGCTCTCTCTCCCAGGAAACTTTATATGCTCTTAACTGCTCACTTGGATTATCAGCCCAGCTATGTGTTGTTAAAATTTTATAGCCTCTGAGCATCATTAAGGGGTCATGGAAGCTGGTCAGAGGAGGCAGAGGGATAGGGCAAACAGACCAGCAGCTAAATGTGTCAGTCAGTGGGCACCTTGATTTATTTGTAAGGTAGCCATGGAAGGGGGGAGAGACTGAATTTTGCTTGTAAAGGGGATGAACCAAGGAGTTTATTATACGTTCGTCTTAAAGGTCACATGTATGAGCGGCGAGAGTTCTTGAGGACAATATCATATTATTACAAGATAATCTGCCATACATACTGTGCATGTTGGCACTATACGAGCAAAGTGATAGTTTCTTTTTTTTTTTCTTCTGTCTGGGCTCTTCAGCCTTGGGGGGGAGGGAAAAAAAAAATAGGAGCTTAGATGTATTATCTTGAAGGCAAGGGCTGTGAAAATCCTTTCAGGGAGCTTGTGAGCCAAAGCATGCTGTGTTAAGTCAGCCGGAGGTCATTACTGTTTTTATTAGGTGATTTTATTATAAATATGATTTGGGCCTCAATCATAAACAGATCCTTTATGTGTGTTTCTGAACATTCTGGTGGCTCCAAAGCACTAAATTCCAAATTGGAATATTGATTGTCTGATGGTTGAATTACAGCCTTCTTCAAATCTTGAAGGAGGCCTCAGGGCCCATGTGTCTTTCTGGAGATAAGTTCTCGTAACTGAGAGATGTAAGGCCTTAAACAGTGGGTCCCACAAGGTGGAAAACCAAAGGCAGACTGGAGTACTGTTCTCCCCCTGGTAAATCAGGAGGTATTAAACACACCATTTTATGGCATGTATAAGAAAATTGTCATAATTTGTAAATGTCCCTGAATTTCCTCTTGGGTAAGGCAAACATTAATGCAGCCTGCACATGTTTATTATTTCCATGCAAATCCAACTGAATAGTTTTTTTTTGATTCTTTAGATTTTTTTTTTAAACTTAACCACAGGCATCTTTCTCAATTTTCCAATTCTATAAATGTCCCTTAGTTTGAAAGTTTAACCCTAATATTTTTAGAATGGCCAAACATACTTTCATCAGGATTTCTCACTATCAGCATTGTGCTCAGTCATTCAGTCGTGTCTGACCCTTTGTGACCCCATGGACCATTGCCCGCCAGCTCCTCTGTCCATGGAATTTCCCAGCAAGAATACTGGACTGGATTGCCATTTCCTCCTCCAGGGGATCTTCCCAACTCAGGGATCAAATCTGTATCTCTTGAGTCTCCTGCATTGGCAGGCGGATTCTTTACCGCTGCACCACCTGGGAAGCCCTTCAATCTTAGCACTGTTGACATTTTGTGCCAGATGATGTACAGTATAGGATGGCTTGCAGTATCCTTGGCCTGTACCCAGCTGATGTCAGTAGCATCTCCTCCCACCATCTGACAACCAAAAATGTCTTCAGATACTGTCCCCTGGGGGGTAAAGAGCCTCTGGTTAAGAATCACTGCCTTGAAGTGGTGTCCACTCAAAGCACTTCGACATTCTAAACACAGAGCAAAGTGACATCTGAGAGTTTAAAAGGAGAGGCAAACTCAAACCCCAGGGATACAAACCCTTGTTCATATGTTAACTTCTCCTCCAGCAAGTGAGGCCTGAGAGCAGGGCTGGCTGTGTGTTTTCTGTATCCCCATGGCCTGGGACTTCTAGTCAAGTAATGGGCCCCTAGGAAATACGTGCTGGATGAAGAAGAAACCAATTACCTGTCTAAATATGTATTTAGCTTCCATAAGCATATTCTTTTATATATTTATGTATATGCATATGTATGTATCTATCCTTCCATAAAAACTTGGCTGAGAATTTTTTTCTTTTTTTCTTTTCTCTTCCAGCATCTAACGACCAGCACATAGCAGATACTCAGTAGCTATAGGTTGAATGGCTACCTGGCCTGTAAAAAATACATTGAAAAGATGAATTAACAAAACATCCATGGTCACGTGCCACCATAGATGCATTTTTGTGGCAATTACAGTAGTCTGAGGTTGAATGTGGGATACTCCACAAATGAACACTTAAGAGGCCAGATACTTTGCCACCTTTGAACATTACACTCAGTGCCTTGGGGGCCCAGGTCCAGGGAGGCCTGATGAATCTTTTTGAATCTGCACTGGCAAGATGGAGAAGGTTATGGTTCAGTGGGGGATGAATTATTTCATTTTACACTCCCAGATCATCACATCTGTGCATATAGCCACTTCCCATTCCCAGAACTGCCCTGGCTGCCCTGCCAGAGTTGTGGCCAATCTCACCATGATGACTGTATTTCCAAGGACTACATTTAAAGTTATAAACAAGTCAGCATCACAACCATTCCCAAGATTGGTGCTGAAACAGCACAAAAGTTTACTATTATTGGAAGGTATTTGAGATCACTTTTTAAGCTTTAGATTTAAATTTGTCCTGTGGCCTTGACCAGTACAGTGGTGTGATTTTTAAATGGACTGTAAAAAATATTTACAAGGTCCAGTGGATTTCTAGGTCAGGGCTCAAAGCTTGAGGAGGAAAGAAGAATCAAAAGGCACTTCAGTTAAAACCAGAAAAGATGGTTGAAATGACCTGGTTCAGCCTTCGTGAGTTACAGATGAGGAAATTATTGGAGATGATATGACTTGTCCAAGGTCACAGATTTTTTTGCGGGAGGGGGGCTTGTCTTTTAAATATTTCTCACTCTTTCTCCCCACCCCACCCCAGTAAAATTAGTCCGAGATTCACATGCACGGATAAACAATAATTTTCCTAGATTGTTAAAACATAGATGTATTTGGACTTAGAAAATGGTGATTTAAAAATAGTCAAGTGCAAATACTTTCTTTTACTTGTGAGTAAACTGGAGGTCCAGAGAAGGGGACCTTTGCTATTATTTATTTAAAAAGCTAGTTACTAGCAAAGCTGCAAGTTGAATCCAGGAGTCCCTTCTGTTGAGTTTTCCTTTGGCAAAGCATGCAACTTGCTTATTATCTTATTTTGTACTCTCCTGATTGTAGTCATTTGTTAGCTGGTATTTCCTGGGCAGCTGTTTATGCTGGACAACAAGACACAGAGGTTTTCAGGACACGGGCTCTGCCTTTAGGACCTCACATTTTGATGTAGAGACTGAGAAACGATCAGACAATGCCCTCTGGATATATTATTCAAGATAAGAAGACTGTGTTTGGGGGCTATTAGTGGAAACTGGCAAAGAAAGTTCTTGCTGGAGGTGACACCGACAGCCAGGGAATGTGAGGGTCACCGCAGGAGGAGTGGTGTTTATCACAGGGGCTGAGTGGAGCACTGAGCCAAAAAGAATGCCCGAAAAGAGAGTTAATTAGCATAGTGACATGCAAGAACACAGGCCTTGATTCAAGACCTGGTTTCCTAACTTCTTAGTTGAATGATCCTGGTTCAGTCCTTCATTGATGTCACCCTCGTTCTCCATAATGAGGATGCTCATTAATAATAACCCTTATTTTCATCATACTCACATGTGAACTTGTTTGAGTGCTAGGTCCCCAGCCTTGTACATGGATGTTCATCCTGACCACACGAAGAACCCCCATGTTCCAGAGAGGGAAGTTTCCCAGTAGGTTCAGAGCTGTCCGTGATTTCATCTCAAGCCTAAACCCAGAGCCAAGCTTAGAACCTGCTCTGGCTCCAACTGTAAGACTCTTCTGAGGATTCAGTGGGCTGATCCCATTACAGGGAAATGTACGCCATTTGTTTTGTATAATAACATTCCCTCTGTGTCCACTTGGTAGGCCCTTGCTTGGGGACATATGTGTGCATCACTTGTATTTCTTATCCACAAATTTTCTATTCATAATATGAAAGAGTAAAATATGGAAAAGGAAAATATTTATTTAGAATATCAAGTTTTGGGTCCTGGAAAGGGAAAATATTTCTTTCTGACTTTTTGATTCCTTCTTCTTAGGTAATCCCCTGACTTTATATTATCTTGACACTTTTTGAATTTTATTTTAAATTAACTTTTATTGGAGTACAGTTACTTTACAATATTAGTTTCTGTTGTAATCACAATTACACAATTAGTTTCTATTGTATTCACAACAAAGTGAATCAGCTAGGCATATACATATATCCCCTCTTCTTTGGATTTTCTTCCCATTTAGGTCACCACAGAGCATTGAGTAAAGTTCCTTGTGCTATACAGTAGGTTCTCATTAATTAATCTAGTTTATACATAGTATTAGTAGTGCATATATGCCAGTCCCAATCCCCCAATTCATCCCACCAACCTCCTCCTTCCCATGGTATCCATACATTTGTTCTCTACTTCTGTGTCTCTATTTCTGCTTTGCAAGTACATTCATCTGTATCATTTTTTTAGATTCCACATATAAGCTATATTATGTGATATTTGTTTTTCTGACACTTCACTGTGTATGACAGTCTCTAAGTCTGTTCAGATCTCTACAAATGGCACTTTTGTTTCTTTTTATGGCTGAATATTATTCTACTGTGTGTATATATTTCATCTTCTTTATGCATTTCTCTGTTAATGGGCTTTTAGGTTGCTTCCATATCCTGTCTATTATAAATAGCACTGCAATGAACTTGGGGTCCCTGTATCTTTCTGAATTGTAGTTTTCTCTGGGTATATCCCTAGGAGTGGGATTGCTGGGTCATATGGTAGTTCTATTTTTAGTTTATTTTTTTATTATTATTTTTTACTATTCTCTATAGTGGCTGTATCAATTTACATTTCCACCAACAGTGTAAGAGGGTTCCTTTTTCTCCACACCCTCTCCAGCATTTATTGTTTGTAGATTTTTTGATAATGGCCATTCTGACCGTAGTGAGCCGATACCTCACTCTAGTTTTAATTCACATTTCTCTAATGCTTAGTCATGTTGAGCATCTTTTCATTTGTTGTGGCCATTTCTATGTCTTCTGCCTAGGTACCAACCCCAGGGGAAGGGCTGGCTTCTCTCATCCCACGGTTTGAGTTCTTACTTCCATTGATTAAGCTCTTGCTCTCTGCCAGCCACTGTGATACATCATCACAGCATTCATAGCAGGATTGAGGACATCAAGGCCTGGAGAGGTTGCCTGACTGTCTGCTAGCAAGCAGAGGAGGTAGTGTGCAATACAGGGTCTGTCTCTCTCCATCATCCCAACTTTAACCATTAAGCAACATTG
This sequence comes from Bubalus kerabau, assembly GCF_029407905.1. Taxonomy (NCBI): domain Eukaryota; kingdom Metazoa; phylum Chordata; class Mammalia; order Artiodactyla; family Bovidae; genus Bubalus; species Bubalus kerabau. Next base: position 89,261,867 of record NC_073629.1, read on the forward strand.
TCTGTCTTCTTAATTCTTTGGGGAAATTTTTCTGCCGCTATGATGAAGCAAATGTAATATTCACTTTTCTAGAGTCCCAAGCGGAGAAGGCAATGGCACCCCACTCCAGTGTTCGTACCTGGAGAATGCCAGGGATGGGGGAGCCTGGTGGGCTGCCGTCTATAGCGTCGCACAGAGTCGGACACAACTGAAGCAACTTAGCAGCAGCAGCAGCAGCAGAGTCCCAAGCTATTTCCTTTCAATCCCTATTCAGCTGTCCCCTACCATAAAGTGTGGCTTTTTCTTAGTGTGTTTCTGGTATATTAGCCTTTGGCTAGTTTTCGGAGGTGAGAGGAAAAATACCTCTTGGGTATGTTTGCCCAGATGCAATGGAAAGACACGTGCATGGCATGATACTTAAGACTTGAACTTACAAGGTTTCTTTGGGTAGCTGCATTTTGGGGAGCCTTGTTGTTTTGCTGACTTGATTCTCACAGCAGTGTGCCGACATAGCTGTGACTGCCTTCATTTTACAGAGGTAGAGATGGAAACATGCAAATATAAACTGACACCAGTCCTAGAATCTTTGAAAAACTGATGCCCACTCCCAGTAGGTCTCTGAACACACGTGTAGCTCAGGTCCCCAAACATGTAAGACATCTAGCACTGATAGAAACTGTCTTTCACACTCCAGCACTCTTGGGTTTTTCCAGGGTACCATTTTATGTGAGCTTTGTACAGTCATTTTACATTTCTGCGCTTCATTCTTCCATCTCTTCTAAGAGATGCTCAGAATAGTGATGGTGGTTAGAAACACAGGTGCTGGAGTCCACAGCCTGGATCCTCTCTTTTTTGCTCCCCAGCTGTGTGATGGTGGATCAGTTACATCATTTGGAATCTTAGGTTTTGAAGTGAGGATAATGACAATACTAATCTAATGATATATCTATCAAGATGAAATAATTTATGTAGATATAATGCTTACAATAGTATCTTACATATGGTAAGCTCTTTCTATATGTATTAGCTACTATAATTATGAACCGGCATTATTTACCATTCAAACATTTCATAAGCCACTACTGTGTGCCAGACACCGTGCTGGATAGTAGGGTGGGTTCCTGGCATCCCTTTCAGCTCTGATGTTCCATGATGGATATAAACAGCCAGACCCTCCATCACTGGTGGAAGCATTGTATGGTTCGCTTCAGGGGATATTCTGACTCTCTGCTTACAAATTGTTATGTGTGAAATGAAAAATGCATTTAGCTGTTATTTTCTTTTACCCATCTTGTTCATGTAGGTGGATTGTATTTTACTACCTAATTAAGAGTAATGGGAAAAAAATGGAAGGGAGCACATTTGTAGCTGATGTGTGGGTTGAAGTTTCCTGAGATGAGAAACAAACTCATAAACAAGAGAGACAATAGCACTATTTAAATGAGAAAATCCACGGATCGCAGCACACTGAGTGCTGCCATTTTACTGTCTTGGGGCCAGGAGAAGGAGAGCATGAGCATATTTGCACATAGTGACCCTGGTCCTGCAGAGAGCAGGACACATTTGGATATGAAGATTATTTTCACCCTGTCATATTAGCATCATCCTATCTTTCTGCACACCTTTCCACTGCTGCACAAATCAGAGATAAGTCTGGGACCTCACGCAAGCCAGATCAGAAGAGGATAAACTGGAGAGGCTTAGCCTGTTTCTTCTCTTTGGGAACTAGCACGTACGTGAACACCAGTTTCTCCTTGCTTCCAGGTTACAGAATTTAGCCACACATACTGGAAAGAGCCTGTTACTTTAGGGTTAGATTATGACTCCTGCTCTTTTAATTATATATTCCTCGCCACCCTTGAGTAAGAGATATCTTTCTGAGGCTCTTGCCTTCTTGGGAGTATGGGGCACAGAATTAGACTTGGCCTGATATCCTATAAAGAAAGCTGAGTGCCGAAGAATTGATGATTTTGAACTGTGGTGTTGGAGGAGACTCTTGAGAGTCCCTTGGACTGCAAGGAGATCCAACTAGTCCATCCTAAAGGAGATCAGTCCTGGGTGTTCATTGGAAGGACTGATGTTGAAGCCGAAACTCCAGTACTTTGGCCACCTGATGTGAAGAACTGACTCATTTGAAAAGACTCTGATACTGGGAAAGATTGAAGGCAGGAGGAGAAGTGGATGACAGAGGATGAGATGGTTGGATGGTATCACCGACTCAACGAACATGAGTTTGAGTAAACTCTGGGAGTTGGTGATGGACAGGGAGGCCTGGAGTGCTACAGTCTATGGGGTCGTAGAGAGTCAGACACGACTGAGTGACTGAACTGATATCCAAAGCCTGGTATAGTGGGAAGTGCATGGTCTTTGCAGACAGAGAGACCCCACCTGACTCGTGGCCGCTCCTCTTTACTGCACTGCTCAGAACCTCAGTTTCCTCTTTTGCTAATTGAGCACAATATTAGCTGTGTCTCCAGGCTGTTGCAGGGTCTAATGGTGTGTCATGTGTTTGGTTGGAATGTAGTAGTCCATTTAAATTAAAATGTTGGGCCCCCTTAGACCTGTTTCTTTATCATGAAATGCAGAATATGTGCAAAAAAGTTTATGACCTCATATGTGGACAATTAATGAACAATAAGCAAATGCGATTCATGGGGTTGCAAAGAGTCGGACACGACTGAGCGACTGAACTGAACTGAACTGAAGCAAATAAAAATAAAATGAAACTCCAGGTACCCACTCTCCAGGCCATGAAAGAGAACACTATAAATCACTCAACACTTCTTAAGATCTCCTTGATAGCATCCCCCTGCCTACTCCCCAGGTAACTTCTAGCTTGAATTTCATGTCAGTCATTTCTTTCGTGTCTTTTCATAGGTCTCCCTAAACAATTTGTATTTGATTTCATTTTTCTGGCTTTTGAACTTGACATAAATGTAATCTTACTGAAAAACACTTTTGTTTTGCATTGTATTTTCAAAATTTCTTGCCATCGATGCATGTAGCTATAGTTCAGTAATTTTTGCTGCTGTATAGTATTCTGTTCCTAGGATCTCTATCTAACCTAGTAATGGAGTCATTTGGTTAGTTTCTACATTTTTTACTGTTATGAAATATGTTGTTATAAATATTCTATCCCTTTGATTTTGAAGCTGAAAAGGTCTTTCCAGATGGTTTTTTTCTTTTTGATGTCTGATCTTATTTGTTACTCTTAGAATATGGTGTTTTTGACTGGACTCAGACTTAAAGGTAGAAGCTCTCAGAGGGGACAGCCTGCATGTCTTGGGAATCTGTTCTTGGTATTTTTCTTTGGGCTGCTTCATTCTTCTGGCGCAAAGTATAGCGCATTCTGCAGCCTCTTCCTTGCTTTTCTTAGTATGCTGTTTCTTCCGAGCAATAGGCCAACATCTGTGTTGCAGAACAAGTTTAATAACAAGATGCTGAATCTCGGGTGCTTTGGTTCTAGGTTCCTTACCTTCATTGTTTAGGGGCTTTCTCACAGCATACTGGCAGACCTCATCTTCTTTAGAGAGATTAGAAAGTCTGCGGATTCTGCTAGCTCCTTTGGGCCCTGGGCCATGAGGCATAACAGTATCAATGAGTCCAAAAATATCCTTCTCCCTCTTTTTAATGATGATCAAATTGAGAACATTCAGATTGGCACCCACAGTACAACCTCGTATAGACTTGCACTTTCTTTCTCCAGTCCTCCTTGGGCTGTAACAGGAATGCCCCTTACTAATAGCAGGTGGGCTCAGCCATGGGTCAAGACACCCTACTTCATGGGGAAACCTTGTTTGTGGTTCCCACCACTAATTCAGACCACAGAAACCTTCCATTCTTCACTGGAATGTCAGCAGCAACTTGTGTGGCCATACACTTCTCATGAAAGGTATAACGTTTTCATTCACTGTCCACTTCAATGAGTTTCTGGCGGCCAGTGGGAGGGAAAGAGATGTTCAGCTTCATCCCGAAGCAGCCGACCACCTCCGAGGCACCATGACAAAGAGCTGGACAGCTTTTTTAAAAATAAAAATGCTGCGCTTCCTTATTTATGGCTGTACCGGGTCGCCAATGCTGTATGCGGGTTTTCTCTAGTTGCAGCGCTGGGGGCCATTCCTCATTGCGGTGTGCAGTCTTCTCATGGCAGTGGTCTCAGTAGTTGTGGCTCACAAGCTTAGTTGCCCTGGAGCATGTGGGGCCTTCCCAGATCAGGGCTCAAACCAGTATCCCCTGCATTGGCAGGTGGATTCTTAATGACTGGACCACCAGGGGAGCCTGAAACAGTTGCTCGGCCTAGTTGTTTTCCATATCAGACAGCTGAGGCCTAAGAGAGCAGGGCGAGTCCCCAGGTTCCGCAGCTAGTGAATGGCAGTCGGGGCCCATCACCCAGGTCTCTTGTCCAGTTTGGCTGATGCTGTGGTAGAGCCTCATGTCTGATAGTTTGCCTTTTTATTTTAAGCAATTTCCCATACTTTTGATATTATAATTTTGGAAGTTTTATTTGAGAGAGCTCTTTAAGACTCTTCTAGAAATATGCTGGCATTTGCTATTGAGATGGTTTTTCTCCCCGTCTCTGAAGTTGGGGCTGTGTTGGCCTCTGTCCCATTAATGCTGGCCTTGGGCACACCCCATGGCTATGGACCTATCGTAAGCTTCTACCCCTTCAGCAATGAGAGCCTCTGAGACATGTTTCAATCAGGGAAGGAATCAAAATAGACCCAAGATGGCCAGGGGGAAAAACTGCTAAGGAAAGAGGGATCTGATTCCTTACAAGGCACTTTCTTAGGAAATGTCCCTTTACTATAAATAGGAATGGATATTCAATTTTAGGCCCCCTTTAAAAAAAAAAAAAAAAAACTCTCTAGGACCAAAATTAGATTGGAGGCTGATGGAATGAATGTAGGATGGGGTGATTCTGTGCTGAGACACATCTGAAAGTTTGAGCAGCTGGTGCGGTGGAACAGCTGAGCCGCAAACAAATAGCAGCTGATTTTAGCACTTCTTATTTCAAGATGCCCTGGTTTGTTAACTCCAGCATTCGACTTACTGGTAAGCTCTCTTCTCGGAGCCCCTCAGCATCTCATCCCTCTCTGCTACCCGTAAACTGTGCTACCTTGATCAAGTGATGCCTCTTTCTGGGCTTCAGCATCCTGCATCCTGTCGTGGGAAGAGTAGCCTGCGTTTGTTAAGAGCTTGTCATGTGCCAGGCACCATGCCAAGCACTCTGTATGCTGCTGCTGCTAAGTCGCTTCAGTCGTGTCCGACTCTGTGCAACCCCATAGATGGAAGCCCACCAGGCTTCCCCGTCCCTGGGACTCTCCAGGCAAGAACACTGGAATGGGTTGCCATTTCCTTCTCCAATGCATGAAAGTGAAAAGTGAAAGGGAAGTTGATCAGTCGTGTCCGACTCCTAGCGACCCCATGGACTGCAGCCCTCGAGGCTCCTCCGTCCATGGGATTTTCCAGGCAAGAGTACTGGAGTGGGGTGCCATTGCCTTCTCTGAGCACTCTGTATAGATCACCTTATTTAGTTTTCACAATAACACTATCAGACGAGAACTTTTATGTTTTTTTATACGGACGAAATTGAGCACAGAAAATAGAGTTGCATTCAGCACATCGATCCCAATGAAACGGGGAATTGGGGAATTGTCCTGGGAGAGATCTGTTTGGGCCTCTTTCCCTCATACTTGTTTTGGACTTTTTTTTTTTTTTTTTTTTGCTGTCTCTGTTTTTTGGCCATGCCACATGGCTTGCAAGATCTTAGTTCCCTGACCAAGGATTGAACCTGGACCCTCAACAGTTAGCGTGTGGAGTCCTAGCCACCGGACTGCCAGGGAATTCCCTGTGCCTCATACTCTGAGCAGGAACTATTGTGTGTTTTAGGTGTCCCCCTTTCCACAAGGCCCTTCACATCTGACACCTGGCCATCACCATCTATCTGTCAGCTGTGGAACCACAGAAAAGAATTTGGTTAGGATTCTGAGTTTGTGATTTGCATTTGTTTGGAGAGAATGCCCAAGTTTCCTGCCTCCCTTTCACGGAGATCTGTCACCCCTGAAAGTGTAAAAATCACTGACTTCATGTGAAAGTCACTAAGACAACAAACCACTGCCGTCAACCATTTGAAGACAAGGAAATAGACTTGTTTTTCTTATGAATGAATAAATTTTCAAAGGCTTATACTGATTACTTTTTAATGATCTGACCAAATATTTTGAAGTCGTATAAACACAGTGGAAATTCACTGTAAGGGATGTATCTTCAAACTCAGAGTAGTAGCCTGTTTTGTGAGTTAAACTATGTATGCACAGTCATGTCCAATTCTTTGCAACCCAAGCACTGCAGCCTGCCAGGCTCCTCTGTCCATGGGATTTCTCAGGTTAGAATACTGGAGTGGGCTGCCAGTTCCTCCTCCAGGGGATCTTCCCAACCCAGGGATTGAACCCAGGTCTCCTGTACCTCCTGCACTGGCAGGTGGATTCTTTACCACTGAGCTACCAGGGTCTTTTCCAGTGAATCAGTTCTTTGCATCAGATGGCCCAAAGTACTGGAGCTTCAGCTTCAGCATCAGTTCTTCCAATGAATATTCAGGACTGATTTCCTTTAGGATGGACTGATTGGATCTCCTTGCAGTCCAAGGGACTCTCAAGAGTCTTCTCCAACATCACAGTTCAAAAGCATCAATTCTTCGGCACTCAGCTCTATTTGTGGCCCAACTCTCACATCCATACATGGCTACTGGAAAAACCATAACTTTGACTAGACAGATCTTTGTCAACAAAGAAATGTCTCTGCTTTTTAATATGCTTTCTATGTTGGTCATAGCTTTTCTTCCAAGGATCAAGCATCTTTTAATTTCATGGCTGCCATCACCAGCTGCAGTATCTTGGATCCCAAGAAAATAAAATCTGTCAGTTTCCATTGTTTCCCCATCTATTTGCCATGAAGTGATGGGACTGGATGCCATGATGTTAGTTTTTTGAATGTTGAGTTTTAAGCCAGCTGTTTCACTGTCCTTTTTCACTTTCATCAAGAGGCTCTTTAGTTCCTCTTAGCTTTCTGCCCTAAGAGTGGTGTCATCTACTTATCTGAGGTTATTGATATATATCCTGACAGTGTTGATTCCAGCTTGTGTTTCTTCCAGTCCAGCATTTCTCATGATGTACTCTGCATATAAGTTAAATAAGCAGGGTGACGATATACAGCCTTCATCTACTCCTTCTCCAATTTGGAATCAGTCCATTGTTCCATGTCCAGTTCTAACTGTTGCTTCTTGACCTGCAGATAGCTTTCTCAGGAGGCAGGTAAGGTGGTCTGTTATTTCCATCTCTTGAAGAATTTTCCACAGTTTGTGTGGTCCACACAATCAAAGGCTGTGGCATAGTCAATAAAGCACAAGTAGATGTTTTTCTGGAACTCTCTTGCCTTTTCTATGATCCAGTGGATTTTGGCAATTTGATCTCTGGCTTTTCTGCCTTTTCTAAATCCAGTTTGAACATCTGAAAGTTTTCAAGTCACATACTGTTGAAGCCTAGCTTGAAGAATTTTGAACATTACTTTGCTAACATGTGATATGAGTGCAATTGTGTGATAGTTTGAACATTTTTTGGCATTGCCTTTCTTTGGGATTGGAATGAAAACTGACCTTTTCCAGTCCTGTGGCCACTGCTGAGTTTTCCAAATTTGCTGGCATATTCAGTGCAGCCCTTTAATAGTACCATCCTTTAGGATTTGAAATAGCTCAGTTGGAATTTCATTGCCTCCACTATCTTTGTTCATAGTGATGCTTCTTAAGGCCCACTTGACTTCACATTCCAGAATGTCTGGTTCTAGGTGAGTATCACACCATCATGGTTTTCTGGGTCATTAAGATCTTTTTTGTATAGTGCTTCTGTGTATTCTTGCCACCTCTTCTTAATATTCTTACTAGTCAATAGTAATGGTAATCAACACTAACAATGGTTTGCATTTATTGAGCACATATTATATTTGGCTCTCTTTTTAAGACTCTACATGAATTAACAAATATAATTACCAGAACTGCAATTTGAAGTAGGTACCAAACTACTTTGTTCATTTTACAGAGAGGAGAATTGAGGTACAGAGAGCTTAAGGATTTGTCCAAGGTAAATCTGAGACCAGGCCAGAATGTGTCGCATTAACTCTGATGGCAGGTATCTAATACAGAGCAAGTTAATATAGTCACTCTTTGGATGACCTTCATTATAATCCCTTAAGTCTGAGACTTTTGCCTCTTCCTGAAAGGTCTAAGATGAAGGAGTCAAACATTGCTTAAATGCCTAACAGGGACAAGTGTTTTTACATATGTTATTGGCTCTTCATTACTGTTCCATGCCTATATTTATCATGGCACTTTTTGGTTGTTATAGGTTTACCTGTTTGATGTTCTCTTAGGCTCTGAGCTATTCACTATCTCTGTATTGGTGACCTTTTGCTGTAGTTAACAAGCCGCCCCCAAATTTCAGTCGTTATTCAGGTCAGCTGTATCTCTGCTCAGCTCAGTCCCAAGAGCCTGGTCATTCCAGAAACCCAGGCTCTGAGGTTCTCATGGCAAAGGGCAGAAATGCCAAAGTCTGCATTGACCAACATTATGTGCCTTTAAGGTTTCTGCTCAGTTGGGGTGCACATTATGTTTACTCATATCCTCATTGGTCAGACTAGGAATGTGGCCATATCTGCCATTGGGGCAGGGGACATCCTCTGTCTCCCTTGAGGTGCTGGCAGTCATGTGGCAAAAGGCATGGATGAATAAACCCCTCACTGGGAAGGGCACAAGCAGTTGGGGATCATTACACAGTGTACTACCATCTGAATGATCTTGGATGAACAACTCTCTCTTATTCAAGAGAAAACTGAAGCCTGGAGATACTATGTACATGCTCAATTACAGAATTCTGTGACTTGAGCAAGTTTTACTGATTCCATGTGCATGCTCATTCCCCATCTGGTTTCCAACGTCATCTCTTTCTGCTCTGAAATGTATACTCTATTCTTGGGCCACACTGAGTTTTATGTAATTTATCGAAGCAATGTGTACATTCATAATCTGTGACTTGGTGTATAATGTTCTGTTTGTAATTGCATTTTCCTCTTTCTGTCCTGATAAATGCTCATTCTTTTCCTGAATACTCAGGGCCTCTGAAAGCATCACTTGTTTCTCCTGGACTTGGGGGCAGGGGCGGAGCTCTCTCACTCTTCTTTGGTGTCCTCTCTCACCTCGGTGCTCTGTCTTTGCATTTTAGTTGTGTGTGGACCTCTCTCTTTCCTCAGCCAGGCTGAGATTTTCTGGAAGGCAAAGGGAGAAGGGCTGTTTTTTAGCTGTGAGTCCCTACAACAGTACAGAGAAGGGGCGTAAATGTGCTTTGAGATAATGAATAGATGAAAATTTCCTACCTAAGAACGACACTTGTCAGTGTGGCTCAGTAGTCTTGAAGTTCATATCTACATCAAGTAGGTTGGATTTACATCATCTCAGAACAAAAGGCCTAGGAAATCGGTCCACTGTCATGACTTACATGTATTCCAGCTGCATATTGTTCTTTCTTTTAAAACTCGGCAGTTTTTAGACATATTTCCACATTGAGTGATTTTTATCCCTCCATTTTCTGGTCGAAAACAGGCACCAATTATTCTCTTTAATTAAGTGGTTTTATGTTATTAATTGTTTCTAACTTACAGAAGTCCCACGAGACCCTTTATATGTTTCCAAATGAAGCCAGGAAGAAAAGTGCATTAATTATACACACAAACTCCTTTTGGCGAATTAAACATGATGCACAGTGAACATGAAATGGCTCGCCCTCCTGGGCTGTCAATCTTGTCATTAGTGATGGCTTGTATTCGTAGTATTGACATGGGCTTATCCAAATTGGATTCTGCAAAGAGTCATTTTAATTTTGCACAAATGTGAAAAGATGAAGTACTTTGACGTGCCTTTTTTTCTTAACTCCCTCTGTTGCTGAGTGACTGGAGCTCCTCTGGTTGTGATACCAACTTCATATTTTATAGTGCTTGTAAAACACCAGATGTTTCCTTATCAGGCCACAGAGCACCTGTAGGTGAGTCTCACAGGTGGAGATATTGACATTCTGCAGTTAAATCAGGTCATACCTCTTAAGTCTGCAACCAGAAAGGGGCAGATCCTTTAGAGTTATTCATGTTTTTAAATATTTCTCTGAGCAGGGATAGGAACAGAGTTGTGTCTAAGCCCCTTTCCGATCATTTTCAACGGGCAGCAAAAAGGAATTATTCGTATTGTTTGGGCACCAGTTCTGTTCCAAGATGTGAAAGTGAAAACGTTAGTCGTTCGGTCATGTCCAACTCTCTGCGACCCCCATGGACTACAGCCTGCCAGGCTCCTCTGTCCATGGGATTCGCCAGGCAAGAATACTGGAGTGGGTTGCCATTTCCTTATCCAGGGTATCTTCCCAACCCAGGGATCAAACTCAGGTCTCCCTTATTGCAGGCAGATTCCTTACTGTCTGAGCCATCAGGGAAGTCCCTCTAAGATATATTGATGAGAAAGTACGGTATTTGAATATGTATTATGTGCCAGGTGCTGTTTTAAGTGATTCACAGGACTGGCTCAGTTGATCCTGAGGTGATCCTCAGTTGATCCTACCCTGTGAGGTAGGATTATTATCATCCTAATGCGTAGTTGAGGCAGAGAGAGATTAAGTCACTCTCTTAAGGCCACCCAGATAGAAAGTGGCAGTTAAGATTCAAGCCCAAAAGTTGGGCACTAGATCCCAGGCTCTTAGCTCTGCATCTTAGTGCTTCCCCAGCAGTGATATCATACCCTTTTATTAAGGGGCATATGATCCCCTGCGGGAGGCAGTCAGAAATTCAAAGCAATATTATACATGGCTGTGGTTACTGTATGATGATGCCATGGAAGATGATCCTCAGTCCCCAAGAGGCATGGATACAGGATTCTGGGACTGTTCTTGGCCACCGCTGAGTTTTTGTCTTGAAACTGCATTATCTGAAAAGCACATTACATTTCTAAGGCTTCTTTCTTTCTGAAAAGAGCTTGTTGTGATGTTTAGAATACTCTAGGGAAATGACTCACCTTCTAACCTAAAAAAAAGAACCCCTTAGGTTGATTGTCTCTGATGCCATTCACTGAGGACCTGTGTGTGCTGGGTGATTAAGACCCTGAAGAGCTTCCCAGGGAATTGTGTAGCCACAAAAAACAGAAAATAGTTGTTGAAGTTTATTGAGGACTTACTACAGGTGAGTCACCATCCTAAGTTCTTTACACAATTTTTTATTATAACTACTTTAAAAATAGGTGTTTCACCTGCATTCTGCTGGGAATTGAGTATGAGTGAGTTTGAGCTATGTGTCTACTTTAAAGGCAAAGTCTTCCCTCGAAATAAAATGTTGAGATGATTGAGTTTTACTGTCTCTGAAAAGATCATATTATTCAACGGTATTCATGGAATATCTCCTATATGTTAAATATTAATAGTATCCTAGGTCCAAGGGAAACAGCAGTGGACCAAACCAAAATGCAGCTCTCAAAATGGAGCTAACATTTTAGTGGAAACAGGTAGACAATAAATGCAATAAGCAGATCTAATACTAGATGCTTAAGAGTGATGGGAAGAAATGAAAAAGGGAAGGGGGATAAGTAGTGAATTAATAACGTTGTTGTGTGCATTCTCACTCAGTTGTATCTGACTCTTTGTGACTCCTATGGACTGTATAGCCTGCCAGGCTTCTCTGTCCATGGGATTTTCTAGGTAAGAATACTGCAGTGGGTTGGCCTTTCCTTCTCCAGGGGCTCTTCCCAACCTAGAGATCGAACCTGCGTCTCCTGTGGCTCCTGCGTTGGCAGGCAGATTCTTTACCACTGAGCCACCTGAGAAGCCCCAAGTAGTGAGTGAGTTGCAGTTTTAAGTAACCTGCTAAGAGAGGACCTCTGTGCGTGTATGTGTTTATTGAAGTTTAAATAAAAATCTAGTCACCACCACCAGTTCTGCTTCGGGTCTATGATTTTTCTCCATTGCTTTCATAAAATCCTTATGTACATGGACTTTCCTGGTAGTCCAGTGGTTAAGAGTCCACCTGCCAGTGCAGGGGACAGACGCAAGTTCAAGCCCTGGTCTGGGAAGGTCCCACGTGCCACAGAGTAACTAAGCCCGTGTGCCACAACTGCCGAGCCCTTGTGCTGCAAATACCGAAGCCTGGTGCTGTAGAGCCTATGCCTTGCAACAAGAGAAGCCACTGCACTGAGAAGCCCACACCACAAGGAAGAGTAGCCCCCGCTCACTGCAACTAGAGAAAGCCTGTGCGCAACAAAGACCCAGCACAGCCAAAACTAAATAAATACAATTAAAAGAAACAGTCCTCATGTACAAAGCGTTTAACAACATGGCCTTGCCCACCTCTCATTTCATAGAGCCTACCCCCGCCCCCCACCATACACTGTGCTCCAGCCCCACTGATCTTTGTTTCCTTGAACATCCCACATCTTTTTGTCCTCCGCCTTTTTGTGTGCCATTTCCTCTGCTGGCAACACGTTCTCACTTCCTTGAGGAAGCTTTTCTGGACATCACTCACCCCTCTAGTTCCACTTCATTCCATCACACAGTGTCTGACTTACACTTTATTGGGGTTGTCTTTGCTTAATCCATGTAGAAGGAATGGGTGTACCTAGACAGGAGGAAGGGAAGAGAAAAGGGGAAAAAGACAGGAAGATAAGCCTGAAAGGAAGGGAAATTAAAGGAGGAAGGAAGTTAGGAAGAACGGAAATAAAAAAGGGAGAAAGGAAGGGAGAGTGGATAAAAAAAGAGGAGGAGGAAAGGAAGAAATTAGTTTAAAAATTTTATTGAAGTATAGTTGATTGACAACCTTGTGTTTAATTCTGCTTAACAGAAAAGTGACTCAGTTATATATATATATATTTTCATATTCTTTTCCATTATGGTTTATCATAGGATATTGAATATAGTTCACTGTGCTGTATTGTGGGAGAAGGCAATGGCACCCCACTCCAGTACTCTTGCCTGGAAAATCCCATGGATGGAGGGGCCTGGTGGGCTGCAGTCCATGGGGTTGCTAAGAGTCGGACACGACTGAGCGACTTCACTTTCACTTTTCACTTTCATGCACTGGAGAAGGAAATGGCAACCCACGCCAGGGTTCTTGCCTGGAGAATCCCAGGGACGGGGGAGCCTGATGGGCTGCCGTCTTTGGGGTCGCACAGAGTCGGACACGACTGAGCGACTTAGCAGCAGCAGCAGCGGCAGTGCTGTATGGTAGGACCTTATTTATTACCCATTCTGTATATAATAGTTTGTATCTGCCCATCCCAAACTTCCAATCTTTCCCTCCCCCACTGAAATCAGAGTTTTTGATCAGACACCACAATACCATAGTTGTATTTTCAAGACATGAGTCGAGATTAATTGTGGAGAGGAAGTCGTTTAATTCTGGCACTCATCTGCCCCACTTTGGCAGCTCTTTTGCAGTTTCATTCTTTGAGTCAATAAGACACTGAATTTTCTGTGGCCCCTGGGACTGAACTCTGCTGATAGAAGGAGGGAAGGTAGGGCTGATGAGGGAAAATGCCTCTGCAAACTCCTCTTGCCTCTCCCGAAGCATGATGAATCGTAGAAGTCCTGATTGAAAATTCTAATCACAGCTTTGCTGTCCTCCAGACCCCACCCGTTGACAGTTGATTCACTCTTTTTCATGCCCGCTGCCTCTCTGTAGTATGGTGGCTCTTATGCAGGAGTCTATCATTAGCAGACAAAGCATGATAAATTGGCCGGGGTTCCCTTCGTCCTTAGAACGTAGGATATGCTTCTTTTTTTAGACTGTCAGGGCCTGTGTGGGACATGGTCATGAAGGAAGGAAGTAACACAATATTGGGTGTGCCTGTTTGCTGCTGCTGTTGAGAAAGAGAATGATGCATTATGAAGAAAAAGTAGATTGCGAGCATCCCAACCCCCCACCTGCAACCCAAGAGCAACTGATGCGGAAAATCACTGATCACCATCAATGCCCCAATGGAGTCTGCGATTTCATTGAAGATGTAATACCCCTTTCAAAATCAGAGTAGTAAACAATTTCTAAAATTGAATCTCAAAAAGAAAAATCAACCCACGTAAAGTCTTTGGACACTTTGAGGTGATTTAAGATCCAGAAGGATTAGGATTGATTGATTTTGATCTTGGAAGGAGGTTCACAGCAGTTCTGGAATCTGTGGTCTCCCTGGATATGATGCTATGAATGTCAGTCAGATACTAGCTTATTTTATTTTTTAATTTGATTCTAGGACCCCGAGTCTGTATTTAATGTTTCAGTGAGCAGAACAGTTATGTTTGGCTCCAGCGAAAGATTGATAGAAGCGATTTTCGGCTGTGGAATCAAAACATAGTGAAAAAATGTCACGTTTAAATAAAATGCAGTACTTGGAGGCATCATGTGGTCTCAAAATAAATGAATTCATGGCACAAAGTTGACATATTTTGAAGGAGAATTTCTTTCAAAAATTTGAGGTGATTCATTTTTATGATTAACTGCAGTAAAAACAATTATGACAGCATTTTTAAGGAAAGAAAGAAGCTTTGAGGTGTTCATAGGTAACATCCTATTGTGTTCATATTTATACGTTGCCTTATGCAGCCTATGACGTTGTATGTTTGTGATGTTTGGCTGAAGGCCCTGGAGCTCTGGGGGTGCTCATTCATCCCAGGGCTCATTTGTTATTTGTAGTTTGGTAGGGGAAGGGGCAGGGAGCCTTAGCAGAAGCAATGATGAGAAATTCACTGGATTTGGATTCAGAAAGATCTGAGTGTGAATAACTCTGTGTGACCCCAGGCAGGTAACCTAGCCTCTTGACATCTCCCTATCCATTCCTAAAAGTTGGGACAAAACAAGGTAGAAATGAGTCCTCGGTGTCTAGCACAGGGCCTTGCATGCACTTAGTAAAGGGTGAAAGACATAATGGCGAGCATCAGTAGTGTTCATTTTGCCAACATGGTTGGGTATTTACTCTGTTGTCTATTTGAAGCTCTGTACTTGATATCACAGATCTCAAGGATCTTATAATCCAGAGAGGAGTTGGGTGGACTAACAAGGAGTGGGAAACCAGGAGTAGGAGAGGACTGAACTGAGAGTAGCGTCTCAATTTTGTAATCAAGCCTAGTGCAGTAACTAGTTCATGTGGACCTCTTGGAAGATATCTGCTGAATAAATTGAGTTGAAAAGGCAAGAAGTGGGATTAGAAGGTTAAAAAAAATCTATGTATTAGCATCCTCCAGTGAAGCAGAACCAAGAGGATGTGTGTATATATAGAAAGGTTTATTTTAAGGAATTGGCTCATGAAGTTATGGAATCTGGCAGTTTCATTTGATGAACGCCTATGTATGCTTCAAAACCCGATTCCATGTTTATTATCTCTTTATCTCCTCAATGCTATGAAGATATACACTATTTTTTTTTTAATTTTATTTTATTTTTAAACTTTACATAACTGTATTAGTTTTGCCAAATATCAAAATGAATCCGCCACAGGTATACATGTGTTCCCCATCATCTGCAACTGACAGATTATTCGGGGGGGTTCAAGTTTGCAAGTTGCCTTTTCATGTAAAGGGATTTTTGGTGCTCATTTTACATTTACTTTTGATTCTCTACTTTGGTTCATTTCCTTTCTGACTGTATAACCAGGATCCCTAGAAAATGACAGGTGCAAAACACACCCCATTTTACATGCGAGGTAGCCTAATCGTTATTTTTGAACAGGGAGAAATGACCAATAAACATGAGTGAGTGCTTGGTGTAAGTTCACTGTCACTGGACTGGGCTCTTTGCAGCTGAATGGCCCCCTGAAAGTCAGTGATGGCCATAGCTGAGTTCCACTTATTTTCACTCCCATCTGGGGTTCAGTAAAACTCAAGTTTGTCTCTGCTTGAGGAAATCGCATAAAAAGATGTGTATGTATGTGAGTGTTCACACACATGTATGTCTGACCCTTTAGCCTATTCCCTTACTTGTATTTGCAGGCAACTTGTTATCCCTATTATCCTTCTCCCTAGAATCATTTGATGTAATTGCTTCACAGAACTCCTTGCAACTCCTTAGTGGGCTGTGATCTTTTATGCCTCCAAACTCCTGAGTTCTTCCTGCCTTGAACGTTCAGCTTCTTCCTTTATCCACCTGATGGACTCCTAGGTATGCTTCAAAACCTCATTCAGATGTTAGCCCTCTGAAGGTTACCCTGCTTTTTCTTTGGGCCCCCAGTGAATTCCGTTCTCTTTGGTGGCTCCTCTTGGACTTGTGTTTGCCCCTGTTGTTGGCCTTATGATGCTGCAGTATAATTATTTCTGACCATGAATCTAGTGCCTCTTTGTATTTAACAGTCTTTAGAGTCTGAAAAAAAAAAAGACTAGATTTGAGTCCCAGAGTTGGTCTTTACTGATTTTTGAAACTTGAACAGGTGACTCAACATTTTTGGGCCGCAGCTTTCTCATTTGCAGAATGCAGATAATAGTGTGTCTCTTTGCAGTATTAAGGAGGTAATAAACATGAAGCAGCAAGCACAATGCCTATCCCATGGTGAGCATCCAAGAAGTGGGGTGCTGGTGTGACTACCTCAATATGCCTTTTCCTTTTGTTTTCATTTGAGCCTCTCTGAGGCCAGGAGCCTTATCCTCTTTATTTCTGTATCTTTAGCTCCTAGCACAGCATGCTCAGTAAATCGCTAGTAAATTCTGTGTGAGTTGAATCCATAGAATCATTTACAAACCCATAGGCTGTGGTTTGCAAACTTCACTTTGATCATTCATTAAGGGGATTTTCATTTTATCTTCATGTCTGGGCAGGGGACTGAAACAGCTATTTTCTTTGAAGGTACCTAATGCCAGAAGTTTTGACTTTCTGTGGAGTCACCTGGACTTTGGGATTTACTTCTCTTTCATTCCCAAGGTCACTGTCCCCTTTTAGTGCCAGCCAGAAGTATAGGCATGCCTGTGATTGGCTTAGCCAAGCAGGAACTTATAATTACTGCTGCTCTCCCCGAGAAGCATTATACTAAGTTGATCTGAGTACATACAGAGAAAGCTTGTTCGGTTCAGGCCTCAGGGCCAATTGGAGGCTGTGTGGTCCTTTTCTTGTGTACCTCTCATGAAGCATTTAACATAAGCAAACAATAGCATGTGGTTTGTTATTACACAGCTTTGAACACACAGATGTGGTCATTTCTATTCATGGATGATGGTAGTAAAGAAGGAAATAGTAGAGTGATGAAATCAAGCAGATCTGTTTTCAAATTCTGGCTGTGCCATTTAAAAGGAGGGGGTGTGCAAAGACCAGTTCCTTAAGCTCTCTCTGCCTCAGAGTCGTCATTAAAACATAAATTGATGCCTCTACCATAGAGAACAGTATGGAGGTTCCTTAAAAACCTGAAAATAGTTATACGATCCAATAGTCCCACTCTTAAGCATCTACTTGGGAAAGATGAAAACTCTAATTTGAAAAAATACATGCACCCCAATGTTGATTGCAACACTATTTACCATAGCCAAGACATGGAAACGACCTAAATGTCCATCAACAAATGAGTGAATAAAGAAGGTATGGCACATATATAAAATGGAATATTACTCAGTCATTAAAAAAGAATGAAGTATTGCCATTTGCAGCAACATGGAGAGGCCTAGAGATTATTATACTGAGTGAAGTGGGTCAGAGAGAGAAAGTCAAATATCAGATGATATCATTTATGTGTGGACTCTAAAAAATTATGCAGACGAATTTATTTACAAAACAGAAATAGGCTCACAGACATAGAGGACATAGTTATGGTTACCAAAGGGGAAAACAGGGGAGGGATACATTTGGGTAAACAGATATACACTGCTATGTACAAAATAATCAACAAAGGCCTACTGTATAGCACAGGGAACAATACTGAATATCTTGTAATAACCTATAATGGAGAAGAATCTGAACATATATATATATATATATATACACACACACACAGACACACAGACACATACACACACATATATATAGTCCAAAAACTAACACAACACTGTAAGTGTTATACTGCAAAAAAAAAATAATAACAAAGACAAAAATTAACAAAACAAGAATAAGATGAAAATAGTGTCTGTCCCATAAACCTGAAAGCCAACTAATTTGATGGATATATAGCTTATCACAGAGCTCAGCACATGATACATTCTGAATAAAGGGTCGCTGGTCAGGATAGCAATTCAGGGTGATGTGCCAACGTGGGCTAGGAGAAAGGGCACTAGGCTTTTCCCGTTGAAGGAATCAGGTCCATTTCAAAATGTTTGTGCCACTGGCAGTGGTTTTCTTCTGCTGAAATGAAGTTTTCCATGCCTGTCATTTCCTTCCCATGAATGAATGAATCGATCTCAGGATAGCTACCCAGTGGTGAGATCGTGCAATTGGTAAGGAAAAGAAACTACAATAACTGCTTTAGTCATATAAAAAGATTCTTTTGTAGTGACTCTTGGACAAACTGCAGATGGACGTGATTCAGTTTTGCCAAAAGCTTTTTTGTGTGTGTATTCTTTTCCCCTTAGTAGGGAAAATTTTCCCCAGTCATGTGAAAGGACCTGATGTGGAATTCCACTGTAGCCACTGAACTAATGCGTGTTGCTTTTTCCTTGCAGGTGCCTAAGTGGTGGGACTATATGTTAATCCTGTCCTGAAAGGTGTCATTTAGCAGCAGGGGAAATATGGTACTCTGTGCATTAATGGAAAAGAGATTATTTTCAAACATTTCAAAACCCTGAAGACTCTGTTCAGGGAACTTCCCTTTTTTTCACTACCCATTTAGAGAAAAAGTACCGAAGCTTTCCACGATTTAGAAATAGGGCTTTAAGTCTAGGGAAGGAAACTTAATGTCAGAAAATTAAAGGTGAAATGTGTGCTGCTCAGACAGTCTGGATGCTACACAGAGCCCTGTAAAACACACACACACACACAGCCCTGTAAAACACACACACACACACACACAACCTTTTACCCAGAGTATGGTGATGATTTTACAAAAGCAAGGTTAGGGTTACAGAAGTGCTCAGAAATTCTACCAATGCCTGATGGTTTGGGTTGGAAAATATTCCACTTAAAGCAGGAAGGAGAGATAAAAGCAAAAAAATATGGAACAAAGGAGGGCTGTGTCAAAGGATATGGGGTTGTAGAGGAAGAAGATTTAACTCTGTTTAGAATGGTGGGAGAGGGTCAGGATCACTGGCCCAGAACTTGACAGGAAGGAAATGGGTCTGAACTGGACGTTGTCTGTCATGGCCTCCCCTGCAGATGGCTGGACCTACCTCTTAACCTCTGTAGCTGGAACAGTGTTTGGGGGAAGAATGAAGGAGCTAGGCTAAGGGTAAGTGTGGCTTTCCCCCTGGAAAACTTTGGAGTTTTCTTGGAGTGAGAAAAAAACCCATACTGCAGATTGAGGGGTAAATTAGAGGCATTTCTAGATGAGAAAAGCCAAGTGACATAGCTCAGACTTTGTGTAGTCAGGCAGGAGAGAGTGGGCTGCTGGTTGGAAACTGAGCCAGCATCTTGGAGATACTTGTCAGGGGGAGAAACACATCCTGGTTGGTTCTTGGAGGGCAGATTGGTTTTCATTCCTGACTCTGGCAAGAAGAGTGAGGCAGGGAGACTATGTCACCTTTCCGTGCCTCAGTTACTTCACCTGTACAATGGGGTGACAATACCTATGTCCCCAGTACTTGAGACCTTAAATGAGGCAACAATTACAAGATACATACACATACACATATATATAGCGTTGGGCTTGACTCATAAATATTAGTTCTTGCTTCTCGGCTACCTTCAAGTATTTTGCAGCCATTTATTTATGTTGCAAGTCATAGATAAGGGTCACATCCTACGTGAACAGTTTCTAAAGCTGGACACAGATGCCCCCTGTCCTTGGCTTTTCCAATGTCCTCTTCTTTTGTAGTCCCTGTGACAGTTTAGCAGTCTTTGTTTCCTGCAGTGGACAGTGAGTTTCTGAGGGGCAGAGAAAACCTACTCTTCTCTGTACATGCAGACCTCGTTTCAAGGTGCTTCACTTTATTGCCTTCTCAGATACTGCGTTTTTGACAGATTGAAGGTATATGGCAACCCTGCATCAAGCAAGTCTCTTGTTAACCTTTTTATCAGCAGCATCTGCTCACTTCATGTATCTGTGTCACATTTTGGTAATTCTTGCAGTGTTTCAAACCTTTTCTTTATTGTTGTATTTGTTATGGTGACCTGTGATCAGTGATCTTTGATTTTACTACAACTTGCTAAAGGCTCAGATCAGTCAGTTCAGTCGCTCAGTCGTGTGCTACTCTTTGCCACCCCATGGACTTCCCTGTCCATCACCAACTCCTAGAGCCTGCTCAAACCCATGACCTTCGCGTTGGTGATGCCATCCAACCATCTCATCTCTGTCGTCCCCTTCTCCTCCTGCCTTCAGTCCTGCCCATCAGGGTCTTTTCCAGTGAGTTAGGTCTTCACATCAAGTGGCCAAAGTATTGGAGCTTCAGCTTCAGCATCAGTCCTTCCAATGAAGGGCTCAGATAATTGTTAGCATTTTTTCACAATCAAATTTTTAAAATTGAGGTATATATGTTGTGTTTGTAGATGTAATGCTATTGTACACTTAGTGACAATAATATAGTGTAAACATAATTTTTATATGCACTGGGAAACCAAAAAATTTCATGGGTGACTCTCTTGGTGGTCTGGAACTGAACCCCCAATGTCTGTCTCTGAGGTATGTCTGTATTTCCATCTCTTAGCAGCTTGCCTGGCACAGAGGAAACACTCAGTAAGTTTTAAGAACGACATCATTTGTCAGTTTCTTTTTTTCAGGTTTGTGTTGATATGTCATTTGAGGTGAATTTATAGTCTCGTGTTTCCCAAATACTATCGCTGATTGCTCCAGGTAATTGTGATCAAAGGAAGGGCCAAATTGCTCCATCTACTCCATCTAGAAGGGGACCTGAAAAGTTGTCAAACTTAGTTCACTTCTTGAGCTTAGAATGAAGACAAAGAAGTTTTGCTACAGTATCAGAGCAGTGATTGCACTCTTGATGCTCATCCACAGACTGCATTGTGGTAGCACCCTCGTTTTCCCTTGCGTCTCTCACATACCTGGGATTTGCTTTTTTTTTTTTAGCAGTCTCTGCTTCAATAGAACTGTGAAGGCCCATCTGATACTTCATAGCAAAACCTTAAAATACAGCCTAAAACCAAATTAGAATAAGCCTTTTGGCTTTCCAGGTGGTACTAGTGGTAAAAGAACCCACCCTGGCCAATGCAAGAGTCAGGCACGACTGAGCGGCTTCACTTTCACTTTTCACTTTCATGCATTGGAGAAGGAAATGGCAACCCACTCCAGTATTCTTGCCTGGAGAATCCCAGGGACAGAGGAGCCTAGTGGGCTGCCGTCTATGGGATCGCACAGAGTTGGACACGACTAAAGTGACTTAGCAGCAGCAGCAGACTTAGCAGCAACAGCCAATGCATGAGGCATAAGAGACATGGGATCCATCCCTGGGTCAGGAAGATCCCCTAGAGGAGGAAATGGCACCCCACTCCAGTGCCTGGAGAATCCCATGGACAGAGGAGCCTGGCGGGCTGCAGTCCATAGGGTCGCAAAGAATCAGACACGCCTGAAGCGACTTAGCATACACATGACAATTTTGTCTCTCATTATGAGTCCTGATAATAAGCAGAGTTAAGGATGGACATTTAAATTACGGCTTAGACAACAAAACATCTCTAGGAATGAAATTACTGTTCAAGTTACTTGATGAGATCTTGAAATCACTTAAATATGAGTCTAATCAATGCCATGATGCTGGGGGCTCCAAACTCAGAACCAAAGAGGATCATTGGAGTAATGATAAAAAGCATCGTCATGACCATTATCTCACACATTTGTGCAGTAAGCTAGAGTTTATAAGCCTCTTTCATATCAACAGAATCTTAGCAAATTAGGACAGGAAGGGATCATAGAAATCATGTTGTAATGCAGCCCCTTTATCTCATGAATAGGGGAAATGGGATTTTATTTCCATTGCTTTAAAATCACTTCAAAATGCCTGGAAAATCAGAGCTACTATTACTTCAACTTTATTTGGATATTCTTGAATTTTGTGTTTTATTACAAATGTTTTGTAAGTATCATCTTGAACCTGGCCATTTCTATTTTAAATCTAAACGCTAAAATTGAAGAATAAAAAGCAGCCAGGAGTCATTTTTTTAAATTAAGGTATCACTGAAATATAACTTTGTACTAGTTTTAGGTGTCCAGCATAGTGGTTTGCTATGTGAATATTTGGGGAACCAATCACTATAGTCATTTTCGTTAACAGCCATCACTACACATTATTCCAACTGTTTTTCTTATGGTAAGAACTTTTAAGATCAACTCTTTAAGCAACATTTCTCATTTACAATATAGTCTTGTGAACAGTAGTGACATGCTGTATGTTACATCCCAGGACTTAACTTATCTTATAACTGGAAATGTGTACTATTTGACCACCTTAACTCATTTGGCCCTTACTTCCCCACATCCTGGGAATTGAGATATTTCATTTGATTGTCCTTGCAGGCCTGTTTTGCAAGGTAGGCAGGGTGAATTTATTATTCCCACTGCACCGGAAGAGGAATACAAGGGTTGAAGATGAGAAATGTCTAGGTCTTATTGATACGCTTTGCTGCTGCTGTCCTGATGCTCTTGAGTCCTCTCCGACTTTAAGTAACCTGCCTTTGTTGACACATCATCTGCTCTGTCAGCCTTCCCTGCCCTTGAACTGAACTGGCCTCCCACCTTCACCGTTTGCCCTGTTCGATGTCTGATTACCACCTTTTGTTATGGAAGGTATATTTTCTTTTATCTGTTGGTTTCCTCCATCAGAATATAAGCTTCATGGGCTTTATTTATTTTGTTCACAGCTAGAATCCAAACACCTGAAATAGATCCTGCCACATGTAGTTACTCAATAAATGCTTGTTAAAGGATTGAATGAATAATTAAAGAGGTAGATGGCAAACTCAGATAGTGTGCGGTAAAGAGACTTAGGAAAAAGCCTCACTATATTTTGAGAAATTAGCCTGTCCATTTGATCTTCTGTAATCTCAGCTCTTCATTCATCCATTGAACAAATATTTCAGAGTAAATATTGCTTCCTGTGTTCTGGACAATGTTTGGAAGCCACAGTGACAAAACAGTTTAGAAAGTCCTATCACAGGAGAGCTTCCACTTTTTTGGTGGGGGATGAGTCATGGAGATGATAATAAATTTAAGAAATAGAGTTTATAAATAAATATTTATAAATTTATAAATAAAATGTATACATGTATGTATATTTATTTGTAAATAAATATGTAACTTTGCAACTGTCTATGTGGGATAAGAATTAAAATATGAGGAGACAAGCAAACCAGAGATAAGAAGTATGGGGGTTCCATTCTACATGTGGCTAAGAAAGTCTCTCAGAATTGACTTTTCACTGTCTGATGAATGAAGATGCAACCAGTAATTGTTGAAAGGATGAAAGTTTTAAAATCCCAATTGTTTGTGCATCAAAATACCCATGAGATAGCATTCTTCAAGTAAAATGCATAGAATGCTTTGAGACTAGTACCTATGAACTTAAGTTGAATCTCAAATCTAACCTCATGTGTGGATTCCTCTTCCAGCTTTTCCCTCCTCCTCTGAAATGGGTGAGAACTGCCACATGGGAGCTGACCATGGTGAAGCCATGATGTAGACATTGCTCAGCCCAGTTAAGCCCTTTTGTGAGTGAAAGTACATTTCCGTGGCAGTCAAACAGCATCCAGGTCCAACCTCACTCACCTCTTCCATTTTCCAGCTCTGTGACCGTCACATTTCCAGGGTTTTCATTTTTCCTGTGATGCTGTTAATTTCTACATTAGCCATTTTACTAATGTGCCTCCCAGTTCCTGACCTACAATAGTAGCTCAACAAACATTCATTTCTCATTCCCTTGTGTATCTGTTTTGCATTAAAATTGCTCTGTTGTGGAGGGATTAGAGTACCATGCAGGAGAAGGCAATGGCACCCCACTCCAGTGTTCTTGCCTGGAGAATCCCAGAGACGGGGGAGCCTGGTGGGCTGCCGTCTATGGGGTCGCACAGAGTCGGACACGACTGAAGCAACTTAGCAGCAGAGTACCATGCAAGTGTGAAGAAGAAACAGTCCAGAGTCTTTTCTGTGCACATGCGCCAGCAGTAATTGTAGGGCTGTTATACATGATAACCATCTCATGTCAGCTCATAAACGATGGTACATTTTAATCAGATTTTAGATGTTATGAAGGCTCTGAGTAATTACAATTATTTTTGCCTTAAAATTGCACTGCTCTTATTAAAATTCTTTCATTAAGTCTCCCCGCACCCTGGTAGTTATGGAGGCTTGTAGAATTTCTAAGTCAGGTTAACTGGGCAGGAGACGGCAGTCAAACAGAAGCTGTTATTATTTAGATTCAGGAATAGGTCCAAAAAGATGCTGCTGCAGATCCTGGACTTGCTGGTAGCACTGGAACTCAGGGGGAAGGCCGGCGTTTCTGTTATCTCTGCTGGTTCTTGCTCATTGTTGCTCATCTTTATCCTGATATAGTGCTTTATTTCTCCTTTACAGACTGCCCTCTGGTCCATTTTCTGTGAGGCAGTTATTATTATTATTAAAATGAGAAAAGAGATTCTCAAATACATTATTATTTGTTCATCTCAAACCCTTTACCACTGGTGTGCTCTGTGTTAGGTGTTGTGCCAGGGGATCAAAAAGTCTGTGCAGATGTCCCTGGCCCAGAAGGAAGGCAGATCCAGGACGGGAACACAGAGCCCCAGGTGCAGCCTCCAGGTTCCTTCCATTTCACTCTGTCAAAGAGTTAGGACCCACTTAAGGGCCAAACTGTAATATTACTAATGATAATCATCCTGAAAAAGATAGGGCTGTAAGATAATACAGACAGGCCAGGATCATGAAGTAAACAAGACTGTGTTTCTGCCCTCAAGGTGTGCATACCCTATCAGGGTAGCACATGACAAGCCTGACAACATCATGAAATATCACCAGCCTTCTGACCTGGGAGGCACCATGCCAGGGGTGTTCCATGCATGCTGTAAAATCCAAGCAAAGCTTTCTGATGACTGTAGTGTTATCCCTGTTTTACAGATGACAAAACAAAGGTTCTGGGTCTTATATAACTCACCCCAGGCAGGTGTGCCCCAGAGTCTGTGATCTCATGAAGCCCTAGTGTTCAGGGGCTGGGGGTGGGGATGGGAACTGCATTTTAATGGGATTGCAGACAGGGGCAGATGTATCGGTGCCCAATTTCCTCACAAACTGCTGACACTTCTCCATATTTTTTTTTCTGGAACCTTCTCTGGCTTTCCCCTTCGTTCATTGGGGTGACCATGGGAGCCTTCTCATTTGAGAAGCTGCTGGGTATGCCTAAACTCACACCTTTTGAGCTAATTGTGTACAATTTAGCATTCGCAAAGCTCTGACAGTCCTCATTCAAACCAAGTGTGAAAGTTTTTAAATTAGCTTTCACAGTTTGATTCACAAGCAGCAAATGCAAAATGGCATAGGATTCATTTTTTCCAACCACCGTCACGATGGCATCGCTGAAGGCTATCTTAGCTCATTTCCTTCAACAGTTAGAGAAGAGGCTGGCCAGGGGCACTGTTCTTAGTAGACCGAACATTCTAGAAGAGACCGCAGTGCTGTGGTTACTAAAAGAACAGATCCACAAATTACATGTTGGCAGGCTGGAACAGCATGAGTGAAGAGTAGGAACTTTGGAATTGGATGGTCTTGGATTTGGTATCTTAGTTCAATTGCATACTGGTTTTTTGCAGCATCTTATTCTTGCATACTGGTTGTATGAATTTGGACAGGTCAGTTAAACCATTCTTTAGCCTCAGCTTACCACATTGTGCGGCTTCCCTAATAGCTCAGTTGGTAAAGAATCTGCCTGCAATGCAGGAGACCCCAGTTAGATCTCTGGGTTGGGAAGATCCCCTGGAGAAGGGAAGGGCAACCCACTCCAGTATTCTGGCCTGGATAATTCCATGGACTGTATAGTCTGTGGGGTCGCAGAGAGTCAGACACGACTGAGTGACTTTCACTTTCACTTTGCCTCATTGTAAAATGGAGGTAATATTTTCAGTTATTAAAAGGCTCTGCTGAGGACAAAATGATAACACTGTATGTCAGCTTGGCACAGCAGCTGACATCAGAAAAATCTCAGTGAGTTAGAGCTGTTAGATTGATCTTGAACTTTTTCTGCAAATAATATTTGCTGTCTTGGAGTTTTTTTCCATTAGGAAACATTTATTGAGCATCTATTGTGTGCCAAGTGCTGTGGCAATAAGTTGATAACAAAACAGTCCTGCCATAAAGGACCTCTCAGTGCAGAGACAGACACATAAAAACAGCCTTATGATACAGCGTAAGTGCAGTGGGGGTGCAGAACAGCTTCTGATCACCTTGGAGGGAGTGGTGATAGACAACCTTAGGGAGTCTTCAATGGGTTATCATCTTACGCTGGTCAACATGACCATTATAAAAAAAGTCTACAAATAATAAATTCTGGAGAGGGTGTGGAGAAAAAGGAACCCTTCTACATTGTTGGTGGGAATGTAAATTGGTACAGCCATTGTGGAGGATAGTATGAAGATTCCTTGAAAAACTAAAAATAGAGTTACTGAGTAATCCTACAATTGTACTCCCAGATATATATCCAGAAAAAACTAATTTGAAAAACTAATTTGGTATCCAGAAAAACGTCAAATTAGCACTATACACACACAGCAGCACTATACACAATAGCCAGGACATGGATGAATCTAAATGTCCATTGACAGAGGAGTGGATAAAGAAATTGTGGTACATATATACAGTGGAATATTACTCAGCTGTAAAAATGAATGAAATAATGCCATTGGTTGACCTAGGCATTATCATACTAACTGAAGTAAGCCAGAGAAAGACAAATATGATATGATAGTGCTTATATTGGAAGAAAGATACAAATGAATTTATTTACAAAACAAATAGATCCACAGATATAGAAAGCAAATTTATGGTTACCAAGGGGGAGAGTGGGGAGGGATTAATTGGGAGGTTGGGATTGCTATATACATACTACTGTATATAAAATATATGACCAACAAGGATCTACTGTATAGCACAGGGCATTATACTCAGTATTTTGTCATAACCTCTAAGGGGAAGAAATCTGAAAAAGAATTTGTATATATTTATATTCTCTTTATTTACTCATGTATTCTTTTTATAAACTGAATTCCTGTGCTGTACACCTGAAACTAACAAAACATTGTAAATCAATTCTACTTCAATTAAAAAAAAGAAAATCTTGGGAAGCAGCATAGTTTCGAAAGATACATATGAATCAGCAAGGTAAGCAGAGTTTCAGGGAAAAAAAAAAAAACACACGACAGAGGCAGAGAGGTGAGAAAGAGTCAGGTTCATTCAGGGAAATTCTGGGTGCTTCCCAATGGTTGCAGCATACTGTATGTGAGTAAGTAACTTAACCTGCCTCCACTTTCTCACCTGTAAAATGGTCATAATGATAGGCCCTGTCTTATAGGGCTGTTGTCAGAATAAAATGAAGCAAGTGAAGGAATATCCTTGGAATACTCCTTGGCACTAAGTAGCAGAGAATGTTCTCAATTACCCTTAAGTAGTGTTGAACCATGTTTAATGGATATCATTACCTAAGAGCTTGAGGACTTTGATGACGTCAGAGTGCATTCTGTTATCAGAAGGGGTTTTGTACATGTGGTATTCCCTAAGCCTGCTTGACCACTAGCTGGATGGCAAACACTTATTTTTTTTAGAGTAAATTCTTGGTGGTACTCTTTTCTCAGGACCTTTGTGCTCTAAAGTTGGGGAATACTGTGGTTAGATGCAGCAGACGAGATCTGTGTTCTTGTTCTAAAAGAAATTTACCTAGTTGAGATTCTAACAGTTCAAAAGAGAAAATTAAAATAATTTTTTATTTCTTTTTGTTTAGGGACCTCTGTTTAATACACACACACACACACACACACAACACAACACAACACAACAGTATTGGCATTGGAGACTTGGAATAAAAACATACATTCAGAGGAGATAGAACCTGAAGGTTTAGAAGGAATGACCCCTTGTTTATTTAAATGTGTTCCTGATATTCATGTCAAGCTAATAGGGTTATTGGGCAGGTGTCAAAGGCATTATGTGGACAAGTGAAAAATCCATAGGGTGCAGAAATGTCTTCTGGCTTATTTGTTTGCTTAGCACTAAAACCAAGGTTTGATGCCAGATGATCTCCCTGCTTATTCCCACCACGTACCAGAGAATGAGCCAGGCAGGCTCCCTGGATTTGAATGTCGGGAGGAACTGAGGTGGAGGGGAGGGGTGGGCAGGTTGGACATAGCCCCCAATCAGAGATGCAGCCTTGGGGTTAAGAGCACACACACTGAGCTCAGACCACCCACCTCAGGATGTCTGCTTGCTTACCAGATACACTGTACAGAAATTGATCAGGCAGCCATCTGTATTGATTCCTGCTGCCACTGTGGAGAGTCAGTCACCGTAACTATTCACTGGCTACATGGAGACACAATCTACATCTGCTTCAGTCCCTTCAGAGGCTGCAGCGTGCAGGCTCAATCTGGCCAGCCCGGCTCAGTACACAACAGGTAACACTGTGCTTCAGTCTGTGGCCTGGCCTTGTGCTAAATGCATGCACTGCATGTTTGATCCGTCACTGCGTGTTTGATCCGTGTAACCTCAGGAAACTCACTGATTTCCATGGGCCTCAATTTTCCCATCTGTAAAATGGGGACACAGAGCAGTAGTTACCTCGTGGAGCTGCTGAGTGTTACCATGTGAAATTCTTAGACCAGCCCCTGAGTGTCAGGAGGGCCACAAATTCTACTCTTCTGAAGCAAATTAGCTAGCTTCTCTGAGCCTGTTTCCTGTGATCATCATGCCCATCATCTGCAGCTGTTGGAAAGTTGCAAAAAGAGGTAAAGGTGAGTGGGTGCTCAGGATATGGCTATCCTTCTAGTGCAGAGTTCAGGGCCTGGTATCAGGTAGACCTGGTTACTGGCTATGAAGCCTCTCGCTTCTGCTTCCTCAGCACACACACCTGGGGAGGTTGTGACGGATCAAACATGCAGTGCATGCATTTAGGCCAGGCCACAGACTGAAGCACAGTGTTACCTGTTGTGTACTGAGCCGGGCTGGCCAGATTGAGCCTGCACGCTGCAGCCCCTGAAGGGACTGAAGCAGATGTAGATTGTGTCTCCATGTAGCCAGTGAATAGTTACGGTGACTGACTCTCCACAGTGGCAGCAGGAATCAATACAGATGGCTGCCTGATCAATTTCAGTACAGTGTATCTGATAGACTTCACGGACCACGACACACAGATGCAGAGGGGATCTGAGGTTTTGCCGAGCCTCCACAGCAGGGTGGATTCTCACCGTTTGCTCCTCATTAGACCCAGGGTGCTTATTTTCCAACACAGAACACATGCAAATTGACGACAGGCCCATGCTTTTAGATGTAATCTAGGAGAATGAGCTCGTGTACAAGCATTAATTTGCTTAGTTCAGCATCAGGGTTTCCAGAGTTTTGTGATGTGTGTTTCAGTTTGGGCTTTCTTCTTTCTGGAGAGGGGCTTACACTATATAATCAATATCTTACCTCTTCTTTCCCTTTTCAGATGAATCAAAGAGGATAGGGTTGCAGCACTGTCTACTATGCAAATTTCCTTCTACTTGGGGTAGCTGGAAGGGCACAGGATTTTGCTCTGCTCTCTGGCATCTTCCAAACAAGCCTGAGTGACCAGCCTCAGAAATTTCCATCACAGAACAAGTCTGTTGAATGAATCCAAAGTATTTAGACCTTGCTCCATCTCTGCCATCTCTACAGAGCCCAAGAGTGCTGCTTCTCTGGAGTTCACTAGGATATTAATTGCTGCTTCAGAAAACTGTATCTATTGCTGAATCATGAAAACCTTTTGTTGATACAACAAAGCACTTTTTGGTGCTACATGTCATTTTGTCATAACTAGATTATAAAGGATCATATCTCATTTTAATTTGACATGTATTTCTAATTATAATCCTTGAAACCTCTTACCATGTCTAACCTAATAGTGTGCACCTAGGGTAGGTTCAGCAAATACATGTTGGACTTTGATTAAAAGATGGCTTTTAAAAAATGAAAACATAAGTACCTTAAATGTGTCAGCTAAATTCATGTGTCAGCCTGAAATCATTGGTCTGTAATCACTTCTCATTCCCACTTACCTTTCTTAAACGTGCCTTTAGAAACAGCAGTCTAGTAATAAGAATATAACAGAGTGCTTTGTTAAAGGCTTTGGCAATGGTTTTTTAAAAAGAAGTGCTATGTTTTCATAAGTCAGGAAGGAGGAGATGAGCAGAAACACAGTGATGAACAGGTACTGAGAGGGACAGTGTGTCAGGGTTTGCTGTGTACCATCTCTCATCTCATCTTCACTCAGCACCCAGCTGTTCACCCTGTTTTCCAGATGAGGAACTGAGTCTTAGATAAGCTTGGCCAAAATAATGTAGCTTCTATGAAAAAAAAAAGTCTCTGATATTAGAAATGAGAAAAGAAAGTATCTTCTACTTCCAATCACTACTAGGCTAAAGGCTCTAGCTAATGCATAATGATAAGACAAGAAAAAGAAAAGAAAACATTTTAGGAATGAAGGGAAAGATTAAGCTATAATTATAAGCTGAGAAGGTGATTGCACCCTACTCCGGTACTCTTGCCTGGAAAATCCCATGGACGGAGGAGCCCGGTAGGCTGCAGTCCATGGGGTTGCTCAGAGTCGGACAGGACTGAGCTACTTCACTTTCACTTTTCACCTTCATACATTGGAGGAGGAAATGGCAACCCACTCCAGTGTTCTTGCCTGGAGAATCCCAGGGACGGGGGAGCCTGGTGGGCTGCCGTCTATGGGGTCGCACAGAGTCGGACACGACTAAAGCAACTTAGCAGCATAAGCTGGAAAGAAGATAATATAACTTCTAACCTCTTAGAGTTTATAAACTACCTGCAAATATACATCTCATTCACCCTTTTCAGTAAACTCATCAAGTGGGAATTTTTGAGTTTTGTGGTTGAGACAACGGAGCTAGAATGTCCTTGTCCAAGGACCCTTGAACCTGTCAGGGGTGAGGCTGTGACTAGTACACGGGACTCTGGACCTCAAATCTGCGCTTGAATAACACTGCCTGTGGCATGCTGAGCAATCATTATGTGAAGAATTACAGGCATAGATGGGGTTCCACAATACAATTGTAAGCAGAAATAGATATCATATATGTGTTTAACTAGATCCTTTTGCCTTTATAAGGTTATATTAAATGTCTATTTATTTCTAACTTTAGAAAAAAATATTTCAAAAACCGAGCCTTATATCCAGATGCTTGGATTCAGGCTACCAGCTCAATATTGAGAATAGCCAGTGCAAGGAGGAGATTGAAATGGCAAAGGACACATACCACAACCATCATCAAAAATGAGCAAAATGACACATCTATATGTGTCCCTTATATTATAGGGTTTAAATTTTTCAGGGAAAACGGTCTTTCCCAATTGGGACACAAAGAATGTGAATAAGGAAGGGGGATAGAGAGGGAGGGAAAAGAGGAGAAAAGATCATGAACAGAAAGACCTTGGTCGATACAATACACAAAACAGATAACCCACAAGGACCTAATTTATAGCATAGAGAACTATACTCAGTATTTCATAATAACCTATAAGGGAAAAGAATCTAAAAAGCTGTGTGTGTGTATGTGTGTGTGTGTAAACTGAATCCCTGTTGTACACCTGAAACTAACACAACATTGTCAATCAACTGTATGTCAATTGCAAAAAAAAAAAAAAAAAAAAAACAACAACAACAACAAAAAAACAAACAAAAAAAAAGACCTTGGGGTTCCAGAATTCATGGGGGAACTAGTCTTCTGTGGACACTCCTGGAAGACCAAGAAATGTGAGAATTCTCTTCTTTCTCTGCACTCCCTCCCTCTCTCCCATGTTCATTAGCATCTGCTCCTGCAAACAAGCCCCGTCTAGGTACCAAAGATGCAGTGGTAAGTCAAACAGTCTCTGCCAATGGAGAGGTTTACTTGGTAGTTAGGAGATTTGCATGAGAAACACAACTCACATGCAAGTTACACAGTGTATTAGTATGTGCTTTGGAGGAAAATGTAGCAGAGGAGACAGCTTGAGTGCACAAGGGGTAGGGCTTGTAATTTTAAACAGAGACATCAGGGTAGACTTCCCTAAGAAAGTGGCATTTGAACCTAGACTTGAGGGAGGTTGCAGGGTCTGCTGCTTTGCTAGCTGAGACCAGTGGAGCCGCAGGTGCCAAGCTGGTAGCACACCATGCTTATGGGAAGAATGGCAAGGCGGCCAGTGTGCCTGGAACAGGGCAAGGAGGGGAGAATGGTGTCCGAGGAGATTAGAGGAATAAAGGTGGCGAGGCAGGAAGGTCATAGAATGCTTTGTCCTAGTATAAAAGTCCCTGATGCTGCAAAAGATTGAGGATAGGAGGAGAAGGGGGCAACAGAGGATAAGATGGTTGGATGGCATCATCAATTCGATGGACATGAGTTTGAGCAAACTCCAGAAGATAGTGAAGGACAGGGAAACCTGGCGTGCTGCAGTCCATGGTATCACAGAGTCGGACACAACTGAGCGACTGAACAACAGCAACAGAAGAATCTGATGTGTTTTGAAAACTTACTGTAGGGCAGTCTAAGCAGAGGCAGAGAATGTGGTTAGGAGACTGTAGCAGTAAGTAATCCACAAGGAAGGTAATAGCAGTTTGCAGCAGAGTATTATCTGAGCCATCGATGAGAAGTTTGTATTCTAGATGGAGTCTTTCGAGTGCATATTGGGTTTGTGCTCAATTGGCTTCCCTGGTGGCTCTGATGCTGCCTGCATTGTGGGAGACCCAGGTTCAATCCCTAGGTGGGGAAGATCACCTGGAGAAGGAAATGGCAACCCACGCTAATATTCTTGCTTGGAAAATCCCATAGATGGAGGAGCCTGGTGGGCTCCGGTCCATGGGCTCATGAAGAGTTGGACATGACTGAGAGACTAATACTTGCACTTGCTTGCCAGGTGCTGAGGTCCAGGGCCCTGAAGGGTTAGAGCATCCTTCAGGAGCGAGTGAATAACACAGGCTCTGCAGATGTTCTCCAAAGAGACTAATACTGGGGAGAGAGGCTGTGCTGTGTGAGTGAAGGAGATTGACCTTCAGGGCTCCCATTCTGTCCTGCCATGTGCTAGGAGGGGGCCCAGAGTAACAACCATTTAACCTGTTTTCTTATCTGTAAAATGGGAAGGTGGTATCTATTTGTATAATTCCTATGTATATAAGTAACAAATACAGGTTGCTTAGGGAAATATTTATTAGAAGGACTGATGCTGAAGCTGAAGTTCCAGTATTTTGGCTACCTGATGCAAAGAACTGACTTACTAGAAAAGACCCTGATGCTGGGAAAGATTGAAGGCAGGAGGAGAGGGTGACGACAGATGACAAGATGGTTGGATGTCATCACCGACTTGATGGACATGAGTTTGAGCAATCTCCAGTAGTTGGAGAAGGACAGGGAAGCCTGGCATGTTGCAGTCCATGGGGTCACAAAGAGTCGAACACAACTGAGTGACTGAACAACAAAGGGAAATCATCTTAATAAATAGGGTAGACACAGAGAGGTAACATCTAGAGACATTTAAGTGGCTGAAGAATGTAATGTTTAGGAGCCACTCAGAAGCCTGACCTCCTCCAATTCCCAGGCAAGAATATTGGAGTAGGTTGCCATTTCCTTCTCCAGGGGATCTTCCTGGCTCAGGGTTTGAGTTCCTGTCTCCTCTGTCCCTTGAATTGATGATGGATTCTTTACCTGCTGAGATATTGGGGAAGCCTCTGTAACCGTGTAATTGTTGACAAATCACCAAGCTTTCCATACTTCATTTGTATAGTGGAAAAGGTAGTACCTGCCTACCTTTACTATGTAGGTTAATATGTGAGCATGTAGAACATGCCTGACACACAGTGATCAAAACTAGTCCCTAGTGTTGCTGTGAGTTCCAGGGAAGTTGTTCAGAATATCCTCAGATCATTAGCATATTTGAGCTGCATTGTACCTATTTCCCGGAGAAGGCAATGGCAACCCACTCCAGTACTCTTGCCTGGAAAATCCCATGGATGGAGGAGCCTGGTAGGCTGCAGTCCATGGGGTCACTAAGAGTTGGACACGACTGGGCGACTTCACTTTCACTTTTCACTTTCGTGCATTGGAGGAGGAAATGGCACCCAACTCCAGTGTTCTTGCCTGGAGAATCCCAGGGACGGGGGAGCCTGGTGGGCTGCCGTCTATGGGGTCATGCAGAGTCGGACACGACTGAAGCGACTTAGCAGCAGCAGTACCTGTTTCCAGGGCATTTTTTAATTTCCATGTTTTCTGAATTCAGATTTTTACCTCATGGTCAAAGAATCAGAAAGAAACCAAAGCCTTCTATTTGGTCCTGTGTTTGCTCTTCCCATGCAATCAGAGTGTCTCATTAGTTTCTTCTTGGATTAGTCATGTTTACCAACAGCTCTAAAAATATGTTCCAGCTTTCAGAAAGAAAACGACAATAGCGGTAACAAGGTATTAGAGTCTATATAAACTTGTCTTGCTTGAAGTTAATGTGAAAAATGTACAGGAAAAAAATAAAGAGGGGAAATTTGGGAAATTGGGCAATGATGTTTAACCAGAATGACATGTGCATCTCTGAATGTAAAATGCACAACTGCGTTAATGCCTTGCCGGCTGCCTGCCATCCTGAGGTTTTATCACATCATAATGCTCTGATGAGGTATTTCTTTGCTTTTTTAGTTTTTCCACTCGCAGATGCCAACAATGATTATTTGTAATTTCAGAAATAAAGATGCTCAAAAGCAACATCTGTGATTCCATATTTTTCTATGGGATTCAGAATGCATGTCTTATTCCTATCTGTAACCGGGGAATATTTGCAGTCAAACATAATTCCTGTGTACTTGATTTAGCTCTGGGCCAGACTGACTAAGAGGTTTTAAAATGGGGCCCGTGCACTCCGTATCTACACTGTGTGGATTCCCGACGTTTTAATCCCCATTTTCTTTAATACAAATAAAAGAGAGTTTATCAGTTGATTCAGATGAGTGGGAGTGTGCCATGTAAATTTCAAGGAATTATGTGCTAAATTATAGGACCCATTTGGGGGC
The DNA here is from genome assembly GCF_029407905.1 of Bubalus kerabau. Lineage (NCBI taxonomy): Eukaryota > Metazoa > Chordata > Mammalia > Artiodactyla > Bovidae > Bubalus > Bubalus kerabau. The sequence goes on from NC_073629.1 coordinate 89,297,233, forward strand.
TTAAATATTATTCTCTACTACACAAAACTGGCGTGGATTTTATTTTAACTGAAATGGCACACAGTGGCAGGCAATTATTTTTGTTATTGTATTTCCTATTCTGGCCTCCAGAACCTAAGGACAATGGCAGGGGATATTCATTTATAATTTGACCTCTTGAATTGTTCTTGAAATGCAATTTAATCCTCATATCAAGCAAAGTCTAATGCTGTATTTGCCAGTAAAATAGTCATTTGCATTTTTTATTGACAATACAAATTGTGTTTAATCAAGCAGTTGGCCTGTTAGCATTTCCAAATGATTGAAGACCTAGTTTGGTTCAAACTACATCCAATTTGGGGTCAGATGTATTTTGTTCTTGTTAATTATCAGAGTACATAAAGTTGCTTTTTTAACATTGTGCTTCTTTTTCCCCTGATGTCCAGGTTCCACATAGCCGCGATCACTTATCTCTGGAAGAAAGCCAGAGAGCTCCTAAATTTTTGTTTCTGCGTTTGCAGATGTCAGCCCAGCTTTGAAGAATAGGTAGAATATATTTACCTAATAGAACTAACTTATTTGATCGTTGAAAAGACTGTGCTGAAGTGGATGGTAGTCCTGGACCACAGATCAAAAGGCTATGGTTTGATGATCATTACCGAAGAGAAACAGTTTTCCAGTTTCCAGCTATGTGATACCTCACCTCTATGAGCCATTGTTTCATTATTTATAAACAAGGAGGACAGCAATGTCCTTTCACTTACTTTAGGGTTTTCCTGAGCTTTTATCCTTTGAGAGGTACCGTAGCTAAGCTGGAAGAGATGCCAACCTCAATCTTTACTATCCAGATGACCTCAGGTAGGCTCACTAATCCCTGCCTCAGTTTCTTCATCTGTATAGAAACTTCATCTGTATAGGCACATTAATAGTCTTTACTCCACCGGGTTTTTGTGAGTCACAGTTAATATATGGAAAGCTGTAAACAATGCCTGACTGTGGGAAGTGCCAGTTTTGCCGCTATTATCATCATCATTCTTATTGTGAATAGCATTTCCACATAGGGTTGTTGTGTGGACTAAATCAGTTTCTATTTGCAAAGTACTTCAAAGAAACCCTAATGCATAGTGAGTCCTCTTAAGTATTGGCTACTGTTTTTATTTTTAGTTAGCTGCGATTTATTAAGTGCTCACTGGATGTAAGGCATTAAGTTAGGAATTCTTGTAGCAATGTGTGGGGAGGAGGAGTTACTAACATCACTTTACAGATGAGAAAAGGCTCTGAGACGTTAGCCCCCCAACCCTCATGGTGGGGAGCCGGCTGAGTGAGCAGCAGTCAGGCCCGGAGGGCATGCAGACTGACCCCAAGCAGTGCCCTTTCACATCTGTCTCTTCAGTCCTGTGCTCAGGCCCCAGAGTCCTCAGCTTGGAGTCTCCCTCAGACACATGTCCTTTGAGCATTGTTCCAGACCCTTCGCTGTGCATCTTTCTTTGGCCTTGCTTTAATCATGGTGACCCGGGTTGGACCACTCTGCCCCACTCACACCTGCCACGGGAGCTTCTACTTGGCCTGCTTGTCTCTACCCTGAGGGAACAGGAGTCTGAGGCTGAAAACCTATTTCAGTTTTCTTTTTCCCCCTAAATACTTATTGCATCTGTTTCTCCCCCTTATTCCCTCCTCCAACCTGCTCTCTGTTATTCCCAATACAGTACCTCTTGTCAGTAAATGTATAAGGACAATGATGATGACAGTGATGGGTTCTAGTTTGTCTCAGATTGAGACATTCAGTGATAATTGAGAATATCAAATGTGCTTGGATTTGTTCACAAAAACACAGGTGATAATATTAGCAGACATTTATTGAGAGTTTACTATGTGCCAGACCTATTCTAAGCACTTAACTGTCTGAAGCACCAGTTACTTAGTTATTTATCTAGTTTTCATGACATCATAAGTGATAGGTACTGATACCAACTGCAGTCTCCATGGTCTGCAGGGAGGTGGGTAACTGTTAGGAGCAGAGCAATCAGAGCCTTCAGCATTTTCTTCTGTTCATCTTTTTTTCTTGATGTTAATTGGTTGGTTGAGCACCATTCACTTGGCACCATGCAGATGATGCACATGAGTGGAGAAATAGAAGGGTGAGGAGCTAGAGTTTATTTTAAACATGCATATGCTAGGCATGGGGCTCCATTCTTTACCCATGTAATCATCTGTCATGTTGACAACAATCCTGTGAGATAGATATGCTCTTTCTCCTGTTAGATATGAGGTTACTGTGAACTGGAGCCGTTCAGTGATTTATTTCCCTCACACTGTTACATGACAAAGTCAGGATTTGAGCCCGGGTCTCTCTTTGCATGAAGCTCAGACTTTTGCAGGGGTTTGAGTTCTTCACTTTCTCCTCCCTCTAGTTTTATGACTACAGTGTAAACAAAATAGACAATGTGCCTGCCTTAAAGAGACTTACACTCTAGGATAAGGAAGATGTGGAATATACATACAATGGAATACTACTCAGTCATAAAAAAGAATGTCATTTGCAACGACATGGATGAAACTTGGGATTATCATACTAAGTGAAGAAAGCCATGAAGAAACAGACACTGTATAATGAAATCACTTATATGTGGAATCTAAAATATGACACAAATGAACTTAGCTAGTAAGCAAAAACAGAAGCACAGACATGGAGAACTGACTTGTGGTTGCCAAGGGGGAGGGGACATGGTGAAGGGATAAAGTGGGAGATTGGGGTTAGAAGATGCAAACTATTATATATAGAAGGAATAAACAACAAAGTCCTACTGTGTAGCAGAGAGAAGTATATTCAATATCATGTGATAAACCATAATGGAGAAGAATGTGAAAAATAATGTATATGTGTGTGTGTATCATTAATCACTTTGCCATACAGCAGAAATTAACACAACATTGTAAATCAATTAAACTTCAGTAAAATGTAGAAAAGAAGGAAGGCTATTTCGTGGAAGGCAGTCAGAGGTCAGATCAAGCAGGGCTTTGTGGAATAGGGTAAGTCAAAGTGAAAACTGTTCAGTTATGTCTGACTCTTTGCGACCCCATGGACAGGCTCCTCTGTCCATGGAATTCTCCAGGCAAGAATGTTGGAGTGGATAGCTATTCCCTTCTCCAGGGGCTCTTCACGACCCAGGAATCAAACCCAGGTCTTTTGCATTGCAGGCAGATTCTTTACCACCTGAGCCACCAGAGAAGCTCTTACTGGATTAGGGTAAGAACCTGGGAATTTATGCCAACTTCCTTAAAACCTAGAATAAAGTTAGCCATGTGACCTTGAGCAATCCCTTTATATCTCTGAGTCTGCAGGTCTTTAATCTGTTGTGCGTGGGTAGTAATGCCTTTCCTATTGACCATCAAATGACAAGGAAATCTAGAAGCAATCTTCAAAAGCCACAGAGAAAGATGGCTAGATTACCAGATATATTTATCTCTGTAAAGAAGAGGAGTCTTTGGAGGACTGATTTATTTAAAAAAAGAAAAAAAAGCTGAGCAGTGGAATTCCTGAGTGCCAGGTCTCTCATTAACTAGTAGTAGAAACAGAAGTAATAATGATGATGATAATAGGAATAAATATTCAGTAGGCTCTTACTGTGTGCCAGAAACCAAACTTTGATCTTTAAATATATTGTTATTTAATCCTAACATCACTGTATAAGACATTGATACTGTGATTACCTTCATTTGACAGTTGAGGAATGAGGCACAGTGATACTGTCTCTGTTTCCATGTGTTTGGTTGTGAAACAGAAAACTCCACAAGTCGCCTGAAAAATTAAGATATTTATTTTCGTTATATTATTATATTAAAAGAAGAGTGATAGTAAACTAGTGCTGGGAAATGTGCTCAAGAAAATCATCAAGAACCCAAGATCTCTTGCTTTTCTGATCCATCATCCCTACTGTGTGGTTTTTGTTTCTCATGAGAGCAGACTAGCTGCTGTAGCTCCAGTTTTCTTGTCTCAGTTCCACGTCAGGAGAAAGGAGAACAATTGTAGGAAGAGTTAAAGCATTCAACTTGTGAGGCTTTGCCTTTGGGGGGAAGGGATACATTTATCTATATCTCCTCTGCCTCCAACCTTAGCTAAAAGGGAAGCAGGATCCTGGAATTTCACTTCTTAGCTGAGCAGGCCAAAGTGACAAAGTGTGCTAATGAGCTGGGCGCAGTCACACTGCTGGTCAATGGTGAAGCATCTTTCAGCCAAGTCATTAGACTCTTGGAGTCATACCCTTAACCACAGTGCCATGGTGTCACCCTATTGGGAGAGGCTTGGGAATCTTGGACCAGTTATTAAACCTCTCTGTGCCAATATTTTTATTTGTATAAGGGGAGTAATAAGAATATTTGAACAGTTGGGTTACTGGAAGAATAAAGCAGTCATAAAGTGATTCCCACAGTGTCTGGGATATGGGATATAGTCAGTGTACACCAAGTAAAGGCGGGCCTTGTTTTCGTGTGCCTTTATTGCATGTTGCAGATATCCTGTCTTTTACAAATTGAAGTTTTGTGACAACCCTAATTGAGCAAGTCTATTGGTGCAGTTTTCCAAGAGCATTTGCCCACTTCATATTTCTGCATCATGTTTTGCTAATTCCTGCAATATTTCAAACTTTGTCATTATTGTTATATTTGTTATGGTGATTTGTGATCAGTGATCTTCACTGTTACTACTTGGACTCACTAGAGGCTCAGATGGTGGTTAGCATTTTTATTTATAAAGTATTTTTAAATTAAGATATGTACATTATTTTTTAGACATAATGCGATTGCACACTTAACTCAGTATAGTGTAAAAGTAACTTTTAAAGTATAATTGATTTACAGTACATTAGTTCAGGTGTACAACAGTAATTCAGTACTTTTATAGATTATATTCTATTTTAAGTTATTATAAAACATTAGCTATATTTTCTGTGCTATACAGTATCTTTGTATCTTATTTATTTTATACATAATAGCTTGTACCTCTTAATCCCCTACCCCTGTCTTGTCCCTCCTCCCTTCCATCTTCCCACTGGTAACCACTAGTTTGTTCTCCAGATCTGTTTCTGTTTATTATATTCACTCATTTGTCTTTATTTTTTAGATTCCACATATAAGTGATTATGTACAGTGTTGGTCTTTTTATGACTTGTTTCATGAAACATAATATCCTCTGGGTCCATCCATGTTGTTGTAAATGACAAAATATCATCCTTTTTATGGCTGAGTAATATTCCATTTATGTTTATATACCACTTCTTCATCTGTTCAGCTGTTGATGGACACTTAGGTTACTTCCATGTCTTACCTCTGTTGTAACTAATGCTGCTGTGAGCATTGGGATGTATATATCTTTTTGAATTAGTGTTTTTGTTTTCTTTGGCTATATACCCAGGAGTGGAATTTCTACTCTAGTATTTATAGTCTACTATAGACTATAGTTCGGAGAAGGCAATGGCACCCCACTCCAGTACTCTTGCCTGGAAAATCCCGTGGATGGAGGAGCCTGGTAGGCTGCAGTCCATGGGGTCGCTAACAGTTGGACACGACTGAGCGACTTCACTTTCACTTTTCACTTTCATGCATTGGAGAGGGAAATGGCAACCCACTCCAGTGTTCTTGCCTGGAGAATCCCAGGGACAGGGGAGCCTGGTGGGCTGCTGTCTATGGGGTCGCACAGAGTCGGACACGACTGAAGCGACTTAGCAGCAGCAGCAGCAGCATAGACTATAGTTATAATAGACCATAGGTATTTATAGCCTTTTTTTTTTTTTTGGCCATGTCACCTGGCCCACAGAATCTTAGTTCTCTGACAAGGGATGAAACCTGCACCCCCGTAGTGGAAGTGTGGAGTTAACCACTGGACTGCCAGGTAAGTCCCTGTTATTTGTGGGTTTTTTTGATGATAGCCAGACAGGTGTGAGGTGATATCTCATTGTGGTTTTAATTTACATATCCCTGGTTAGTGATGTGGAGCATGTTATCATGTCTTGTTGGCCACCTGTATGTCTTCTCTCGAAAATGTCTATTCAGGTCTTCTGCCCATTTTTAATCAGGTTATTTGGGCTTTGATATTGAGTTGTGTGAGCAGTGTATATATTTTGTATATTAAGCCTTTATCAGACACATCATTTGCTAATATTTTATCTCATGCAGTTGGTTGTCTTTTTGTTTTTTTGTCTATGGCTTCCTGTACTGTGCAAAAGCTTTTAAGTTTTTGTTTTTTTTTTTTAAGATTTTAAATTTTATTTTATTTTTAAACTTTACATAATCCGCCACAGGTATACATGTGTTCCCCATCCTGAACCCTCCTCCCTCCTCCCTCCCCATTCCATCCCTCTGGGTCGTCCCAGTGCACCAGCCCCAAGCATCCAGTATCGTGCATCGAACCTGGACTGGCAACTCATTTCATACATGATATTTTACATGTTTCAATGCCATTCTCCCAAATCTTCCCACCCTCTCCCTCTCCCACAGAGTCCATAAGACTGTTCTATACATCAGTGTCTCTTTTGCTGTTTCGTACACAGGGTTATTGTTACCATCTTTCTAAATTCCATATATATGCGTTAGTATACTGTATTGGTGTTTTTCTTTCTGGCTTACTTCACTCTGTATAATAGGCTCCAGTTTCATCCACCTCATTAGAACTGATTCAAATGTATTCTTTTTAATGGCTGAATAATACTCCATTGTGTATATGTACCACAGCTTTCTTATCCATTCATCTGCTGATGGACATCTAGGTTGCTTCCATGTCCTGGCTATTATAAACAGTGCTGCGATGAACATTGGGGTACTCGTGTCTCTTTCCCTTCTGGTTTCCTCAGTGTGTATGCCCAGCAGTGGGATTGCTGGATCATAAGGCAGTTCTATTTCCAGTTTTTTAAGGAATCTCCACACTGTCCTCCATAGTGGCTGTACTAGTTTGCATTCCCACCAACAGTGTAAGAGGGTTCCCTTTTCTCCACACCCTCTCCAGCATTTATTACTTGTAGACTTTTGGATTGCAGCCATTCTGACTGGTGTGAAATGGTACCTCATAGTGGTTTTGATTTGCATTTCTCTGATAATGAGTGATGTTGAGCATCTTTTCATGTGTTTGTTAGCCATCTGTATGTCTTCTTTGGTGAAATGTCTATTTAGTTCTTTGGCCCATTTTTTGATTGGGTCATTCATTTTTCTGGAGTTGAGCTGTAGGAGTTGCTTGTATATTCTCGAGAATAGTTGTTTGTCAGTTGCTTCATTTGCTTTTATCTTCTCCCATTCTGAAGGCTGTCTTTTCACCTTGCTAATAGTTTCCTTTGATGTGCAGAAGCTTTTAAGGTTAATTAGGTCCCATTTGTTTATTTTTGCTTTTATTTCCAATATTCTGGGAGGTGGGTCATAGAGGATCCTGCTGTGATGTATGTCAGAGAGTGTTTTGCATATGTTCTCTAGGAGTTTTATAGTTTCTGGTCTTACATTTAGATCTTTAATCCATTTTGAGTTTATTTTTGTGTATGGTGTTAGAAAGTGTTCTAGTTTCATTCTTTTACAAGTGGTTGACCAGATTTCCCAGCACCACTTGTTAAAGAGATTGTCTTTAATCCATTGTATATTCTTGCCTCCTTTGTCAAAGATAAGGTGTCCATATGTGTGTGGATTTATCTCTGGGCTTTCTATTTTGTTCCATTGATCTATATTTCTGTCTTTGTGCCAGTACCATACTGTCTTGATAACTGTGGCTTTGTAGTAGAGCCTGAAGTCAGATAGGTTGATTCCTCCAGTTCCATTCTTCTTTCTCAAGATCGCTTTGGCTATTTGAGGTTTTTTGTTTTTCCATACAAATTGTGAAATTATTTGTTCTAGCTCTGTGAAGAATACTGTTGGTGGCTTGATAGGGATTGCATTGAATCTATAGATTGCTTTGGGTAGTATACTCATTTTCACTATATTGATTCTTCCAATCCATGAACATGGTATATTTCTCCATCTGTTAGTGTCCTCTTTGATTTCTTTCACCAGTGTTTTATAGTTTTCTATATATAGGTCTTTAGATTCTTTAGGTAGATATATTCCTAAGTATTTTATTCTTTCTGTTGCAATGGTGAATGGAATTGTTTCCTTAATTTCTCTTTCTGTTTTCTCATTATTAGTGTATAGGAATGCAAGGGATTTCTGTGTGTTGATTTTATATCCTGCAACTTTACTATAGTCATTGATTAGTTCTAGTAATTTTCTGGTGGAGTCTTTAGGGTTTTCTATGTAGAGGATCATGTCATCTGCAAACAGTGAGAGCTTTACTTCTTCTTTTCCAATTTGGATTCCTTTTATTTCTTTTTCTGCTCTGATTGCCGTGGCCAAAACTTCCAAAACTATGTTGAATAGTAATGGTGAAAGTGGGCACCCTTGTCTTGTTCCTGACTTTAGAGGAAATGCTTTCAATTTTTCACCATTGAGGATAATGTTTGCTGTGGGTTTGTCATATATAGCTTTTATTATGTTGAGGTATGTTCCTTCTATTCCTGCTTTCTGGAGAGTTTTTATCATAAATGGATGTTGAATTTTGTCAAAGGCTTTCTCTGCATCTATTGAGATAATCATATGGTTTTTATTTTTCAATTTGTTAATGTGGTGTATTACATTGATTGATTTGCGGATATTGAAGAATCCTTGCATCCCTGGGATAAAGCCCACTTGGTCATGGTGTATGATCTTTTTAATGTGTTGTTGGATTCTGATTGCTAGAATTTTGTTAAGGATTTTTGCATCTATGTTCATCAGTGATATTGGCCTGTAGTTTTCTTTTTTTGTGGGATCTTTGTCAAGTTTTGGTATTAGGGTGATGGTGGCCTCATAGAATGAGTTTGGAAGTTTACCATCCTCTGCAATTTTCTGGAAGAGTTTGAGCAGGATAGGTGTTAGCTCTTCTCTAAATTTTTGGTAGATTTCATCTGTGAAGCTGTCTGGACCTGGGCTTTTGTTTGCTGGAAGATTTTTTTATTACAGTTTCAATTTCCGTGCTTGTGATGGGTCTGTTAAGATTTTCTATTTCTTCCTGATCGAGTTTTGGAAAGTGGTACTTTTCTAAGAATTTGTCCATTTATTCCTCTTTGTCCATTTTATTGTCATATAATTGTTGATAGTAGTCTCTTATGATCCTTTGTATTTCTGTGTTGTCTGTTGTGATCTCTCCATTTTCATTTCTAATTTTGTTGATTTGATTTTTCTCCCTTTGTTTCTTGATGAGTCTGGCTAATGGTTTGTCAATTTTATTTATCCTTTCAAAGAACCAGCTTTTGGTTTTGTTGATTTTTGCTACGGTCTCTTTTGTTTCTTTTGCATTTATTTCTGCTCTAATTTTTAAGATTTCTTTCCTTCTACTAACCCTGGGGTTCTTCATTTCTTCCTTTTCTAGTTGCTTTAGGTGTAGAGTTAGGTTATTTATTTGACTTTTTTCTTGTTTCTTGAGGTGTGCCTGTATTGCTATGAACTTTCCCCTTAGGACTGCTTTTACCGTGTCCCACAGGTTTTGGGTTGTTGTGTTTTCATTTTCATTCGTTTCTATGCAAATTTTGATTTCTTTTTTGATTTCTTCTGTGATTTGTTGGTTATTCAGCAGCGTGTTGTTCAGCCTCCATATGTTGGATTTTTTAATAGTTTTTCTCCTGTAATTGAGATCTAATCTTACTGCATTGTGGTCAGAAAAGATGCTTGGAATGATTTCTATTTTTTGAATTTACCAAGGCTAGCTTTATGGCCCAGGATGTGATCTATCCTGGAGAAGGTTCCATGTGCGCTTGAGAAGAAGGTGAAATTCATTGTTTTGGGATGAAATGTCCTATAGATATCAATTAGGTCTAACTGGTCTATTGTATCGTTTAAAGTTTGTGTTTCCTTGTTAATTTTCTGTTTAGTTGATCTATCCATAGGTGTGAGTGGGGTATTAAAGTCTCCCACTATTATTGTGTTATTGTTAATTTCTTCTTTCATACTTGTTAGCATTTGTCTTACATACTGCGGTGCTCCCGTGTTGGGTGCATATATATTTATAATTGTTATATCTTCTTCTTGGATTGATCCTTTGATCATTATGTAGTGACCATCTTTGTCTCTTTTCACAGTCTTTGTTTTAAAGTCTATTTTATCTGATATGAGTATTGCTACTCCTGCTTTCTTTTGGTCCCTATTTGCATGGAAAATCTTTTTCCAGCCCTTCACTTTCAGTCTGTATGTGTCCCCTGTTTTGAGGTGGGTCTCTTGTAGACAACATATGTAGGGGTCTTGTTTTTGCATCCATTCAGCCAGTCTTTGTCTTTTGGTTGGGGCATTCAACCCATTTACGTTTAAGGTAATTACTGATAAGTATGACCCCATTGCCATTTACTTTATTGTTTTGGGTTCGAATTTATACACAATTTTTGTGTTTCCTGTCTAGAGAATATCCTTTAGTATTTGTTGGAGAGCTGGTTTGGTGGTGCAGAATTCTCTCAGCTTTTGCTTGTCTGAAAAGCTTTTGATTTCTCCTTCATACTTGAATGAGATCCTTCCTGGGTACAATAATCTGGGCTGTAGGTTATTTTCTTTCATCATTTTAAGTATGTCTTGCCATTCCCTCCTGGCTTGAAGAGTTTCTATTGAAAGATCAGATGTTATCCTTATGGGTATTCCCTTGTGTGTTATTTGTAAAAGCTTTTAAGTTTTACTCGGTCCCATTTGTTTATTTTTGCTTTTGGTTCCTTTGCCTGAGGAGACAGATCCTCAGACACAACTTTTATATGCACTGAGAAACCAAAAAAATTGTGTAACTCTCTTTATTGTGATATTTGCTTTATTGTGGTGGTCTGCAACTGAATTCATATCTCAGAGGTATGTCTGTATATATTAGCCATTTTTACTATTACATTGTTTTTGTCCTTACTGTTAGCAGACAGTTCAGTTTCTGAACCAGCATTTATGGAAATAGAGAATCAAACAAAATATGACATAACAAGGTTAAGCTCAGTGATGGAGTGAGGGGCAGCAGTAGCAGGTGTGAAGGAGAGTTTGAGGTTCCTTGGAGGTAAATGGGAAGAGGTAAAAGAGGTCTAGTGGTTAGGAGTCCTGGCTATCACCCAGGTGGCCCAGGTTCAACTCCCGGTGTGGAAATGCCAACCAAAAAGGGTCGGGAAGATCCATTGGAGAAGGAAATGGCAACCCACTCCAGAATTCTTGCCTGGAGAATTCCACGGACAGAGGAGCCTGGCTGGCTACAGTCCATGGGGTTGCCAAGAGTTGGACACGACTGAGCGACTATCACTCACTCAAAGGGGTGAGGAACTCAGGGATGAAAGGATGATTGTTTATAGAGATGATGCTCTTTAGGTGGCAAAAAAAAAAAAAAGATGAAACTGGGTTCATTAGAAAAAAAGAGGAAAGGTTATTCCTGACAGAGGGAACAGCATACGCTGAAAAGGTACAAAACCACAGAGGGGTCAGAGTGCAGCACCTCCGGGGGGAAGAGCAAGGCTTTCCAACAGGCTAAAAAGCAGTATGTGTGTGGGCAAGGCTCCTGAACGATCTTTATGCCGGGTTCCCTGAGCCCTAGGGACACAGTGAGCGGTGAGGGGCAACACCTGCTCTCAAGAAGCATCTCCTGTTGGCACTGTATCTTCTCATCTGCTAAAAGGGGAAGAAACCTACGTGTTGTTAACTGTCTGCTCTGTGCCAGATTAAAGGCTAAATGTTTTGTGGACATTGTCTTACTGAACTTCAAGGTCGTTAGTAAAGTGAAAAGGACTCAGTTGTGTCCGACTCTGTGTGACCCCATGGACTGTAGCCTGCCAGGCTCCTCTGTCCATGGAATTTTCCAGGCCAGAATACTGGAGTGGGTAGCCCTGTTCCCTTCTCCAGGGGATCTTTCAAACCCAGGGATCGAACTCAGGTCTCCCACATTACATGCAGATTCTTTACCATCTGAAGCAGGGTCGTTATTACTCTCTCCCTTTTACAGGTAAGGAACTGAGACCCAGTAAAATTGAATTAGTTTTCCAGACTACCCAGCTAGTCAGGGGCACTGCAAAGATTCTGACTCAGTTTTCTATGATTCCAGAACCTGTGCGCTCTGCTTCCTGCTCTGTTTCCCGAAACCTGAGTAGTGGTACACATCCACCCTCCCCACCCCTCGGCGGTAAAATGCAGCAATAACCAAGGGCACTTCAGAGCCAAATGCCGTATGAAACACACCAAGTGCAGAGATTTTGTATTTTATTTTAAGAAAAGGGAAAGCCCTTTACTCCTACAGTAAATTTCCACCAGCTTGTCAGTTACTCCTCAGCTAGGCTGAGTAGCCAGAGTGGAGCTGTCCACGTTGCTTATGTGAAGGCAGATGACTTGATTGTAGTTCAATGCCTTAGCTGTCACCGAGCTGCCTTCCTAAATATGATCCTTATTGCCCTGCTAACCCCTCTATAAACACCGCTGCAGTGAAAGCATAAAACATTAAAAACATCCCCTGGGTGACTGCTATTGCCTTTTGAATTAACACCAGAAATGCTCATTTGAGAGAGGTGGTTTAACTCAAGCGATATTTCTTGACGGGTTAATGAAGATCTTATGTTATACTTTAACCTAATATAACACTATCAATTATTTAGTTATTTTTATTGATTGACCTCTCCCAGATTATTTAATAGTAGATTTTTCACTCTATAGAAGATTTAATGCTGAGCACTCAGGCACCTGCTTTCACCATTACGAGTGTCCTCTGAATATAGAGGTATGTGTGTATGTATTTTCTTTTTCTTTCTGGAAGAGACAAATTGCAGACCATCCTGGAATTAATGAATGTGATGCATAAATAAGCTTGCTGAATCTAAATGTAACAAAGACTCGAACTACAGATGACACTAGAGAAAGGTTTCAAGGCAGATCATCAAACCCGGATGATTAGAATTGCTATTTAAATATGCAAAAAGCAGACAGGCAGCCCTGGAAAGGGAGAGTGCATGGCAAACTAGTGTCATGACCAATAGTGAGAAGTAGCCCATAAAAAGCATCTCAGTTTTATCATTGACTTTGTAACTGATAACTAGAAAGAGATAGGGAATCATGTCCATTTAGCTTGTGTTATGGGATATAGTATATGTTCCTATGGGCTGTGCTGGGAGGAAAGAAGATGAGACTGGAGGCAGGCTGCCTGGCATCTGCTACTCTTGTGACACTGGATAGGTTTTTTTTTTTTTCCCCCCATTTATTTTATTGAAGTATAGTTGATTTTCAATGTTGTGTTAATTTCTGCTGTATAGCAAAGTGATTCACTTGTCCATATATATACATGTTCTTTCATATTCTTTTCCATTATGGTTTATCACAGGATATTGAATATAGCTCCTTGTGCTATACAGTAGGACATTGTTTATTCATTCTATATATAACAGTTTGCATCTGCTAATCCCAAACTTCCATTTCATCCCTCCCCTTCTCGGTCCCCCTTGGTAACCACAAGTCTGTTCTTTGAGAGTCTGTTTCTCTTTTGTAGATAAATTCCATGTATATAAGTGATGCATGATATTTGTCTTTTTCTGTCTGACTTACTTCACTAGTGTGATAATCTCTAGGTCCATCCATGTTGCTGCAAATGGCATGATTTCAGTCTTTTTATGGCTGAGTAGTATTCCATAGTACACATGCACCACATCTTCTCTATCCCTTCCTCTGTCCAAGGGCGTTTAGGTTGTTTCCCTGTCTTGGCTGTTGGATTGCTGTGAACACACTGATTAGTTTTGTGGCTGTGGGGTACGTTGGTCTGCTAAGCCACGTCCCTTGACTGGAGCCCAGCTCTCCTTACACTGAACTCCAGGTGCTTTGTGGCTTCTGTGTGAGGGTTGTGATAGGAATACAGAATATGAACAGTAGAATTATGGAAAGGTAGGATACTGGGATGACAGGCATTTTCAAATGCAGGCGGTTAGCTTGGAATTTGTTCCCTGAAGTGTTGTCAACATGAACATGTTTTTTCTAAGGCCCGTTCCCTGCCAGCCTTTTAGCCCTCTCCATATATGGCATGCTGCGATTCATGGGGTCACAAAGAGTCGGACACGACTGAGCGACTGATCTGATCTGATATATGTATACTCAGCCATAGGTATACATATGTCCCCTCCCTCTTGAACCTCCCTCCCATCTCCCTCCCCATCCTACCCCTCTACAGAGCCCTGGTTTGAGTTCCCTGAGTCATACAGCAAATTCCCTTTGGTTATCTATTTTACAGATGGTAATGTAAGTTTCCATGCTACTCTCTCGATAGATCCTGCCCTGTCCTTCCTCCTTCTCCCATGTCCATAAGTCTGTTCTCTATGTCTGTGTCTCCACTGCTGCCCTGCAAATAATTTCATCAGTCCCATCTTTCTAGATTCCATATATATGTGTCAGTATATGATATTTGTTTTTCTCTTTCTGACTTCACTCTGTATAATAGGCTCTCGGTTCATCCACCTCATTAGAACGGACTCAAATGTGTTCCTTTTTTATGGCTGGGTAATATTTCATTGTCTATATATACCACAGCTTCTTTATCCATTTATCTGTCGATGGGGATCTGGGTTGCTTCCATGTTCTAGCTATTGTAGATAATGCTGCAGTGATCATTGGGGTACATGTATCTTTTTTTTATTTTGATATCCTCAGGTTATATGCCTAGTTAGGGGGATTGCTGGGTCATATGGTTTTATTCCTAGTTTTTAAGGGAATCTCCATTCTGTCTTCCATAGTGACTGTGTCCATTTACATTCCCACCAACAGTGCAAGAGAGTTCCCTTTTCTTCACAGCCTCTCCAGCATTTATTGTTTGTAGACTTTTTAATGATGGCCATTCTGACCAGTGTGAGATGATATCTCATTGTAGTTTTGATTTGGATTTCTCTAATAATGAGTGATGTTGAACATCTTTTCATGTGTTTGTTAACCATCTGTGTGTCTTTTTGGAGAAATCTCTGTTTAGGTCTTCTTCCCACTTTTGATTGGATTGTTTATTTTTCTGGTATTGATTTGTATGAGCTGCTTATGTATTTTGGAAATTAATCCTTTGTCAGTTGTTTCATTTGCTATTATTTTCTTCCATTCTGAGGGTTGTGCTTTCACCTTGTTTATAGTTTCCTTTGCTGTGTAAAAGATTTTAAGTTTAATTAGGTTCCACTTGTTTGTTTTTGGTTTTATTTCCACTTCCCTGAGATGTGGGTCATAGAAGATCTTGCTGTGACTTATGTCACTGAGTGTTCTGCCTATGTTTTCCTCTAAGAGTTTTATAGTCTCTGGTCTTACATTTAGGTCTTTAATCCATTTTGAGTTTATCTTTGCGCATGGTGTTAGGAAGGGTTCTAATATCATTCTTTTACATGTAGTGGCCCAGTTTTCCCAGCACCATTTATAGAAGAGGCTCCCCATGTTCGTTTTTTAAAACATTTTTTATCTCTTTGGCTCTGGGGAAGAATAACTTTGGCAAAGTCAGTGATTCGTCTACTCACATCTCTAGGGGCCATAGTGGAGCCACCTAGCCCACGGAATGGAAATCCTTTCCTTTGCATTCTGGTTCAGTTCTCTGGCAAGCTCGAGCATGTACATTTCCCTTCTCTTGCCAAGGCACAGGAGGTGTGTTCTGACACATGCTGTCATTTTGGTGATCTCGTAACCTTCTTTTTTCCCCTGACATCTTCCATGCAGAGCGAACCATTTGAACACTCGATTGCCAGATTTGGCAGCAGGTCTAAAGAGGCCCCATCTGCAGCCCTGGAAGGCTGGACGATAGTTTCCCCATGGGTCATGGAGAGAAGCATTCATACTCTCAGGAAAATTACTAACAAACTCCTCTGTGGAAGCCACCTGGTGCTGCATAATGGTGATGCATGGGATAATTCCTTGGAAGATCAGTGTTGCTCTTTCTCTTCTCCAACAGCTCATGCTCTAAATTATTCCAGGAAATCCCCAAGTGTGATCCTGGGCTTGTAGTCCTACCTAAAGTTCTTGTAAAGAGGGTTGTGTGTGGGAAAAGGTTGGGAAATGCTGCCTGTTATGGAGTGAATGTTTGTGTTTCAACAGTAGTCATATACTGAAACCCTAACCCCCAGATGTGAAGATATTTGGCTTACCAGGTGGTGCCACTGAGTGGTCAAAATCTACCTGTTAATGCAGGAGATGCAAGAGATGCAGTTCAATCCCTGGGTCAGGAAGATCTGGAGGAGGTCATGGCAACTCACTCCAGTATTCTTGCCTGGAGAATCCTATGGACAGAGGAGCCTAGCAGACTACAGTCTATGGGGTCACAAAGAGTCAGACACGACTGAGTGAGCACTCACAGGTGAAGATATTAATGGATGGGGCTTTGGAGAGACACTTAGTTTAGATGAGATCATGAGGGCAGTGCCCCCATGATGGGATTAGTGCCCTGTAAGAAGTGATACCAGAGGGCTTTCTCTCTGTCCCTGCCATGTGAAGATACAGCAAGAAACCACTATCTGCAAGATAGGAAGAGAGCTCTCACCAGAAACAATCTGCTGGCACCTTGATCTTGGACTTGCCGGCCTGCAGAAGTGTGAGAAGTGAGTGTATTACTGAAGCCCCCAGCCTGTGGTCTTCTGTTATGGCAGCCTGAGCTGACTAGGAAGCTACCTGCACCATCTTTTTGGTGTTGAGCAGAGCATCATGCATCATTTCCCAGTGAAGGGGAGCAGGGTGGTGGGGGAGACTTCTACTCCATGAAGGGGAGCAAGGGTCATCACAGTGCCAGCTACCAGCAGTAGAAGTCCAAGCACTTCTGCACTCTGCATCTTGGTATCAGAGTTTCTAAGGAAACAGTGCAGTCAGGCAGTGGATGGAACAGCTCTTATGTGGCAAAGAGACAGAACAAAATCAGCCCCAATAGTGGGTGCTGATCCCTCAAGGCAAAAGCAAGGCAATTGGCCTACACGCCCTGACCATGGAGTCGGAAATATTGAAAGTTGGGAGTGTACCTGAGGGCCACTGATGCACATCCTTAAACAGAACAGAGGAGAACACACTGAGTCTGAAACAGGAAAAAATATTTCCATAAAGGCAATAAGCCAGACACAACTGTTAGCACTTTATAAAGGAGGATTCCAGGCCCCTCAGGGACCATTCTTATGTGGCTGAACAGAGGTTGGGGGATTCCATGCATGAGACTGCCATTCCCAACAGAGAATCACAGTGTTCATGGTAACACTAAAGGCTCTAGAAATCCTGCAGTGGAGAGGAGAGTGTTTTCCATATGCATCTGTACATAGAGCCCATTTTCAAAACACTTCTGTTTCCTACTTTTCTCCAGAGGTCACTTTTGGAAAAGTTGGATTAGGTCATAATTTTCCCTCCTTTGCTTCCAGCTTGGGAATCTATGTGTCTGGATCAGACAGAACATGAGCATTGTCTTTTTCATTTGATTGTGAGAATGGATGTCCTGATGATTGGCTTGTGTCTTAGTTTGGGCTGCTGTAATAAAGGACCATAGAAACTATGTAGCTTATAAACAATAGAAATTTATTTTTCACAAGTTTGGAGACTGGAGGTCTAGATCAGGGTACCAGTATGGTTAGATCCTGGTAAGGGCCCTCTTGAGGACTGTAGACTGCTGACTTCACTGTGGTATCACATAGTAGGAGGGGTGAGGGAGCTCTCTGGGGCTTCTTAATACACACACACACACACACACACACACACACACACTCTATAAAATAGCACTAATCTCATTTGTGAAGGCTCCACCTTCATGACCTAATCTCCTCCCTTCTCATGACATAATCACCTCCCCAGAGCCCCACCCCCTAATACCTTCACACTGGGGATTAGGATTTCAACATAGGAATTTTAGGGGGGACACAAACAGCAACTTGATTCCAGAGCTTTAGGGAAAAGAGCAACAAGACATGGTCTCTGTCCTTCTGAAGCTCACAGTCTGATAGATAGTAAAATATGTAAATATCTGGTTACAGTCACAGCACCTCCATAGAACCAGGCTATGCATATAGTGTTTCATTTAGTCTTCACACTGAACCTGCACGCAGGTGATGCTTATCACCCTTCTGGAGGTGAGGAGAACAAGGTTCAGGAAGGTTAAGTGGTTTGTTGAAAGCAGCGGGGTTGAGTTCTGACCTTTGCCCTCCTTCCCACTCTGCTTCATTGTGTAACCTACGCTTACAGAGCAGACTGACCCCCTTTAGCTGCAGCAAAAACACGGGGGTCTGAGAGTCCAGAGGAGGGGCAGGGCAATTTGTACTAGGGATTCAGCAAGGTGTACATTAAGTGCCAGCGGAGGTGAGTTGTTCTGCCTCCTGCCTCTTGTCTGCCTGCCTTCAGCTTGAGCTTGGCCTGAAAGGAACTTGGAATTGAAGTTCAGGGAAGTCTAGTGGCTTCTCTGGAAAGGGGAAGTAAAAGGTGAGGAAGGAGACAATGGGGTGGGCTCTAGAGTCTGTGTGCCTAGCAGGCAAGGCTTATTTGGGAATGGGGCAAATGTTCCTAGAGCCCCACTCGGGGCAGGACACCAAGATATCAGTACAGAAAGGAGACAGTCTCAACCCTGAATCTCGAGTGGTTTTGAAGGAATCAGTTGAAACCCAAACAGAGCTACACATGGAGTGACTGGAGCATGGAGGAGGGGAGCTGCTCCGTGCTGTGCTGGTGTGGAGGGTGGTGGGAGGCGAGACAGGATCGAGACTGTTTTTAATGGATGCAGAGTAGAAAGTAGGCTTCCCTGGTAGCTCAGCTGGTAAAGAATCCACCTGCAATGCAGGAGACCCTGGTTCAATTCCTGGGTCGGGAGATCCCCTAGAGAAGGGATAGGCTACCCACTCCAGTATTTTGGGGCTTCCCTGGTGGCTCAGACGGTTAAGAATCCACCTGTAATGCGGGAGACCTGTGTTCGATCCCTGAGTTGGGAAGATCCCCTGGAGGAGGGTATAGCAACCTACTCCAGTATTCTTGCCTGGAGAATCCCCCAGGGACAGAGGAGCTTGGTGGGCTACAGTTCGTGAGGTCACAAAGAGTCTGACATGACTGAGCAACTAAGCACAGCCCATAGTACAGAGTCAAAAATGGTGCCTTAAAGAATACTTGGGAGCTTACTGGAAGCAGAGAGGACTTGGCAAAACCAGGGCAGGGCCTGAGCAAAGGCTTCGAAGCTGAGGAGGATGGATGTTGCGGGGAGGGGGACTGGCTAGAGATGTAGCTTGGAGATACAGGCAGCAGGAAAGGCAGGTGAGGGCTACCCTGGAAGACCTTCAGAGCCCTGCCACATGGATGCATTTAGACCATACGCAATTCCCATCTTAGTCTCCTCTCCAATATACACTGCTAATTGAATGTTTTTTTATAGACTCCAAGGCCTGCATTAACACGGTCTACTTTTAATTCCGTACAATGGGGGGAAAAATCTCTTGGTTTTATTGACTGCTTCTTTATCTGACTTCACCTAATTGGAAAATAAACAGATAAAATGATACCTTTACTGCTAATGAATAATTCATGTTCTCTTTGTCTTTTGTCATAAAAGAGAGAGCCCAGCAGATCTGTCTTTAAATTAGGATATCTGGTAGGTGAGAGAAAAATGTGAGCGATTAACTCCAAATTGAGTTTCGTGTGAATTTCTGAGAGTCGGCGTCCTCCTCTGTAATGAAGTTTAGATTGGTTCACGTAACGGTTCACCTGGCTCTCGTGGAGCCCAAATTCAGAACATATGAGTGCGATTGACCTGTTAATTTGAAATGTTTTAATCTGCATAAAAATGGATTGTATTAATTGTTTCCCATTAACCAGGGCTGACGATAATGTCTGCTTGAATTAGGCTGACTCTTCCTCTGTCTTAGCCCTTTGCGGTTTCATGTGCCCCAGACACAGGTAACTTCTCTCTCCTCCACGTCAGTCATCTGAACGGGATGGGCTGTGTTGCTCTCAGATTAGACAGAAACCCACCCACCATCTGCAGATACAAGTACACATCATCCTCACACCAACTCCACCTCTTGACCCCTCTCTCAGAAGTGTTCCTCTTTTCTAATTAGCCTTGGTAACATTTCTCTACCCTAATCTCAGTGGTTTGCATCATTTTCGAAATCTCGGTAAATAACTTTTAACTCCTTACAGCAGTCTGTGCTTCAGGAAGAAAAAAAGAAGACTGGAATGGAAAAATCCGATTTAAAAAGTAATGTTACTCTTAATTATTTTACAAACATACTCTGCGATCTCTAGGGGCTGGACACTTTGCTGTGGACTGAGGATGTCCAATGTGTTTGCACCTGATTCTGTCCTTGAAGACATCATGGTCTGGATGTGGAGATATTGCTTTCATGTAATAAAAGTTCTGTTATGGTTCAAATCAACCTTGTAGGGAAAGTCCCAGGCCACAGCTACAGTTAAATGAGTGAGTGAATCCATGGAACTCAGAAACACTGAAGTTTCCTGAATGTGCCCTGGGTTTTGTTTTTCCTCCCATGATTATAAAGCTAGGTCTAGTGCTTTGATGGGCCTGGGATAACTTTCCTGTGTATAATTCAGTGAAATCATAGCCTTTTCTGGGAAGCCTTCCTCAGCCACCATCAGCCTCTTGTCTCATTAGGTGCCCTGTTCTGGGCTCTCACAGCTCCTGTCATAAACAAACTGCCGTTGTATTTATCTTACCATTTGCTTGTCTCTTTCAGTCAGCTGGAATGAAAGGTTCAGTGTGCAGTAAATAAGGAGGCAAGACTGAAGGTGGAATTAAGGGAGAATTAGATGGTATATCTTAGACCTGCATTCCTCAACGTGTGGTCCATGGACCAGCAGCTTTAGCATCTCCTGGCAGTGAATTAAAAATACAGAATCTCACCCTCCACCTCAGACCTACAGACTCAGCATCTGATTTTTTTTTATTACTGAGTTATAGTTACTTTACAGTGTTGTATTAGTTTCAAGTGTACAGCAAAATGATTAAGTTATACATATATGTTCTTTTTCAAGTTCTTTTCCATTATAGTTTATTATAAGATATTGCGTATAGTTCCCTGTGCTATACATTAAGTCCTTGTTGTTTACCTATTTTATACATGCTAATTCCAAACTCCTAATTTATCTGCATACATACCCCGCCACTATCCTTTTTGGTAACCATAAGTTTGTTTTCTATGTCTCTGAGTCTGCTTCTATTTCATAAATGAGTTCATTTGTATCGTTTTTTAGATTCCACATATAAGTGATCATATGATAATTGTCTGTCTTTGTATGGTAATCTCTAGGTTCATCTTGCTGCAAATGGGATTATTTCATTCTTTTTTATGACAGAGAAATATGCCGTTGTGTACATATACCACATCTCCTTTATTCATCATCTTTTGATGGACATTTAGATTTCAGCACCTGAATTTTAACGTACGTAACGATTCATGCGTACATTAAAGCTTGAGAAATACTTGGGGTTGTGTAGGCTATTGTTTCTCAAATTTGGCTGTGCGTTGGAATCACCTGAAGGTCTTTGTAAAGTACTGATGTTTGGGTCACCCATACAGCTTCTGATATACTTGCTTGGGGTGTGTGCAGTTAGAAGCTCTCCAGGTGATGCTAATATGTGGCCACATACGTGAGCCACCTCTAGACTCTTGTTTCCTAACTTCTGTCTCCTATCATAGAATTTGCTGTGCTGTGTACTCATTTTCATTTGTTGGTCTGTCTTCCCTCCCTCTCAAGGACAAGGGATCTCATATATCCTGAGATTCTTAAATAGTATCTCTCACTGAACACTGGTTTCTTAAAGTGGATGGAAATGAACCAGAGTGGAGGCCTTGAGTGCTGAATTTGAGGACGACTGTGTGTGTGTGTGTGTGTGTGTGGTGTGTGTGTGTGTTAGTCACTCCATCATGTCCAACTCTTTGCAACCCCATGGGCTGTTGCCCACCAGGCTCCTCTGTCCATGGAATTCTCCAGGCAAGAATATTGGAGTGGAGTGGGTTGCCATTTCCTTCTCCAGAGGACAACATTTAGGAGAACCTATTTTAAAAAGTACTGTCAATAGCTTGGATGAAGAATTGCGGCATGGTTATTAATATAGATGGCACAAAAATGATTCAGAATGTTCTCAGTTGGTTAAAGTCTATAGGATATATCAAGTTGTGGGAGCTCAGAGTTGATGGGAAGAGGGTTGGGTGGGGAAGACCCAGTATATTCTCTCTCAACAAGAGGAGACTTCCAGGTTTAATTTAGTTAACCTCATGCCCTCAATGCTGCAACAGTGATTATTTATCTGGCTACTAAGAAAATCACAATACAGTTTTCAAATGCATTCATGGAAGTACAGTACAGTATTTACTCACACAACTACTAAATGGCTGTATCTCCTCTGGATACCATGCTTTATGAAAAAAGGCAGCAGAGACATCACTTTGCAGGCAAAGGTCCGTGTAGTCAAAGCTGTGGTTTTTCCAGTATTTACGTACAAATGTGAAAGTTGGACCATAAAGAAGGCTGAGTGGCGAAGAATTGATGCTTTCGAACTGTGGTGTTGGGGAAAACTCTTGAGAGTCCCTTGGACAGCAAGGAAATCTAACCAGTCAGTCCTAAAGGAAATTAACCCTAAATATTCATTGAAAGGAGTGTTGCTGAAGCTTCAATACTTTGGCCACCTGATGCGAAGAGCCAACTCTTTGGAAAAAATCCTGATGCTGGGAAAGATTGAGGGCAGAAAGAGAAGAGGGCAACAGAGGATGAGATGGTTGGATGATATCCCTGACTAAATGTACATGGGTTTGAGCAAACTCCAGGAGATAGTTTAAGACAGGAAAGCCTGGAGTGCTGCAGTCCATAGGGTCACAAAGAGTCGAACTTGACTTAGCGACTGAACAACAACAGCCACGCTTTGAGAAACTAGTGAACATAGTGGATAATATAGAAATCATGTCAAGGGAAGGGGTGTGTGGGAATGAATGCTTTCAGAAGAGAGGGTGTGGCAAGGACCTGATTGTTGTTTTCCAAAGGATTGATTGTTGTGTGAGAGCAGAATTGTGCCGTGCTACTCCACAGGGCAGAGCTAGGGCCAATGGAATTCACGGAGGCAGATTTTGGCTCAACATAGGGAAGACTTGGTGCCAGTGAGAACCATCCAATAATAGAAGCAGCTGCCTGGGGAGATGGTGCGATGAGCGAGCTCTCTATCTTTGGAAATGTTCTAGCGGCGCCTGGATGGCCATCTGTCGTGGGTATTGTGGAAAGATGCATGCATGCGGTGTATGAACAGAATTTTGTGGATCATTTTACTGGTAGTAAATGTGACTGCTGTGTGCTGAGTGTCCGTGACGTGTGCCAGGTACTACGGTAGGCAAGTTTGTATCCATTATCATGTTTAATCCTTCTACAGCCTTAATAAAGGTGACAGTTATTCCACTTTAACAGAAGTAATGGGCTCAAAGCTAGGATTTGAACCCTGTGCTTTCTGACCTCTAAACCATAATCTTTTAACTCTTACCATCTGCCTTTTGTGGTCCCTTCCCTCTCTGCTGCTGCTAAGTCTCTTCAGTCGTGTCTGACTCTGTGCGACCCCATAGACAGCAGCCCACCAGGCTCCCCCGTCCTGGGATTTTCCAGGCAAGAACACTGGAGTGGGTTGCCATTTCCTTCTCCAATGCATGAAAGTGAAAAGTGAAAGTGAAGTTGCTCAGTTGTGTCCGACTCTTCGCAATCCCGTGGACTGTAGGCTACCAGGCTTCTCCATCCATGGGATTTTCCAGGCAAGAGTACTGGAGTGGGGTGCTGTTGCCTTCTCCCCTTCCCTCTCTAAGATTCTGCAATTTCAGGTGTATTTAGACACCAGATTTGAAGTGACCTTTTAGCATCTGTGTAGAAAAGGTCCATTGGAGAGCTGGCCATGAAAGTTTGGGAGTTGAGAGAGTGGTCAGGATGACAGACGTGGACCTGAGCATGCTCTGCCAAGACATGAGGGTTGATGCCATTGCCTTGGTAAGATTCTCAAGGTGGTGACTGAGGACCGGAGAGAGGTCCGGAGCAGAGAGAGAGAGTGTGGGTTGACTCCACTTTGCTGGAAATCAAAGCCACAATAGAAGCCACGAGCCCTGCTTTCTAGGTCGGAAGGAATGAATTGTTACTGCATGTTGGAAACTTGATTTTTAACCTAAGTAAAATGCGAATGCAACTACAAATGTTCATGTTCTAGATGAAGACAATTCAAGTCAAGTGGTGAAACTGGAGTCACAGTGACTCATGGTAAAGCTTTCACCCGACTTGAAATCTGCTTCTCTTAGCTGTATGTCCCTCCACACATCACCTTCCTGTGCCTCAGTTTCATCATCTGTAAAATGGGGATGGTAACATTCTCTTCAGGATACCCTATAGGTTTATTAGGAAGCTTAAGGAGGATAATGCACATAAGATGCTTGACAGTGGCTGGGATACATGGAAAGCACTTGGTATTTATATTCAGATTAGTTATTAAATCTAAGTAAACCCTAAAGTAACACAAATGTAATAGTTTACTTAAGACATTCTGTTATCTCCTGTATTCAGATCGAGCCACACTGTAAGAATTCAGCTATATTTTAAAACATTTAAATGCACAACCAATACCATTAGTTAATCAAATATTTTAGGTTAAAATTCCATCTATTTTTTGTGATTTATAAACTATTAATATACTTCCTCATTATAGTACCTAATCTACCATACAGAATTGAGACAGCACAACATAGATGTTAAAAGAAGGAATGTGTAGTCACACTCCCTGGGTTTAGATTTTAACTTTACTCGTCCTGTGACTTGGAGCAGTTTACTTAGTCTGTCTAAGTCTCAGTTCCTCTCCACTAAGGTGGAGCTAATAGTAATACCTACCTCACAGGGCTTAGAGATCAAATGAGATTATATAGACAGTACTTAGAAAGTTGCTTAGGTACCGTCAACATAGTAGGCATTCAGCAAATGATGAAGATGATGATGTATCTTGTAAGACAAAGAAATTTAAAATGTCTTGGAGCCCTTGGGGTTCTGTATATATCAGTATTGATTATATAATCCTGTGTGTGTATGTACATAATCTATAGACAGGTTTTTTTCTATGAGCACGAAAGTAATACATTATCCATGGGTGAGCTTGTAGGGGGTCTGTGATGCTCCTGAAATTGTAGGCAAAACCTGTGAGTATGCATGTTTTTATGGGGAAGATCTGTGCCTTCATTTGCTTCTCTCTGACTTTGTCAAGTTTAAGACGTGTTAGCATGAGAAACTTGGAGTGGAATGTGAAACTGTTAGTGAGAGCAAAATGAAACCCTGGTTGCAAGTGATCAGGAAGAAAGTCATTTTGTTATCCCATATAGCAGAGATTCAGAGGTAGGTGGTCCCAAGATCAGTGTAGTGGTTCAAGGATGTGATCAGGTGCTGAAGTTCTTTCTACTATGTGTCATACTTAGATTAATGCTTTATGGTCCCAGAATAGCTACCACAGAAACAAGTACCACATCCTCATATGACATCACTGAAAACACAAAGAAGCCATGACAGCCAGGATGCTACGGTAGAGCTTTCATTATTTGTCTCCTTTCTTTTATCATAGATTTAAAACAAAACAGACAAAACCCCCCAGAAATTCCCCAGGAAGAACTCTCAAAAAGCAAGAGACCTCCATCCCTGTTTATTCTTTATGTGCCAGAATGGATTCACATCACCACTTCCAGCCAGAAGGGAAGCCAAGAAAGCATGTGTTTGGCTTTTTCAGCATCTCTAAGGGAGGTGGGCAAGCAGAAGAGGTAGTGTGGGTTGAAGAGCTTTCTAACATCCGTGCACCAAAGAAAACATGTGAGCTGATGTGCCACACAGAGGTCACGCCAAGTATTTGCATGTTGAGGGGAGGGACAGTTGTTTGTAAGAGACAGACAATATCTAGAGAAAGAAGCAGGGGAAAGAGGCAGGACTTTCAATGGCTTCAAGATGCTTTACCCTAAGCAGGCATCATTCATCAGTGAGTAATGTAGAGGAAGTGCCTGGATTCCAAATATATGAGTAGAAAAGCTGTCATGGAAGAGTCAGCCAGCAGCTCTTGTTTGCAGCTGCTGCTGCTGACCCACATTTGCCCTCCGCCAGTCCTCAGCTGCTGATCCTACTTCCTGGGAGCCGGTCCGTGAGTGCTGCCAGGATGCAGATGCCCATCTCCATAGCTCCCCCCGCTGCTCTCCAGATAAGCTGTTCCTGGGGAAGGAGAGTGGCACCTACAGTAGTAACAGGTCTAGTAATTAGCAGCCGCCCCGGGCCTTACAACATTTCTAAAGAAGACGAGGTGATTCAGTAAGATCTGTCCCCACCCCTGAGAGTCTCCCAGATGGAGAAACAGGTGGGGGTCCCCAATGCTAATGACAGGGAGGCCTTTAACCTGCAGTTGTTAGAGGGCAAGGGACAGGAGATGTGGGACAGATGCAAACCACGTGGACATGGAGTCTGCATGTTGGTTGTTGATGGAAGACCCTATTTTTATACATGACCTTGACAAATTGTGCTGCTCTAAAGGGCAGAGAATCCACTGAACTGTGATGGTGCAATCATGTCAAAATAAACATGCAAAATGTGAAAATACTATGCAAAGCCCAAACATTGCTCCGTCTCCTCACTGCTTAATCCAGAGGCTCAGGAGTTGGATGAACGTTCATTTTTTGTGTGTGTTTATTGGTAAATTAAAGTTTGAGTGTTTAATAATGCATTTGTCATACTGAATCAAATACACTAAATTACTGCAATAATTATTTTCTCCAATAGAGTGGATGAATATAATAAGATCAGTAAAGAATTTGTACATCTCCCCTGGGAGCTAGGGAGCGTCTCAAAGAAGATGTAATTCTTGAACTGATTCAGGAAGGCTTAGTAGCAACCTGCTAGTTTATGGAGGTTGTGGGTATTATCAGGGCTTTTGTGTAGCTATTTTAGGTGGAGAAATAGCACCTAAAGGGCAAAAAATTGTAAAATTCAACGAGCATTTGATATTCTATTCACTAGGCACTTTCTCCCCCTCTTCAGAAAAAGAAAATCCACTTTTCTCCTCCCGGAGATGCTTCTTTACCACCTCAACTGTGTGGTTGGATTGGAGCGAGTATTCAATTCCAGCTCTGTAGATACATTTCATTGGACTGGAGGTAAATGATGATTCAGGACCAATCAGAATCATTCCTGGGATCTTTTAAGCTGCATATGGGAGAGAGATTTCAGTCAGCTCATCACTAGGGACAAACTGAGAGTAAGGTATGGGATTTGTTGAGGGCTCTGACTCTCTCATTTGGAGTTACTCCTGATGCAGAAACCACACACTTAGATCAAAGTGGCATTGGTTGTAAAATTTCATAAGCGTAGTCCCTCTATCTCTTTCATTTCTGTGTTTACCTTTGCAAAAGCAGACTGGGTTCTTCCAAATGGTAGAAACCAGGATCAGCAGTGACTTCTGTATTTCACTTCTCATTGGGATCAGGTGAAATGTGAGAGACATTAAAAAAAAACAGTAAAATTTTATAAATAAGACAGTCTTGTAGAATGTTAGGATAGTGTTTTTCAAGTATTGATATCAGCTAGAGAATTTCCTATCACACAGATTTTGACTTGGTAGATCTGGAATTGTCCTTAAGATTTGCATTTCTAACAAACTCCTGTGTTGATATTGATGCTTTTCATTCAGAGACCCCACATTGAGCAGCAAAGTGTTCAAAGATGATGCTTAAGAATTGAGGAAATTTGAAAAGCTGGTATATTATATGGTAGCATGGGAACACAGGTAGACTTGAGTTGTAATTTTTCAGTAGGGTGATTAGGGTAGGCTCATGAAAGTGACACCTGAACAGACTTGAAAAAAGATGATTGTATTTACGTGACTAAAAATAAATAAAAGTTTTATATATATATACACACACACATATATATGTGTGTGTGTATATATATATATATATAAAATTTTCTGTTTTAAAACACCTGTTAGTTAGCTATTGCTGCTTTACCCTCAAACTTTGCATCTTAGACCAAGAAGCATGTAGATTCCTCAGTTATGGTAGGTGGCCTTAGCTAGTTAGCTAGTTGTTCTTTCTCAGGATCTCTAATAAGACTACAGTCAAGGTGTTGGCCAGGGCTGCTGCATCCATCTCAAGGCTGGCATGGGATGGATCTGTTCCCAAGCTTGCTCTTGTGGCTGTTGGCAGGCCTCCGTTCCTCACAGACTGGTGGCCAGCAGCCGCCTTTAGCTTTTTGCCATGTGGGTCTCCCCATAGGGCCGATCTCAAATATGGCAGCAGACTTCCATTGGAGTAAGCAACGTGGGGCAGGTCGGGGGGAGGGGCACAAAGGGTGGCCAGCAAGAAGGAAGCCAGAGCCTTTCTGTAACCTAATTTATCAACTGACTTCTCATTACTTTTGCTATATTCTAATTATTAAAAATGGGCCACTAGGTCTAGCTCTTACTCAGAGGGGAGGAAGTCACCAAAGACATGAGTACCATGAGTCAGGACTCACTGGAGGCCATTTTAGAGGCTGCCTACTGCAGAGTGTATTTGCGGATCCTATCAAAAACTTGGGTGTCTTATGGCTTAAAACAGATAGTTGTTACTGCCAGTTTGTTTAGCAAAGAGGATCATGGGAAATTCTTGGCTCCCAGCAGAAACCAGGATGGGCTCAAATGGTTCTGATCGAGCTAGATAGAGTTGGCTTTGGCCGATCTTCAACTCTGGAGGTGGGTCCAAGCCTGCTTCTTTTCTGAGACGTTCAGGCAGAGCCTTGTAGGCCACCTGTGGGCTTGTGGGCAGCTGAGCTCTGACTGACCCCCTGGCCATTTTAGTGCTACCAATAAAATTGCCTGAGGAGCCTGCCAAGGAGACAGATGCTGCTGCTGGAGAAACACCTTCTGTAGCCTGGCATTTGTCCGGTAATTGCTCTCCAAGAGAAAATAAACTCTTCACGTGAGAGGGAAGGTGGATGGTGCCTGATTGTCAAGTAGAGAGATGATTTAGAACAAGTGCTACAAGTAAAGTGCCAAAGATTTTATTAAAAAATAGAAGATACGTGTTTGGAGCTAAAGTTAGGCTTTTAAAAAATCTACTGACTCAGGAAATGCTTCTTGTTTTCCAGGCATAGACTAATACACAGTGAATTGAATTACATGCAGAATGCCTCACCTGTTCCCTTACTCTGGTTCCATTTGCAGCCATATTTCTTTTGCAGTCAGATTTCTTTTGCAATAGAGAGTACCACTATTTCCTTCTGGCTTATAGATTCATAATGTAGAAGGAAAACACTGGCTTAGGACTGGCAGTAGTCTTGGGCAGTAGGTTCAACCTGTCAGAGATACAGGTTTCATCCTCAGGTTTGTTATCTTTAAGTTGGGATAGTAAACGCTTCCCTCATAAAGTTGTTTTCTTTATTTTTATTCATTTTTGATTTTTATTGAAGTGAAATTGATTTACAGCATTGTCTAAGCTTCAGGTGTAGAGCAAAGTAGATCAGTTATACATATAACCACCCCACCCACTTTTTTTTATATTCTTTTCCCATATAGGCCAGTACAGAGTATTGAGTACTGTTCCCTATGCTATACAGCAGGTTCTTATTAGTTATTTTAAATATAATAATGTGTATATGTCAGTCCCTACCTCCTAATTTCTTCTCCCCCTTATCCCCTGGTAACCATAAGTTTGTTTTCTATATCTGTGACCCCTCTTCTTTTTGTGAATAAGTTTATATTTACCTTTTTTTTAGAGTTACACATATAAGCAATATAATATGATATTTGCCTTTCTGTGTCTGACTTCGCTTAGTGTGACAGTTTCTAGGTCTCTTCATATTGCTGTAGATAGCATTATTTCATTCTTTTTTATGGCTGAATAGTGTCCCAGTGTGTATATGGACCACGTCTTCTTTATCTACTACTTTGATGGACTTTTAGGTTCTTTCCCTGTCCTGGCTGTTATAAATAGTGCTGCAGTGAACACTGGGATACATGTGTCTTCTTGAATTACGGTTTTCTCTGGGTTTATGCCCTGGAATGGGGTTGCTGGGTCATATAGTAGTCTATTTTTAGTTTATTAGGGAACCTCCATACTGTTCCCCATAGTTGAAAGTGAATGTGAAAGTTGCTCAGTTGTGTCCGACTCTGAGACCCCATGGACCATAATTCAGTCCATGGAATTCTCCAGGTCAGAATACTGGAGTGGGTAGCCTTTCCCTTCTCCCGGGGATCTTCCCAGCCCAGGGATCTAGCCCAGATTCTTTACCAGCTGAGCCACAAGGGAAGCCCAAGAATATTGGAATGGGTAGCGTATCCCTTCTCCAGCAGATCTTCCCAACCCAGGAATTGAACTGGGGTCTCCTGCATTGCAGGCAGATTCTTTACTAACTGAGCTATCAGAGTCCCCATAGTTGCCATACCAATTTACATGCCCACCAGTCATATAAGAAGGTTCGCTTTTCTCCACACCCTCTTTAGCATTTACCGTTTGAAGAATTTTAAGGTTGGCCATTCTGACTGGTGTGAGATGATACCTCATTGTAGTTTCAATGTGCATTTCTCTAATAATTAGAGAATAATTAGAAAATATGTTGAACATCTTTTCATGTGCTTTTTTAGCCATTTCATGAAGTTGTTTTAAAGATGAAGTTAACACCAGGGGAAGCTCCTTGCCACAGAGTAGATATATTAGATGCTGTCTTTATCGATGCTGTAGTTACAATAACAATACTAGGAGGAACTTTAAATGTGAAGTCCTCCATTATAGATGGGAAACTAAGGCCCAGAAGGCTAAAGGCATTTCCTGTGCTGTGCTGTGCTGTGCTTACTTGCTCTGTCCGACTCTTTGAGACTCCATGGACTGTAGCCCACCAGGCTCCTCTGTCCATGAGGATTCTCCGGGCAGGAATACTGGAGTGGGTTGCCATGCCGTCCTCCAGGGGATCTTCCCAACCCAGGAATTGAACCCTGATCTCCCACATTGCAGGTGGATTCTTTACCATCCGAGCCTCCAGGGAAGCCCTACAGATCACATAATAGTTCTGTTCCACCCACCAACGCATCCATACATCCAGTCATTCACTCAACCATCTAATCATACCCACCCAGCCACCCATCTAATCAGTATGTATTGAGGTGTACTTTCTGACAATGCTGTTCTCATTGCAGTGGCTATAAAGACATGAAGAAGTCAGGAAAACTGCCTGCCCTCAAGGGATTTGATAGACAATGAACAAATGCATTACTGATAGATTATAAATGAAATAAATACTGTAAATAAATAGGGATTGAAATGATAGATAGAATTACAAGTTGGAGGGATATGAGGAAGCTGCTGCAGGTTAGGGATCTGGGAGAGGCCGATTTAAGAATGGCATCTGAAGGGAGACATGTAAGATAAGAAGGAACCAATGAAGGAATAGCAACCAAGGACCCTGATGGGAAAGAACAGGAAGATGGCCAGGGTGGTGGGCACTTCCTGGATCAGATGGGATATCTATGGTCATGCCCAGAAAGACACTTGCTTAAATGAAATTGTGAAATTTTGGTATGAAAGGTAAAGTAGGTTTCTTTAACAAAGGGTCTTTCAACATTTTAAAATATACTCATTCATTATGATTTTTCAAGAGATTGGGAACAAATATATAATAAAGTCTTTCAACAAGTTTTTAACCATGATAGCGTTCCTTTCCTCTTCCCTTCCTTCCATCCATCTCTCCCTTCTTCCATCTATTTCTTTTTATTTTTTGTTGTTGAGGTATAGTAGGTTTACTATGTTGTGTTATTTTCTGGTGTAGATTTAGATATATGTAAATATATCTAAATATTTATATATATATCTACACACTCTTAGTATATTTATGAAGCATATGAAATCAATAAATAAATTTCACCTGATATATATACATATATATATATTTATATACACTGAATCACTTTGCTGTACACCAGAAAGTAACATAGCATATATATTTGAGCTTCTGAGGTGGCTTTATGGTAAAGACTCCTCCTGCCAATGTAGGCAACTCAGATTAGACCCCGCGGTTGGGAAGAGTCTCTGGAGAAGGGATTGGCAGCTCATTTCAGTATTCTTGCCTGGGAGATCCGATGGACAGAGGAGCCGGGCAGGCTACAGACACTGGGGTCACAAAGAGTTGGGCGTACTAAGCGTGCATGCGCACATACATGTATATATATTCTTTTGGATCTGCCCATTTCTTATTTTTAAAGAGCATCCTAAAAAAATAGAGAGTTCTATGGGAAACCCTGGGGGCTTCCAATCCCGGGCTTCAGTTTCAGCCACAGAACCTGGGGTATTGATTTTTCTTCCAAGTGCTCTGATATGTATTATATATATATATATTTGTTTCAGTTAATAGCCCATAAGAAAGTTGTGGTGAAATTTCTCTTTGGAGAGAAAATGTTTCCTTTCAAGTTCATTGTCATTATTCAGTATGCGCCTGTATTGAGAAATGGCCACATTCCCACAGCTATGGGGAGATTCAGAGGAGTTGATAAATGAGTAAATCACATAGGGAACAAACTCATGCCTCCTTCCAAAAGGCTTACAGTCTTTGAAGAATGCCTAAGTTACATTTTCTCAGGAATAACAATAACATAATATTAAGACCAAGGTCCATGAATCAAGGCAAATAGGAAGTGGTCAAACAGGAGATGGCAAGAGTGAATGTCGACATATTAGGAATCAGCAAACTAAAATGGACTGGAATGGGTGAATTTAACTCAGATGACCATTTCATCTACTACTGTAGGCAAGAATCCTTGAGAAGAAATGGAGTAGCCATCATAGTCAACAAAAGAGTCCGAAATGAAGTACTTAGATGCAGTCTCAAAAATGGCAGAATGATCTCTGTTCGTTTCCAAGGCAAACCATTCAATATCATGGTAATCCAAGTCTGTGCCCCAACCAGTAATGCTGAAGAAGTCAAACAGTTCTATGAAGACTTACAAGACCTTTTGGAACTAACACCCAAAAAAGATATCCTTTTCGTGATAGGGGGCTAGAATGCAAAAGTAGGAAGTCAAGAAACACCTGGAGTAACAGGCAAATTTGGCCTTGGAGTACAGAATGAAGCAGGGCAAAGGCTCATAGAGTTTTGCCAAGAGAATGCACTGGTCATGGCAAACACCCTCTTCCAACAACACAAGAGAAGACTCTATACCTGGACATCCCAAGATGGTCAACAGCACAATCAGATTGATTATATTCTTTGCAGCTAAAGATGGAGAAGCTCTATACAGTCAGCAAAAACAAGACCAGGAGCTGACTGTGGCTCAGATCATGAACTCCTTATTGCCAAATTCAGACTTAAATTGAAGAAAGTAGGGAAAACCACTAGACCATTCAGATATGACCTAAGTCAAATCCCTTATGATTATACAATGGAAGTGGGAAAGTAGATTTATTTATTTATTTTGCATTTTATTTATTTTTTTTAATTTTATTTTATTTTTAAACTTTACATAATTGTATTAGTTTTGCCAAATATCAAAATGAATCCGCCACAGGTATACATGTGTTCCCCATCCTGAACCCTCCTCCCTCCTCCCTCCCCATTCCATCCCTCTGGGTCGTCCCAGTGCACCAGCCCCAAGCATCCAGTATCGTGCATCGAACCTGGACTGGCAACTCATTTCATACATGATATTTTACATGTTTCACTGCCATTCTCCCAAATCTTCCCACCCTCTCCCTCTCTCACAGAGTCCGTAAGACTGTTCTATACATCAGTGTCTCTTTTGCTGTCTCGTACACAGGGTTATTGTTACCATCTTTCTAAATTCCATATATATGCGTTAGTATACTGTATTGGTGTTTTTCTTTCTGGCTTACTTCACTCTGTATAATAGGCTCCAGTTTCATCCACCTCATTAGAACTGCTTCAAATGTATTCTTTTTAATGGCTGAGTAATACTCCATTGTGTATATGTACCACCGCTTTCTTATCCATTCATCTGCTGATGGACATCTAGGTTGCTTCCATGTCCTGGCTCTTATAAACAGTGCTGCGATGAACATTGGGGTACACGTGTCTCTTTCCCTTCTGGTTTCCTCAGTGTGTATGCCCAGCAGTGGGATTGCTGGATCATAAGGCAGTTCTATTTCCAGTTTTTTAAGGAATCTCCACACTGTTCTCCATAGTGGCTGTACTAGTTTGCATTCCCACCAACAGTGCAAGAGGGTTCCCTTTTCTGGGAAAGTAGATTTAAAGTAGTAGATCTGATAGACAGAGTTCCTGATGAACTATGGATGGAGGTTTGTGACACTGTACAGGAGACAGTGATCAAGACCATCCCAAAGAAAAAGAAATGGAAAAAGGTAAAATGTTTGTCTGAGGAAGCTTTACAAATAGTTGTGAAAGAAGAGAAGCAAAAAACAAAGGAGAAAAGGAAAGATATACCCATTTGAATGCAGAGTTCGAAAGAATAGCAAGGAGAGATAAGAAAGCCTTCCTCAGTGATCAATGCAAAGAAATAGAGGAAAACAGTAGAATGGGAAAGACTAGAGATCTCTTCAAGAAAATTAGAGATACCAAGGGAACATTTCATGCAAAGATAGGCTCAATAAAGGACAGAAATGATATGGACCTACCAGAAACAGAAAATATTAAGAAGAGGTGGCAAGAATACACAGAAGAACTGTACAAAAAAGATCTTCATGACCCAGATAATCACGATGGTGTGAACACTGACCTAGAGCCAGACATCCTGGAATGTGAAGTCAAGTGGGCCTTAGGAAGCATCACTACAAACAAAGCTAATGGAGGTGATGGAATTCCAGTGGAGCTATTCCAAATCCAGAAAGATGATGCTGTGAAAGTGCTGCACTCAGTATGCCAGCAATTTGGAAAACTCAGCAGTGGCCATGGGACTGGAAAAGGTCAGTTTTCATTCTAATTGCAAAGAAAGGAAATGCCAAAAAATGTTCAAACTATTGCACAATTGCACTCAATCTCACAAGCTAGTAAAGTAATGCTCAAAATTCTCCAAGCCAGGCTTCAACAATATGTGAATCGTGAACTTCCAGATAAGCTGGATTTAGAAGAGGCAGACGAACCAGAGATCAAATTGCCAAGATATGCTGGATCATGGAAAAAGCAAGAGAGTTCCAGAAAAAAATATCTATTTCTGCTTTATTGACTATGCTAAAGCCTTTACTGTGTGGATCACAATAAACTGTGGACAGTGCTTCAATAGGTGGGAATACCAGACCACCTTACCTGTCTCTTGAGAAATCTGTATGCAGGTCAGGAAGGAACAGTGAGAACTGGGCATGTAACAACAGACTGGTTCCAAATAGGAAAAGGAGTTCGTCAAGGCTGTATATTGTCACCCTGCTTATTTAACTTATATGCAGTGTACATCATGAGAAACACTGGGCTGGAGGAAGCACAAGCTGGAATCAAGATTGCTGGGAGAAATATCAATAATCTCAGATATGCATATGACACCACCCTTATGGCAGAAAGTGAAGAAGAACTAAAGAGCCTCTTGATGAAAGTAAAAGAGGAGAGTGAAAAAGTTGGCTTAAATCTCAACATTCAGAAAACTAAGATCATGGCATCTGGTCCCATCACTTCATGGCAAATAGATGGGGAAACAGTGGAAACAGTGTCAGACTTTATTTTTCTTGGCTCTAAAATCACTGCAGATGGTGACTGCAGCCATGAAATTAAAAGACGCTTACTCCTTGGAAGGAAAGTTGACAAACCTAGATAGCATATTAAAAAGCAGAGACATTACTTTGCCAACAAAGGTCCATCTAATCAAGGTATGGTTTTTTTAGTAGTCATGTATGGATGTGAGAGTTGGACTATAAAGAAAGGTGAGTGCTGAAGAATTGATGCTTTTGAACTGTGGTGTTGGATAAGACTTTTGAGAGCCCCTTGGCCTGTAAAGAGATCCAACCAGTCCATCCTAAAGGAGATCAGTCCTGGGTGTTCATTGGAAGGACCGATGTTGAAGCTGAAACTCCAATACTTTGGCTACCTCATGCAAAGAATTGACTCATTTATCAAGACCCTGATGCTGGGAAAGATTAAAGATGGGAAGAGAAGAGGACGACAGAGGATGAGATGGTTGGATGGCATCACCGACTCAATGGACATGAGTTTGAGTGAACTCTGGGAATTGGTGATGGATAGGGAGGCCTGCCGTCCTGCCGTCCATAGGGTCGCAAAGAGTTGGACATGACTGAGCAACTAAACTGAACTGAACATCTGCTGGATCCCAGGCATGGTGCTGGATGAATTATAGATTAAACCAATAATGCTCACAAAGGTTTTGGAGGAAGGTGCCATCACTTCCATTTTTTGGTTAAGAAAATCATGGCCAATGTGGCCATTAGAGCAATAGCACCATACCTCAGGCCCCACTGTATTTTTAGAAGCCCAGGATCAATGTTTTAATTTTTTAAAATCAGAAGAAGGAAATGAACCTTTAGGGTTGAAGAGTACATTTGTTTTTAGGCCAACACTGTTGCGAATGGAACTTTAATATATATATTTTTAATGAAGAAGATGGGGCCTCTGAAAGTCACCATTGTGGGACCAGAGGAGGGCGCAGGAAAATTGAAAGTTTTTTAGAGCCATGTGGGGACACACAGATAGACACAATCCCAACCCTGCGTTCTTTCCCTCCCATCCTGAGGCCCTATTCTCAATTGCTTTGGTATTGTGTTAGTTGATCTGTCATGTCCAACTCTTTGTGACCCATGGACTGTAGCCTTCCAGGCTCCTCTGTCCATGGTATGCTCCAGGCAAGGATACTGGAGGGGATTGCCATTCCCTTCTCAGGGTTCTTCCCGACCCAGGGATCGAACCTGGGTCTCCTACATTGCAGGCAGATTCTTTACTGTCTGAGCCACCAAGGAAGCTTTTACCCGCCATTTTTTTTAGTCTAAGCATCCTTTCACAGAAACAGTGCTTGAAAACTAGGGCTCTGTATTGTTAATTTCAGCACCCCGTCTGGTCTGAGAGAACAAGACAGGGAGGCATAGAACCTTAATGCAGAGGGCTTCCTCCCAGGATTCCTGGACAAAGGCACTAGCCCAGCCAGGGTCTTGATGAGAGCGAGGAGAGTTGATAGTCAGATTCTGCCCTGTTTTAAGCAGACAGTTCAGTCCTACAGAAGTTATACTGAGTGTGGAATTCTTCTCCTGGAGCCCTTGGATGATGAGTAAGTGGAAAAACAGGTGGAAAGCAACAGTGTTGAGGTTTGCACGCAGCCCCACTGCCCATCAGCTACTTTTCTGCCAATTAGAACCTTTGAAAAATTTGGCCTTCATTTCCCTGAGCAACAGTCCAATGTCAGTGGAGGCCAATTTACATTCAGGGCACAAGGCACTTTCCTCTACTCTCCTGTGTAAAATGGAGTTTTACTAAAGCCTTTGGATGATTCTGGATTTCACAATGACTACATTTGATCCTGGGTACATTCGTCCATGGCCTGGTGATGTTTCCCATGGCATTTAGCTTCTGAGGCCATGCTGTCCTTTGACTGAGTTTATCATTAAGAAGTCTCTGAATTGTTACAGAAGGCAGTTGCTTTATAAAGGTATAATGTGGTCTCTCTTTGAACCTCAATTTCCCCGTTTGTAGAAGGAAAGGATGGGATGATTTCTAAACTCCTTTTGAGCTCAGTTTTACTTTTTGAGCTACTACTAAGTGAAAGACCCTAAATTAAGGGCTGGGACTTGTTTGGGGGATCATCTGAGATTATGGATGGAAAATTGTCATGTAAATCTTATTCACCTTTATGTTAATGCAGAATAACAACTCTCAGTTAGTAGCGAATTAGAATGGCCCAAGAATTTTACACACATACTTATTTTTTACATGCTTGTTTTTCTCCATAGCAGTAAAATTGTGAGATAAACCTTAGTGTTTGTATTTCAGAGATGAGGAATTTAGGCTTAGAGAGGTTAGGACACAGTAAAGCTCAGAACCAGGAACTGAGTCTAAGATTGACTTCACCTCATGGCTGCTGCTATTTTCATCATCATTATCCTCATGTTATATGTTGCTTTTGTTTCACAGTCCATTCAGAAGAAAGCTACGTACAGAAAGACAACACACTAACAGTCATAGCATGTTAAATTGGCTCAAGTTCAGTTGTTCACAGGTGACCTTTGTCTGGATACAAATTCTGTTGAAAAGGTGTGGAACATTCCAGAGACAAAAGCGGCCAGAGCATGTTCATTTCTCCCGTGAGTTAAACTGCATCTTGATATATTGGGAGCAAAGTCCAGTGCGATAAACACGTGCTAATCTGCATGACCTATTTTCTTTCCACTCCTTCGGATGGACTGGGGGCAGGAAGTCTTCTTTTAGAGAAGACTAAACCCCGTCATCGTAAGAGAGCTACAGGGAATTTGATGTCTCACTCTCTCTTTTCAAGTTTAGCTCCCTAAGCCTCAGAGAGATAGGTAGCTGCCTCAGGTTCCCAATGTGATCAGGCTTCTGGAAGCCAGACTCACCAACAGAAGCCAGACAGGTTTAGTCTTCCACCTATGGGATGGGGGCTCCCACGTGGAACCACCCAGCTGTCATCCTATGTAACAAACTGAATCACTAGGACAGCCACAACCACCTCGAGGCCATGTGACTCTTTCCACACTGCGTGTCATTAAGTCGTTTCCAGACATCATTTTTCTGGCCCTGTCATACATGAAGCTCATAGCTGTGGCCTTTAGCGTTCCAAAGACCCATGTTCAGATCCTGGTTCTGACACTACCTGTATTTTTTTGAGCAATAGCTGAACTCTCTGTGTCTTAGTTTCATATCTGACATAGAGGTGAAAATATCAAACCCACGTGGCTGCTCTGCAGAGGAAGAGAGGTGACACGTGGGAGTCTAGTGTTTTGAAATCATCTCACTCCAGTGGTAGGAGCTGGATTAGTGGGATAAATGAGATGAGGTTATGATTGTTCTTAATTCATAAAGGTTTTCCTTTCCTAGGGTTGCATGGTGAGTGAATAGTGAAGCCAGCGCTGAAAAACCCAGCCTGGGTTGGGGAGGGGGGGGCGCGGAGAGTGTTGCTCTTTGGTAGCCTGTCAGCTGTGAAGGGTGAGGAGCCCATCCTGTGTGCCCTGGGGCCTGGCTCTGGCCTCTGTCTTGGCCTCACAGTTTGCTGCTTCTTCCCT
This sequence comes from Bubalus kerabau, assembly GCF_029407905.1. Lineage (NCBI taxonomy): Eukaryota > Metazoa > Chordata > Mammalia > Artiodactyla > Bovidae > Bubalus > Bubalus kerabau. The sequence goes on from NC_073629.1 coordinate 89,336,349, forward strand.
CTCCACTCTGGTCCACACCAGCTGTAGCCGAAATGCAGCCTCTGTACACCAGTGCTTGATTAGATCTTGGAGACAGTTTTGGGTGAAGCAGGGAGAAATAGCTTTATTGCTTTGCCAGGCAGAGGGGGCTACAGCAGGCTAATGCCCTCAAAACTGGGTGTCCCCTCCCTGGAGGAGATGGTGAGGATGTGGTCAACTTAGGGACATTCTTCTGACTGGCTGGTGGTGAGGTAATTGGGAGTCAGCATCATTAACCTTCTGGTTCCAACCAGTCTGGGGTCTGTGTGCTGTGGGCACCTTAGTTAACTTCTTCCAGTTGGTGGGAGTTTCAGTACCTGTGAAGCATCTCAAAGGACATGGCTCAGAATATTATCTGTAGTCCTTGCTGCTGCTGCTGCTACGTCGCTTTTGTCGTGTCCGACTCTGTGCGACCCCATGTAGTCCTTGAGGAACTAAAGGTCTTTGACTTTGTTTCATGGATAAATTATTATTGTTTTGTCTTGCTTGACTGTTTTCCTGCCATTCTGTATTTTTTCACTTTTCTGAGTAAATTTATTCCTTGACTAAAGTTTTCCTACAGGCAAAAGGCAGACAGAAGACATGGGTGGGGGTCTATTCTGAGAAGGCCTCCTAGGGTCCTGCTTGGTTGCACAGCATCCTCACTATCTTTCAAAACGATCGGCTTTTGGGGCTTGCTGTCCGTTCTGTCTGAAATGTTCATCCCCCAAGTCTGCATTGGTATCACCTTTACCTCCTTAAAAGCCTCTCTAAGTCATATCCCAGTGAGGCCTGCCCTGACTACTCGTTGGGAAATGTTCCCCTTTCCAGCACTTCTTCCCTCTCCACTCTTACTTTCCTCCTCAGCACTTCCCAGCTGTCTGACATATTGCATACATACAAGAGTACCTTATTTAACTGTACCTTGCATTATTGCTCTTCACAGATACCGTTTTTTAGCTTTTTATTGACTGGGACATTTTTGTAGAAACTAATGCCTATGGCCAACAATATCTATTTTGGCTAGCCAAAAGTTAATTCTGTTATTTCACTAACATTTTGCAGGTTGTCACATTTAATGGTTATAACTGACACACCTGTAAATCTTTTAATTTTTGTGTAATGTTGTCTTCAATCTACTGTTCTGCAGAAGCAAAGGAGCATACTCCAGCACCATGAGTTTCATTTTCCCTTTATGTATCAGAGTCAGTTTCTAAGGTTGATTGTCTTTTTGTTGGTCTAATATTCACATCATCTGAATTAGAACTATATTCTGAAGAACTGTCATCCCCTGAGACACTAATATATATGTTGCTCGGACTATCAGAAAATATCTGCTTAAAATTCACCGAAAAATTCTCCTTCACTCAAAATTTTGTGATATGCCATTTTTCAAAATGTTGCATTTGTAATATACACCAGGCTGGAACAAAAACCTAACGGAGCAAAATGTGAATGATGATGACAATCGTAAGTTGTATAATGAACCCTTCATCAATTTTAAGCTCTAACAACTTTGCATGGTAATGTTAATTATATCACCCTCTAAAAACACTCTCTAAAACTCTAACACTCTCTAAAAATGTCTTCAGTCAATAACATCCAGGTAACAAAAGACCTGGGGCTTTTGTGGTAAAGCTCAGTGGTAAAGAATCCACCCGCCGGTGCAGGAGTCATAGGTCTGGGTCAGGAAGATCCCTTGGAGGAGGAAATGGCAACCCACTCCAGTATTCTTGCCTGAGAAATCCCACGAACAGAAAGAGTCCGGAGGGCCACAGTCTATGGGGTCACAAAAGAATCAGATGCGACTTAGTGACTAAACAACAATGATGAAAGATGTATTAATATATCTCCGGTCAGTAATGTGGTAACAGATTGAAAGTATGGGGAAACCCTGTGTTGAGCAAGTCTATCCTCACCATTTTTCGTACAGCATTTAGTTACTTCATATTTCTGTGTCACATTTTGATAATTGTTGCAGTTATTTCAAATGCTCCACTAGCAAAAAGATTATGACTCACTGAAGGCTCAGATGATGGTTAGCATTTTTTAAGTAATAAAGGGTTTTTATATTAAGGCATGTTTATTGTTTTTTTAGGCCTAATGCTAATGCACACTTAATCGACTGCAGTATAAGGTAATCATAACTTTTACGTGCACTGGGAAACCAAAAAACTCGCGTGACTTGCTTTATTGCGCTGTTTGCTTAATCGCAGAGAGTCTGGAACCCACAACATCTCTGAGGTCTGTCTGCACTTGACTTTTTCATTTGTTTTTGTCTGTCTTCTTTCACTAGGACATAAGCCATGTTCCCACAACTGAACAATGCATGGTAAACAGCCTGCAGTCAGTGAACTAAACTCTTTTGACTGAATGAATAAAGATATTTGGAGTTGGGATCGGGGGTGCTCTGCTTGCACTTCCTAGTTCTGATGGTGTTGGTGGCAGAACACGTATGCTTCGCCCCACGTGATCACACCTTGCCAACCCCCTTCTCTGGCAATCACTGAAACTTCTAATTGTGATTCCCAGCTGTGAACTTTGCCCTTCCTTCTTTGTGGGGTGGCTCTGGGCTGGCAGTTGTCTCTTCAGGAGCTGTTCTTTGCAGTCTGATCACATGGGTAATGTAACATTTAATTTTAAAAAATCTCTGAGTAGAGCTCTTTATTAGAAATTAATTTGCTCAGGTTCTCGGGTGTTGTTTACTTCTAGCGTGCTGAAGTGTTTCCCCTGGTAGGAGCTCTTTCTGTCTTCTGCTTAAGTTCTAGGGAAATGCTTTCTAGAATGTCGCCCTGTGCAGCTCCGGTTTTGTAAATTATGTTCTGAGCAGGGGGCACTTTCTATCTATATCGTGAGCTGAAGTCTAACTCTCCTTTTTTTTTTTTTTTAAAGGTTTCTTTTATGCTTTTTGAAATGTTTAAAAAAACAGCTTGTTCTTGGGGCAGGAATTTTGTAAAAGCAAATGATACGTTAGAAATTGTCTAATAAAATTAAACTGAATAGAAGTGTTTTCTATGGCTTATGTTACAAATGGAGAATATGATGGACCATGGTGGTGTCAGAAAAGGACTAGGAATCAGATGACCTGGCTAGTTGTTTTATGTAGCTTATTATTTGGGTGACTCTGGGCAAACCATTCAATCTCCCTAAGATACAGTTATTATTTGAAAAATGAAGTCTCTAGGCCATGGTCTTAATGCCATCCAAGATCCTTTCTAGCTTTAGAGCTCCTGACTGGAAGCCTAACAACTTCAGTCTTAACTTGGATACAGCTGGTTACTAGTACTGGGCCTCTGGGTAAGTCAGCTTCTTTCTCGGAGCTCTAGCTTCTCAGTCTTTCAAAAAGAGACAAAGAGTGTGTGTTTTTTCCAAGGGCATTAAGAGAATTTTATTTGGACACACAAAGGTGAACATACTTTTTAGCTGTAGAATCCTGATTTATTAGAAGCAACTTCTTACTTTATTGTGATTTCATGGCACTGTGCCAACAGAATGGTTGGAGAAAAGGAGATGAAAAGTCATTACATATCAAATTGACAGTTTTTAAATGGTACTTTAAAAATATATGGATGTTATGATTTACTTTTGATTTTTTTTTTTTAAATTCCCATCTTAAGTTCTTGACTTGAGCTTGGGGAAAGGATTCAGAAATAGCTTTCATTTTCAAAGGAGTATTTTCAAAGGAGTATTTCATGTCCCCGTTTTTAACCACTGAATTTTTTGTGGGTGTTTCTCCCTGGAATTCCTGGGGAAAGAGATCTTTTCATGCTTCTTCTGATCATCTATCCCTTCCTCTGTGGACGGATATTAGCAGGTAATACCTACAAAATCACAAATGCCATGCGAATTTGCAGGACCTGCTGGCTGCTTTCTGGAAACTTCCTATTGATGGGCACCTGATTGACACTGACTCAGGTTTTTTTTTAATTAATTTATTTATATTTTATTGAAGGATAATTGCTTTACAGAATTTTGCTATTTTCTGGACACAGACTCATTTTTTAAAGATAAGCCTAATTAAAAATCTGGAGTCATTCATTTACCAGTTTGGCTCTTGGAAGTCATTTAGTATTGCTATCTCTATAAGAATAGAGTTAACATGGATATCATTTCTAATATAATGAATATTCCTGATTTAGACTGTACATTTGAAATGATGAATATTCCCAATTTAGACTGTAAATTTGAATGACCAGAGGCTGAAGTTCCCCTCCAGGGAGGGAAAAGGCATCATTTTATTGGGGCCAGTGACCCTACTGGCTTGGCCCAGGTGGCTGTGCAAAGGTACAGAGCTCCATCAGACCGGAGGAGGTGTGGCCTGCAGTCAGCAGATAAAGGAGGTGTGGTCTTGGCAGCTGGGAGTGAGAGAGGAGGGTTGGGACCAGCTAACATACCAGCCGTCCTGGCCATGGGGTCCTGACCTCTTACTCTCATCCCGCCCTCATCCCCATAGTATTAATTTTAACTCTAGATGATTTACAGGGAAACATAAGACAGAGCTAGGTGTCAAGGTATGAAAAAAAGATCTTGGAATCCAGAAGACGTGAATTCCAGTCCTATTTTCAACACTACCCAGCTGGAAAACCACTGGCCCATCTCATCTTGTCCGAACCTGGCAAAATAGGGACAGCAGAGCCTACCTTCCTGCGGTGTCACGTAGAGGAAATGAATGTGTGGACAGGAAAGTAGTTGGCAAAACGTTGATAGTCTTTAGAAAGGAAATATCAACTGAGTGCAGAGATGAAGGGGAGACCAGAGGGCACCCTCCAAAGAGAAGCTGGAGATCTTTTCCTCTCCCTGTTGCTGTGTTCTGAGAAGGGTGTATTGTCTTCGTACCAAATGAAGATGGGAGTGTGGAATAGAGCTCTTTGGGCTTCAGACCTCAACCTCCACATGGAGCTCAGGCCAGCTCACCTTTGCTTCCCTGCAGAGAGGGCTAAAGGAGTCAATGATAAAATATCAGAAAGGCATTTGAGGGCTTTTAGAAATACTCACCCGGAGAAGGCATTGGCACCCCACTCCAATGTTCTGCCTGGAGAATCCCAGGAACGGAGGAGCCTGGTGGGCTGCCGTCTATGGGGTCATACAGAGTCAGACATGACTGAAGCGATTTAGCATAAGCATAGCATAGAAATACTCACCAGGTAACATTACACACATGTAACCATGTAGTGTCAGCTATTCAGAGATGCATGGTTGTGTTATTTATTAATCATATTGTGTGTGTGTGCACGTGTGTTTTCAAATTAGTATTAAAGTCTTGAACCAGAGCCCATTAAAATAAAGAAACTATTGTTGGGTGTGCTTAAGGAAACTAGCAAATATTTCTTTTAAAACTTTGTTTAAGAGAAGTCTACCCAGAATCCTCGTACTTGGCAGGCAGAAATTCATCTAAACTGTTTTCCAAATTTACCAAGCGCTTTCCTGAATAGACAAGGAGCCTGGGGGTATTGCAGGAGTGATGAGTTGTGAATCCCAATATGAGATGTGTGTAAAAAAAAAAAAGTCCGTTTAAAGAGGAAAAAGAAGTTTCTGACTGTTTGGCAAAACAGGTTATTTTTAAACTGAAGAAAAATAGGATTGTGGGGATTTCAAAGTTTTTTGTGATTTTATTTGTTCATCTATAGGTGGGACTTTCTAACATCTCATTAGCACAGGGGCAAACTGAGATGTAAAAGGAATGGAAGACTGTCCATCACCTCAGGTGGCCTTCATGCTCATCAAGGGACAAGTTGTAGGTAGATCAGAAAGTGGCAATGTATGCAACGCAGGGTGAGTTTATGGAAACTGTGATGTTGGGAGATAGGTGCATCTGGGTTCTAGATCTGGATCCACCTGGGGCTTGATGTTTCATCAGTTCTATGCCTCAGTTTCTACTTATTCAAAACAAAGGTAATAAGCCTTCCTATGTTGTAAAGATGAATGAGACAAGGCATGTAGACTGCTTATCGCAGAATGTGGCATGTAGTAGTGTAATCACAACTGTGATTATATTTTCCTTTCTTTGTTTCTCCCTTCAGTTTCATGCTCTGTCACAAGAGACGTATAGGCTTGACGTTCCTTAGGAATGCTGAAGGCTGTGACTAGCTTTCCTGGAGGAGGAGCTGCCCTTGGACCTTGAACTAGCTGTCTTCTGCCAGCTCTTCCAGGATGCACTCGGCTCTCCCTCTTCCCTCCCTCCCTCTGCGTGGACTGCATCCATGGGCTTCCTGGCCTCTTCTTAGAAATAGCCAATGCTGAGTTCTAGCAGGAGGCTGAAGGGTGGACAGAAAGGAGAGTGAAGAAGTCTGTGTGCTTTGCTCAGCTTTTAGGCTTTCTCTTATCATAGGGTTGCCTTGGACTTGCTGTATCCTAGACTGCATGTCACCACTCCATTTATGGCAATGTTTTCTACTGAGTTTGCTCCCCATTCTGGTCACCCTTCCCTTCTCTTACCCCTTCAAGCCTAAGAGAAGTAACAGGTTCTGCTATTCTAGCCCTGGGATCCTGGCCTATCCGTCAAGGTTAACCTTCCACTCAGCCCACCCTTGGGCACATAATCTTTGTACTAACTCTTTGCAATAATACTATCTTCAGTTTGTCATCTGTTTCAGGGTGGGACCTCAAAGAGTGGGCTGAGTTTGATTAGATGAGGAGGTATAGCATTGGGTAATCAAGGTGTGCTCTGGGATCTATGACTGATGTAGTGTGGCCACAGCGTGTGTTTCCTTCAAGAAGGATGGACTGGACTGTAAATCTGGGGAAGATGTGCTGGTCAAGAGCCCGAAGGTCTGGTTAACATATCATACTTCACATCATAGCAGAGATGGTTCTTGATAATTGTTTCCTGATTCATTTTGACAGGTGTCTATTGAAAAGTTAATAGGCATATGGTATAGGTAATAAATAGCAGAAATTTCTCTCCTTTCCTTCCAAATAATAATATGCAAATGAACTAGAGGAAGGGAAAGAGAACAATATGGAATGACTCTCTCCTGTACAATTTGCATATGTCATCTTATTTATTCTGCTTAGCAGCCATTAGGGGTAAAGTACAAACTTCAGTGGAGTTGCCAAAGGTCACAGAACTGGGACTTAGTGGAGCCATAATTTGAAAGCTCAAGGCCAGTCCGTGAAATGGTGATGTTCATGAATTTCCAACATTGTCAGCTGCAAGATATGAAGAGTGATGTAATTAAGGGTTCAAATGAGAGGTACAGGTAAGAACAGCAGGGTGTGGGTCTTAGGCTGTTTGTTACAGCCCCATCCCAGGAAGGAATGTGACATTGTAAGGCCATGCACAGCAGGAATTTCTGCAAGAGTAATCTATGCAGAAGGAGTTCCTCTATAATCTCAGAGTTGTCACACAGCCTAGCATCCCAGCCATCGGGGTGTGATTTCATAGCAGGAAGGATCCTGGATATCTCTCCGGGACTAGATCAACTCATTCCAATTGCACAGGATACTGTTCTCTCCCTGCCATTGGGTACCCTGTTTATACTTCTACAGAAAGTGATCTCTGTCTCTCCCCTAATTGTACATATATTTCTCCGCCTGGTGACTTCTCCACTTCTGCATAACTTCTGCTCAGTCTCCCCTTGCTGCCTCAGAGCCTCTTTATGTGTATCTTTTCACTTCTGGCCCCGTTACTTGTGGACAGAATCTGTATTAACGAGTTCAAATTCTTGGGAGAGAGAATATACCCATCTTTTCATATGTCCAATCTGGATCTAAGTCTTCCTGCAAGGCCAGACTGTGACTCTGATCATCCAGTGAATTGTCCTTGGGTAAGGGATAGACTTAGCCAAAGCTATGGTTTTTCCAGTAGTCATGTATGGATGTGAGAGTTGGACCATAAAGAAGGCTGAGTGCTGAAGAATTGATGCTTTCAAATTGTGGTGCTGGAGAAGACTCTTGAGAGTCCCTTGGACTGGGAGGAGATCAAACCAGTCAGTCCTATAGGAGATCAGTCCTGAATGTTCATTGGAAGGACTGATGCTGAACCTGGAGCTCCAACACTTTGGCCACCTGATGAGAAGAACTGACTCATTGTAAAAGACCCTGATGCTGGGAAAGACTGAAGGCAAAAGGGGATAGCAGAGGATGAGATGGTTAGATAGCATCACCAAATCAATGGACATGAATCTGAGCAAACTCCTGGAAATAGTGAAAGACAGAGAAACCTGGCATGCTACAGTTTATACAGAGAGTCGGGCACTCTTTAGTGACTGAGCAATGAAGAATGGACTCTGTGAAGCTGAAAAGTTTGTACCTTACACCTAATGGTTGCTAAGCTGGGACTTAGATTAGGGAGTGGACATCTCCAGGAGGGGCCATTATTCTGACTATTCTGGTCCATTTTCTGGCCCCCCCAAATTCACATCCAGTCCAAATGCAGAATACAGGCAAGGCCTCTGTATGACCTCATCAGTTCAGAAGTCCAGATTCCCATTATCTAAATTATCTAAAATCATATAACAGTGACTAGGGCATGGACGTCTTTGCGAGGTAGGGTATTTTCCTACCTAACCCCAGCACTTACCACTGTGTGTTAAGCATCTTAAATAAATTATGTCATTTAATACACTAACCATATCTGGTGAATATTCTCAGAGCCATTGTATTTTGCAGTGTTCAGAGTCAGGGGAATCCAATAACAGGCCCAGTCATGTGGGACCAGGGAGTGGGTCACAAAGGACTGGAAACTTGTGAATTCTCTTTACCATTGTGCCTGCATTTCCCTACTATGTTGCCACATATTCAGATTACTTGGGGAGATTTTTAAGTATCCCAATGCCCAGGTGGAACCTCAGAGCAGTTAAATGAGAACCCTGAAATGGGTGTGTGTGCTCAGTTGCTAAATTGTGTCTGACTCTTTGCAACCCCATGGACTCTAGCCAGCCAGGCTCTTCTGTCCATGGGATTTCCCAGGCACCAGTACTAGACTGGGTTGCCATTTCCTCCTCCAGGGGATCTTCGAAATCCAGGGGTGGAACCTGGGTCTCCTGCATTGGCAGGCAGATTCTTTATCACTGAGCCTCCTGAGAAGCCAAACGTAAATAGTCTTTCCACCTCCTCAGATGATTTCAACGTGCAACAAAGCTTGGGAGCCTCTGCCCTGCGTTGCTTTACTCATCACTAGAGGCCAGTGCTCCAGGGGAAGGGTGAACATGGTAAGGAAGCCTTCCCCACGGAGGGGAGCTTCAGCTGACAGTTGAAGGCATTTGCTGGGTGTGACAGTGAAGAGTGTATTGTGTGGATAGGAGATATCTACTAGCAGATGGCAGGCTTCCCTGATAGCTCAGTTGGTAAAGAATCCGTGTTTGCAGTTTGCTCGGTATTTGCTGAATGTGATGGAAGTTTTTTAAGATCCCATGAGAAGGTTCACATAAATACATTCACACATCAGGAAACAACGGGCAACATGCGCTCCCTTGTCAGAGCGTCCGTCCTCATTTATGGCTTGAGCAAAACACAGCCCCACGGTTATCATTGTTGTGGATACGTTTCGTGAGCGAGATAATTGTGGAAATTGGGTTGCTTCCCATCAAGAGCGAATCCTTTTGTAGAGAAAATTTGAGCTATCCATGTATTCCATTTTACAGTAATTGAGATTGGACTAGCAAGTCGTTAGTGAAGCAAAGGAAAATGATGGGTTCTTTAGTTTTTTTCCAAAGGAAGGTAGAAAAAAATTGATGTTTGAGAAGAGAGAGAAAAATTAAAATGGGGTGTCAGTGGTGGGAGGGAACATGCCCATCTCTTGGCTCTCTGGTTAATGAGAGGGTGGCATCTCTGTGCTGAGATCTCCCTTGAGTGCAGCCAGTGGGAAGGTGCCCCCTGTGGTCAGAACAGGCACTGGGATGTAGACCATCTAGGGATGAGCCCATGCCCAGGACCACCCTGGGTACCACGCAGCTTGGGGACCTCTGTCTCTTTCTCACCCAGCTTACCACTGGCAGATGTTAGTCTGTGTGGTTCTCTTCCCCACTGTCAACTTTGAAGATAATGAAACGCAGCTTGAGCAGAGGAGAGTCAATAACAGCAGTATATATTTTAGATACATCAGTAGGTGAAGCTGCCATATGCAATGCTTGCTTATTTAAAATCCGCTTCACTGGGAGGGCCTCATTAAATACTTGTCTTTTCTTTCTACAAGGCCCCAGGGAATGGCCATAGTTCCAAGTTACTCAGTCACATCATGGAGGAAATGGGGATGATAGTAGAGGGCATTCAGTCTCCAAGAGCAAACAGACATTGTGCCCCGCAATGTTATGTGGCTTGTGTGGTTAAAATGAGGACAGGCATTGGCTAAAAAGCTAGGTGATGAGGGAGGTGGAGTTTTAGGACTGGTGTTGGGGAACAGGTATGAAGACCACCTGAGGCCAGTCCCTATCCCTGGGAGGGTGTAGCAGTCACCAGGCTTTGACTCATCTCTCTCTGTAACTTTTGCCCATGTAGACTTCTGTGTACAGAGTAGGTGCTTAGAAACGTACATAGAATTGATTTGGTTTACAGAACCAGTGACTTGCCGGCTATGTGCTGAAGGAATTAGAGATATTTGCTCTTTTACTATTTCTTCCTGAGAATTCATTTATCTAGAGTATCTTTGGAAAGAAAAATTTAAGAGCATAAGCTTTTAAACTCAGTAGCTCCGCTGATGCAAGCAGTCTCCCAGTTGGTCCCCTTGTCCCCACCATCGTTGGTCTCCAGCCCCAGGGTAATTCCTAGGTTAGCATCGTCTTGAAGGAATTGAGCTGTATTAGCCACTCCCCTCTTCAGTCATTGTGGTATCCCTCTGTCACCTGCTGGTGAAGTGAAAGTTGCTCAGTTGTGTCCGACTCTTTTCAACCCCATGGACTATACATATAGTTCATGGAATTCTCCAGGCCAGAATACTGGAATGGGTAGCCTTTCCCTTCTCCAGGGGATCTTCCCAACCCAGGGATCAAACCAGGGTCTCCTTTATTGCAGGCGGATTCTTTACCAACTGAGCTACCAGGGAAGCCTGTCATCTGCTAGTAGATGTTTCTTTAATCACTTCTTTCTCCCACTAATGAATCAATTTGAAATTTGCACCTGGCAGCAGCACATGAATTTTTAGATACAAAAATTTATATACATATGCTACTGTGAATCTTCATGTTAAAGGAATAAACTATCTACTTTTCATATTAAAATAATTATAAGTAGCTATTACAGAGATTGATGTCTTCACTTCAGTGGGTTTTTTTTTTTCCAATCCTGTCTGGGCTGCCTACTCCCTAGTTTGAAGACTGTGGGGTCTCTGGATTGCCCATTGTACAGATGAATAAATTGAGGCTCAGACTAGTTTGATAGCTAAAGTGCCTAAAAGTACATAAACAGTCAGTGGGAGAGTAAGGCAGGAGTCCAACCCAGCCCTCAGCTATTGCTTTAGGTTCTGCCACTTACTGATACATTTTTGTAAAATCATAGGTAAAGATTTTAGAAGGTTGGTTAGAAGTCAGGCCCCAAGTATTGAAAACACTAATGGAATTATTTTAAGCTTATACACTTTTTTTCTGATCCTCTATTAGTTTATGTAATGAATTTTCATGGTGCAGTAAATACTCAATGAAACTGTGTGATCCATTAGTTAAATGAAATGTTCCTAAGTATGCCGTGTTGCTGTCACATAAATTCCTTCAATATTGCTGAAATCTGGTTCTGACTTTTGTGAGCTTTGAGTTTGATTAAAGAAACACCTTCTGTTCCTCCTGTCATCTCCTTACTAAAGGATGTCAGATACCTGAGTAATAGCAGTACCTGCCTTCTGGAGTGGAGCATTTTATTTTCCCCAAAGTACTTTCACATAACTTTCATTTATTCCTGTTCATTTAATCCCATGAATTATAGCCAGCATTATCCCATTTTACAGATGAGTAAACTGATGGACCATTTAGGTTTTTTCATTCTAGATCTGCCCTAGAAATGCCAGACCACCAGATAACTGTATAGCAAGATCCCAGTGGTTTATTTTTCAAGTTAAAAGAAAGCGTGCTTTGTTCAGAGAGAGTTTAAAACAACTTGAGTCAGATTGTTTTGACTGTATTTAAAAATACTACTGCTATTATGCTTTAGGGGCTTCCCTGGTAGCTCAGCTGGTAAAGAATCTGCCTGCAAGGCAGGAGATCCCAGTTTAATTCTGGGTCAGGAAGATCCCCTGGAGAAAGGGATAAGCTACCCACTCCGGTATTCTTGGGCTTCCATGGTAGACTCAGACAGTAAAGAATCTACCTGCAATGCGGGAGACCTGGGTTTTATCCCTGGGTTGGGAAGATCCCTTGGAGGAGGTCATGGCAACCCACTCCAGTATTCTTGCCTGGAGATTCTCCATGGAAAGAGAAGCCTGGCGAGCTACAGTCCATGGGGTCACAAAGAGTTGGACATGACTGAGTGACTGAGCACATTATATGTTAGTATTATACTCTTCACATAAGTTAAGGAACACTGAAAATTCCCTGTTGGAGTTTTTTTTGTTTTTTTTTTTTTAGAGAGAGACAGTGCTGATGTTCATGTCCATGGGACCATACACTGTTGATTGTATGAAAGCCTATAGACCCTTTTCATTTTGTTTCTGGCTTCAGGTTATTTGGGCATGGCCTTTGTGGAACCTGTAACTGATCACATTTCCTTTTTTGCTTTGTCCTCTAGGACGTCAATAAACTTACAGCTTATTTTCTGCAACCTCAAGATTGTTTTTGTGTCCTAGTCTTTTTTCTACCTCTGCCTTCATTTCCAATTCTTTGTTCCCCTTCACTTCAGTTTTCTTCATTCATTAATTTTATCCTTTTCTGGAGAATGAGTGTATATGAAACTTTATATAAGCTCCCTGACTTCTTTTTATTTCTTTTCATAATGTCAGGCAAACATAACCAACAAGCAACTCAATGAACATGATGTCTCAGGCCAAGAGAGGTCTCCTACTTCTGTGATTTTTCTGACATGTACAGTTGTGGCAAAACAGGTCTTCTGTGAGGTTGTTAATTTATCAACTTGGTGGCCTTCAGAGTTTTAATCCCAGGATATGTTCTGTCAGTGTAGGTATCTTTCTGGATGGCTTTGGTCTCAGCAAATGATGGCTGTGAGGATGGTGCTATTTTATCAGTAGAGAGATGTACTACCTTCAGATATCCTACCAAGGTTTTTATAGCCTTTGCACTTCTGATATCCCTGGCAGAATTAAATAAGCACTGCCATTGGGCTCCGTAAAACCTTGCTCTTTCCTATTCTCTTGACCCTGAAAAGAAGGATTATAGAGAAGGAGCAAATTTTGGGCAGTTTCCAAATGGAATATATCAGATCAGTTAGCCCTTGACATATTAAAAAACAGAAAAAGGGTTGATAGTTTAAAGTCATAGTCCCAGGGATGGAGAGGGAGATGGTCCAACAAAGGCTGACTCTGGCTACATAATTAGTGCTACCAACCAGGGTTCTTGGCCTCTTTAATCAATAGAAATTGATCAGAGGCCAGACAAGAAATCCTTTATTGGGGCACTTGCTGCAGCAGGGGTGAATGAGAACAAACAATAGGTTCCCTTGCTGGCTGGCTCCCAGAGAGGGGCAAGCTTTTTCCTTACATGGAGTGAGGATAGGGGTGTGTCCAGGGGTCAGGCTGGGTAGATGGCTTAGGTGTTTTGCCCACCCCTTAGGTGGTGTTGCATGCAGAGGGCATGCACAGGATGCTGCTTTTTGCTCCCAGCTCCTCAAAAGTAGCAATTGGGTTTTTGGTCTCCTTGTATCTCTGGGGTTCAGCATGTGCCCCAACTGCACATGAATGCAGTTCCATACAGTTTCTTTGTGTTTTATTGTTCCAGGAGAGGTATGTTCAGTTGCAGGCATTGCAGCACTGAAGAAAAGGGTCCCTGTTCCCAGGCCTGTCTCAAAAGGAGCTTGTGGTGATTTCTGGGGTTAACAGATTAAAAAGTCTTAGGGGGCAATTCCTGGCATGGAGGCAAGTCTGGAGGGGAGGTCCAGGGCTCAGGAAGAGACCTGCTTGAAACAACCTTGGTCAAGAGACTTGTGTCAAGTCAAGCATTCCAGGCAGATACAGGATGAAGTTGGAATCTATAATAAGAACTGACAGCCATAAACTAATTTTAAACTCAACTAGCCTTGGGAATTAGAAAGCGGTCCATCCAGGGAGCTGGAATTGGGTCTGAGATTTTTTTTTAAAAAAAGAAAGGTGTTGCCAGAATTGGCTTTGTTACATACTTGAATGTGTTATGGTCTGAGCTAGGCTTTTTTTTTTTTTTTTAATTTGAAGATAATTTCAGAATTACAGAGAAGTGTAAGAATATACAAAAAAATACCCTACACCCTTTACTTAGATTCACCTGCTAATATTTTTTATCACATTTGCTTTAGTATTTGTGTATTCTCTCTGTGTATATCCATAGATATACATACACATATGCTACATATATATATATATACACATGTCCGAGATTTGTTTTTCCTGAATCATTTGGATGGTGCATGTAGCTTAGCCCTTTATACCTAAATATTTGGTATGTATTCTCTAACAATGGGCTTCCCAGGTGGTTCAGTGGGTAAAGCATCTACCTGCAATGCAGGTGATGCAGGCAGATGAGAGCTTGATCTCCAGGTCAGGAAGATCCCCTGAATGAGGGCATGGCAACCCACTCTAGTATTCTTGCCTGGAGATTCCCATCTACAGAGGAGCCTGGCAAGCTACAGTCCATGGGGTTGCAAAGGGTCGGACATGACTGAAGCAACTGAATATGCATGCATGCATTCTCTAAGAATAGGTATATTCTCTTACATAGCCATAGGAAACTTGTCAATTAAAATAAATTTAACATTGATAGAATATTTTTACCTAATTTGCCATCCATATTCAAATTTGTTGATTGGCTCTCTGATTTCCTTTGTAGCATTTATTTTCTCTCCAAAAAGAGGATCTAATATTTCATTTAGTAGTTGTACCTGTTTAGGTTGTTTTAATCTAAAATATTTCCACAGCCTACCTTTGTCTTTGGTTTGCCATTTTTGAAGAATAGACTTTTCTCCACATTTTTGTGTGCATGTTATTAGTAGATTCCTGGCCAGGATACTGCATCATAGTGATGTGGTCTTCTCAGGATATTACCTGATATCCATCTGCTCATCTCTGTTAATGTTAATTTTGATAACCTGATGGAGGTGGTGTTCATTGTCTCCATTATATGATCGCATATTTTCTGCTTGCAACTACAGACAACAAATGAGAACACACTTTAAGACCTATGTCTAGCTTCCTGGATTTAGAATTTACTGACTTTCTGGGACAACAAGATATGTTGGGCTCATCTTGTACCTGCCCTTCACAGCTCTGGAATAACCCACTTCTAGAAACTCTTGGTCTTTTGACTAAGAGTTGTAGTAGAAACTAAAATCTGGGTATTAAAGTATCACCTTGTCACTGGAGAATCTTTGCTTCTAGACCTGTTCAGTGGACAGGGCTAGGAAATATATGCATATAAACACGTGTACACACACCTACATGCAGATGCGTGTTTATTTTATAAACCATGAGTTTAAACCCTGAAATCTGCAGTTTCCAAACTGTCCCCACAGTGCTCTTTCCTGGCTTACCCCTTTCCATATTTTAATGGTTATTCTTGAACAGTGAGAGTCTTTGCTCCCAAGAACATTAAAGAATTTACTTCTCTGCCCAATCCTATAATACATTTAGAATAGTTTCATGATTGCTTTTCCCATAACACTACCAACAAAAGCCTACTAAAAGGAGTTCAAGTTTTGTTTGCGGTGCTCCCTGCCCTGGTCCTGCTCATGATAGGTTGTAAACAGTTAAATTCTGCGTTTGTAAGTTATTCATATTAATGATTTCTCTCCCACCCCTTCAGTGACTGTGTTTATGATGCTCCTTGGAAATACAATTGAATTTGTTTCAGTTCACTTCCAGTTTTAGCCCTTCCCCCACTTTCCATCGCTGTTAATTTTATTTTTTTATCTGAGACGTGAAGCATTAATATGCTTCCACATGTAGAAATTAAGTAAAAATCTACTCTGATAAGTATGACCCTCTGCCATGTCTTTCTACCTGGTCATCCTGTCATTGTAACATCTAGGATCTCCCCATGTAGAGAAACAGCTTCATTGTTTTCTGATTTGTTTGTCCTGTTTCTTTTTGTAAAGATAAGCAGATTTATGTATCCTCCTTTCTTACATAAAGACTGGCATACTGTATATTGAGCTAGGCTTTATAAGTGCCCAGATCTCACTGATCTTCCAAATCTTGCACTCTTGGTGTTGGTCTTCCCATTATACTGATGTGGAAACTGAGACTCCTTATCTGTATTGTTGCAAACCTTTGTGCCTTATTGATAAATAGCCTGTTTTCAGTGCTTTATACTTTATATGAAAGTGATTAAGATATGCCAAATCATGAAGCATCAGGTAGTAGTACATACAATTTTTAATCCATCAAATTGCTGCCACTTGAAGTCCTGCTTCTTGGAAGTCTACCTCTTCATCTGGTTTTTAAAACTGGATGTCCCTTTAGACTGGAATTTTTAGTGTCTTAACATCTCACACAGTACTTAAATAAGGATGCGGCACCTGGCTGGGAGAGTTGTTTTTGACTTTCTGTTTTTCCTTTTTAAAATTGAGATGAAATTCACATAGTATAAGGACTTCCCTGGTGGCTCAGATGGTAAAGCATCTGTCTACAATGCGGGAGACCCAGGTTCAATCCCTGGGTTGGGAAGATCCTCCAGAGAAGGAAATGGCAATCCACTCCAGTACTGTTGCCTGGAAAATCCCATGGACAGAGGAGCCTGGTAGGCTACAGTCCATGGGGTTGCAAAGAGTCGGACATGACTGAGTGACTACCTCTTCATCTGGTTTTTAAAACTGGATGTCCCTTTAGACTGTTTTTTTCAGTGTCTTAACATCTCACACAATGCTTAAATAAGGATGTGGCACCTGGCTGGGAGAGTTATTTTTGACTTCTGTTTTTCCTTTTTAAAATTGAGATGAAATTCACATAATGTGAAATTAACCATTTTGATGTATATAATTCAGTGTCACTTACTTTACTTGTAATGCTGTTTAACCGTTACTGCTATCTAGTTCCAGAACACCTCATCTCCACCATAGGAGACCCTGTAACCATGAAGGTGTCAGTCCCCGTTCCCTGCTTCCCCCAGCACCTGGCAGCCCCTGCTCTGCTTTCTATCTCCCTTTGGATTATTTGTTTTGGATAGTCTGGAGGAAAATGGAATCATTTTCCATTTTCACAATAAGTGGCCTTTCGTCTTAACTTCTTTCACTTGGCTTGTTGTTTGCCGACTTCATTCACCTTGCAGCCTGAATCAGTACTTCATTTTGTTTTATGGCTTGGATAATATTCCGTTGTATGGATAGACTTTTGTTAATTCATTCTCCAGCTGATGGACCTCTAAGGGGGGTTTGAGTGAAACTGGGGAGAAGAGTGGCTTGCACCACCCTGCCTTGTGCTCTGAAACCTACTAGCCACGTGACTATGAACAAGCTACTAAACTTGTGCCTCCCTTTTCTCATTTGTCAAGTGAGTGACTGAAGGATCGGATAAGATAATATATGAGAAGTTCATAGAAGACAACCTGGCGAACAGTTGTAGTAGTAATAGTAGTGTTAGTCGCTCAGTTGCGTCCCACTCTTTGCGACCCCATGGACTGCAGCCCGCCAGGCTCCTCTGTCCATGGGATTCTCCAGGCAAGAATACTGGAGTGGGTTTTCATTCCCTTCTCCTGGCAAATAGTGGGTCCTCATAAACTTAGCTGTTTCACCTTTGGCTTGTATGAGGGTGGGAGGGAAGGAGAGTGAACATAAATGTGTATTATAGGAGGTGTTTCAGTGTGTGTTTCTTCTGTTGTAGCTGCTCAAACCTTTGTACTTTGTTTTATTAAAAAAGGCCTATCTGTTTTCTCTGCTTTGTGGTTTGGTGTTTTTGCACCCCGCCCCTCCCTACCCCCCATCACTGAACATGGGATTTTACATTTAGAAGCAGTTCAGTAGGCAGAATGTCTGTAGTGGAATGTTACATAATTCACATTTAGATTTGAAGAGCTCATTATAAAAAACCTGACACACTTCAGGAATATTAAATTACTGCAGATTGTGTGGAGCAAAGAAACATTATTGAAGCATTTCAAAATCCTAGGCGAGCCTGAATTTAACTGATAGGGTTTCACAGCTTTTACTGGGGAAAAATGATTTGAGTTGTCACGTGGTTTTCTGGGCCTAGAGGACTTTAATCTCCTTAATTACAAAGAAACGAATTTCCTAAATAATTTGGAGCTACTTCACAGCATTTGCTCAACCTCTGGCTTTTGGAAAATTAAAGGGAATGCCAGGGCCCTGGCCATAGAATGTTCTCTTCTTACTGAAGCTTCCTCAAGCACATTTTTATTCAAGATGATGCTAGTTTCCTTTCTTTATTGATATGGGGATGTACTTCAGGAATTCACAAGTAATGCTTATAACACTTGAACACAATCTCATTTTGTTAAACAAGTCGGACACTGGAGATGCCCACAGAATAGACAGGTGCTCTATTATGGCTTACAAAGTCAAAGGGAAGAAAATGGTGCAAATCTAATCCAGTTTTATACACTGACTTTTAACAGTGCTTGAAATGATTTAAAACCCACATATTTCAGTCCATGACAATGTTTATGGATCAGGGACCTACTGTGTGCAAGCCCAGCATGATGGAAATATCTTAGCTCCTACCACTTCCTACAATTTGTCTTTAGAAAGCAAACTTATCCTGCCATGGTTTCCTCCTCTGTAAAAAGAGGATAGCAATATGACCCTGAATCTGTGTTGTGACCTTGTATTCCTGTGTTCATAACACAGGAAACTATTAGTGCCTAATATTTATTGAGCACCTGCCAGGAGATGGGTCAGACACTCTTCCAAGCATGTTACATGTGTGATCACAATTTCCTTAGCCACTTCATTAAGTTGATACTGTTACTCCATTATAAAGGTAGAGAAACTAGGCAAAGAGGGGTTCAATAATTTCCTTAATATCACATTGCTCATAAGTGGCTCAGGCTATGAAGATGGCCAAGAATCAGATCATAAGAAGATACACTGTTTCCAGTGAAAGCTCATACTGCTGCTGCACAACAGGCCCCAATAAGTCAAGAGAAAAGTTGTCAAGGCAAGGAATAGTGACTTTATTTAGAAAGCCAGCAGAGCAAAAAGATAGTGGACTAGTTTCTCAAAGAACCATCTTACCTGAGTTAGAATTCAGGCTTCTTTTATACTAAAAGGTGAGGGTATATGGTTGGTTGTTGCACACCTCTGGGTGTTTTAATCCTTTGTTCTTGCAGCTGTCCATGTAGGTCATGTCACAATGTTCCTCTAAACCTTCAACAAGACAAATGTTTCTTTCTGCCTTTCAACTTTTTATCTCTGTATGAATGGAAAAATGTTACACCTTTAAAGGTCAGAGCCTTGTGAATGGGCTATCCTGTATATTTCAGGCTATAGACAACATTCTTATCTTATAGCAAAAACAATAGAGTACAAAGGTTAAAGTAAAAGAAACAGATCCAATATGGAGTCAGATTTGTTCTTCCCTGTTACAGGTCCATTTAACAGAGAGATCAGAAAATCTTTCTGCCTAAGATACCTCTTTGAACTGAACCTTGAGAATGTCAAGGTAGACTTGAAAACTTCCACAGAAAAGTAACAGCACAATCGAAAATTGGGAAGTTAGGAAAGTATATCATCTCCCTACTAGACTTCTGCTTCCTTTTGTTATTTTGGTTGTTAACTTAAAGCCTCCCTGGACATGCTGATACTTCTGCCTGAGACAACCATTTATTCACTGATTATACATGCATTTAGTACCCATTGGTCCTTGCCCTTGCCTTCCACCTGACGAAAGCATCATTCTTCAAGATCACACAGTGCAGAGCTTCTTGTCTGTGAAGCTTTGTTGACTCTTTCAAACAAAGCAAAAAAAACTTGCTTCTTTGTGCCCCAATCTGTTTTTGTTCTGATCATGTGTATTTCAGTTTCTTACACAACTAACACCTCTGCTAGACTGAGCTTCTTTGAGGACAAGAGGTCAGGCCTTGACTCTCTACTCTTGGGTTGCATGGTTGTACAGTACACATCTGTTGACATGAATGAGCCAGCATTTGCACCTGGCCCTTCTTATGTTCTTAGTAGATATCTGTTAAAATGAAGTGACTAGTATCATTAATAAAATTATTTATTCCCTTATAGGACAAAATTTTGTGACTCTGTCATCTCTTATGGAATGTTGTCTTTTGGGGGCAAGAGGTTAGGAAGGAGATGAGAGCTTTAGTGGCATGATACAGATAGATGGCAGAAAAGTGGTGGGAAAAGTGCTCATTTTCAACATAGTTTTCCATGTACCCCATTCTAGGAAAGTAATATTCCATTTTCTTTATTTGCAGTCTTAAGTCCTATACTTTAAGTACATTCATTCAGGGCTACTGTCCTTGTTAAAAAATAGTTTGTTAACAACAAGGAAATAAGATATTTTTGGATAAAGGTGTGAATTTCCCCATATTTAAGCCTTATTAAATTTTTGTGTGCCTTTTACATTAAACATTTTCTAGTTAAGCCATCTTTAATTGGCATGATTAAGGGGCTTGGGTTATTATTCTTATTGAGCTGAAACTGGCATTCCGGGTCACCCTTTTCAGATTAAACAGTTCTAGATCTATTTTGCAGGAGCTAAGAATTGGCTGCACAGTTTGAAGATCCATTTCCAGTAGCTTTATCTTAATATTCTTCAAAAATGAATAACTCCTGAATGTTTATTTTCAACCGAACTCTCACATGTAACTATCAGAGATAGAGAGTCACTGGGAAAGATTGTTGACTTGACACCGGGAATACATTCATTCAATTTAAATGAAATCAAATGAGATAATGTATGTGCAGCGGGAGCTGAGGGCACAGTATATAGTAAATGTATAGTAAATACTGGCCGTAATTGAAGTGGTATTATTATCATTATTATCTCTTCCTAGCACAGTGTCTGAGCTTAATAGTATCTAGTAGTGTGCAATGCATGTTTATTACAGAAAGAGGGATGAAATGTGTGTCTGCCTGCTCCTTTTCCTTTTCTCTTCCTCCCCACATTAAATGCTTGTCTGCTTATATAGCTGGGGGGGAAAGCTGACATAAAAATTGGCTTGCTGGAAAGTTTCTCAGCCCCATTTGTCACCTTACCCTTGAAGCCCAATTGTATGTCAACTGCATGTCCCTTCTGATGCCTGCTCGTGAGGGACAGACCACAGGTCACTTCCCTATGATCTGCTTCAGCTGCCAAGGCTCTGGTCAAGCTTGCCTGATGGATGGGTGCCTTATTGTTGGAAATGCCTCCACGGAGCTGCTCAGGAAATAACGCCTGTGCTGTATTTTCTGGGTGGTTTTCCGTGCTTGACAATAAGAAACATGGAAAATAAAGCATTGAGTTTTGCTTTTCTTGAAAGTCCAGTGTTTTAAAGATCTGTTATGTGTTTTCTAGTTTGAGTTTTGCAAATAAGGCCTCTCAAGCTCTTTGCTTGAGAGCGTGTGAGCCCTGTCAATGGCTTAATGAAACCATGTGGGTAGTTTATACATGGAGACCAAGGTTTTCCTGTTTTTGTATGTTTGACAGTTCCTTTTTGCCCTTCTAATTTCTGACTTCACCAGGGTGGTTATTCTGAGTGTTCTCTTCTCTTGATTTGCAGCGCTCGGAAGGAGTGAATGAAATGTACAACTCGGGGTGTCGTTTCTGAAAGGAGGAGTCATTTTCTTGAAGAGGAGTCCTCAATGAGCCTGGCCAAGGCCCGGGATCTGTGTGAAGTGGACTAAGGATTTAGTAGGATGTCAACTGAGACAGAACTTCAAGTAGCTGTGAAAACCAGCGCCAAGAAAGACTCCAGAAAGAAAGGTAGGGCTCAATCTGTTCCTTTCCAAATGGCTACTTATTGTGCAGCAGTGGGTTTTCAGTCTTTGGAATAGGATTTGGTGCTATCTTTGTGAGTGCATATAGTTTTACAGTTACCAGCATTATTTGATGTCTTTTGTATTCACAGTATCATGTTTTAATGGCTCATCCTTCTCTGGGTAAAATAAAAAAAAAAAAAATTCATAATATACAAGGCCCTTCTTAACCTGGCTTCTACCTATCTCTCCATCCCTCTAGCAATATGACTGCCTAAATCTGCGCCACATCCCCACCCAACCCTGTTTGCTTTCCAGGCATTCTGTGTCTTGTAGTTCACCTTTGAATATATTAGGTTTGTCAAAAAGTTTGTTCAGAATTTTCCTGTAAATCTTCTGGAACGAACAAACTTTTTGACCAGCCCAATACCAGTGATTCTCAAACTCCAGGCATGCAAGCATGACCTAGAAGATTTGTTAAAACACAGACTGCTGAGTCTCGTTCCTGGAGTGTTTGGTTCACTATGTCTAGGGTAGAGCCCAAGATACATTTATAACAAGTTCTCAGGTAATGCAGATGCTGGTAGTTCAGAGACCAGATTTTGAGAGCACCTGGGCTAGCAGTTAAGCCCCAAATCCTTTTGAGTTGCTCTCCACTTTTTCTTAGACTGACCTTCTCCTACTTATTTTTCGGGGTTGAGCTTAGTAGGGCTCCTGAAGGGCTTTTCCTTACTCCCCAAATTGGGTTACTTCTTTTGTTTGTTTCACCAGCATTTTATTAGTATCACACTTTATTAAAAACACTCTGTATTTTCACTGGAGAGCTGTACTATACACTCCTTCAGAGCTGGATCTCTTGTTCACCCTTTTAACTCCCAACAATTAAAAAGTGTCTGACATAGAGGACGCTCACAGGTATCTGGTAGAAAAGACTGGCATGCATAGTATGAAAACAAAATGATTCTATTGCTGTTCATGATTTTTGGAGGATTTGTTCCTATGGCTTTATGACCATGTCTATTGTTATAATAGGATGTAGGCAACTTGTTGCTTGGTGTACATGTGTGTGTGTCTGTGGTGTGATGTGTGTTTTCTGTCTATGTCTTCTCTTTTCCTCCCTTGTCTTTAAGACTGCGTGGAAGAGGATTAATAGAACTCTCTTTCAAGTCTTAAAATCTGTCAGTATGGGACTGCAAACAAGCTGTCGTTGGTTGCTTTGTATAGGCAGTGATTTGTCTGAGGCATAGCCATGCCTGCCCAGTCATGTTTTCTGATGGCATTGTCTGATGCTCTGTAGGAAGCAAAGGACATAAATGTAATACATATGCAGTTCTTGGACAGTCAGAACCCTAAAAAGGACTATAAATTTTGCTTTAGATGTTTATTTGAAACACAAGTATTTTGGAAGAAGTCTATTTTATCCTTTAAAACCTAATATAAGCCTTGCTTTTTATGCATGAGAGTATAAGAATAATAGAAGGAAAGCAAGTGAGAGAACAGGTCCTAGGAGAACTGCTACATGGAAAAAAAAATTATTGCAGAGCCCGGTATGTACTAGAATTCAAATGCTTTTTCACTGGAAACTGACAAGTTATATTTTTGCTTCAAATTTAACCTTTCCACTAAACTTATGCTCTTGAATGTTTAATGCATTAGAATTGTACTTAATGCATATCTTTTCATTCTTAATTTAAATACACAAAACCTGCAGCATTCTAAAGAGAGGATTCAGGTTTTAGAGAACATTGGCTTAGTTGAAGATTTGGAATGGGACTGTGAAGGTGACCTTTTGAACTCCTCCTTATCTTCACATCTTTAGTAGGTCTAAAGTCAACAGAGTACCTGTGCAAGGAGTATCCTCTAGTGAGTGGCTAATACTGTGAAGTCTGGGCAGGCAGAGCTGGATTCAGATTCTGCTGTATTACTTCCAAACTGTGTGATCTTAGCATGTGACTTCACCTCTCTGAGACTCAGTTTCCTTTCCCTTAAAATGAAGATGTAATATTACAAAGCTCAAAGGCTCACTAGGAAGATTAATAGAAATAAGGCAAATAAAACACTTAATATAGAACTTGGCATATGTTAAAAACTCAAAAAAGTTTATCTGTAATCTTCTTCTTCTCTTCTTCCCGTTTCCCCCTCCTTTTCTCCTGCTCCTTCTCATCTTCTTCTTTCCCTGTCATCTTTCTCCATCTTTCCCACCTCTCCCTTCTTTTCCCTATTTCTCTTCTGCCTTTTCCATTCCATCCTCCTCTTCTTTTTCATCTTTATCAGAATCATCACATTGTTTTCTCTTACCCAAGGCGATCTTAAAAAGTATATAGATGATTTGTCCAGAACAAGATTTTACAATTATTTGTAATTATTCAACAGTGTTCAGTTCAGTTCAGTCACTCAGTTGTGTCCGACTCTTTGCGACCCCATGAACGGCAGCACACCAGGCCTCCCTGTCCATCATCAACTCCCGGAGTTCACTCAAACTCACATCTGTCGAGTCGGTGATGCCATCCAGCCATCTCATCCTTTGTCATCCCCTTTTCCTCCTGCCCCCAATCCCTCCCAGCATCAGAATCTTCTCCTGTGAGTCAACTCTTCACATGAGGTGGCCGAAGTACTGGAATTTCAGCTTTAGCATCATTCCTTCCAAAGAACACCCAGGACTGATCTCCTTTAGAATGGACTGGTTGGATCTCCTTGCAGTCCAAGGGACTCTCAAGAGTCTTCTCCAACACCACAGTTCAAAAGCATCAATTCTTCGGCACTCAGCTTTCTTCACAGTCCAACTCTCACATCCATACATGACTACTGGAAAAACCATAGCCTTGACTAGATGGACCTTTGTTGGCAAAGTAATGTCTCTGCTTTTTAATATGCCATCTAGGTTGGTCATAACTTTCCTTCCAAAGAGTAAGCACCTTTTAATTTCATGGCTGCAATCACCATCTGCAGTGATTTGGGAGCCCCAGAAAATAAAGTCTGACACTGTTTCCACAGTTTCCCCATCTATTTCCCATGAAGTGATGGGACCACATGCCATGATCTTCGTTTTCTGAATGTGGAGGTTTAAGCCAACTTTTTCACTCTCCTCTTTCACTTTCATCAAGAGGCTTTTGAGTTCCTCTTCACTTTCTGCCATAAGGGTGGTGTCATCTGCATATCTGAGATTATTGATATTTCTCCCAGCAATCTTGATCCAGCTTGTGCTTCTTCCAGCCCAGCATTTATCATGATGTACTCTGCATGTAAGTTAAATAAGCAGGGTGATAATATACAGCCTTGACGTACTCCTTTTCCTATTTGGAACCAGTCTGTTGTTCCATGTCCAGTTCCAACTGTTGCTTCCTGACTTGCATATAGGTTTCTCAACAGGCAGGTCAGGTGGTCTGGTATTCCCATTTCTTTCAGAATTTTCCACAGTTTATTGTGATCCACACAGTCAAAGGCTTTGGAATAGTCAATAAAGCAGAAATAGCTGTTTTTCTGGAACTCTCTTGCTTTTTTGATGATCCAGTGGATGTTGGCAATTTGATCTCTGGTTCCTCTGCCTTTTCTAAAACCAGCTTGAACATCTTGGAAGTTCACGGCTCACATATTGCTGAAGGCTGGGTTGGAGAATTTTGCGTATTACCTTACTAGTGTGTGAGATGAGTGCAATTGTTCAGTAATTTGAGCATTCTTTGGCATTTCCTTTCTTTGGGATTGGAATGAAAACTGGCCTTTTCCAGTCCTGTGGCCACTGCTGAGTTTTCCAAATTTGCTGGCATATTGAGTGCAGCACTTTCACAGCAACATGTTTCAGGATTTGAAATATCTCAACTGGAATTCCATCACTCCACTAGCTTTGTTCGTAATGATGCTTTCTAAGGCCCACTTGACTTCACATTCCAGGATGTCTGGCTCTAGGTGAGTGATCACACCATCGTGATTATCTGGGTTGTGAAGATCTTTTTTGTACAGTTCTTCTGTGTATTCCTGCCACCTCTTCTTTATATCTTCTGCTTCTGTTAGGTCCATACCATTTCTGTCCTTTATCGAGCCCATCTTTGCATGAAATGTTCCCTTGGTATCTCTAATTTTCTTGAAGAGATCTCTAGTCTTTCCCATTCTGCTGTTTTCCTCTGTTTCTTTGCATTAATCGCTGAGGAAGGCTTCCTTATCTTTCCTTGCTATTCTTTGGAACTCTGCATTCAGATGCTTATATCTTCTGTTTTCTCCTTCGCTTTTCACTTCTCTTCTTTTCACAGCTATTTGTAAGGTCTCCCCAGACAGCCATTTTGCTCTTTTGCATTTCTTTTCCATGGGGATGGTCTTGATCCCTGTCTCCTATATAGTGTCACAAACCTCCATCCATAGTTCATCAGGCACTTTGTCTATCAGATCTAGTCCCTTCAATCTATTTCTCACTTCCACTGTATAACCATAAGGGATTTGACTTAGGTCATACCTGAATGGTCTAGTGGTTTTCCCTACTTTCTTCAATTTAAGTCTGAATTTGGCATTAGGGAGTTCATGATCTGAGCCACAGTCAGCTCCCTGTCTTGTTTTTGCTGACTGTATAGAGCTTCTCCATCTGTGGCTGCAAAGAATATAATCAATCTGATTTTGGTGTTGACCATCTGGTGATGTCCATGTGTAGAGTCTTCTCTTGTGTTGTTGGAAGAGGGTGTTTGCTATGACCAGTGTGTTCTCTTGGTGAAACTCTATTAGCTTTTGCCCTACTTCATTCCGTATTCCAAGGCCAAATTTGCCTGTTACTCCGGGTGTTTCTTGACTTCCTACTTTTGCATTCCAGTCCCCTATAATGAAAAGGACATCTTTTTTGGGTGTTAGTTCTAAAAGGTCTTGTAGGTCTTCATAGAACCATTCAACTTCAGCTTCTTCAGCGTTACTGGTTGGGGCATAGACTTGGATTACCATGATATTGAATGGTTTGCCTCGGAAACAAATAAAGATCATTTTTGAGATTGCATCCAAGTACTGCATTTCAGACTCTCTTGTTGACCATGACGGCTACTCCATTTCTTCTAAGGGATTCCTGCCCGCAGTAGTAGATATAATGGTCATCTGAGTTAAGTTCACCCATTCCAGTCCATTTTAGTTCGCTGATTGCTAGAATGTCGACGTTCACTCCTGCCACAGCAGTTTTTATTCTTGATATCCTTGTCTGGACCAAGTCACAAGGAAAGCACACATATACATTAAAAAGAGAGAACAAGAAAGTGCTGGTAGTAGGATTAATTCATTTCCTGTTCTTTAGTTTTGGCTTTGGGATTGTATAAGTATTCCATTAAACAAATGTTGCTAGCTGGGCCAAAATAAGTAGAACTTTAAAAGGAAGTAAGTAGTTTATATATTCATTGGTCTTGAATCTTGAATATAAGGGTGTTACTAAACTCTTTTACTAATATTTTTCTATGACTCCTCTTTGATTTTCTAATGAAGCAATATATAACCTTATAAGTAAGTTTCAGGCTTCTCCCCAGTCTTTAAATATTTGTTCTTTTTCTTATTGTATTACATTGTCTCAGCCTGTTAGTACAACAGACTTTCCTGGTGACTCAGATGATAGACAATATGCCTGCAATGCAGGAGACCTGGGTTCAGTCCTTGGGTTGGGAAGATCCCCTGGAGAAGGGATTAGCAACCCAGTCTATTATTCTTGCCTGGAGAATTCCATGGACAGAGGAGCCTGGTGGGCTACAGTCTGCGGGGAGGTTGTAAAGAATCATTAATATGATATTTAGTAGACAGTAGGTATTCTTAACTTTTTCTTAAATTAATGGAAATGCCTTAAATTACCTGTAAGTGTGATATTTAAGTTTTTTAAACATTCATTATTAGTTCCTCTTCATTTATCATTTCTAGGAATTATTTTTTAAATCTTGAATTTTCATGTTGAATTTTATGATGCTTTTTCTAAATTTATTTCAATGATTATACATGTATTTTTTCTTTTAGTTTAAAATCAGTAATGTCATGGATTTCACTGATAGATTTTCTACATTTCTGTTTATGATATCTTATTTTATAAATCCTATGATTTTAGTTTGATGTTTTACTTAATGTTTTGTTATTTATATTCAGCAGCAGGGTTGGTATACATTTTTCTTTTCTTGAACAATCTTTGTGCCTGACATAGGTCAAATTTAATAACCTTACATAATGATATTGGTGGTAAGGAAACACAACAATTTTAGACTTCTTTATGAACAATAATATTTTTTTCTTTTTTAATAGTTTCATAAGACTTTTTAAAAATTATAGATGCCTATTACTGAAAACTAGAAAAGACAAGGTAGGCATGCATAATCCTAAAAATTAAAAATAACTTATTAACATTCTAAGTTACTTCCTTCTGAACTGACTTTCCTGGGTAATATATGTACTTGAGATTATGCTGTTCATATGGTTTTACATGCTGCTTTGTCAGTTGACATTCTATCATAAGTATATTTCTCATTTTACTACCTGGTATTACAGAATGGAAATGTTTTTCTTTTCTTGGCAAGATTTAGATGGTTGGTGGGGCAGACATTTTGCTTCCTTAAAAAAAAAAAAAAAAAAGCACCTGACAATGTGAGACATGTGCCATGACAAAGAGCGGCATAAAGAATGTTAAGAGGCCATTAATAATTCTTCACAAACCTATCACCCTAGTTCTTTGACCCAGGCTGTTGAAAGCAAGTCAGACAGATTCACAAACAAGTCACACTGGAGCATATTTCACCACAAATGCGTTTCTAGACAGGCCGTGTATGAGATGCAACTAGACTATTCATAGTTCAAATAAGGAGGGGATGAAAGTAGTGAGGAATAAAGTTGTTTCCCTCATTTCATTTTTGTTGGATTCTGTCACTACACATACAGCTTGTCAGAGGTGCCTCTTCTGGAAGTGGGATTTGATGGAGGACCAGAGAGAAGGAATGTACACTTTCAGGTTCATTATCTGCCCTTAAAGGGAGAGGATCAGCCGACAGTTTGTGGTGAGCCTGGCCTTAGGACACCCAGTAGAAGACTGTGGTAGAGGAGTGGGTCCCAGCATTAACAGACGTATCTGGGGGTGATTTTAGTCAGCAGCATCTGGCAGCTTAGTGTCGTGGAAGAGCACTAACTGTGGAGTCCAGCAGACCTGGATTTTCCTCTGTGACTCTGGTTCTTATCTATTGTGTCACCAGAATTTAGCCCCACTGACCCTTGTCTTTAAGTGTGTGATTCCAGTGTGTGTAGGGGGAGGTGGTGGGTATTACTACTCTCCTTGTTATCAGAAAGGTGAGTGAAATTACCTTGGATAAAGGGCCAACTTGGGATCTGCAGTATGGTCAGGGTTAGCTTTTTTGTCCTCTTCCTTCTGAGATCACTGGTTAGTATTTTCTCCCTATTTTATAGAAATACTTGGACATAAACTTAGTCACTTTCCTTGTATTTATTTTGGAGCTCTACTCAAGGATAATTAACGAAGAACAGTGGCACAGCAGGATGCTACGTGATTATTTCCTCCCAAACTGTGTTTGAACCCTAGCTGTGTGCC